>NC_083386.1:19812884-20431153 GCF_031755915.1 Ziziphus jujuba | reverse complement strand
TTGATTCAACAAAGGTAACATGTTGTGATATATAAAACTTGTCTAAAGAAAAATCATAGCATTTATAAGCATTTTGATTTGGTTGATAACCCAAAAACAAGCATGGTTTAGATGTAGCTTCTAATTTATGTTTGGTATATGGTTTAAGCCAAGATAACAAAGACAGCCAAATACTTTTAAATGATGATAAATAACTTCAAATGGGGATTTAAATTGAAGAGTAGAAGTAGATAATCTATTAATTAAATAAACTGCTATTTGAAAACCATAGGACCAAAATTTGAGTGGTAATCCAGCATGGGATAATAAAGCTAAGCTGGTTTCCCTCATATGTATATGACAACATTCTACATAGCCATTATGCTCTAGTGGATGGGGTAGGGAGAGAAAGTGAGTGATATCGGTTGTTTCAAAAAAAGATTTTAATTTGATAAATTCACCTCCATTATTTGAGTAAAAGGAAATGATTTTTATGTCAATTTTTTTTTCGACATTTGTTTTAAATTTAACAAAAATCGAGGACACCTTAGACTTTTATTTTAATGGATAAAACCATATATACTTAGTGAAATGGTCAACAAAAATCACACAGTATTTGTAACCATCAATGGAGGTAATAGGTGTAGGACCCCATACATCAGAATATAGCAATTATAAAGATTTAGAAGTAGTCTTAGATGAAATACTAAAGGGAAGCTTGTGAGCTTTATTACATTTGCATACATTACAAATAAAATTTGTAAAGGAGGAGACAGGTAAAGAAAAAGATGAAATTAAATGGCATAGAACTTTATTGGATGGATGACTTAAGCAAAAGATGCCAATCCTTGTAGGAAGTTTTGACAATAGAAAAAGAAATCAATAGTGGAGTGGAGCTGAAATGATTGGAAAAAGATGGCCACTCATAGATGCCTCTTTTACTTGGTTCGGGAGGCAGTGTCACTTTCGTTGGCATGTCCTTCACAATAAAACTAATGGGTGAGAATTCATTGGTAGTATTATTATTATTGTAAAATTGAGAAACGACTATCAAATTCTTGGTCATTTTTGGTACACATAAAATGTTTGACATATGAAATGATTTATTATGAGCAAGAAGATGAGTGGAACCAATATTAATAATTTGAAAAGCATTACCATTGCCAACCATAATTTCATTAGTTCCATCATAGTTAAAATGAGCAGACAAATTATGAAGATCATTTGTGACATGATGAGATGCACTTGAATCAAGAAGCCAAGGTGTATGAGATGAAGGAATGGATTGAACCTGCTGACTGGAATAGTAAACCTGTGGTATAAGATTAGTCTGAGGAGTAGGTAGAAGGCCTAAGTGGGGATTATAAGCCCATTAATGTTTCAATTGATGGCAAAATCTGATCGAGTGACCCAATTGTCCACATAGCTGACAACGGCCACCATAAGTTCCAATGGGAGCAAAAAAGGAGGTATGAGGCCGAGGTTGAAATAAGGTGTAATGAGATATTGTACCCGACTTATTTAGAGCTGTGCGATTGAGGGTATGACTTTATTAGTTTATTAGTAACATGAGCAAGCATAAGAGATTCATTTGAACTATGAATTTCTGATTTTTGAATGTAAGCCCCATACTCCAATAATCTTTCATGAAGGTCTTCAAAAGAAATCTTAGTGTCTTTGGAACATAATTCGGTGGCAAAGACTTCTTTAAGATTAGGATTCAAGCCATTTAGGACATAAATGGTGATCTCTTCATCTTTTATTGGTTCATTAAGCAAGGCTAACTCATTTGCTACTACTTTAATTTCAAACATATAAGCAGTGATGCTGCATGAACCTTGTGGTTGAACAAGCTTCTCTCGAAGTCGAATGATCTGGGATTGAGACGGCTTGGCATAGGTGAGACATAGTTTGTTCCGTAGTTCACATGATATTTTTGTGGAAGCCACTATTGAGGCAAGATCAGAAGATAGAGAAGCAAGGAAAGAGCTAAAGAGAAGCTGATCTTGCCGGGTCCAAAATAAATAAGGCAAATTTGAGAATGGGGATGGACAAGATAGAGAACCTTCAATATATCCAGTGAGTGTGTATCCATAAAGGATAGCACCCCACTGTGCTTTCCATGTGAAGAAGTTAACAGCTGAATTGATGCCTATGTAGCAACATTAATGATACCAAATTGGCAAAGTCATAGTTTTAAGTATTAGTCATAAAAGAAGGAGCAAAGGAGATGGGTGTTTGAGCAGCCATAGAGAAGAAAGAAGGGGGAAAAAAAAATGGATAAACACAGACTGGATCGAATGAGACAAATATTTATACAGAGTACACAGTGGATGATTGTGTAGACAAGCATACAACAAAAGATTGAGCAAAATTTATTTACAAGAGATAAATGATAATAATAAGATAACTAATCTCTATCATGATGTACTAAATCTCACCTTATAATTTGGTTCTATGCTCGGTACCTTTGTACTTGTACAAAAATTTCATTTCCACTTCACATCACATGTTTTTATTTATTTATTTATTAATTATTAATATTATTATTATTATTAAATACTTCAGACAATAGGCATATTATATATATATATATTTAAAAAATAATACTGTAGTAAGATGTTAAGTGTATCATATAGTTGGCATGAACAATGTGTTAAGAAATTAATTGAAATATATAACCAAAACATTATTCTTGGTAATATATCGGTTTTTTGCATTTTCTATTTCATTGCTCAATCGTGATAAAAGCAGTAGCTTTCTTGAATAATGTCTCTCCATCTTCACTATCAAATAATAATAATGATAATAATTTGACTATTTTATATGCTAGTTGGTCAGTATTAATTATAATTTGATGTGCATTTCAATCAACTATAAATTTGGAGAGGGAAAAAAAAGTTTGAAACATTTTTATTTGGATGTTTATGTATATTATTTTTTTTTTTAAAATTTATTTGAGATGTGTAATAAGACTAACTATTAATATAACATTTACAAAAATTTAAAGAAAACAGAATACACAAAATTACATATAAAGCCCAAAAAGGAAAAATCACCCCCTTAAGGCATGAGTGCGCACCTAAATAATTAAGCATGGCCCTTCCTCACCGACTTTATTTTAGACCACACAATCACCACCTTCCCGTTATTCTATGACGCTCCAAAGGCTTCTAAAATAGATATTCTGTGTGCACACAGAATCAATCTGCATCAAACATACATTTCTCAAAATTATAGCCTTTTCATATTCCATTAGACAATTTCAACTTTGAAAATGAAAAATCGATTTATTTCTCATTTAATTGTATAAACTTTCAAAATAATAATTTTTGTGAAATATTTTTATATCCAGATAATACTTTAACCAATTATGGATAGCAAAAGTCTAGAAGCAGTACTCCATTTACCAGGCTCTATTTTGCCTTTGGCGACTAATTTTTATCCTTAACTGAGCGGAGGGAAATATTCAAATGTTGGGCGTAAAAGGTAATATCAAGCAAGTAAACGGGGTTCCATTTCGAATTTGCAAAATTTACGGGGTGCATTATTGGATGTATGGACGAAAGTTAATAAATATTAATTAATTTGTCCACATCCTACGTCGTTTAATTCATCTTTCTCCTCGAATCCACCTACGATTAACCCAAAACCAGGATCCAGCTCAGATGGCGAGCCTCTGGCATGCCGCGATGGGCCAGAAGGAGAAGCCCGAGGACTATAACGACGTGGAGTTCTGGTCGGGGCCGGAGCGAGCCGGTTGGCTAACCAAGCAAGGCGAATACATTAAGACGTGGCGTCGCCGGTGGTTCGTGCTCAAGCAAGGGAAGCTCTTCTGGTTCAAGGACTCCACCATAACCCGCGCTTCCAGGCCACGTGGCGTAATACCAGTGGCCTCCTGTCTCACCGTCAAGGGCGCTGAGGACGTTCTCAACAAACAGTACGCCTTCGAGCTCTCCACCAGGACGGAAACCATGTACTTCATTGCCGACTCAGAGAAAGAGAAGGAGGACTGGATCAACTCGATCGGACGGTCTATAGTGCAGCACTCGAGGTCAGTCACCGATTCTGAGATCGTCGATTACGATAGTAAGAAATGAGCTGCTTAGTTTACTCAATAATAATAATAAAATAAAAATGTCAGATTGAAGAAGTAGATGAGTCTGAGCCTTCGACCTTGTATTCTTCTTTTTTTTTCTTTCTTTTTTTTTTTTTTTTATTAAGTGCATAGTGTACTCTGTGTTATTCTTTTTTTTTTTTTTAATTCTTTTTTATTAAGTGCATAGTGTATTCTGTGTGTTTATCTTTGTATATCAATGAAATTCGGTATTTACTTTCGGTCTTTGTGTGAATACTCATTGTTTTGTAATGATCAGATCTCAATTGAGTCAAATTTCTGCCTTTTGCATGTTGTGATGATTTCTCTTTGTTATTTTGATTTTTGGTCTCTATAACAATACCCTGTTTGGTAATTGAATTAATATATATGTATATATCTATATATTTATATATATATATATATGCATTTTCCTATAGTTTCTTGCTTACAGTGACGCTATCATCTACATGACTAATATAACTCAGCTTGCTTATTGAGGATTGAAGTATTTACTCTGTGAAATTGCAATTCTGAATAAAAAGGGGAAAAAAAAAAAAAAAAAAAAAAGCGCTTTTCTATGCTTAATTAGCTGAATTTTGCATGGGAAGGTATTTAGAGTTGCTAAATTTGTAGGAATATTTGCTAAATTTGTAGGAATATTTGATTGATAGACTTGGGAGTTCTTAAGGATGAGTGGGTCTTATAGTGTTCACTGAGAGAGTGTGGGTGAGTTTGGTTTTTGGATCAAACTTCGATTCCTGATCTGCATTTGGAGTCTGATCTGCTGTTCAAGGATCGGTATGATTTAGGTCTTCCAAATAGGAAGATTTTTCTTTGTCGTTTGCACGTTGTTTTATTTCTATTTGTTTTCACTAGCTTTAGTGGAAAAACATTGGATTCCATTGATTGGAGTGTCTCTATGGTTGCCAGCGCTCAGCTTCAATCTTCAAGAGTCGACCTTTCATGGAGAGAAAAGAAAAGAAACCTTAAAAATGAGTTTACATTTATAAGTTAGGTCTACTTTCAGCATATCTTGTTTGGCATAACTTAACGTTGGGAAGATTTTGTGGCAAAGGTAGGGAATTTTGGAACTACAAAGTAAAAGGGTTTACTTACCTGTGTTCATAGCATCTTGTAAAGTACTATTAGTTTCTGACATTTTTTTCTTTCCTTGATTTAGCTTCTGACAGTTCAAGTAGAGAAAGTAACACATATTATATTCTATTGTTGAATTACATTTAAGATTATTATTAGAAAGTCCACTATACTGTTAAAAATTAAATTGTTCTGCTTTTCAACAGTTATAAATTTTAAGATACCCTCTTAAGTATGGTAAAGGTATTTATTCCTTCACCATCCAGCAGCTACAGATTTCATCTCTCCCCAATTATGTTCCCAATAAATGCCTTCTTAGTGCGTTGCATTTTGACGAGGGCATCTTTGATGTCCATTCGGTCAGTGGGAGATTCTGCAGAACATGCAAGTCCAACTTGAACAATTGAAACCAAGCAGTCCATCAGTTTGCTGCTGACCTTAGCTATGTCCGTGTCTTCATAAAGTTCTGTATTAAGCAAATATGGATCCACAATCTCTTGTACTGCTTCTGGGTAAGCCATTTTACAGAGGCCATGAAGGTTCTGGCCATCCTTGAACATTTCATCGGTTGGCCTTTTTCCTGTAACCATCTCCAACACGAGGATCCCATAGCTGTATACATCCCCTTGTATGGACACATCACTTCCCATTCCATACTCTGAAATTAAAATAGAAGCTTATGTAAATAGGTCATTTTTATCTGACATGAAGAAAAGGGAAATAAATGGGAACTATACTTACCAGGAGTAATGTATCCAATAGATCCCCTTACAGCAGCTGAACTGACTAGAGCTTTGCTGAAATTCTCATCAGCTTCAAAAAGGAGCTTGGCTAATCCGAAATCAGCCAAGTGGGCAGAGAAATCGCTATCAAGAAGAATATTGCTTGGCTTTAAGTCACAATGAACAATTGGAGGCTGACAATGGTAGTGGAGATAGTTCAGTGCAGAAGCAACATCAATTCCTATGTTTAGACGTTGGACCAGGTTCAGGCTTTTTGTGTGGTGTTGAAAATTTACATGCATCCAGTTTTCTAGACTCCCGTTAGGCATGAACTCGAATACAAGAGCCATAAAATCATTGCCCTCAAAGTCCACACTTGAACAGGAAGTTATGATCTTTAGGAGATTCCGGTGTCGGATTCTTCTTAGGGCCTCACATTCAGCGACAAAACTCTCTGGAGCCCCACATTGCCGAAGGTTCAGTACCTTCACGGCTATCGGATGTTCTTCTTCATTAAGAATTCCTTTGTAAACAGAACCAAAACTTCCCATGCCGATCAAGTTAGGCGAAGCAAATCCTTCTGTTGCCTTGTGAAGTTCTTTATATGAGATTCTATAGTGCTCATTTACCCCCTGGTAAGGTGATGGGGTTGATTTCCCTTTTGGAGATCTCCTATTGATAATGAAAATGACTAAGGAAGAGAAGACGACAACCCCAATAAAGATTATAACAAATATCACAGCTAAAGAGGGACGAGTGCTGTTAGGCCTCCTTGACTCTAACATAGAGCATGCAGGAAGCTTCAGTGCCGGAATTCCCCCACAAAGTTTCCTGTTTCCAGTGATGAAAACTCCGCTGACATTGCTAAAAATTCCTCCGGTTGGAACCTCGCCTTCAAGTTGGTTGAAAGACAGATTTAAACTCCTTAGACCTCGAAGAGATTGCAGGTCTTTTGGAAGCATTCCAGACAAATTGTTGAGTGAAAGGTCTAGGATTTGAATGGAAACCAAAAGGCTCAGCGATGGGGGGACATGTCCTTGAAAATAGTTTCCCCCCATAAGAAGAACTTCCAATTTCGGGCAGTTTCCAAGTTCCTTGGGGATCTCTCCTGACAAATTGTTATCATGCAGTGAAAATTCCTGAAGATTTTTCAAGTTACCGACGCCAGCAGGAAGGAAGCCCGTAAAGGAATTTTGATGCAATTGAAGAAATATCAATTCATCAAAAGAATCGAAGAACTGACTAGGTATGTTACTACTAAACTTATTCTGGGGAAGGGACAAAGTTTGCACATTAGTGCAATTTGTAAGAGATAATGGAAGACTACCATTCAAATAGTTAACAGCTAGTGAGATCTCAATCAATTGAGTGAGGTTACCGAGGGAAGGAGGGATTGAACCTGATAGCATGTTTTCTTCGAGACCTAGTATGCCCAGTTTCTGAAGCTTTCCAATGGAAGATGGTACCTTCCCAGTTAGGTAATTCCTTCCTAGGGTAAATGCACTTAAGTTGAGCAGGTTTTCAATTCCTGCATGGATGCTTCCATATATTTCATTTCTTTCCAACGCAAAAGTTATCAATTGGGTTGAGAGGTTGGCTATTGATGTTGGCAAGGCGCCTCCAAAATGATTGTTGGAAATAGCTAACACTCTAAGACTGCTAAGATTTGTCAAAGAAACTAGAAATCTCAAATCACCTTCTTTTCCACTTCCTAAATTATTAGAGCCTAAGCTCAACCATTTCATACCCTGGAGGAACCCCATGTTTTCTGGTACTCGCCCGTTCAGCCTATTTTCACCGACATCAAAAACTTCAATTCCTGAAATGTTTGTTATGGATGATGGAATGGTTCCAGTGAATTGATTGACTCCTAAGCCAATCTTGTAAAGACGAGGAAAGCATAGGCCAATATTGGGCAGATCTCCAGAAAATTGGTTGTCAATTAATCTGATTTGAATGAGTGATGAGAGATTACAAAAAGAGGAAGGAAGAATACCAGACAGGTTATTTTCAGTTAGTTCAATATACTCCAAGCTCTTCAGGCGACCAATATCCCGTGGAATGCTTCCTTCCAGAGTGTTTCTCCTTAATGAAAGTAACCTAAGAGACGAAAGATTGCCAAGAGAAGAAGGAATGCTGCCTGTTAGGCCATTATAACCAAGCCACATCTCATACATTCCCAACATGGTACCAAGCTGAAAAGGAATACCCCCTCTAAGATTGTTGTGGTGAAGTGTAATATTTTTTAGAGTTGTGCAGTTTGCAAGTTCAACTGGAATTGCACCTTCCAGAGAATTTCTGCTCAGATCAAGATGCTCCAGTCGTGACAACCAACCAATCTCTTTGGGGATGATACCATGCAAATCATTGTTGGAAAGATTTAACCGCCTTAGAAACGTAAGATTTCTGATAGAAGAAGGTATGGTACAGGATAACCCTTGATCACCCAGCTTCAAGACTGTAACCCTTTCATGTCGGTGACCACATGTTACCCCTTGCCATTGGCAGAAGTGAACAGAATCATTCCATGAGCTCAGTGCACCGGTTATGGTACTGCCACCAGCAACCAAATCAGATTTCAAAGTGAGTAATGAAACTTTATCACTATCATTCCCCAAGGTGGAGATAGCGATGGTGTTGATAGATATAGAATTTTGGCTCAGCAAATTTACACAAAAGAAAAAGTTGGAGAGAAACAGTGAACGGTAGAATCTCAAGCTCCAAGGCGCCATCCTCTTAGTATCAAGATTTTTATTTAGAAAGTAATCTTAGCTCTCTGCTTTTTATTATTATATAGCTAAGTAGTTTATATGAGCAATAGTTTAACCAATCTCAATTTTGATTAAAGCACTAACAGTATGTTAATGTGAAATCTATCAGTAAAGACCTTGTTTTCGCTAGGCTTGGGAGAAACTTTTTTAGATAATTTTGGGTCCAGACAAGTTTTCTCTACCAAGACTACTTGTTGGATGGTTTTTCTGACCCCTGAATACATCTCAACTTGTCCGCCATTTGAATTCCTTGTTTGGTACTGTGTAAAGTCTTATTATGAGACAACAGCTATTAATTCCATTTCCCCAGTAATGGAGTATCCATTATTGATTGACTATTAATTCGATTTCCCCAGTAATGGAGTATCCATTATTGACTTTCATATGCAAAAGTCGTTAATATCTAAACCTCGTGCATTTGGGGATTGAAATTATTTGCTTTCATTTTCAAAAGTCGTTTCCACAATACATAAGAGTCGTTGACATCTAAACTAAGTGTATTTTGGTTGAACGAGGGAAATAAATACTCTGTCAAACTCTTGAGATATTTATTGGTTTTTTTGGTGAAGTGAGATGCTTAGGAGCCACAAATATACATAAACATATATGTGTTCTTCTAGGAGCCACAAATCCAAAGACTTTCATCTTAGTGACTTTTTGCAATGGGATTTTGTCAACCACAGATATAGACCGGCCGGAGGACTAACAAGGCAGTGGGATAGAAAATAATAATAATAATAATAATAATAATATAATAAATAATGACAAATTAAAATAAATTAGAAAAATAAAAATGTCAGCAATCAGCGAGGGATAGAAAAAACTGGGAAGTTTAAAACAAAAGATGAAGGGAAAACTTAATGGGATTTTAGTGATTTGCAGAATGTGATTACAGTTCTTTTTAACAATGAGTAAGGAAATATTATTAGCACATCTTGAGGTATGAAAAATTGCGGTACGCTTTTTTTCAATCAAAGTACATACTACCTCAGAAAATAGAGTTGCGCTAGGTCTATCCCAGTGAATACTGTCAGATATTCATCACAAAATAAACTAAAAGAAAGAACAGGAGAGAAAAGAACGCTAGAATTATTGTTATTATTTTTTATATAGGCTAACAAGCAAAATAAAAGATTAAAACTACTCTTACTAATTAAAATAATAATCATAGATTAAACTACTCTTAGTAATTAAAATAATAAATATACTAAATATTATAAATCTAATATCCCCTCAAGCTCTTATAACAAATCCTATTGTCGAGAAAAGCTTTTTCTTACGAGATGAATTTCCCTGGTGACATCTTCCATGTTCATTCTTTCCCCTGGTGATTCCATTGAACAACCAATTCCAATCTTCAGGATTGAAGCTAAGCAATTTTCGAAGTTACCATTCATGCGGCAGAGCTTCCACGTGTTTTTGGGTCCTTGTTCTTCCTCTATCTGGTCATTCACATAGTTGTCGGAGCTATCTTCTTCTGTAGCCATTGATGTTTCTCCTAGAACAGTAGTTTGGTCTACAATCTGCAAGAGTCTATTGGGAAATGCATTCCTAACAAAAGTATGGAGATTATAACCATCTATGAAAATTTCATCGGTGGGCCTTTTTCCCGTGAACAACTCCAATATGAGGATTCCAAAGCTGTAAACATCCCCTTGTTTTGATGCCTGAGCCCCCATTCCATACTCTGTTTCATACATATAATTTTGGCAACTCTGTTTAGTATAATGAGACACAAGGTTTGATGCAAAAATGAAATTGTATCTCCAGTTTGGTTTTGAAAAAAAAAAAAAAAAAATGTAAATATTCGTATGGGTATGCTTATAATACTTCTGGTTCAACAATTTTCTGGATGAGGAAAAAACTATTCAAAATCTGTGGAAGTTGTAAGTTTTCATTAAATACTTTCTTTGGCGTCATGAATCAAATATATAATACTTTTTTCTTAATTACGGAATCAATGATTAGGTATAACTTTTCTACATAATTTAGCTGGAGTATCGTTTAAAGAGATGATTTTCTGGTGAGCATCTGAATATTAAACAGCATACAGACAAATAATACATAACATACAATGGCAGAAATGTTTTTGGAGGCCATATGCACTTTTAAAACTTTCATAAAAATAAGAAATCAAAAGTCGTAGGTAAGTTAGAGCTAGATATCATTTCATGAAAAAAAGATAAAGAGTTTGTTGAGAAAGAAGCAATTCAGTTTTATAGGGATAAAAGAACAGAATGAGAAGAAAAAGAAAATTACAGTAATGGGAATACCTAGACTAAAAAATGTATACATATATATATATTTAATGGATATACGTAGACTAAAAAATATATATATAACAGTAATGGATATACCTAGATCAAAAAGTTATATGTATACTATATATATATATATATATATACACAATATCACAGATCAATAAATTTAGTTACTTCACTAAAATGGATTGAAGTATATCAGATCAAAAAATGCAAAATTAAGATATAAAATCAGTTTAATGATGGTACAATGCCAAAGACCAAATGTCTAACCTGGTGCAGCATAGCCAATGGTTCCCTTCATTCCAACTGTGCTACTTTGAGTTTGAGAAGAATTGGTGGTTGTCAAGAGAAGCCTTGCCAAACCAAAATCACTAAGATGAGCTATCATATCATTGTCAAGAAGAACATTGCTCGGTTTTATGTCACAATGAAGGATTGTGGTTTCGCACTGGTCATGAAGATAATGTAATGCAGAAGCCACATCTATGGCAATATTTAATCTTTGGATGAGACTCAAATTCCTTGCTTGATTTTCACTCTCTCTATCTGGATGCAGCCACTTCTCTAAGCTTCCATTTGTCATGAATTCAAACACCAAAGCTTTGAATTCATTACGGTTTGAGTCAATGCTTGAGCAACACGTTAAGATCTTAACAAGATTCCTGTGGCGGATATTTCTCAGAGCATTACATTCTGCAATGAAACTCTTTGAAGCACCTCTCTGTTGAAGGTTGAGAACCTTTACTGCAATATGTTGTCCCTGATCAATAATTCCTTTGTATACAGACCCAAAACTACCGGATCCAATTAGATTTCCAGGAGAGAATCCTCCAGTAGCTTCAAAAAGCCTTCTGTATGAAACCTTTGGAAGATGTTCTAATGTGGAGAGGACAGAAGATGACTTGTTTCGTGATTTTCTCCTCCAACTAAAAAAAAGAAAAGTTGTAAGCAGAAGGAAACACGCAGCCCCACTAACAATTATGATCATTAGTTTGAAATTATGGTTCTTTCCCCGATTTGATGCTTTGATGGGGCATGGTGGCAATTTCAGTGAAGGTGCGCCACCGCAAAGCTGAGAATTTCCAGTCAATGATATTGCACTGGAATTTCCAAAAACACCACTTTTGGGTACCTCACCTTCAAGATTATTGTAAGATAGATTCAAATATAGAAATGGAATTTCCCCTAGACCTTTTGGAATTTGACCAGAAAGCTTATTTGTTGAAAGATCCAGACTTCGAAGAGCTTTTATGGAAGCCATAGATGAAGGTATATTTCCTTGGAAGGAATTCCCCTGCAGAAAAAGGTACTCCATGCTCTGGCACTCCACAATGGCTGGTGGAATTTCACCAGATAATCTGTTTTCAGAGAGATCCAAAGAGTTAAGACTTTTAAGATTGCCTACATCTATAGGTAGAGAGCCGTTCAATGAATTAGTCGATAAATTTAGCAACAGCGACAGAGAAGACATTCCAATGACCTGCCTTGGTATAGCTCCAACAAGTTTATTTTGTGAAATGTCCAAATATTGCAAATATTTGCAGTTTCCAATACTTGGAGGAATGCTTCCTCCTAACAAGTTATTATACAAGAAGAGTTCAGACAACTGAGTGAGGTTCCCTATGGAAGATGGAATCAGTCCTGAAAATCTATTCCCACTTAGATCTATCACTTGCATATCTTGAAACTTACCAAATGAATCGGGAATGTTACCTGTAAAAAGGTTGTCATACATAAACAACCCAATCATGTTAATGAAATTCTCAAACATGCTCCACTGATGTTTCCATATAATGGATTGCTCCCCAAATATAGAGTTTTGAGTTGGGTTGACAAGTTTGCTATAGATTCAGGAAGGACACCTCCAAAGTTGTTCTCACTGAATTCAAAAAGTTCCAGTTTGCTGCAGTTTGTCAAAGACCTTATAAATTCCAAGTCATCGGATGAGTTATTTCCAAGATTATTTGCACCAAAAGCTAGCCACCTTAGGTTTGGTAGATTACCAAAGTCGATCTGAACTTGTCCTACAAAAGTTGTTACCTGAAATACTTATTATTTCGAGATTTGAAGCATTGGAAAATGAAGGAGGGAACGCCCCAGAGAATTGATTAGAACCGAGGCCAAGGTGTTGGAGATTAGGCATGGTAATGCCCATGTTGGCCGGAAGAGTGCCACTTAGGTAATTTTTTGCCATTGAAATGTCTACGATAGAAGATATATTATAAAAGGATGAAGGGATCGCACCGGAAAACCCATTGGCTGCAATATTGATCACCCTCAGACTTTTCAAACGGCCAATATCATTTGGAACATTTCCTACTAAATTGTTATAGGCCACCCGAAAATTTTCAAGTGAAGAAAGATTTCCAATGGTAGTTGGAACTTCTCCAGTCAAATTGTTTTTCCCAACCTGAATCCTCACAAGCCTCACCAGCAAACCAATTTCCTTTGGAATATTTCCTGCGAGTTTATTCCGCGCCATATCTATGCTTCTGAGATTTGAGCAGTTTATCATCAAGTTGGATGGAATTAATCCTCTGAGCTTGTTATTATAAAGATCAAGAACTTGCAGTCGAAATAAACGACCGACTTCTGGCGGAATTTCTCCAAAGAAACTGTTGTTTGGGAGGATGATAAACCTGAGAAATGTTAAATTGCTGATATAAGGTGATATAAAGCCATGCAAGTCACTCCTTGTTAGGTTCAACGCCATGACCCTTTGATGCCTAGGGCTACAACTAATCCCAACCCAGTTGCAGAAGTGCAGAGAACCATTCCAGGAGCTCAAAACACTTTGTGGGTCACTATCTATTGCTTCTTTAAATTTGAGCAGTGCCAAGCGGTCAGTCTCATTACTTGGAACAAAGGCAGAGGTGCGAGTTTGCAAGAATAGCAAGATAAATGAGAAAAACAGAATCAATCGGAAGTCTTTGAGAGAATTAATGGCACAGGATTTGGTTTTCTGAAGATTCATTGGATTTGGAGTAGGAAACAAAGAAAGTGAAATAACTGTTGAGTGTGAACTCCCAGTCAAAGACAAAAACTCATCTATTTATAGATAAATTTATATGGAAAACTTTTATTTTTATTTTTATTTTTTTTGCCAAAGAGATTAAGAATTGATTTTATCCTCTATGCAACACTTCTAAAGCTCTAGGAATCACTCGCAAAGACACCTATATAATTAAACACAATCATTTTTGGTCGGATTCATATAATTTAGTTTGACATTGTACATAGCAATGCTCCAACGAAGATATCCACAAGTTTTAAGGGGTTAAAATTAGATTATATGAATTAAAAATAAAAATAAAAGTCACATTTCTTTCTAAAAAGTAAAAATAACGAGGAAAGCACGTTAATAAAGGAAAAGTCTACATCGTATAAGATAATAGGTTATTTAACCTACACCTTCTCTTACTCCCTGACCTCAAGTTTTTGCTTCTGCGATCCCAGTTACACGGTGGGTCCACAAAACACGTCTTGAAGGAAGAAGTATCCACAACCTTATAAAAACCGCTTCGTGCCCCTCTTCAATCGATATGGGATGTTACAATTATAATATAAAATATTTTTTCAGATATATATATATATGATAAAGCAGATTAGTTCCTGCCTATAAGAACACAGATTCAAAGAAGTACAGGTTTGAATAATAAAAAATACAAAATAATTTTGAATAGTTTGTAAATTAGATAATTTGTTAAAAAAAAAACGATATATATATATATACACACAAATAATTACACTAAGAGAAACTATACTTATCAATTCTAAGACCTTAGCCCACCAATTTGAATCGGTTTAATGTATTGCAAATATTTTGAATCATTGAATTTCTAATAATGAATCGCACCATTCACCTATCAAGAAACTTATTCATGAATTCCACTGTTTCTAGTCACACATTTAAAAACTCTATTGACGCAAGAAATTAAATTCAAAATTTCAATGCCACATGGTTCAATAATGGAGTTGCTTTGATGTGGCAGTGGAAGTGTTAGTGGTTAGTAGACTTTGACTTCTTGACACTGTGGTGGTGGTAATGGTATTGGCCAGTAGACTACCCATCGTTTGACATTGTTCGTGGAAGAAAAGAATGGCAAGTGACAACAACGGTTTCATGAAATCAGTGGGAAGTTGGGGAAAGATTTCATTATTACGAAAATATCCTTAATGGTGGTTATATATATATATATATATATATATTGGAAATATTATTATTTGTTATAACGATACAGTACCAAAATATTTATAAAATTTATTTAATAAATGATACATGCTACAATATTATTAATTAGTATATTCATATAATTTAAATATAAAAAAATAAAATTGTCAATCTCCAATTATCCCAATTTAATTACATGTATATTTATATACTTAAGCTTGGTTTGATAATATGGAGATTTTGGGTGTGTGAACACGTACTCAAAGATATAACTAGTATAGATATTCATATATACCTAACTAATAAGTTGATTACTTGATGAAATAAAATATATAATTTGACTAAATTTAATAATACTTTGGTTATATTATTAGGACTCCAATTGCTTGTAATTATTAGGCCTCCAAAATGTGTTGTAAATGTACCAAATTTTATCCTATATTATATTATTAATAAAAACAAAAAACGTTGACTGGTGAGATGCATGCGGCATTAATGGAATTGAGGAAAAAAGTATCCATAGAAGAAATGAAAACGACAGAAAGGACAAAAGCCCCTAGAGGACATATTAATGGGTGGAACAGTGTTAAGCTATATATATATATACACACACACTCATATATTACTGTTATCAAGGCAATATTCGTGGACGGCTTTATTATAATTCTTTTCGACAGAACAATCTAAGGCAGGTATAACTCAAAGAGAGATATGGCAAAGGCCAAAAACGAGGGCAACAGCTTTGATCATTTCTTTGTATATACGGCAAAAGCACCAAACCTTTACTAACTTTTGTGCCATGTGAGGTTGCGAAATGAGGTGTATTATTTAATAGGCTTTTATTAAGTTTCACTAATATATTAAAAATTAATATATAATTTTTTAGCCAATAATAATAATCTTAATTTTACCAAACAACTTGGTGCATTTAATAGTATTGTAAAGCAAAATAAAAGCCCACAAAGCAAGATTTTAGGTATCTATATGAAGTTGAACTGCCATATTTTCACATTAAAAACAAAGTCAAGCAGAAACTGTGTTGTCATTCTTACAATCTTCTCACTTTCCTTGCCACCCTACTAAAAAACCAACACTTTAAACCCCACAAGATCAAAATTCAGAAAACATAAAGCTCACCCTTTTTGGGTCCCTAAACACATTTTTTATCAACAAATGCGGACTCTGCCAAGTCAATGGCACGGGCAAGACCAGCAGCTTTGTTCTGGCACTCTCTATGCTCATCATCAGGGTCACTATCAGCCACTATTCCAGCACCAGCTTGAAGGTGAGCCACCCATTCTCGGCGCTGGTTTGCATCCTTGTATGAGTACATGGTGTCAAAACGTGATCCTGTTGGAAAAACAATAGTCCTGAGAGCCAAAGCAATGTCCATATCTCCAGTAAAAGACACACCACCAAATCCACCGCTGTAGGGGCCACGTCTCGTCACTTCCAATTCATCAATTAGCTCCATTGCCTTCACCTGCCATTGAGTTTATTAGGAAATGATGTTTTCTGAGCTCCAACAGTTAATAAAAGAATTTTGATATGATTTATTAATGTCACGCGGAAAATAGTTTGTTTATCTGTAATACCATCGTGAAAGCTTGAAAAGTCTTAAAAATATTTATTTGATGAAAGCCTGCCCTGTGAAATCTTCATGGAGGGGAAAAACAACACGTTTTTTGTGAATTGTGTAGCTATATAAACACATGCTCATACTAAATAGTTAAAAACATTTTACTCTATTAGAAAATTTAAACCAAAATGAATAATCAAGGGAAAAAGGAGGTTGAAAATACATAACAAATTCACTTTTGACCTCAATCCCTAAAAGTAAGTTAAAACCATCCTTTTATTGCTTTAGAACAAAATTTGCATGGAGAAGTAAAAAGATAAGAAGGGAAGAATTAAAAATAAGTGACAACCTTTGGTGCCCCACTGACAGTTCCAACAGGCAATGCGGCACGCAGGGCATCCCAGCAAGTGAGAGAATCAAGCAACTTCCCAGTAACCTGCATACGAAAACATTATAAGTTTTCTTCCCAGCATGGTATAACAAGCTATTTGAAAGCTGCTATATTTTACATGTCAAAATGTCATCAAACTTAAGGATCTCACCGTGGAGCTTATATGCATGACATGGGAATAGCGTTCAACATTCATTAAATTTTCCACCTGCACAGAACCATATTTTGATACCTGCATCAACAATCTTCATCATTGAGACCAGTTTAAGCAATTTATATCTAAAAATGACAGAAAGAAGCTAAGTCTCGCTGCATTATATAGAAAATAAGGTATTCTAAGTGGAAACACAAAAACTTTGGTGATTACCAACGAAGAAATTGTGAATAGAACCACAACACGTATAACAGATATCATTGTATATGCTATGTGATCAGTAATACACAAATCTTTATTTTCAGGAAAGCTGCTCTACCAAAGATTTTAGGTTTCTCTATTGACCTTTTAAAAGAAGAAGTCATTAATAGAATAACAATTTTTTTTTTTTTTTATATGGTAAATAGACTGAAGGAAATTAGATAGAATACAAACTAAGGATGAAACATCCTAAATAACAGATGGCTACAATTATCAAGTTAATTCCTAAATTCAGACCAAATGCGGTAAAATATTTCACATGTGAGAGCTTTGGTACTTTTTAATTTCTACAAAATGAACCTAAAAACAAAACCCAACAGAATATGCATGACAGAAAAGCAGAGTAGTTTTCATGTTGAGTCTCATCCAGGGGATCAAATATGTTTTGAAACGATGAAATTAGAGTGCAAATCTTTGCAAAACCACGTTATAAGGGCATAGGTAAAGTAAGAACCTTTCCAACATCATTCCGACCCAAATCAACCAGCATAATGTGCTCTGCACATTGTTTTTCATTATTAAGAAGCTGTATTTCCAAATCTTCATCTTCTTTGGTTGTCTTCCCTCTTTTTGCAGTTCCAGCTAGTGGTCGATTCACAATCTTTCCCTGTTCTTAGAAAAATTATAAAACACATCCTGCTTTGGAATTAACATAACAAAATAAAAGATGCTAGGAAAAATGAGAATACATGAAGACTTATTAATTTGTTTGGATCGAATCTATATCTACAGTCAAAACTTTATTACCTTCTTTACACGAGTAAGAATTTCTGGACTTGAAGCGACAAGTATACATCCTCTAGCCTGATAGAGAATATGACATAATTAATACCATTAACTCTCAATTTAATTTGAACAGCCTAGGAAACGCATTACTAGATTGGTGCAACAGTTTCACAGACAGAAAAAGTAAAAAAATAAAAATAAAAAGAAATAGTTAAAAGGTGAAGATACTAACTTGCATGTAAGTCATATATGGACTTGGGTTTACTACTCTCAGTGCTCTATAAACTTCAAAAGGAACAGCAAATGTACGTCTTTCAAAACGCTGAGATAATACAATCTGGAAAATATCCCCTGAGAGAATATGTTCTTTTACCTTCACTACTGCTTTCTTATACTCATCCCTTGTCATATTTGAATTCTTCAAAGAAGGACCAAAATGGCGAGTATATAAATTCACATAACCTGCTGTTAGCCTTGGGCTAACAATTGACAATGAAATTGATCAAGGTTGTAAAGCGAAAACTATATAGCATTCAACTTATTTATAGTTAAATGACTGCAGCAGGGCAGGTACTTACGGCATAGCTGCTTGTACTCTAGCCAGTAATATTTCTAAACGTTTCACTCCGCCTTCATAAGCCCTCTCAAGGGAAGAGTAACAATCTAGTCTTACCCAGTGGATAACATATACTTTCTGAGAATAAACAAAATCTCAAGAACCGCCAAAAGAATCTCAAAAACACATAAGTAGCTCATACATATTAACTATCAATCTGTTTCTGAGACTTTTATAGGTTGAAAATTAATAGAGTGATACAGACAGACTTGGTACTTGGAAATATAAAAAAAGGCACTTGAAAACGGAAGTCTTAAGTAAGTCTATACAATGGAGTCATGTCTATATTTAATGCTTGTAATGCAAGAAAAAGACAAGAATATCTGAACCAAAAGTCTTTAACTGTACACGGTAGATGATGCATTAATAGAACATAAAACTATTCATTTATGTATAACATTAAACTGACTTGAAGAGTCGAGTACCTTCTCCACATGATCAAACACAATTACATCATCATAAAGGCCTAAGTGCATGTCTGGTAGATTTCTATCATCCTTGGGAGCCTTCGAAAATGGAATTTTTCGCTTTTCCACATATCGAACTGTGTCATATGAAAAATAACCAACCCAGCCACCTATTCAAGAAAGGGTTAATCACCAAGTATGTTCTTGTGAAAATTAGTAGTTAAAGTGAAAGCTATGTCTTCTAAATACGGATAGAGAAATCTAACTACTGTATCTACTTTCAACATGTAAACAACTTGTAAATTTCAGTATTCCATTCTGGACATGATAACAAATCTAGTGCAGGGTCACAAACTAACAAAAGACACAGAAAATTACCGAAAGCGAATTTAAATGCATTATTTGTAACATTTAATGTGAGATACAAAAAGACTTTTTGACATCATCCCTACTGCTCTTAATAGGAAGCCTTCGGTTCATGGGTCTAGCATTGAGGCATAGCTGTTTAAGTGTTATCCTTATCTTACTCCAGGAAGTGGGATTATTTAGGAAACAGAGAGCAACTTGAACACTTTTTCACGCTAAAAGTCTAACACAGAGCATAGAAATTTAGATAACAAAGAAGTGTTTTTTGCTTTTCAAATGCAATGAAAGTATCTTCATTTGGTGACATCAATTTGGTGCATGTGTAAGCACACATCATGATGGCCTATACCTCCCAATTTATTAAAACATTGAAAATGAAAGAAGAAAAACCCAAAAAGTAAAGGTACCATAAGGTTCAAAAATCTAGATTGTCAAGAAGTTGGTTGGTCCAATTAATATGCAAACCTTTGCCTTGTGCCAGTTACACAAGGTATTAAATAATGAGTCAAAGAAAGAAAGAAAGAAAAAGACAAAAAAAAACCATAAAAGCACTGGATCATAGCACAATCGAAGCATTAAAGAAGGGAAATAAAAATTATTTTGACACTTTTTTTTTTTTTTTTTGGCTTACCACAAAATGTGTCAGGAAGGTCATCGATAAGTTGGGGCTTCCAAGTTTCAGAAATTCTTCTGGGGATTGAAATTGGATCTTCAACAATTTCCTCTGTAAAACGCCCTTGTTCATGATCCATTATCGTAACCTTTTTCTCTTTAGCCACAATTTCCATTCTTGGGTGGGCTCCAACGACACTGAAACGGCCCTATTGTGTACGATCCGACAAAATAATAAATTGTGAGTCAAAATTATTTATTAAAAGACCCCATAAAAATACAATAAAAGAAAGCGATTGAAGATTCTTCAGAGGCAAAATAGCTTACAACTGTAGAAACTCGGTTGCTGGGCTCCACCGCTTCAAAGAGAAAACTGGGAGCCTCCAAGTCATCTTCCTTAACCAGACAACGGTATGCAAGAACCGGCGTAAGGTGGTCGGAGAATATGCACCGGTGAAGTGGAACCAGATTCCCATTCTTCGATGCTTCTTGGAAATTTCCCACTTCGTTAACTGACACAAACAAAAAATACAAAGTCATAAAAGTACAAAAATAAAACTTAAATCTAAAGCTCCTGAAAACATGTTTTAAAAAAAAAAAAAAAAAAAAAAGTAAAGAAAAAAAAAAAGAAAACTGCCACTCCACTCAGACTGTGACTTTCATTCGATTCCTATATACGTTATGAACATAGAACACAATGGCCGGAATAAGCAAAACAAGAAATTTAAAAAAATAAATAAATATCCTATTTGGGTATCAACTAGAGTTTGGTTTTTGTTTAAAAAAAAAAACCAACCAACTTTAAATGTTTTAAAATGTAATGGATTTTCTTCCACTTTCTTTCTTGAAGACCAAACAGATACAGAATGTTAAAAACCACTAAGCCAACAACAAGGATCGAATTCTTAGAACCTGCAACTCTGATTACCGTACCATATTAAAAACATAACTAGATACCGCTGTTTTCGACAGCTCGAACTCATAAGAGATGGGAACGATATTGGATTATATACTTTTAACACACGCAAAAGGCAAAAACAGCATAGAAAAAAGATTAAATAACCAAATGATGGAGGACTCGAGAGAGAGGAGGAGCATTTCAGTTTTCGAAGAAACGCTAGGGAGCTTGAGCTTGAGTTTCTATCAACTACAGCGCCGGTGACCGGAAAAAGAGACTGCCGGCGAGAGGTGGGGAACTTGCAGTAGTGTGAGGAAGGTAGTGTCAGCATTCTGTGTGGATGTTGGAGAGGAAAAGCGGGTAGTCCGTCGGTTTCGGTGAGATTGACTGTGAGAGATCAGACACAGAGAGAGAGAGAGAGAGTGAGTGAGAGAGTCTCCGTTCAATTGTTGGTCCGTCATTTATATAGGTCTGCTCTGCATGTAATTAAAATATCTGTCTTTCCTAATTTACCGTTTGTTATTATCCATTATTGGAATTTTATTGTTTTTGGGTTTAAAAGATTTTCATTTGTTTGGTTTCACATCTGGTCTATGTCACAATCGCTTTGGCGCTTTAAATGCTGTTAAAATGATAGTTAATTTTGAGAAATACAATAAACCCTTTTTTTTTTTCTTTTTTTTTCTTTTTTTTTTGGTTCTAGTTTTTTCTTTAGCTTTTGTAGGAAGTAATTAATTGACTTGGCAAAATTAGAAACTCTCTGTCATTAATATCGTTATATTTAACCTGTATTTGTCTTCAAAATTAGAAAAATAGTTCAAATGAGTCCACTACCATTTCACAACATTATTTTGTTTTTGTTTTGCAATATATATATATAATATATATAATGCATGTCATACAAACATATATAGGTAGAAACACAAAGTGACATTTCATATTTTATTAGATGAAGTTTACTGATAAAATCACAATTTTCATTTTTTTTTCTTTTATCTTTTATTTACATTTTGATTTGTCTTAAAAATTAAAAAAAAATATATATTGAATCGTAGAACTATCAATAGTATTTCGAACACAAAGTATCTAAATTCCTTTTATAATACATAATTCATACTAAAGTAGTTATATAACAACTTCGAAGTGTACATTATGATTTGTCATAAAAATAATGAAATCGGAGAAATATTAATAGAATATCAAACATATAAGTATCTAAATTCCTTTCATAATACATGTACGCATACTAAAGTAGTTATAAAATGATTTCAAAGTATACGTTATGATGACCTGTCATAACAGATGTAAAAACGGCAAAAGAATATTCGATCTTAAAAGGATCAATAGCTAGAACATGCTATACAAGAATATCTAAATTCATTTTATATTACATACATGCATGCATGCTAAAGTGGTTACATAATGACTTCAAATTAAGTATAAAAGTACCTAAATTTCTTTTATAATACACGCATGCATACTAGTAATTATATAACAACTTTGAAGTATATATTATAACTTGTCGTGAAAATAATACAGTAATATTAAATCGTAGAAATATCAATAGAATACTAGATATAAATATATCTAAATTTCTTTTATAATACATACATGCATGCTAAAGTAGTTATTTAACGGTTTCAAAGTGTATGTTATGACCTATCATAGCATAAAAACAAAAGAATATTTCAATTTTAAAATTATCATTAGCTCTAAACATCGGATATAAGAGTTTCTAAATTCCTTTTATATTACATAAATGCTTGCTAAAGTGGTTACGTAACTAATTCAAAGTATAATTTATGACCAATCATATAAAAATAGCATTAGAATATGGGAAATAAGAATATCATTTCTATGAATGTAGTAGTTATTTTTTAGGTAAAAGTTATATTTCATTAACATTAAGTTGAAAAATATATCCAAAAAGAAAAAAAAAATTGTATTACATTCTTGAAATGTATAGATATACTATATTATAGAGTAAGAAAGCAATGCAAAAACTTTTAAAAAAATAAAATAAAATAAAAATAAAAATTTGTACAAATTTATTTAGAAGACAAATAGCAGCTGTCCTAATATTAATTAAGTAGCTTTATTTTTAATTTTAGGTCTTGCAAAAAATATAAAGAAGCTTTGCTTTTTCTTTTTAATTTCAAGTTAAAATTAAATGATAACGATGTCCCATATTGTTTAGCCTAGAATTGATTTTTGCTTTAACCGTATGGTGTAGAATTTGCTACAGGGTAACTGATGCAATCGAAAAGAGAGAAAATGCTGAAGCATAAAAATTATGATGGCTATACAATTTTCTTTTTCTATTTTGCATGATATTTTGCTATTTTGACACTACCATATGTGTTATTATAATTGCAACAAGATTGTTAACTTATTTTTTTCAAATAAAATAGAGTGAAATTCAAATTCATGATTATTACTAGTTGCTTATAATCATTAGCGGTCTTCAAAAGGATTCTATATTGTTAACCATTCGATAACGATTTTTTCTTGAATAGATAAGCCTTTTTTTTTTTTCTTTTTTTTTTGGGGGGGACATATTTACTAGATAAGCTAGAATCACTAAAAGAAAATATGGTTGTAATAATATAACATATGTTGAGTTTTAGAAGTATGTTTCAAATTGCAAATGATCATGCCTTAAATTCTTAACCCTAGTGGAGCAATACCACTTTTGATCCACCATCCTCCTCGGAAATATCAAATAATTTTTGTTTCTATCATGTACCAAATTGCTAAGACTAGCTAGAATTTAAGAACTTCTTTCTAATATCGAAATCCTAGAGAAGATTTTTATAATACAGAGGATAAAAATGTCATCATAATCTTATAGTAAGGACATTTTATGTGGCAAACTATATCATCCTTATTAACGGTTACATAGTAAATTATCAATCAAATTTAAAAAATTAAATCAACTTGTTTTTTATAACAACTACTAATGGATTTCATGCAACTTTGATGTGTTGTTGCTTTTCTAATTAAGGTTTATTTAAAAACAACCAAAATATATTTAAATGAAGTAACATTATTTAAACTAGCATTCATCCCGTGCAATGCACGGAATGTATAACTATAATAGATGATGTAATCATAATAGATGATATTAAATATAATATATAATAATTAATTATATTTGAAAATTCATTTAAAATTTTTATTGTTAATAAATATATTTGGGTCTTTTTTTTTTTAATCTATACTATAAAAGTTTATTAAGAATTATAAATTTACTTCTATATATAGTACTATTTAATTATGAAATTCAAATTCAAAAATTACTTATATAAATTAACTATATAATTTTTTTCCATCTATAGAATTTTCCATGTATAATGTAATCATAATAAATGATGTTGAATATAATTTATAATAATTAGTTATATTTAAAAATTTTATTACTAATAAGTATATTTGGATATATATATATATATATATATATATATATATATATTTTCAATCTATACTACAAAAGTTTGTTAGGAATTATAAAATTAACTTCTATATATAATAATATTCAATTATGAAATTCAAATTCAAAAATTACATATATAATTTTTTCTATCTATGGAATTTTCTTATTTAATTTTTTCATCTATGAAATTTAAATTTAAATTTAAATGTATTTAAATAATATTTTCCATCTATAGAATTTAAATTCCAACTCAAATGTATTTTTTAGTTCATTGTAAATAATTAATTTCCATATATTAAGTACTCATAATATAATTTAATCATTTATCATTATTATTATTATTATTTATCCTGTAAATATATTTTTACTTATAAGATCAATTATTTATGGAATTCAATTAAAAAATGTTTACCTATTTTATTTTTTTCACCTATAAAATTCAAATTCAAATCCAAATGTATTTATATGATTTAATTCAAATTCAAATGTATTTATATAATATTTTTCATCTATGATATTAAAATTCAAATTCAAATATATTTTTTGATTCTTTGTAAATAATTAATTTTCTTATGTTTAATTTGATTAGATAAAGAATTCAATTTAAATGAAATAATAACATTCTCTATATCTCTTCCATCATCTAATATATATATATATATATATATAAGGGATCTTTCTTTTTATATATATTTTAAAATATTTTTGATAAAATAATTATTTTCATTATATTTTATAACTCATTGTTTCTATTTATAATTATTTCTACCATATATAGAATATTTTTAACACAAATAATTATTTTATTTTATTTTATTTTATTTATTTTATGAATATGATTACATTGGAAAACTTTCATCCAAAGCATCAACAATATTAGTCTTCGACATAAAGTTGAATTTGTATTTTTGTCTTGTGATCTTAAATTTGACATTGTTGAATCCAACTATAAACTTTTACATTAAATACAATTAACCTTCATGAATTAGTGAACTGAAACAATGAACTAATGAATATTTTATTGTAGCATGAATCCTTCCACCCTATAAATATTTGTTAAAATTTTTAAAACTTAAACAAAAGAATGGATATATAATATTATTATATTATTATATATATAAGATTATATTGCATAATCTATCTAATAATAATAATAATAATAATAATATATTTTATATAGTATATTATATACACATGCACGATATTATATATAATATTATATTGTATAATATAAAAACATAATAATAATACTAATAATAATAATATCAATAACATGTGATGAAAAAAAAAAAAAAACTACTCATTCATTAACACCATTTCAAATGCTACTAATTTTTGATTTGTCATCAAAACATGGGACCTTCCAAAGTTTTAGGATACGAACTTTGAATATCCATTGCATTTTGTTAGCATTGATGTGGTTGATAAAATCGATCTGCTTGGATATATTCTCTAAAATAAAATAAAAGTTTTATTGAAGATAAATATGTTTGATTTGATGATCGTATTGCTTTTTCTTGCATGCCCTCAATTGGAATAGTCTCCTGCGTCTTCTTATTTTTATCTTTTTCTTATCCATCATCTTGAAAAAATTTATAGACAAAGGTGAATCAATAAGTAAGGATTCTTTATCAGAAGCATCTTCTTCTTTTTTAAGAGTTTCTACATCATATCTTGATTCAGAATCATCAATTTCTTCTAAAAATCCATGGCTCACATACATGTTTATGATTAACATGATTATTTTAGGATCCATCAAAAAAAAATTTTTTTTGAGATTAAAGAATAAAAAAACTTAAACCCTAAAACAAAAATATGAGAGAAATAACAACTAACAAAATATTAAATACCAAAATTTTAAAAAACCAGGAGGTGTCATTTACTAATTTATAGCTAAATATGTTTAACTTATTTGGTAAATAAAATAAAATAAAATATTAAATAGGACATGCAAAGGAATATTCTCTAAATCTTTAATTATATATATATTGTATATGCATGGGCCTATATCTTTAATTATGGTTACACAAAATAATATATATTTGGTAAATAATATCAAATCAAATATTTTATTAAAAATTAATTATATATATGTTTGGTTATATCCATAAAAAGTAAGATAATGAATAATAAATGATAAGTAATAATAAATAAAATAAAAATATTTCAAAATTATTACCATATGTAATTAAATTATATTAAAATTTAATTTTATATATATATATATATTTAATTGTATCCATAAAAGGTAAGATAATGAATAATAATTAATAAATAATAAATAATAATAATAAATAAAATAAAAAAATATGTTTTTGAAGGGAATTTGGAAAAATGATATGCTGGCACGTGGCGCATACGATTCTTCTTTTATATATTATGTAAATGATGTTTCTTAATTACTAGACAAATTTTATTTATACTATAAGATCTTTATCACATCTTTACTATGTAAGACATATATATACATGCATATAACCAAGCTCATGGTTTGAAATTTGAAAATTTATTTATGATCATATGGGATCTTACAGGCATATATTTTTAAATAGGGTTTTGGGTATACCTATTAAGTTATATGACAAAAAAAATATGTCCATATATTATCTGTTAAAAAAATTAATATAACTCATTCATGGATAGGTGAGTTTCAACTAAAAGTCAACAAATTATTTTTACATTGATCATTTACGATATCTTTACATAAAATAAATTTGATAAACGATTTGATTTCTCTAGTATTATTGTAATTTTTTTAATTATAATATTATTGTAATTTAATTGTGGAACACCTTGTTCCATATATTTTTTCCACATATTAATTTGTTCCAATAAACAATTTTCGTACGTCTAATATTATTGTAAATTAAGTGTGAAACACGTCTCTTTCTCCACAATTAGAATTTTACTTAGTTTAAATGTGGACCGCATGTGTTGTTCCACACGGCTACATTATAATTTGTTACACCCACTATTAAATGGCTTGGATAATCAACAAGAATTTGTTTTCAAAAATGAATAATTTCCCTTCAAAATAAATAAATAAATAAGTGATGAGAATTTTAAGACATACGTCATTATGTCAATTTGTGAATAAACAATAAGAAGTAGGTTAATTTTTTTCTAATAAAAAAAATTAAATACCTCACTTTCTTAACGAATTAATTATATATATATATATATATATATATATAATGTGACGATTTGAACTTTAAACCTTTGTCGTTGTTTATGCGGATATGGTTCCTAAGATTTCTAATAAAGTCAACAGAAGTTTCAGATCGATGCATAAGAGATTGACTACCGATATCATTTAATTTCTTAAACAGAAAAGATATACAATTGATAATTAATGAAGTGGGCATTTATTCTTATATATCTTCATGTATGGAAAAAATAGCATATAATGTTTGATAGGTACTCGAATATATTATGTAATGCTTTGATAGGTACTCGAATATATTATGTTTGATAGGTACTCAAACTGATTATTATATCATGCCAACAAAGACCAAATTTCCCCACAAGTGTATTACTATATATTGTGATCAATAACCTTATGAGTAAAAGTTTTTAGCAATTTTTAGTAACCGTTATTCTTATAGCTAAAGCTAATTAAAGCTATGGCCAAAATACTAATTAATGATTATAGTCGAAATTAGTTTTAGCTGCAAGAATTCATCTTATTTAAAATGTTTGTAGCCAGAAATGTTTTTTAATAATGAATAGACTTACAGATATATATATATATATATCATATGCACAATTTTACACATATATATATATATATATATGTTGGATAATATATTATCTGAAAAAATAAATAAAACAATATGTTTAATATATATCTGCAAGTTAAATATCTGAAATATAGAAAAATTATATATAAACATATATATTATATATTGTATAATAAATAGGCTAAATTATCTTCATTTACAAGATACAAACTCCTAAGAGATGTCTCAAAGGATTTTTGTTTAATAAATTTCTTTCAGTATGTAACCCTGAAAACTGAATATATGCACAGACCATTTCACAAGTCAATGTGATTCGTCATGGTAGTTGGCGAAATAATTACCTTCTTTTTTTTTTTTTTTTTTGGGTTTTCCTGGTGGGGGGGGTGTGTGTGTTAAATGGCGACATAAGTGTATCGTACTATTTGGTTCGAAGGATGGTAAATTTTATGAAAAATAAGATAAAGTAATAGAAATAATTTTTTTTAAAGGATTCTTTATTTTAACTTTTTAACATAAAAAAAAATTAAATTTAGTTTTTAAAAATAAAAAATTAAATTTATTTTTATTTTAATATTATATTTATTTAATTTGATGTAATATATATTCACATACCACTAATATAATATTTAAAAATAATCCATATAAAAAGAAAAAGAATTATAACTAAAGCAACGACTGCTTGTATTACTTCTTAAAATATTATTTTTATATTAAAATATGCTATTTATCATGGATAATATGTTCTTAATTTTAAAAAGTTTCTCTGAAAATTGCTCTATAACAAGATATAAGCAACAAGAACAATATTATGACCCAAACCAAAAAAAAATAAATAAATAAATAAATAAATATGATACACATTGGCACATGTTCTTCAGCCTAATTTATAGCTCAATGTTATTTTGAAAGTAGGAGACATAGTTTTGTGTGTTTTGTTATCTGTTTCCTTTATTTTATTTAATTCTTTTTTCCTTTTGCTTCTCTATTTTATTCGTGGTAAATCCCTTTTGCTTCTATTTCAATGCAAAAGGCTGCTTTTTCTGTTTCGAAGTTATTAGTTGGATTTTGGGATTATTTGCTTGTAGATGTTTATGGGTGAAAGTACAACTAAGGAGACTAACCATGGCACCTTTGGGCGGTCATTGTGGGCTCCACCATGAAGACTAAAGGACTATTTTGGTCTTTGAACGGAAACCCCAAGATGAGCTTTTTCCTGGTACTACAAAAAAGGGTTTTGCTTTCTCAAAGGGTTGCTTTCAGCACATGACAAATGAAAGATTTATATGGCATTAGACCTTCAAGCTCCAGGTTTCTCCAATCACAATGTCCAGTTTTCTCTCCAATCATCCTAATTTTCAATGGAATTAAAGTTACAATCGCAAACATGAAAAAGTACAAACATATGTAGATCATATATAAATTAAAAATAAATAAATAAATAAGTAACATGGTTCATCAATCAATATGATTCATACTCCACGTTCACATTTCTCAATTTCGCCTGCTCTATTTTTTATCAAGCCAGAAATAAAACTGATATTTAAGACTAACAAACCAAATTTTGTCTCTTATGCAACTTTTTTGTTTACGCAATGCGAAAAATCTGATTCGGACTTCATAAACCAACAAAAATTTATGGTTGACAGTTAGACAATTTCCACATTATCACATAGTAAATATCCTCATTTAGATGGTATAATTAAGGGAAATTATCCCATATGACTTGGTACAAAGCAAGAATTTAAATTTAATTTTTCATTGTTTTACGTCACGGTCATCCTTGCGCTTACGTTAGAAATATAAGTATAGTTTATATACTGCAGATATACATATATATATATATATAGAGAGAGAGAGAGAGAGAGAGAGAGAGAGAGAGAGAACAATCAAAAAGCGACACCATATCTTTGATAGAAATTTCAAGAAAAAGGTTTGTAACTTTGTATGAAGACCAAACGATTATGAAGGAGAAAAGAAATTGATGTACCATATTATTAGAACGACATGGCCACGGGGGCTACAATATGTTGGCACCATCACATTTATTTATATAGTAAGTGGATGACTTATGACCACTTTCCATAAATATATTTGTAGTCATACATGATGGTGCAGGTACCCAAATGATGTGCCACCACAAATCTAACATTGCAGCAGTTGTTACCTTCTTGTCGTGAATCGGCGACCACCCACATGGAACTGCTACAACCGCAGCTCATTAATTTCTACTATGATTTTATTGGGAAGGAACAAGTTTAAGTAATTAATGATCACAAGCATTAAGGCCATTTTTAATATGGTTTATGAATAAAATAATGCTTTTGAGGTTTTATGCTCAAAAACAGCTTTCAATAGTATTTGTATAATTTTATTTTATTTTTAGTTTTTATCTAGAAAAGTTTTTAAGCAAAATGTTCCTTATTAAAAAGCTAAATCCAAAAGATTTATGGTTTAAATTCTGTTGGATATAACTTCCTTTTTTTTATTCTTCTTTTTCAGATGTGTTTCGCAAGGAAACCATTTTCTTCTAACTTCGATATCCAACACTTCCAGAGTAGTTTTTGAACCTTAAAACTGATTTTAACTTTTCAAAAATTATGTTAAATGGGCCTTGGTATATTTGGAAACTATGTTACCATAGATTTTTATTTTTATTTTTATTTATTTATTTTGTCTTTCCACGAACCAAATAAAACTTTGATAAAGCTGAGATACAAGATTCAGCTGGGCAAGCGGGTAATGAGGCTTTCCATTATAATCAATGTTTCGAAATTCTATTGTGAAGAGCAAATAGTATGATAAATTGGGGGGGAAAAGATTAAAAAAATAAAGAAATTAAAATTAATACAGGGATAAATCAGATTGATTAATACATTTGCCACAAGAAAATTATCCGTATAGTCAAAATTATATTGGTAAATTGTTTAGGCTTTTTCAATTTTGCTATACAAAATGTTGTTTGACATGTCTTTTGAAATGTTGTTTGGTGGCTTTTGAGGCTTAATAACAATATCCAACTTCTAAAAATATTTGAACAATTTTATGGTAGAGCCTGAGGCTTGTAAAAGAACTTTAAAGGAAAGCAAGTGTAGTTTCTCGTCCAACTCTTATTAAAAAATATAAATTATAGAGAAGCAAAATAAATAATTATCCCAAAGAAGCGAAAAAGGAGAATTGAGAAGAGAAGCACAGGAATTTGATTTGTCTCATTCACCTAATACCCGGATGGTATGAATTGATTCTTTTTTTTTTTTCTTTTCAATTATTAACATTTTCTACCTTATACAGTTATTATAATCTTATTTAGTTATTATATTAGTTATTATAAATTAATAATATAATATGTAATAAAATATTATATTATAATAATTATATATCTATTATAATTATAAAAAATTACAATTATCAATTATAAAGTTATACATGTAATTCCATCAGCATTGTGGTAAATCTCGAACTCAAAACATCCCATTCCCCTTTTCCCTTCCGAAAGATTGGCCTATTCTATTGGGCGGGTAGGGAATATCTCAACCAGCCTCCATCTATCTCAAAAGCTTGATATCTCAAGTACAAAGAAAAAGAGTAAATAACAAATACGAATTTATTAATAAACAAAAACGACAAGTTTTTTATTTATCTAAATGATCTATGCTCAGTAATGTGTATGTGAAGCACTAGCTATACCACTCATTGTCATATGCTTTCGAGTCGTTTCTTAACAATCCTACTACCATAGAGTCCAATTTGACAACAAACATTTTGGAGCCTACTTGGGTTTTTGCCTCTAGAAACTTGTCATGACTTCTTGCGTAAAAGGAAAAGGGTATGGTAAGCACACCAGCAATCCTAATATCAAAACTAATACTCCAAGAGCAACATATTTCTCATCGGGATCCGTAATCTCCTCGGAGAGTGGAGCAATTGGCCCTCTCTGTAAAAAGAATATAAGAACTACCCAATAAAATGCAACATCATTTAATAGTGCAGATAGTCCTAGCAGCCCGATTGAAGCAGCTGTGAAGCGAGCCGAAGCCTGCCATAGCAAAGTTTATATATATCAGGATTGGCCCCCCACCTGTTGTGTTGCTTTGTAGGAAACCAGGATCAAAATCAGACGCTTCAATGGGTTAAGGACAACTATTGGATACTTATCAGCATGCATGCAAAGCTTTGGCTTCCAGTTCATTTCCTGTTACAAAACTTAATGAACTCAAATGACATACCTTTCTTCCCCAAATGGCAAAAGAAATTCTTCCCCCATCAAGCTCTCCTGCAGGAATGCTGTTGATGGCATTAATGAGAAGTCCAGCCCATGCCCATATTACAAGAGGGTTGACAGATATGGGAGTACTTTCTTTGAGAACATCTCCAAGTAGAAGCTTTGCTGAAAATAAAAAAACGAAACATCAGATAATGTTGTCCCATTTCATGAAACAATGTCTGGTATAAAATCAACTTGACCATTGAAACATAGAATAAAATTCAGAAGAAGGTATACAGTGAATGCAACAAGCATTAATACTCAGTCACACCACAATAAACGCAAGGAATGAGATGCTCACCAATACCCCCAGCAAGAAAGGATTCATGAAACACAGAAGCATCAACAATAACACCAATACCATCACTGGGTGGTAAGATAAATCCTAAAAGCAAAAGAACAAAACCCAAGCCAAATCCAGCCAAAGGTCCAGCTACAGCAACTTTTAGAAGATCTTCACGATTGGGTACAATATTTAAAATCCTTGTAATAGCACCAAAAGAGCCTATCTGCCACCAAAAATGTCATCATAATTTCGAAAACAAGGTACACCAACTAGACACAAAGTTTGAAGCAAATACAACTTCTCGACATATTTAGGAAGAAATTAACATGTTACAAAACAAGAAGATACAACCTGCCAACTTGGAACAAAGTATGGCACCCCAAGCTTAATTCCAGTACTTTTTGCGACTAAACTGTGGCTGAGTTCATGTACCCCTAAAATAAGTGCAATTACTATGGCTCCGGGTGCGCCATTCTTCAACAGTTCAAGATTGTCAAAAGTCGATCTGGGAACATTAGTAGTCTTGTCACCATAGCCAAATAATGAAAGTACACTAATTTTCTTTTAGGAGACATCTTACTTTTCAAATTACCTGTCTAAATATACAGACATCAAAAACCACAATTTACTTGGAAAGAAAATAAAATACTGGCATTCTCCTTGTAAAATAAATGAACCTCATAAACATGAATAATAATTAGTTAAATAAGGGTCCTCTTTGCAGAACAGGATAACATATAGGCAAAAATAAACAAAGAAGAAGAGTATATGCTAACTTGTCTTAATAAGAAGAAACCAATAACATCATTCCAGAATAAATAATTGAACAGTAAAAAATCCTAAAATATTCCACATTAAAGTTAGCTAAAAGTGAAGTGGTCACACATAAGAAACCCATAACATCTCACAATGCTCGTCCTAAATAACTTATTGAACATAAAATACATCTTAAAATCTCCACGTGTGTGCATTCTAAGGGCACAAAGAAAGAAAACATTGTTATTTTTTAGATACACTATAACTAGAGGATCAAAGAAGCAAGCACATTTTGTGCTTGCTCTATATGATAAGGAATTGCATACAGTAAGTTGGACTGCAATGCAGGAACATTCCGGAGAAGCAAGGTAAACACCGTGACCAGGCCAAAAGCTCCTGCTGCAAACCACTCTGGAACCGCTGCAAAGATTATGCCAAATAGATCATTCCACAAATCACATGCTCTGTGTCAGCTGTTTCTACCCCGCAATTGCTGATGTCCTATAACAGAGTAGAATAATAAGTGTAGTGAAAGAGATTAACAGTCACCAGTTGTCTCAGGTTGCAAGGTCTTTGCTGGAACTACAACTGCCACTGGCCGATCATCCTCAGGATTGACTAAAAGGAAAAGCCTATATTCATCCCCAAATTTATCCTTTACATGAATAGTGCACAAATTAATGTGGATAAAGATTTAATCTTGAATTTCTCCTAACCAGTGAATTAAAAGAAGCATAAACGCAGATACCTCATACCTGCATTCTCTTACTTATCTTTTCATAACTTTTGGAAGCCTGCCCTCTCAGGTTACCTTTGAACAAGACTCCACCCTAACAAAAGAAAACAAAAATCAATTGCTAAGATGAACAATGAAATGCTGGCTAGGATGAGCATAATACAAGTGCAACTTCAACTGGCTTGCTAGTATACTACATCCTTCAATTCCTTTACAAGGAAGACACAGACACTAACCTAATCTACATAGAATATTAATATCAACTTAATCAATATTAAAGTTACATTTCCATCTTTACTCACAGAATTAAGTTGTGACAAGCCCAAATAAGTTATATAAACTAATTAATTTACCTCATAAGGATCCTGGCTTGTCACGAAAAAAGTGTCAAAGCCAAATACTTGGCTCTTAAGTATTTCAATTGTTTCCTTTGGAATCTTGATTTGTTCATCCAACTGCTGCGGCTGCTCAGCAAATTATTAGGGAAAATATGTCACAAGAAAACATGACAAGAAAATTCCTTTAGTAGTACGGAGGGAAAATAAAATAGGGAACTATTCATAATCACCTTCACACCTGGCAGAGGTGATCCACTGGCAACTTCAGCATTGTCAACATCCTGTTTCATACACACGAGCAAATAATTTAATAGAAGAAGAAAACAATAGTAAAAGCCATGCATATTAATAAAAGAAACAAAGATATTTTTCCTCACTTGCTTAAAGGAAAGTTTTTTCTATAGCCGAAGGTAAACCAACAAACAGGTGGGTCTCTTCCATAGGGAAAATGGTGTTATCAGACAATCAGCCTATACATGAAATTTAAACTTGAAATTGACATGGCAAACCACCTCCAACTTCTAGGCACTACATGGACATCTAAAAACCGGTTTTCATAACCCAAGATGTGGATAAGTTCCTCCACGTAGGAGTCAATATTTCAATGTATAGGCAGTAGTTATGAACGAACTACACCCTTTATCAGTTCACATTGACTTAAACGAAAAAGTGCAATAACTATCACCAACAAAAATGCAAGACACTTGAATAGGAATTAATTTCGCTTTTATCCAACTAGTCGGAGTCAGAGAGAGCAATCATTTCTAATTAAAAATCAAAACTAGCAAATCCACAATTTTAAAGGAATGAGAATCTTTAAATAAAAAAGAGAAATTATACACATACACCGCCTTGTGCATTAGTTTCTGCATCACTGTTGTTTATTTGCTCTGCTGCTACAGGCTTAGAATCAAGATGAGAACTCTCTTGCCCAATGGAATCGGTGGGAGGCCGCTCTGCCTCATCTTCTTGTAATTCTTTTTCCTTTTAACATATAAAAAGAAATCAAAAAATAAAAAATAAAAAAAGGCTCAATATGTTTAACAAGTTCGGCTAAAATGTTGACAAAGACGCATTTAATTGTACCATAAGCTTATAATTTCGATAAATTAAACAAACTTTTTCGAATACATAACAACAATACCTTATCATTATTGCTATCTGGTTCGGTCTGCGTCTCAGATGCTCTACAAAAAGTCCATCGCTTCCTGCAAAAAGCTCAATGTACCACCATAATTAAAAAACAAACTAACGAAGAAAATTTTTGATTGCCTTGCAAACTAATCAATGAAAAAAAAACATTAAAAAAAAAAAAAAAAAACTGTCACCTCGAAACCTGATGGAACTTCAATCCGCTCCTTGTACACTGTTTTAGCTGAAAACTAACTGAGGGAACCAAACAATGCTGTAAACGAAGATTACAGCAAGTGCTGCACGGCGATAAGGCAGAGTAATTCCCGCGAAAAGTTGCCGGACAGTTCATTTTTTTTCCAGTGAGAGTCGACGGAAAGTTTTAGTTTTGCCGAAACCCTATCGCCATTGAAGCTCTGAGTTAAAAGAGTTTTTGAAGAGAGTGTGAGAGGTTGAAGAGAGAGGCTTTTAGTCCGAAACTTGAAGATCCTGATTTTATCCGATTCTTATCCTTGGACAAGAAACCGAGATAGAATTACAAAACGTTAAAAAATATATCCTCTCTATTTTTTTGTTCCTTGTGTAAAATACGCGCGTAACGATTTTTCATTTTCTTTTTCCTTTTTTTTTTTTAATTTTATTTTGATAAAGTTTGTTTATCCAAACTGAACCTCGGATTATGAACATTGATGAGCCACGTGTATCCGTTATGGCGATCAAGTTATTCATTAAAAAAAAAATGAAAATTATATTACAAGAAAATTAAATTAGTATTTATTCTCTTTTCAAAAAAAAAAAAAAAAAAGAATATTAGAAACCATTAAGTTTTTATTGAGAGCCTCCTGATATTTTGCTTGGTATTAAATTTGATTGGTAATTTATCAAAAAAATAAATATTTAATTGGTATTATGAAAACATTTTTTTTTAAATAGGGAAAAAAAAAAAAAAGTTCATTCCAAAGTTCTAAATGCTTAAAGACCCTTTCATTTTGGAGGTATTATAGGCTTCCTCGGCCTCGGGGCTACTAGAATTTCTTTTGCCCATTCAGCAAAATCTGTTGTCTTCTCCATTTTATAGATAACTGTGTTACAAAATTAGATAATTTCAATTATAAGCTAATCTTTTATTAAAAAGAAACAAACTAAAAAATTATAAGATAATCACAAATCAAAATATTAATCATTGTTATAACATGTTTCCTTTTTATTACTTTAAATAACTCCAGTATTCAGATGTTCTGACCTGCTTATGCACCATGTTTTAAATTTCCTAACACTTTCAGTCAGCAATTAATATTTGATGGTAAGAATTAAGAGGCACCAAAATCTATCTCCTGAATATTATTTTCCCGACTGTCCATGCATGTTGAAATAATCATGAAGCCAACAAATTCTCATGCAAGGAAATAAGTTAAAACTTCCAAAATACCAAAACATATTGCATCAAATGCTGAAATACTACTAATAAACTGAATTTTTCTGTGCATTCCGTTCACTGTTATAAGAAGTGAATCTGTAAAAGAAATGTAAGTGAACTAGTTCAGTTGTTTCTCCATACCAAGTTATTTAACTTTAACATAAGTGTTAATATCTAAGTGGTAACGCATAGATTTGTGCTGAAATCTAACAAAGGAAACAGCTATCCTTCTCTGACTTTGTGTGTAACAGTTCTGTGATTTATGTACATCCACCATTATTTCCAGAAAAAGAAGGTTATAATTTATACACATGAGAAATGAAGAGTGATAAAGCCTTACATAACTTCAGGCCTCTCATCCCACCTTGTCTTGCGCTTTCTCTTCCTATTCCGTCCAACAAGCAACTTTTCCGAACATTGTGGCAATGGTTCCACATGATCATCCTCCTCATCTTCAGAAAGCCAGCCATAGCAAGGTCTACGTGTCCCGGTTGAAACACCATCCACCAATTGCTGGGAGCCACCGAGGATATTCCTATGATATTTAGCAGATCCAGAATCCTTAACAATGCGTCCTGCAATAAAATCCACATTCCTTTTCCCAGAGTTCAGGTCCATATTTCTCATGCCTCTTTCTGCTTCTCCTATTGGGAGACACTCCTTAACAGCTACAAAACAAAACATAAATTTATAAATGAAATATAAAACTATAGCGTCTTTTTGCAATTGCACACTACAGGATCTACATAAACATGTCAACAATAACCATTCTGAGCAACCATGTAGAATCTCTATTTCTTTGTTTAAGAAAAAAAAAATGTAAGTCCCAAATTTATTGAAAATGGATCCACTATACCCATCAACATTATGAGAAGGAAAAAAAAAAAGCCGTACCCGATTATCAGAAAAAAGAAAAACTTGAGGGAAGAATCTTGAAAATCTCTAGGAACCAGCCATTCTTGTTTGTATAAATGGTACGGTATATTTAACTATGAAGATAAAATTCAGAAAATCAATTACCATAGTTATTACTTAGTGAGACAGAGTCCAAAGATTCATTGGTTGCTGAAGTCCCAGCTACTGATGTTTCAGTATCTTCTCTGTCTCTCTCTCCATCTCGTAATGAAGTATCCTTTGGAAGAGTGTTAAAGAGACATTAATAAAATTATATGTGTTCGAAATGTACAAAATAAAGTCTTCACATAAATATACAGGGTCAAAACAGCACCATGGATCCTTGAATAATAAAAGACACTGGTTAAACCAGAGAATTCTTAAGGCATTCATTCTCCCCAAAAGAAACAGAAAATCAAATGCACAAGAGATGGTGATCATAAGGGATTGGATCTTATATTTTCTTGCATACTATAGAACTTTCCCTATGGAAACTTGGGAGCACGAATATGGCATTGGCAAGGTAACTTGCTATCTATACGAAGTCTAGATATTAAAACACAATGATATCAAGTCTAAGGATTCAATGACTTTTAAAGTAGAAAGTATTTTTGACATCTTTCATAGTTCCCAATTCAATAAGCTACCAATAAACACAATAGTTTCTTATTAAAGTTACCAGTCAATAATAATAAAATTAGAAAAATTAGATGCATAAACTTTAAGTTAATTGGAGAAGGAAACGTTATTAATTCTTGGGGACAAAACAACACTATTACACAACTGCTTTCACAACTGCTTTCCAGCTAATTTTCATGTTCTATCCTTCTAAAAATATAGGTGCCAACTGTTAAAATTCTTCACTAATAGTATTTTCCATTAAAGTGAAGCTCATTGATTTCCCAAGGCATTAAATGGTGGAAGATCTTACATTCAAATTTTCAAATTCTTCTTTTTCTATCCTCAGCAAATTAACAGAGCATTAGCAATATACAAGAAGAAAAAAATTATAGCAAATAACAACATTAAGTACAAACTAACCTTTTGACCAGAATTGTCATTTTGTTTCTGAAGAAGGACGTTTATGAGGAGCAGATAAGAAGTCTCTTCAATGAAGATCCATCCCTCATCTCCATAAACCTAAAGCAATATATCAACCAAAACCCCAAACATGAGAAATGTTGGTGCTTCGAAAGAATAAAAAGATTTATTTAATAATTAAAAAAATAATAAATAATAAAAAAAACCCACTTTCAAGAGTTCATCGACTGTTTCAGAAACCAATTTCTCAGAAAACCCCATGGCAGCCATGGCGTCCAGAGCAGCGTCCAACCGTCTATTTCCTTTCTGCAAGAACAATATATCCAAACAGACCAAAAAGGGTTAAATAATAATAATAATAATAATAATAATAAAGGCAAAGATATAGAAAAATGTTGGGAAAAAAAAATTCGTATGAGTGCTCCACACAACATGTGAAAATATAAGAAATGAAGAAAATGGTAAAGAAATGTGAGGGATGTCTATGGCTCATTTGAAGAAGAGAAAAACAAAGTGGGAAAAAAGAGTAAGAAAGCAAGGGAAAATATGAGAAAATGTAAGAGTTACAAGGGAAAGAGATGATGAAGAAGAAAATAGGGAAAAATAATAAAAAATAAAAAGCATAAGAAAGAGGAAAAAAAAAAACCTTTCTGGGTCTTTCAAGCGGAGCCATTATCACAAGCAAGCAGTGTCTTCCTCTGTGTGGAGTTTGGACAGAGTCAATAAGCAGAGAATCTGAAAGGGGCCTTGCTTGTCCGCTGCTACTTGTAATTCAAAGAATATGTCTGTCTTTTTCTACATCACAGTTTCCGTATGTTATGTACGTGGCAGTCTCTTATTAGCAAAACATTATTAGAATATTAATCATTGATGGTGACTCCCCTGCATAAATCCTAGATGAACCAACATACGGAGCTGACATTTTAGCCAAACTTACCTGTTGATGGCAAACTAATAAAGTCATAGGTAGATTCGTAACCTTTTGGCTTCACGTGCAGTTATTCCCCAAGCTCAGGTTTACGCCAAGTCACAAGCTTGAAAAAATATCACCCAAAAATAACAAAGAATATCAAGTGAAGCACTAATACATAGTGATCCAAATAATTTTGTACATAAAGCAAAGTAATATGGAAAAAAATAGTTTAGGGTGAGAAGGGAAGCAAACTTTGTAATATATTTGTTATAAATGATTTTTATATTTAGCTAAAGTAAGTAGATAATGGATTATAAGCTTGGATATAAAAGAAAAGGGGTGTGTCCTAAAAATATGGAAATAGTTCGAAGGTTTGGATTCTATAGCTAAGCAGAGTAATTCTAAAGTTGTAGAGCTTGTACCATGGTATCTTAGATTTTTCTCCTAAGGTATCTAAATGGAAGATAAAAGTTCCTTTATATAAGGCACTAAACCTTCTTCCAATCTTCCTTAATAAGTTTGTTACCTTTTCAATAATAACAAGATCTTAGTAATAATGGCGGATGAAAGAAAAGAAAAAGTTGAAAATGAAATTTAATTTCCTTATTTGGCAGTTAATAGATCAATATTAGAAGATTTTTTATAATTTCCGATGATATAGACTTCATTTGAATAGATGTGTTGGGTTATTCACCCAAAAAAAAAGGGGGGGGGGGGGGGGGGGGGGGGGGGGGGGGGGGGGGGGGGGAAATGAATAGATGTGTTGGTTAATTTGAATAAAGGTTGGTTTTTTAAGCTAAATAATAATACAATGTTACTTTTCTCTCCACACCTTTATTTGGACCAGCTATCTTTAATTAAAAATTAAAAATAAAAGAAAAGAAAAAGAAACTTTATAATTTTATTGGTGAGAGAAAAGGTAAAGAACGTTTTCTCGTGGGATTAAAATATACATTTTTGGGTATACAAGATGGAATATTACCTTCAACAGGGTACTTCTGAGGGTGCGTATAGTATATATGTATTTAAAGCCTAAATCAAAATTTTTTTTTTTTTTAAATAACACACACACACACCCGTATATATATATATATATATATATATGTGATATCATAATAGATTTATGGAAAAATATTGTGATATTTTTTTTTATTTTTATTTTTTTTGTAATTGTGAGGGATTGTGACATATATATATATATATATATATATCATCCGTTTTTAATGCAAACATTTGTATTTTATTAAAATACAAACATGTTTTTAATAGTTTAATTATTATTTCTTGAAAAAAGATGATTTTTTTTTCCTTAAAAAAATGGTTTTAAAGAGAATTTAAAAGTGCTACTAAATATTAAGATATCTATTGATGTGGAAATATGATGTTCATAATAAGAAATTTTTCAATGATTCAATGAAACAAGAAACACCAAATAGAAAAAACTCAATAAAAACAAAATGAAATAAAGAAATGAATACTCGTTGATGTTGAAGAACTTAAAAGAGAAGTGAACTATAATAATATAGAGAAAATAAGAAGAAAATCCTGCAGATTTTTGGATATTTTGAAAGCGTGTGGAGAGGTCCCTTCTTATTCTACTACCTAATTATAGGCGAAAATAGTCCAAGGTTTACAAGGAAGAGTATGTATTTTGAATGAAAATCCATAATAAAGGCACATCACCTCCAATTCTCCAAATCAAACAATTATTTCCAAATGAAGGTTTTCCTTTTATTATTTGAATCAAATTTGAATCTTGCTTTATTCAGGCTTTTCTCAATTGTTCATGCAAGAAACTAAATTACCTTCCCCAAAGTGAAAAACCCATTTCAGCAATGTTGGAATAATCATGAAGCATATAATGACCACCAAGTTTTCAAATTCATCAGGTCAGGACTTTACCAATGTTAATGCAAGGAAACAAGTTACTCACCAAAAAAAAAAAAGAAAAAGAAAAAAATGCAAGAAAATAAGGTTAAAACTTTGCAAATACCAAAACACATTGCACCAAATGTTGAAATATTACAAATAAACTGAATTTTTCTACGCATTTGTTCACCGTTATATAAGTAAATCTGTAAAAGAAAAGCAAGTGATTAAGTTCGGTTGCTTCTCCATATCGTGCTAATTTACATAAACAAAAGTATTAATATTTAACTGGTAATATATAGAGCTATGCTGAAATCTAACAAAGAAAAAAACCTATCCTTCTATGACTTTGTGTTACCAATTCTGTGATTTATGTACAACTACCACATTTCTGTAAAAGAAGGTTATAAACAATGAGAAAATGGAGATACTGATTAAGCCTTACATATCTTCAGGCCTCATATCCCACCTTCTATTGCGCTTTCTATTCCCATTCCATCCAACAAGCGGCTTTTCCAAACAATCTGGTAATGGATCTGGAGGTAGATCCTCAAGATCATCATCCTCATCATCATCAGAAAGCCAGCCATGGCAAGGTTTTCGTGTCCCGCTTGAAACACCGCCCACCAATTGCTGGGAACCGCCGAGGATTTTCATATTATATTTACAAGCTCCAATGTCCTTAACAATGCGTCCTGCGATAAAATTCACACTCCTTTTCCTAGAGTTCAGGTCCATATTTTCTAGGCCTCTCTTTTCTGCTTCTGCTGTTGGGAGGCAATCCTTTTCAGCTACAAACCAAAACAGAAATATATATGAATTATAAAACTTTAGCATCCTTCTGCAGTTTCTCATTCATTGCACACTACAGGGATGTTAACATGTCAACGTTTACCAGTCTCAGTAGCCAAGTCAAATCTCTATTTGTTTGCTTGCAAGAAAAATCCAAGACAATTAATTCAGTAATGTTAATAGTCCCAAAATTATTGAAAATGGATCCGCTATACCCATCAACTTTACAGGGGGAGGAAAAACTATACAAGGTCGTTGAGAGAAGAATCTTGAAAATCTGTTGTAACCAACCTTCCTAAATGGTAATGTATTTAAAGGTTAAAGATGAATTCAGAAAATCAATTACCTGAATCATTAGTAAGCGACACAGAATCCAAAGATTCAATGGTTGTTGGAGGCCCAACTGCTGATGTTTCAGTATCTTCTCTGCCTCTATCTCCATCTCCTAATGAAGTATCCTTTGGAAGTGTATTAAAGAGACATTAATAAAATTATGTATCTGTTCGAAACGTACAAAATGAATTTAAAGAATCCTTTTATAATAAAAGACAATGGTTCAAACCAGAGTAAGCTATCTCAAGGAATTCTTCACTAAAGAACCAGAAAATCAAATCACAAGAGATAATGACCATTAGGGATTGGATCTTATATTTTCTCGCATATGGTAATTTGGAGGTAGAAACATGGCAGGGTAACTTGCTACAAATACGATGAACCTATGATTCATGGAAATAGATTACAGCAGAACACAATCAAGTAAAGGGTTCGATTACTTCTTAAAAAGCAAAAAGTATTTTGACATCTTCCAAAAATTCCAACCCAAGAAGCTACCAACCATAAACACAATAATTTCTTATTAAAGTTTCCAGTGAGTGATGATAAATTGTAAAAAATAGATGCACAAATTTTAATTAAGTTGGAGAAGGATACGGTATTGACTCTAGGGGATAAAACAATTGCACAATTACACAACTACTTTCCAGCTTGCCTAGGACTAAAAACAGCTGATTTCCATGTTCTATCTTTCTGAAAAAACAAGTGCCAACTGTTAAATAATTTGAAAACGATTAGTATTTTTCATTAAGTAAACCTTATTGATTTCACAAGCATTGGATGGTCGAATATATTACATTCAGATTTTCAAATTCTTCCTTTTTCTACCCTTTCTCGGCAAACAAACGGAGCATAATATCCTGCAAGAGGAACATAATTTTGGCAAATAACAACATGAAGTATAAATTAACCTTTTCTTCATAATCGTCATTTTGTTTCTTAAGAAGGATGTTTATAAGGAGCAGATATGAAGCCTCTTCAATGAAGACCCATCCGCCATCTCCATAAACCTGAATCAAAACCATTTGTTTACTTCAACCAAAAACTCCAGAAGCAAGAAAAGTCGGTGCTTCAAAATAATAATAACAATAATAAATCCAATGAGATGAGAAAAAACCCACTTTCAACAGCTCATTGACTGTTTGAGTAACCAATTTCTCAGAAAACCCCATGGCAGCCATGGCGTCTAAAGCAGCGTCCAACCGTCTATTTCCTTTCTGCCAAACAGACCAAGAAAGGGGAAAAAAAAAAAATGCGGCAAAGAAATGGGAAAATGTGAGAAAAACAACTGTATCAGTGCTTTGCAGCAGAACATGGGAAAATATAAGAAATGAAAGAAAATGGTAAAGAAAAAAGAGGGTTGCCTTCGGTTCATCCGAAGAAGGGAAAGACAACGTGAGAAAATCAGTGGGAAAGCCAAAGAAAATGTGAGAAAATGTAGAAACTTGCAAAGGAAAAAGATGATGAAGAAGAAGAAGACACATAAAAATAAATAAATAAATAAATAAGATACTGAGGGAAAAAGAACCTTTCTGGTTCTTCCTCTCGGAGCCATTATCAGAAGCAGTCTCTATCTCTGTGGAGTTCGGACAGAGCCAGTAAAGCTCCAAAAGGCCCTGTTGTCTGCTTATATTTTCGCAATGCAAGTGTGTGTGTGATATACACGTGGCAGTCTCTTATTAGCGAAAGATTATGAGAATATTAATAATTTATTATCGACTTCCATGCGCAGATCCTCATAGGAACAACCATGCGATGCTGCTAATTGCTAATTGTAAAAAGCCAAAAAAGATTTTTTATTTAATTTCATAAAAAAACTCATAGCTAGAAGAGCACCTGGAAAAAATTTCATTAACCTATTTGAGATTCGCTAAAACATCATCCATACCTTTGAGATTTCAAAATTCATCACTTGCCATACCAACATTAACAATTTTTTTTTTCCAAAATTTTAGTTTTTGACTAATTCACTTATAAAATTCTGTTTTTCTTTTAATAATAAATGAAATATTTAAAGTTTATATTACTTTGTATTTTATAATGTGTTTTTTTTTTATTTAATTTAATAATATATTAAAAAATTTCAAAATATTAATTAATAGAATATTTGAAGTTAATATTGGTTTGTATTTCATGTATTCCTTTATTTATTTTGTACCACACAAGGAAAAACTGATAAAATATTACGTTACTATTTACCATATAAAAATAAAATAGAAGTATTTGTTATGAAAATAAAATTTTATAATATAAATTAAATGTTGTGATGGTAAGGTATGAAGTTTGAAAGTTTGGAAGTTGAATAATGTTGTAGCAAAATTTCAAAATTGTAAAATGATATTCTTCCAATAAGTTAATCCCAGATCAAGTGACTATACTTTTACTATTAGTGGGAAGAGCAGATGAGTGCCCATAGCAAAAAATATAGCATAAACTGAGTGCCAAATTAGCTTATCCTATATGAAACAGATTTCCCTCACATCCTCTGGCAATTTCTCAACTATGTGCTTATTTCACTGAACATTTGCGCTTTTGTCTCAATATTAATTGTTGTTATTATTATATTATTATGAACGTTTTCTTGTTATTAGTGCCCTCTCTCTTGTATCAACGTTTGTCTTATTTTTTGATAAAATGTGCGGGTTCTCACAACCTATTTGATTATTATTATTATTTATTTATTTATAGTGCTTTTCCATTTCATGCTTAAAATTTTGGAGATGGCAAGGAATTGGAACCAAACATAGGGCCCATATAAATTTGTTATAGCGTGCCATGGAAAAGCCCAGAGGTTTAAAATGGATTGGAGTATGGGAGGGAATGGTTTTGTCCCTTTTGGGCTTTCGTGAAAGGCTGTGAATAAACACATAGGAGGGAATGTGGCCAGATGAAGGGTATTATGGTCATTCAATAACATAGTTTAGCTCTTAGTTATAACCAAATCAAATGTTTTCACAAGCCTTTAAAATAATTTGGTTTTTGTAAGGGGAAAACATCATTGACCTCCTTGAGGTTTGCTATAAATAGAACTGTATATATATAAACATTAAAAATTTTACAAAATAAAATATAAACCTTAAGAAATATCGTTATCTATATTGTATTCCATCCTATATATATATATATATATATATATAAACACATATTATTTAGCTTAGTATAATAAATTGAGAGAGATATCTTTTTATTTTTTAAAAATGAAAGAAATATTTTTTTATACTTCTCTTTTTGTTGCTACTATTTTGTAAGATAAATAATATATATATATATATATATGCCTATACCAATTTTCCCAAAATGCCTAATAGACCAATAATATATATAATGTTTTTTTTCCTTTGAAATAAATTAATAATAATAAGAAATAATATTTGTATTTTTTTTTCAGATTGTTTCAAAAATAAAATGAATAAGATAATTATTTTTAAGGATATTAAACATATTAACAAACGAATTAATTTCTTTTGGATTGAGCTTTTCCTTTCTAATCAAATAAAATATTCCATAATACATTTTAAAGAACTTTTTACTTACAACTTGTGTTTTCTTAATTCTAACTCTTTTTAAGTATGCATATAAAGTCATTTACCCTTTCTTTATACTTAAATTGAATTTAAACCCATCCTTAACTTTTTACATTGATTACACCGCATTTGATATATATATATATATATATATTTATTTATTATACCCTTAAATATCTTTGAAAATTTTGTGCAGTGGAGATAAGTGATACAAAACAATTTTGCTAAGGTTTATTTATAACTATAACAAATCTCAAGGGAGGTCAATAATATTTAACCTTCAAAAAAAAAAAAAAAACAATCTTTAAATGACCTGATGGAGTAAATCTTTTACAAAATAATACTCATGGGAATAAAAAGAAATATATATTATTATAGAGAAGTTATATATTTAACAATAAATGAATAAATTATTAATACTAATAAATAAATATTTATTAATATAAACAGAAGTTCTATGTTGTTATGACAAAAATTTTCTAAAAAATTATAGATAAATATTAAAAATTTCAGTGGATATTATGGAAATTATATTCATTTCCATTTGTGAGCTAAATTTCTTTTCTATATGTTGGAAAAATGAAAATTTCACAGAAATCTCAGAAAGTTTCAATGTTTTAAACTATGCTCAAGACGAAGAGAAATTATTCGGTAAAATGGGTCTACCAAGTCAACCTATACCTATCCTATTATATTGCATAAATTCATCAAATATGCTATATCATTTATATTATTTTTGAAATTCAATATAATTAAACTCTAAATTGCTAAACTCTAAATTGATAAGTTATTTGTTAACAATTCAAATCCCTTTAATATCTTTAGGGATAGCTTCCAGTAGATGAAAGCCAAGATCAAAATTGTAGCTCAAATTAACAAGACCATCTGCCACAGAGTTACACTAGCAATTATACTCAGAAAAGACATGGGAAATGGAAAAATTAGCTTCCTGCTTGAGAATATCTTGACAATTCTGCAAAATGCTAAAGTAAGGATGATTATCAGCCATACTTTTAGTAACCCAGGAAACCACAACAGCAAAGTCCAATTCAACATCCACTTTTGAAAATTCGTAACTTGAGCAAGCTTGAGACCACGAAAAAGGCCCCAGATTTCAACAAGAATACAAATAGTAAGTCCCAAAGTAATTGTAAAACCAACAATCCATTTTCCATGACTGTCACGGAGAACACCACTGACTCCTGCTTGCTGCATACGAGCCTTGTAGCTTCCATTAATGTTAAGCTTTACATAGCCTTCAACAAATGGCTTCCATCTTAGCAAAATAATTTTATAAGTACTACCAAATCATGCTCTAAACAGCAGCAAAATTCATGTCCACAGTGTAGTTCATGATTACAGCATAAGGATTTGTAGATCAAGTAAAATGATTATGAAAAATGGACTTACGCCTCCAGCAAAGATATCACTCCAATAAATTTTTTGAGTTCCAACTATTAATTTGCATTTGCTTTTTAAATTCAATTCAAGCCAATCCCACCATTTATAATTGAAAAAGTTACGATCTAGTTCCAAATAGCAAGAGGGAGTCAAATACTCTTGCCATTCAACAATTCGTAAGGCATGATCCAAAATTTTAGCAAAGTCATGGTATAGAGGGCAAGAAGCAAAAGAACATAAACCTTTATGAAGAAAAAAATAGAGAGAAGAAAAACTCTTTTTATTTTATTATATTTTATAATATGAATTATATCAGTATTTAAATAGGATAGAGCACAAGACAAGGTTCCTAGAATCAAGGAGCGGAAATAGTATCAGAAAGGGAAAAAAAGGAAAAAACTAAAAATGGAAATATCCTATTAATTCAAATTCTAATTTCCTGATTCTATGGGATCAGATTTCCTAACTTTCCTACACTCCCCCTCAAGTTGGTGCATAGATGTCAATCATGCCCAACTTGCTTATCAAATGTTCAAAGTTAGGTCTTGCAAGTCCCTTAGTCAAGATGTCAGTTGTTTGCTTATTAGAGGGCACAAACGGCAAGAAAATAGTCCAAGCTTCAAGTTTCTCCTTGATGAAGTATTGATCAATCTCAATGTGCTTTTTCCTATCATGCTGGATAGGATTGTGAGCAATACTTATTGCAGCCTTACTGTCACAATACAGCTTCAGAAGAAGTTTCACAATCTTCTTAAGTTCTACAAGGATTCTATATATCCACAACACCTCACAAATCCCTTGAGCCATTGCTCTAAACTCAGTGACTGATAAGAGATCTACTTAAGAGTATTGAAACTTTGTGTGGGGAAACTTGGTTACCTGGTGAAGCAAGAAGCAAAGTGTTGTTGCCAAAAGTAACACCCTGAAGTAGATCTTTTGCCAGTCACCAAACCTGTCCAATCTGCGTCAGTAAATACCTCAACACTCCTTTAATTAGTCTTTTTATAAAATAAACATTTTCCAGGAGTAGACTTCAAATATCTTAAATTCGCAGCCTCAAGGTGTTCTTCATAAGGTGAATGCATGAATTGAATAACAACACCGACTGAGAAGGCAATATCCGATTGAATATGGGATAAATAGATTAGTTTCCCAACCAATCTCTGGCATCTACGAGTATCAACAGGAACACTTCCCTTTTTCCAAAGCTTCACATTAGGATCCATGGGACTCTCAGCCGGTCTACAACCACACATCCCAGTTTTCTTCAAAAGATCAAGGATATATTTTTATTGAGAAACAATAATTCCTTTCCTTGAACGAGCAACTTCCATGCCAAGGAAATATCTTAGTGCTCCTAAGTCCTTGATCTCGAATTCTAATGCAAGGCTCTTCTTTAGTCTCTCCATCTCAATCACATCATCACCTGTGAGAATAATATCATCAACATAAACTATTAGCACAGTAACCTTTTTTTAAGAAGAAAATTTGAAAAACAAGGTATGGAAAGCTTATCCTTTGGAATATCCTTGTTTTCTGACAGATTGTGTGAACTTCTTAAACCAAGCCCTTGGAGACTGTTTGAGACCATATAAGGAATTCTTTAGTTTGCACACTTTTGAGCCAAATTTCTCCTCAAATCCTTGTGGACTATCCATGTACACCTCTTCCTCCAAGTCACCATTGAGAAATGCATTATTCACATCTAATTGCTGCAAGGACTAGTCTAGATTAACAGCAATAGATAGAAGTACTCTCACCGTATTCAATTTTACAATAAGAGCAAAAGTTTCAGAGTAATCGATACCGTATGTCTGGATGAATCCCTTAGCCACTAACCTAACCTTGTATCTCTCCACTAAACCACTAGAGTTTTACTTCACAGTGAAGACTCATTTACAGCCTATAGCAGTCTTCTCAATTGGTAATGCCTTAATATTCCAAGTATTATTCTTCTTAAGAGCTTTCATCTCTTCAAGCACTGCTTCTTTCCACTTTGGAACTTTTAAAACCTCCTATACACTGTTAGGAATTTCTACACAAGACAATTGAGAGGTAAAAGCAACAAGAGATGAAGACAATTTCAAGTATGACATAAATTTATATAGCAAATGACTAGTACAGGATCTAACCCCTTTACGAAGAGCTATAGGAATGTCAAGATCGGAAGACTCAATGAAGAGAAAGGGAATTACCTGTAAAAAACTCAGATTGTTAATTTATCCTCGGTTCGGAATCATGGCCATGCTGTAGAGTGAATTCATCTTTTCCTTTTCTATGATTCTTCTTCAAGTAAACAATCTCTTTACAAGTTCGATCACCTTCCTTAAATCTATTGCCTGTTGTTTAGCAGAATTATCATGTTGTGGTATTATAGTAGATTGTCCCTTTTTTTGGGTTTCCAAAGGTTGTTTTTTAAAATGTTGATTTTCAGATTGATTTTCAAATGTAGGCCTAGACTCTGGGGAAACATCACTCATAGTGAAAGGAGTTTCAAGGAACGAATGTTGGCCATTTGCTATAGGTGCAAAGGTACTAGGCTCAGAATCTTTTGAGAGAAACACATCATCTGAGAGAAAAACATCGTCGGAGTTAACAAATGAATCTTCCTTAAAAGTCTTTCCCTGAAGATGAATATCCTTAAAAAATGGTTGTTTTTCAAAAAATGTGATGTCCATTGTGACAAAAAAAATTTTCAATATCAGATCAAAACATTTATAACCCTTATGAGTTGGGAAGTAACCAATGAAGACACATTTTATAGCTCTAGGCTCAAGTTCTATGTTCATGAACAAAAGCTGTACAACCAGATATTTTTAAAGGTAGATCAGCAAAAATCTAGCAGTTGGAAAACAATTTGTGAAAACTTGGAAAGGAGTTTGAAATTGTAAAACTTTGGAAATTATTCTGTTTATTAAGCATGTAGCAGTTAAAACAGCTCCTCCACACAAATATTTAGGAACTTTAGTTGAAAAAAGTAATGCATAAGCCACCTCCAACAGATGCTTATTTTTTCTTTCAGCAATACCATTTTGTTGGGGCATATCGATGCAAGAACTGTGATGAATTATTCCTTTTTCAAGAAAAAAATTTTCCAAGATCATGTTGAAATACTCTTTCCCATTATCACATCTGAAAACTTGTATGTTAGTCTGAGTTGAGTCTGCACCATATTGTAAAAATTTTTAAAAACCCGTTCGACTTCTGATTTGTCTTTCAATAAATGCACCCAGCAAAGTTGAGTATGATCATCCGTAAATGTGATGAACCATCTCTTGTTAGAAGGTGTACTTATCTTATTAGGATCCCAAACATTACTGTGAATAATAGTGAAAGGTTTTGATGGTTTATATGGTTGTGAAGGAAAAGATGCACAATGATGTTTTGCAAATTCACAAATTTCAAAATGAAACAAAGATAGATTTTTATTGCCAAACAACTTATGAAACAAATGTTTTAAATATTTGGAAACTTGGGTGACCTAATCTTAAATGCCATAACATAATATTATTGTTAGAAATATAAATAGATTCAAAGCAAGAACTTATTGGTTGAGATTGTTACCTTGATTTAGATCCATCATCAAAGTAGAGTCCTCCACTCTGTTTAGCACTGCCTATCATCCTCTCCGAAGTCAAAACTTGGAACACACAATGAGTTGGGAAAAAATTAGTTTGACAATTTTGATCATGGGCTAGCTTGCTAACAAACAAAAAATTACAAGAAAGTCTGGGAACGTGAAGAACATCATGGAGAGTGAGTGATGGAGACACTACAATAGAACCTTTTCCTGCAATGGCTGAAAGAGAGCCATCTATAATCTTAATTTTCTGGTTATCTGCACAAGAACTATATGAAGAAAAAAGGTTTGACAACCCGGTCATATGATCAGTTTTACCCGAATCAATGATCCAGGTGCGATTGGAGTATTAATGGGAGCTACTTTCAAGTAATTACCTTTTTAAGCTAATGAACAAGAAGGAATTTTCTGAGACTCGAGACGTTTGTACAATTGGTCTATCTGCTCCTTATTGAAAGGAAATGAACTTGAAAAAGACTGCTACTCTTGATTTGAGACACTAGCCTAAAGGGCACGCCCTTCTCCATCATACTTCTTCTTCCAGTTTTGAGGCTTGCTATGAACTTTCCAACATGTTTCCCATGTGTGCCATGGGTGTTTACAGTGGTCGCACCATGGTTTACCATCCTTATTCACTTCCTTCTGAAAATCCCGAGTTACAAGGGCAAAACTTTCTACTTCTGAGTTAGTAGTAATAGGAACCAATTTGTTAAGCATCACACTCTTCCGTGCTTCTTCTCTCTGAACTTCTGAGAAGGCCCCACAAATTGTTGGCAGAGGACTTTTCCCTAAAATTCAGCCTCGCACCTCATCTAACTCCTTGTTAAATCCTGCCAGGAAATGAAGACATGATCATTCTCTTGTCATTTCATAAACCAAAGACTACCATTTGTGCACTCCCAGAATCATCATAACAAAGATTTAACTCCTATCACAAGATCATCAACTCATTGTAGGAGGAGGTTACTTCTCAGTCACCTTGTTTCGCATGCCAAAATTTGGATTTTAAACCAAAAATCTGCAAAGAATTCTCTAGGTCAAAATATGTATCCCTAACTGTATCCTAAACATCTTTATCTGTCGGCAAGAACATGAAGGGTTTGCCAATTGCAGGTTCCATTAAATTCACCAACCATGCAATAATCAAAGAATTCTCTGATCTCCAGGTCTTGAGAGCCGGATCTTCATCTGCAGGTTTTATCACTTCTCCTATCAGATATCCATGCTTCCTTTTGACTTCCAAGATCAAACAAACGGTTTACGACCATTCCATATAATTTTTTCCATTTAGACGGTGGATATTCACTTGGAGCGAATTAGAGGTCCCCTCTAAACCATTGAACGAGATGGAGGAGTTCAGATTTGAACTCATAGTGCTTTCCCCTAAAGCCGCTAAGTCTTTATTGGTTGCACCAGTTAAAGCTGTCTTCCAGGGATTTTGGTTCATCATAGATAATCCTTAGATCAGACACACTGTTCACACGGTTGCACTATTCATACAGGAAGTAACCAGGCTCTGATACCATGAAGAAAAACTCTCTTTATTTTATTATAGTTTATAATATGAATTGCATCAATATTTGAATAGGATAGAGCACAAGGCAAGGTTCCTAGAATTAAGGAGCAAAAATAGTAACAGAAAAAGAAAAAAAAAGGAAAAAACTAAAAATGGAAATATCCTATTAATTCAGATTCTATGGGACGAGATTTCCTAATTTCCTACACTTTATTAAACCTACTCTCCTTACTGAGCAACTTACCATGAACCATAAACCAACAGAAAACTTGAATCCTAGGAATGACATAAAGCTTCCAAATGCAATTCCAATTCCAACTCTAATCAGAATCCTTGATATCTTCAATAAAATAATAGGCAGATTTAAGACTAAAACCACCATTAAAGGAGGGGAACCTAGTGAGAACATCTTGGGAATTAGGACTAACAAAAGCAAGTATACTAAAATTGGCCTTCCTTAGTTCATGAGGAACAAGAGTTTCCAACTTATCAATCTACCAAATACCTCTGTGGATAACATCAAAAACTTTTAAGTTCCAATCAGTATTGAAAATTTCAAAATCTTAATTTTTAAGATAGTTGCCATGAAACCATTTATCATACCAAAAAAAAAGCTACTCTCCATTACCAAATCTCTAAGATAGGCCTTTATATAGCAGCTTAAAACCTTTTAGGAACCATTTCCATTGAAATGAACACAAATTTCTATTAGCATCAAAGCTCCTGATATTCTCAAGGTTGAGTTTATATTTATTTTTGAGCACATTGCCTAGAGATTGCCATTAACATTCAACAATCTCCAAGCAATCTTCATGTATTATGGAATATTTATTTATAATATATGTACATATATTTGTATTTTTAATTATTAATTTATATATATTAGGCTTTAGATGATTTTATAAAAATTTATTATTTTATACATTTAGAATGGTTATTAATTTAGTATTTGGATCAATCAGGTAATTTTATTAGTTAATCAATATTATTGATTTATCAATAATCCAAACGTTCTTTTTTGAGGTTTTGCTGTAGTTACTGAAGAAGAGTAACTACTACAAATTAAAGCCTTCAACTTGAAGGTTTAGTTTAGGGGGGGGCCAAAGTTCCAAAAAAAATAAAATTATGACATATGTAGTTTTCATTTCTTATAAAATATGAAATACATAATTATATATAATACTTCAAATTATGGAACTTTGTTTTTTCTGATAATAATTATTATAAGGAAAAGGATAAAAAAAAAATTTAAAATTTATGTAATTAGGAAGCAAAAATGTTATATGAAGAAAATGGCTAAAAAATATACAAAATATTACACATGTTTTTATATGGTGGATCAATTTTGCAAATCTTTATATATATAGTAGCAATTGATTTCTGACTCATTATAAAAAAAAACAATTGATTTTATGAAAATCTATATGGTAGTTTGGTGGCCAATACATCCTTCTTTTTATTTTATTTTATTTTATTTTATTTTATTTTATTTTTTAAGAATATTTTTGAAATATTTTAAAAGGGAAAAATATAGAATTTTGGAAGGAGTGGGGGGCATGGTCCCCTCAGGCCTACACTTAGTTCCGTCTATGCCTTCAAGCACGCAATTCATATTTCAGTTTAATTTAATATCATAATATTCAATTGACACACATGCGAACTGTGCTGATTTTTTTATTCTTAATTAGCTGCATTTAACATTTTTTATTTTCAAAACTAAAAATCTAATTTGGAAGATAAATCTTAATTGACAATGATGAATAACATATTTTTTTATTTGGCGGATTGCTCCTGCATTAAGTTGTTCCTAAATAGCTTTGCAATAAATTTTTACCCCAAAAAAAAATTAAAAAAGAAAAAGAAAAAAAACCTTTGCGATAAATTTGAATACAAATATTGCAACATTATTTGTTTTTGCAAAGTGTCCAATAATAGGGGAAAAAAAAAAAAAAAAAACCAAAGCGTAAAAGAGAGTAAAGTAAAGCCCAGGACAAGATGTCAAAGAATTAAATTACATGGGAGCAGAAACTAAAGGCAACTACGAAAAGGTGAATATGAAAGCCAACAGTTATATGTCCTGCACACTGGGACGGCTCTTTTCGTTTTCCTCACTTTAAACACGTTAAACAGTTATCACTTATCACTAACGCTTTAATTTCTTCTACGCGTGGAAAAGAAACAAGCACATATACGCAAACAAATAGAGTTGATTCATGCATGCATGTTTTGATTAAATACTTTTTGTAAAGTTGCTGGTTATCCATCATCATCTTGAATAGGAAAAGCTAGACAAAGATTGCAACCCCCCCCAAAAAAAAAAAATTCTATTTTTTAATAAATAAAAAAGATATAATTAAATTTAAAGATGTTGCAAAACGGAAGAGAAAATTTCACTTATTTGTTTACTTTTTTGAATAGATAAATTAAAAATTGTCACTAATAGTTTAAAATATGAGAAACTAATAGATTATTTGTAGCTGTTTCATCGAAATATTCATATAATAATGAATATTGACGATAACTCTAGCTTTTGGATTGAAGATATATTGCTAAAACCCTCTCTATCCATATTATCAAATAATAAAAATAAAAGTAATAATAATATCATTTTTAAAATTACATGAAATTCATGAATTAATTTTTTGATTTTAAAGATGAAAAATTTAAGTTTTAAACTTTTTAATAAAAGAATATAGTGATTTTTTCATTGAATTGTCCCTATAAAGATTTGAATTATGATTATTTTTTAAGGGAACAATGATTTTTATGACTAAGCTAGCTAGGCTATGATAATCAACATATGTTATAATCGAATTAAGATTTGTTAGGTTTAGAAGGATAAGCTGATAAACATATATCAACTCATGATGGGGGTTCACTCTCATGACTTTAAATGTATAGGTTCTTCCATTACTTAAAAAGAGAGACTAAAGTAGTTGTTATGTCTCTCTTCCTTGACCATTCAAAGCCAATAATTGAATTTCAGATTCTCACTTATAATCAGTGAAATATTTTTTGCTTGCCGTGTAGGAAATTTAAAAACTATAAAATTTCATTGGCATGCAATTGGACTATATATATATATATATATATATGTCTATTACTTTTTTCCATTTTATTCTTTTATTTATTCTCTTTTTCTTTCGGTTCCGCACGCCAAGTATTAATATTGCAAGACGCAAAAGCCAAAAGTGAATCCCACTTCATCAGTCAGCTTATCTAAAATATTTCGGCTATGGGCTATGGCTATACAAATATAAAGAAGAAAGCTACAACCAACAAATGTATGGAAACCAACTTTAAGCGAATTTTGCAAGCAGCAAAAAGGACATAAATGTCATTGGCTCATGTGTGTGAGAAAAAATAAAAGGACAGTCGAATGGGTCATGTATTTTACATAGTCAATCATAGTAATACACTTTTGGATTAATGTGGAGGACTCACATGAGAAGGTTTTTGATGGTCAACACAAGTTAAACCAAATGTGCTTTCCATGTGAAGCTGACGCTTTCCAAACTAAGATATTTGGTCATCGAAAATTCTCATTCCACAATCTTGAAATCAAAATTAGGAACACTTTACAAGTCTCATGTAAACAACTATAATAAGAGATTCCCTTAGATTTATGAAAGATGCCTTATATTAATAATAGAAAATTTGATAGCTTTGATGAGGATTGATTGAAGCTTGAGAATACACTTATATATATATATATATATATTATATATATTGCTTCTATTGTATAGGAAACAACAACCATTAACAACAAGTACTATTTATGAAGGGACTACACAAAAAGATGGGGGGAAACACAGCATACTCCACAAACGGGGAAAGATGCTGATGCCTTAACTGTGTATGATATACAAGGAAAAAAAGTAAAAATAAAAAATAAAGAAGGAGAACTTAGTGATGTGCTGCTGTGGAGGCTTTGGGTGGGCACTGGTAGCATTTGGCAAACAATCCAAACGTATCAACTTGTTTGATGAAGTTAGTCATGCTCGCCCACCCGCCGAATCCGAAACCAACCACAAACACCCAAATTACCACAAACGCGTTCAGCAAGTACATGCCTGTCCAGCTTGGAAGGAAAAAGGGTAGTTTCTCTGCTGCATTCTGTGTACAAAGCAAAAAACACAAAACATTAGGAATGCAAAAAATATATATAATATGGAAATTTTTTTGGAGTTCGTAAAAAGCAGGAAAAAGTACCGCTGTAACATTAATCAAAGAGTGTTATGATGCTGTCTGAAATCACCGACTGACTGTAAGGTGGTCTTTGGACAAAGGATATAAGGAGTATAAGCTGAGTAGGGTCAACTCAGCGCAGTATGTTGGGCCCCCAGATCCATCCAAGATATGGGTAATATAAAGTGTGGAAATATTGTGAGAGTAACATATAACTGAACGATAAGGAAGTCCACCAACCTCATTGTGGACAAATTAATTGAAAACCCAGACTATTGGCAGGATTGGTGGGGGCATAAAACTGCTTGTGACAGTGGAAGTCACTTCCAATTGCTTTTGATTGTGTAAAAAAAAAAAAAAGGTAAAAACCCATATCCAAAAACAACTAAGCTTTTTAAGGAGGCCTTCTATTTTTCTCATAATTTACTGTAGTCTTTAAAATAAAAGTTCCTTACCAAAACCTCAAATTGATTTATCCTCAGCTACATCAATGTGCCCTTTGCAATTTCACTCTATCTTACACCTTCATTGTTCATTCTTCTGTGAAAACACTTAATGGGGTTTGCCCTATATGAGCTATCTCATCTATACTTCTATATCCAATCTCCCAAAATCCCATTGTTTCAAGACTTTTCAAATGGAATTTTGTAAAAATCTTTCAAATTATTGAAGACTTTTTGAAGGAGCTAAGAATGACCAACAAAAAAATTTGGCAAACGAAACATGAGCAAGACGATGACACGGCAAGAAATATTTTGACAGTGACTTGTTAGGAACTGCTCAAGAGTCAGCTTTGATGGATTTATTCACTGTTGAGGTAACAAAGATTAGACCCATTTCTAAAGAGCAGAACTTTACCACTGGTGAGGAATGACTCATTGTTGATAACAATAGTACTACTATACCATCACAAAAAGCAATGAGCATATGCATTATATATATATATATATATATATCTATATATATCTATATACATCTAATTGCTTTTATCAATGTGGTTAGAAAGTGAGGCAGATGCTGAGTACCAAAGAGAAAACATAGGTGGACAAAGACAAAGCCAGTTGGATTGTAAGTACAATATATATGCACACACATATGTATATTATATAATGAAGATGGATAAGAGGAGGGAAAGAATGGACCATTTTACCTTTCGAGCAGAAGCAGATCTGTAGGTAAGCATATGTGCCATAGAGGGAATGATGTAGACGGTGAAGCTGACCAAAAGAGCCCCAACAGCAGAGTTAATGGGACCAAAGAAAGGAAATATAATGGATAAGAACCATATTGGTATCACCACGGGCAACCTTGCAAGTGCTCTTAAACATATGCTTTTTGTGTCATGCATTCCTATTACTTTTTCCCAAACAAAATACAATGGCGTACAAGCAAATCCGAATGTTATGAACTGCCCAAAAAAGAAAAAATAATACCATCACCATCATCATCAATTTGATTGAACAAAGATCATAAACTATTTAATTATGCATGTTATTAATGTAGCAAAATTTTAGAAAGTGGTATGAACCTGGTGAATCAACATTAAAATGACCGCTACATCACGCCAGGCCGTCCGGGGTAGGAGCGCAAAGGCGTTTGAGTGGGTTAGGAGTTCATCGCCGAAGGCCCAGTATACAGCTGAAGCTGATGGAAGTGTTAAGGTGAATACATAGACTGTGGCAATGAGATAAATGTACTTGAATTTCTGAGGCTTCCACATTGCATGCATGATTTCCCTGAAAATACCGTTGTTGTACAAGGTTAATTTAGTTCAATTTCAGTCTTGCTGATGATCAAATTTTCATGAACAAAATTAGAAAGAAATGTTTTTCTTTCTCCCCTGCAAAATCTCATGGAAATTTAGGATAGTAATTTTGATGCTAACTAAAGAACTTATAGAAGATTTATAGTGACAAAATAATAAGCAACAATAATTAAAAGAAAAGTTACATAAGTTAAAGTTTTAGGAAAATTAAGATAATGAAAGGTCATTGGAAGAAATTATAAGATGGAGACCCATCACCATGCAGATTCCTTTAATTTTATTAGACAAAATTGATGAAAGGGGCACAAAATCCCCCACTTTTTCGTTTGTTTTCTCCTTTTCCTCTTCTTTTTTTTGGGGGATGGGGGGGCTGTCTTTACTTTTATTACTGAAAATACATTATTTTTCATAAAACTATGCATGATTTCTTTTTCTTATCATGCTGGCAATTTTTTTTTTTTTTTTTTTGGTGTGTATTACAAGACAATTATTTCTTTGAAAATTAGAAAATAAAAGCATAAAACATATTAATTTCAAAGATGAAGGTTATCCTATTGTTAGCCTTTTGTGCATTTTGTGTATTTTCTTTTAAGAAAAATAAAAAAGGTAATAATAATTGAGTAAATTCCAAATCCAAATGTCTTTCAATTGAAGAAGATAAGGATTTACAAATTCTACAGTTTAGGCAATCATTATTTTCCTTAAAAAAAAAAAAGGTAGCAATTTATACCAAATGCCCCTTTACTTTTTTACCACAAGCTGCAAAGTCCAAGGCAGCAAGTAAGATGTAAACATTTACCTAATAATTTCCTTTTCGGTTTGAGAAGCGATGCCTTGATTTACTGAGCACCATTTTCTAAGTTAGGCTGATCTCAACTACTTTTGACTCTTAGAAAAGGTTTACACCAAAATCTGGCGCTTAATTTAAATAAAGATAGCTTTATATACAAAATTATCTACTACATATGACTTTCTTGTTAAATAATAATAATAATAATAAATAAATAAATAAGTCAATTAAACAAATTGTACCCAAATAAATTAAACAAGAACATGTCATGAAGCTTTTGAAAAGAGCGTTAAATAATAATAAATAAATAAATAAGTAAATTAAACAAATTGGATCCAAATTATTAAACAAGAACATGTCATGAAGCTTTTGTAAAGAGCTAGATGTCATGGTTTGTCTGGCTTTGGCTGCCCTCACAATAACAAGTCGAAAGTCCCATATTTCCAATGGAGTTTAAATAAATAAAATACTTAAAATAAAATATCCTTTTGTTGGTGAAATTTGGAAAAGAAAGAAATAAGGACTTTATGATACTTTTACACTAAACAGTAAAAATAAATAAATAAATAAGCAATAAAATAGAAACTTACACAGTGACGGCGTGGCCGCCGAAAGTGTAGAGTATATTGGTGGCGCCAGTGAAATACAAAACCAATTTTTTTGGTCCTGAATGTACGACACCTTCAACCTGCAGTAAAAATGTTTAAGATGTCAAATCAACGAGTGACAAGCAATAAAGAAAAGCATTGGGAAACATCAAAGGCGTTGGTTTATATGACCTGTCCTTGAACAAGAGCTGCAATTGTCATATACCAAGCAGTATACGTAGTCATTCCAAGTCCAAGAAACGACCATATCCTGTAGTTGTGAAACGACGGAATGAACACAGTCGTTGCACAGCAAGCTCCGAATATGTACGTCCATGTCCTCTTGTCCAAGTTGTCGTTTATATAGTATATGTTACTGTATAAATTCAAACACCATAAACAGCAAAATTAAGGAAATCAAACAAAAACCCATTTCGAATTTTACTCACAGAAATTGGAAAAAAAATTATTAAAAAGAAAAAACCTTGCACAGGCTATAAGCTGGATGACAGATCCAAAGAGTAGGAAAGTGCAATTGAAGGCTAATCCAGCAGCTTTCCAATAAGGACCAAGTAAACCATCTAGCACTTCAAACCACTGACCCAGAAAAAAAAATTTCACCAAAAGGTTAAATAAAAGAAAAACAATGTCAATTTCTAATACAAAATGTTAGCGGGAAAAAAAAAAAAAAAAAGGATTTGGGATTGCACGGATAACTAGTAACCACTTTTGTGTTCGTTTTGGGTTGGTATTGGAAGCAAAGCTAACCTGGATCACATGGTTCTTGAAGCTGACATTTTCTTTTTCTTTTCGGCTTCGGTACTCCACGTAGAGAATACTGATTAAATAAGCAGTCCAGCTTCCAAGAATACCGTAGAAAATCTGCAAAATGATTCCTGAAAGCATACCCAGTTGAGAGAATGAGTAGGGCAGTGTCAACAGAACCTGAGCAACCTGTAGAAGCAAACACAACGTTAAATTAGTACTTGAAGAAAACAAAAACTTTGACATATTTTTATATGGGTTTCTTGGGGAATTTATTTATTTATTTTATTCTTTCTGTTGTAGTTGTAGTACCTGATTCGATGCACAGCTAAACCAGGCATCGTATACAGACCCACCATGCCAAAGCAAGCTTTTGAAGCTAAAACCAGATTGATCTTCTCTTTCTTCATCTCTTTCTTCGTTCTCAGTCTCATTGAAGGTCGAGACCATAGCCTCCTCTGCTTGTTTCTGAGGTACCATTGCTTAGAAAAATCAAAATAGATCTGAAAAAAAAAGGGAAAAAACACATACAAATCAACAAAAAGTGAGACAACAAAATAGGAAAAAACTTGAACAGAAAAGATAAAAGGGGTTTCATTGAATACAGAGAGAAAAAGATACCAGATGAAAGTTTTATCTGTTACCCTGTTTCCGAAAGGTATGGTGGGGGATATATATATATATATATATATGATGAGGAAGAAGAAAGAGGGAAAAAAGCCAGAAAGACGTTGAATGACAAATGTATGAGGCTCCGTAAATGGGTATTCTTTGCTTGCTTTAACTCCTCTCAAAAGACAGAAAGAGTGACATAACTCGTTTTTTTGCTTTGAAAGAAAGAAACAGAGGCAGTGACACTAGGATTGGCTAAGGCTGTTACAGCTTTTTTTATCCTGAGGGAGGTTACAAATCTTTTCTCTGGGCATTAATTTCTCATGCAAAACCACTCCAATTCCAAGAATGACAGTGCTTTTAATGGAGCACCAAAAATACCCATTCTTATTCTTCACTGCGAGTCATACTTTTTTTTTTTTTTAATTATCTGAATCGGCTCGGCAGTCTCAAAAATGATACTAATTGAAAACCCAACAAACAAAAAGGTGTATCTGCCTCTTTTTAGAGCATATCTTGGAGCTCGATTCCTGGGCAGAAGCAGAGAAGAAAAATCTAACAAAAAGTATAGTAGGAAGATGATATTTTGAAGGAAAAACAGTATGAGAGAGAGAGAGAGAGAGAGAGAGTTTTGGAGAAAGAGAAAAACTGATTATAATAATAGTATATTAGCAGAGCAGAGAAAACAAGACAATACAAGAAAAAGAAGCACAAAATGTATTCCTTTTCTTTGTTTTCTGCTAACTGATACAGAAATACTCAATGGGGCTTCTTACTTTCTCTGTGCCATGAAAGCCCTTTTAAAATGGCTGGGTGGGTGAGTATGTTGTACAGATCCAAATCTCAGTCAAATAAGTAAAAAAATAATAAAAGCCCCAAGAATTCAATGTCCCAACTAATTCTCCTTTTTTTTTTTTTTTTTTTTTTGGCTTTTAACAGTTTAATTTCCAATCTGAGACTTTGTTATACCTGTCAAATTATTCTCAAGTTGCAAAAATGGAGACTCAAAATTTTCAAACGTGTGGAAAACGGTGTAGTTTTAGTCTACTCATGTTGCACCAGTTCTTTTTATAAAAAAAAAAAAAAATCTATTTTTTTATTATTATTTTTTTCGTCCTTTGCATTATTAAAAATTAACCATTTTCCTTTTTTAAGGTTGAACATAAATTTTAATGCGTACCAACTGTTTTCAACATGGGGATACCATTCCAATAAAGGGCAAATTCTCAACAGTTGTTTTTACCAGCTCATTTGTTTTGGGTTAATTTGATTGGGGAAGTCCGACGAATTAAATAAATAAATAAATAAATTTTCATTTAAATATTTCATTTTCATTTTTATTCTAATTATAATTAATCTATTTTGTTATATATAGAAAGTTTTAAAAAAAATTATGATAATTTTTTAAAACCGTGGATTTTAAGTGTATTTATGGCAAATTTGCTCCAAGAACTATCAATCCTTCCTCATGCACAAAAACATTATCATCTCTCTTGTTTATTGTTTCATTGACATTTTTTATATTAAAATTATCTACACCTTCTATTAGGCCATTATTGTAATTTTCAAAAGATAAAATTATAATTAATTGAAACTTTAAGATGTATACCCTTTAGTTTATTTTATTTTTTTCATTTCTGTTCCTTAAGATTGTATTTGGGGTAATAAAAAAAAAAAAAGAAAAAGGAGGTTGTACTAGGGTATGATTTTATAACTAAACATGAAAAATTATATATAAATGTAAATGATTCTAATTTCTTTTTGGATCATATGGTTCTAATGTCTATCGTCTGTTCCTGTTATAGAACATCTTATTATTTATTTAAAATAAAAAACTATGTGGAAAATAAAAATATGTGTATAATATAGAAACTAGAAACAAACGACAAAAAGTATATTTGTATCATACTTTTACGGCCACCAAATGCTTGTTCAAATGATGTGGTAAATGGTTAACAAAAAAATCTACAACTTAAATTATCTTACTAAATCATTTGATAAACAAAATTTAGTGAAAATAATTGGTACCCATAGCACTTTTATATTTATATTATATTTGAGTGCTATCAAGGTTATCAAATTTGTAAATCAAATTGTATTACCAAATAATGTGAAAAAAAAAATGATTGGCAATATATATATATATATATGGTAGAGTTATAAAAAATGTTTATCAAATTTATTTTTTAAATTATGTGATAATATTTAATTGATTTTTTTTATTCATATATTTATTAAAGGGTTTCTTTTATTTATATTCAAGGTATATTCATATGTTACTAATGATACGATAACATATATCATTTAATAAATGTTTTTGCTAAAAAATTTGATACATGTAGCAATGTCAACCTTAAAATATGAAATGAAAAGTAAACCGAACTAGAGAACGTCACATTAACAATGCAAAACTTGCAAAAATATTTATTAAATTTGTTTACTAAATAATGTGATAATATTTAATTATTTTTTTTATTCATTTATTAGTTTAAGAGTTTACTTATTCACAATTATGTTGATAAAACATGTGATCATCTAATAATATATAAATAACTTTAGGAAACATTTTGGTGCTTGTAGTAATGCCACAATATTTGGTACTTTTTATTAAAAAAATTCATTTATACTTTTTAAAATATTTTTCTTTTATTGCTTTTTAATAATGTTAGAGATATTAAATAGATCTATCAAAAACATATCTTGGTATCATGTGTCAAAATTTTATTAGTTATTTATTAATATAATATAGTTATAAATAAGTGAATATTTTAAAAGATAAATGTAACTAAGTATAAACCATTTAAATATTGATATATTATATTTAATATACATATTAACAATTTTATATGTTACCTTTAATATTATTATTTTCATAAAGATTTTGAAAGGTATTTGCTTTTGTTGAGAATGAAATTTTATATGGGTAGACCTGGCAATTCGTGTTCGTGGATCGTATTCGTGTCAACCCATTTAATAATCGTGTCAAAAATACCTAATCCGAACACAATCCATTTATTAATCGTATCAGGTACCTAAAACACTAACCCGACCTATTTATAAGCAGGTCAACACGACACGACCCGTTTAACAGGATTATTTTAACGGGTCGTGTTGACCTTTTAATCCGTTAGCCTGAAATTGACCTATTAACCCGAAAACTAACCTATTAACCCGTTAACCCGAAAATTAACCTATTAACCCGAATTTTTTTTTATTTTTATGTTTTTGTTTTATTAAAGATGTATTTTTTGTTTTTAAAAAATTAGTAATAGAAAATTATTTTTATAAAATTTTTAATTTATAATATTTTTTAGTTATTAAATATTATATTAGTGATAAAATATTAATTTAAAATTAAATTTAAATGGGTTGTAATAGGTGTATAATCGTATCTGGTTGAAACTGACACGTTTAATAAATAAGTCGTAACGGATCAACTTCGAGTTAAACAGGTCAACCCGAAAATGACACGATTAATATTCGTGTTAAACGAGTTGACCGATTATGACTCGAACCCATTTATAATAAATCCAAACCCATTTATTTAGTATCATTTTTGAGTCATGTCGCCTTATTATAACCCAAATTGCAAGTCTATATATGGGTACCAAGTACCGAGTAGATATGATAAATTAAATTGGAGCTGTCATAAAAAGTAACTTTGAATATAATGATTTGCTTTGTTCCAAAAATCTCAGTTGATTATGATTATTAATGAAAAATTATATATACTAGGCTTGAAAAACTTCGGAATTTCCCTCCACAGTTTATTAAAAAAATTTATCAAAAAAATTATTAGGAGAAAAACATGGTTTGTATTTGAAATCTTATACGAATTATAAAAGTCACTCTCAAATTTAAAATATACGATATTGTATGGAAAAGCCTAATTAACAATGATCATGGATGAGAATCCCAAGAATGAGGCCCAAGGCCATGAAATCTCCCTCCTCAATTTATTTTTTTAAATAAAAGAAAAAAGGTAATTTGAATTTTAAATCTTATCTAACTAATCAAAAAGTAAAATAAAATAAAATAAGGACAGCTTTATGGAGGAAAAAAAAAAAAAAAAAAAAAGAAAGAAAAGAGAAAGAAAAATCTAGTCAGAATAAATATATGGTAACTTTTCTTTTTCACCATTTGCACATTATTTATTTACCAAAAACAAATTAATACGCATTATTTGGTATCTGGTGGTTGAAGCCTTCAGGCACACTTAACTAAATTTATCAAAATAAATATACATGTATATATGGTAAGGTTTTTTTTTTTTTTTTTTTTTTAACTAATAATATTATGGGGATACTTGCACCTAGATCTTCTCGATTGATCAGTTTAATGTTACTTAAATTTCCTTTATTTTATGTTCCAAAAAAGTTATTATAAGAAAATGCCTGTTTTGAAAATATAAAACTAAGCCCCTTTGTTTATTAACACTCTAATAAAAGTTTTTTTTTCTTTTTTTGGCTAAAAACACTCTAATAAAAGTTATTCACCGAAAAGACACACTTTTATGAAAGTTATAAGCAGATTAGTCGGACTCTTTATGAGTTCTTTAATTTTTTTTTTAATAACAAATAAAATTTTTTTACTGTTGAATTACTAACTAGACATAGATAATAATAATAATAACAATAATTAAAATAATTATTGATGTTGTTGTTATTGCTGGTGTTGTTGTTGGTGTTGTTAGTTGGAACATATTTAATTGAAAGATTATATTTGCAATTACATTATTATAATATGTATCTATTTTCACCCAAATAAACAACCTAATAAAAAAAAACATTTCAATTAGCCATTTTATTCAAGAAAAAAAAGATATTATATCTATATATATATATATATATATGCATACAAACAAAAATAAATAGGCAAACAAGAAAAAGAAAAAAAAGGATAATATTAGTTTGAGAAATTATAAGGCTAAAAATGGAGTTATATATATATATATAGTTAGATTCATATCAGGATGATTTGATAGTTTTAACATCAGTTTTTTTATTTTTTATTTTTTAGTTCTTAGTTTACATAAAAAAAAAAAAAATTAGAGTATAAAATTTAGAAAGTGGTAATAGAAGTTTAGTTTAGTAACATACTAAAACTCTATTATAGAAAAGTGACCCTATCACAAACCGGTGATTAAAAATATAATTTTAAATACTAACCATTGATATGATTCAAATACTGAAAAAGAAAATCATAATATTAAAAATCTGATTTGAATATAACTATGTATATATAAATATATAAAAATTCTATAACGAATAACCATAAAAACTTGTAGATATAGTTGAAAATAAAAACTATTGCCGACATCTATATCATAAAAATATTATACATATATATATATATATATATTTAGTCTCTAATCATGTCATCCTAATGAATTTTTCATCAATGCATCACATTTCAACCTTTGGATCTTTATAATGGCTGTGATTTAAAGATACATTTGAGTTATACATGGGTTTTAACAGGGTTTACTTTACTTTTTTAAGATTTTAGTATTTTAGTAAACTTATATAAACATCCAAATAAATTTTTAAATCTCAACTTTTGAAAAAATTTAAAAGTTAAGAGCATCTTCAATAGTTATATGGATTGCTTAATTTTGTTTGCCACATGAGAAATATAGACATTCATTCAAAAAAAAAAAAAAAAAAAACTCTACAATGACTATGTCTGAATAACTTGTCAAGCCAATATAACAAACAAATAAATTGACACTGTCAAGGAGATAGTTTATTTTAGATGATCTATTAGGTAGTATGGAGACTGTTTATTTTAGATGATCTATTAGATAGTATGATTTAGTAAAATAATATTTATCAATAATATAATTTATTTTAAAAAGAAAAATATATAGATTAATATATCAACTATTATTACTTTATTTAAGAAAAAATAAAAACATGTTATTAATTAATTGAGAATTAAATAAAATTATTGGAAATCAATTTTAGAATTGAATGTTTATGAGGTAGACATTTATACCACATAAAGTGGAAATCCATTTAACCTTTATGTCATATAAAGTGCAATGTACAAAATTGTTAAAGATACTCTAATAACATCGGTCTTATTGATTTTTCATTAGAACATTCCCAATATGAAAATAATTATTATTATATATAGTTCTGCTTAAATGAGGATATAACTTAAAAAGTCAAAGATAAATAAGCATGGTCATCTAAAATTATTGGATTATATTTCACATTAAACCTATCATATCAAATGAGTATAATGGAGCAAATCTAAATAGTTAAACGAATTTATCCTCAATTTAAAAAATTAAGAATATTCTCACTTAGATACTATTGTGAATATATATAAACACACACATACACACGACAATTACCTAAAATTTCACAACTGGGGGAAGGGGCTTTGTAAACATAATAACTAAATTGGAGACAAAGGAGTATTAAATAGATTGAGAAGCAATTTTTTTTTTTTTTCTTGGTATTGAAAATGGGATTTGAATTTCTGTCATTGTATAGAAATAATAGTAATTTTATCGCTGGGCTGTTCCCATGAGGACGAAAGGATATCTATTTGTAATATAATAGAACACTTGTTTCATATGAGTTTATAATCTTTTGTTTGATTAAGAAACTCATTGTGACTTATCTATCGCTGGGGAATAAGTAATACTTGAGTTTAAGGAATAACTATTCTCTTTTAAATAGGTTGGAATACCCATTCCTACTAGTACTAAATAAAAAAGTAAATGCTATAAAAAAATTACAGAGTGAAAATGCTCGAGTCTGGCCTTTTACAGTCTCCGTTTTTCTAATGTCGACTTCATTGTTTCAATTATGAAGGTTGAATCTTCATCTCTCTCAATCTTGCTCCACATGCTTTTTTTTTTTTTTTTTTTTTTAAATTAAGTATTTCTTTCATTTTTTTTCCACTATATTTTCTTAATTTTCATTTTTCTCATTATATTTTGTTTGGTTAAGAAACTTATTGTGGCTTATCTATTTTAAAGGAATAAGTAATTATCAATTTTTAAAAATAACTATTCCCTTTTAAATAGGTTGGAATGCCTATTCCTACTACTGCATCATAAAAAAGTGAATGCTATATAAAATTATGTTGAGTGAAAATGTAAGAGTCTTAGCCCTTTATATTCTCACTCTTTTTAGTATCGACTCCATTGTTTTAATTATAAAGATTGAATCTTCATCTCTATTTGCTTTGCTCCACAGGATTTTTTTTAAATAATAATAATAATAATAAGAATATGTTTCTTTCATTTTCTTTCACTATCTTTTCTTCATCTTCATTGTAAATAGCTATTTCCACAGTCTTCATCTCTCTTTATTTATTTTAGAAATTAAAGATTATAATTATTGTTCAAAAATAAACAATAGTAAGTGTGAATCAAATACACTTTTTTTTCCCTCTCTTTTTTAATTCATGAAAGTTGATTTTAGGCATTTCATAAATCAAATCAAACACATCCAATGGAATAACTATTCTATTATTTTCAAGAATATCTATCTTTTTTCCACCAGAAATAATTATTCCGCATATATATTAAATGTAAGTATATTTGTGGCCAAACAGAGAATGTATGAGTTTAACCATCTTAAAATTTTGGTAAAACAAAAATGATTATAAATGCATATGCAATATAAAGTTATGTGATGTTTGAAACATGCTTTCAACATAAAATGAAAATGTATTGAGTTTGTCAAACATATAAATGTCACATCAATTAATCATTTAAAATTATAAATTTAATTTGGAAAATAAAACTCTTAATACTTGTCAGATGAATAAGTTTCCACCATCATTTAAAAGCTATATTTCCAATAAATCAAAATTCATGCAAGATTGAGGAAAAATTTGAACTTAAAATTTCGTAATTAATTAAAATCATCAAGGAAAACGAATAAATATGGATGATAGAATGTAGAAAGACAAACATGATATTAAATTAATTTATTTCTCAAAATGTTGCAACCAACTTTTTGAATTCAGAAAAGAAAGTAAGCGGAAACTAAATAAAATCATACTCTTTAATAGGAAAGTATTATTTGTTCCATAGTTGTGAATAAGCAACAAGTAATTATAAGTCATGCATCATTTGTTTAACCATGGGTGTAAGATAATAATAATTGGACCTTTAAAGGAAAATTTTAAATTTTGGACAAGTTATGGCTGTAGGATAAAAAACCAGGTATAAAAAAGAGGCATTCTTATTATCTGTTAGGTAAAAAATTTGGAAGGGCAAATAATAAGAGAGAAGAAGATAGCTTTAATTTTTTAATTACTTATTTCCTCTAAATGTCCTTGACTTGCAAGTTACAACTTAGAAATAAAAGATATCTTTACTTTGAGACGCAAATCTTCCAAAATATCAAAGAAAAATCTAAAAATGCATAATAGTTTAGGTAAAATACATTTTGCCCTTTCAAACTATTAATTGCATTTTTCTTTTTTTTGGTGAATCCTTTCAAATTATTGCATGGTTTGCCCTTTGTCTTCTAAAACATTATTTTGGGGTTACTTTGGTCCAATCAATTATGGGCGTTTTGAAAAGATATCAAGATAAGATGTTCCTTTTACAATAAACCTTGCCTCCCAAACTAAAAATAAAATGCTTATATGTTTACATATATATCTATATATCTATATATATATATATCTATATATTTTTTTTAAAATTTCCATTATTTATTTTTACATTCATTGACGATTGGACCAAAGTGATGCAAAAACATTATTTACGAGGTAATATGGAAACTTTTAAAATTTAGGGAGCAAAATGAAAAATATAGAATAGTTTAAGGAGACGTAATGTATTTTACCTTAATTTAGAAGACTAAGTTATCAAATAAAATTACTACGTGCACAGCCGACACATCAAAGTTCAAAAAATATATATGCAAATTTTGTCATCCTCTGAAATTTGTTTTATTTTTTAAATTTTTTGTTTTTAAGTCCACAGAGAAATGTGGTCCAATTGGCGTGAAAAACGACTTATTGGGAAGAAACATAGAGAGAGCTGGTGATGTATAGTGGTAAAAAATTGGTGAACAACTACGCTTTGCAGTCAAAAAAGCAACGAGGGCGCATCTAAACTCTCTTTATGGGAGACTTGGATCTCCATCAAAACCAACACCATTAACGTCTATTTTTTGCTTATCATGAGCTTAATAAGCATGTTTAGTGGATGGAGGGTCCTCCTCTTCTCTCTCTCTCTCTCTCTCTCTCTTTCTTTCACTGGCTTGGGTTCCTCATCATCTTTATTAACTTTTCCATAATATGCTCCTTGTCTCCCTCTCTCTCTCTCTCTCTCTTGACTAATAATTGATGGTAACTTGCACTTGCATGGCTCTCCTACTTTCCTGATTATACACCATTTTTGTCCTAATCTTACGGCCCTCTCTCAAATCCCATTCAAATATATGTTGACCATATGTAATATTAAGGTCCCAATAAGAAGTTTTACCCAAAAAAAAAAAAAAAGGTCCCAATAAGAAGAATACTAGTGGGAAATGATTGTACGAGAATCATTAACAAATTATAGTCTTCCAACGCTTCCTATATTATGTCCCCAAAAGCAGTATGGCAAGGTCTATATTGTTCCCGATGTAATTTGAGTCGTTCTATCTCAAATATAAGGGGGAAAAAAAAAAATCACTTAGAATATTATGAATTTGATGTTCTTTGAACATAGTTTTCATATTATATTAAAACATGTCCTATAACTTTAACGCATTTTAATATCCTCAACTTTCAAATTTGTGCCATTTAATTTTTTAAGTTTATCAATATGGATTTTGATATCCTCAACTTTCTAAATGTGATTTAAATTCTCAACCTTATTAACATGCAATTTAGGTTTTTAATTTTTCAAATTGTACAATTTCAATATTCAATTTTTAGATAATATAATAATTATAATCAATAGTATAAAGTACATAAATAGATTTAAATCCTATTTAAAAATATTTTAGCAATAAAAAATATTTTTTTCCAAAACAAATTAATAATAATAATAATAATAATATGATGTACATATAAAAAAATAAAAAAAATAAAAAAACATAACCCGAAAGAAAAAAACTAATTGCCCCTACAAATTATCATCTCCTTTATTTTTTGATAATATAATTTATAAATAAAACAATTCTTACTAAAAAAATAAATTTTAATCTGTAGTAAAAATTATATAAATAGGTTTAAATTCTTTTCAAAAATATTTTAGCAAAAAAAAAATAAAAAAATTAAAAATATCAAAGTACACGTTAATAAAATTAATGGCTTAAATTGCATATATCTAAAAGTTGAGGGTACCAAAATGAAATTAGAAAAGCATTTGGACGGTTGGTTTCACTTGTAATTGGACTCGTAGAATTTTTGTAACTTGATGGCTCAAATTGCACACAGAATCGCATAACTCTCAAAGTTCAAGGTACTAAGTGCAATTAACAATTTTTTTTCTTTTGGGCCATAATAGGTGGACAAATTTATTAGATAAAGCTATTAAAGAGTTTTTTTTAAATAAATATTTATATTTTTGATATGGTAAAAAAATTTTAGTAATTTATAAAGGTACTGAAGATGCTCTTACAAATCTATTAAACTGGCAAATACTAAGAATTATCAATTGTTCAAATATTTGAATGTTAATATTTAATTTTAAATCATTAATTTGAGATAATACTGTCAGCTGCTTTAGCTCATGCTTTAGTTGTTGATTTGTAATCCTCCCATTTTAGGAGGTTCTTCTGTGCTTAATAGCAACCTTCATTCACAAAATAAAATAAAATAAATCAATCTATCCCTTAAATTAAATTTAAAAAGTAGATTTGATGCCTTCATTTACAAAATAAAATAAATAAAAAAGTCAGCCTATTCTTAAAATTAAATTTAAAAAATTGATTTGATGGATATTTAGTATAATATAATTATCAGGTTACACAACATATATAGATTATTTTCAACTTATTGTTAAAAAAATTGAATTCTTTTTTCAAATATAATAATAATTAACTTTATTTTAATACTCCGTATGTTGAGACGCCATCATGAAAACATATTATATTAAATTATACAACAAAATAAAAAAAAATAACTATGATATATACCTTAAAAATTCAATATTTAGGAAATAATATTGATCTTTTTTAAAAAGTATACATATAAGTATATATATATATATATATATATATAATGACTTTTAGCCATCGAGTTTCAGCATGCCAACAATAATAAAAAAAACTTGTATAACTTTGAGTTGAGATGAGTGGAAGAAGCAATGATTAAAGGGAAGAGTTACTACAACCCTACAGGAAATTTTGTAAGCAATTAATATGTAGGGATTTATAGGCCACCATGAATGTATGAAATTTTGTTTAGTTATGCGCATGATGCAAAAGATAATTTTACCCCAAAAAAAGAAAAAAAATTGAAGATAATTAATTCATGAATGATGAATCTTATTATCAAACTCATGACTGGACAAGGTCAGGTAAGAAAAATCAAAGAATTAAGTAAAACTACTATTTTTTCAGGTAAAATTTTAATTTAATTTTTTCCATTTAATTAAGTAAGATTGACTTACTTAGTCGTTTATATTCATATTTAGAAGATCATTATTCGAGATACCGAACAAAATATTATTATAAATAATTAAAATAAAAAAATTATCTCATCTTTTCAATCAAAAAAAATTTTCATCTTTAATATAGAAAATAAAATGATATCTTATATATAACATAATTAATTAGAATATATCATATTTAAAATTTTACTATGTTTACAAAATTATATCCAAAACTTAAATGCTTTAAGCAAATAATTAATACATAAGCTAGAAATTTGTTTGCCAATTAACTTCCTCCATCATCAATGTGGTAGAAAGCTTAAATCATAGTTCTACCACGAAGTCGTACGCATAAATTATTATTAAAGGAATCTAAAAAGTTCCAAGAAATTCCTTTTAAGGCTAGCTACATAGCCTACATTTTACACTTTTCAAATATACTAATTTTTATACTCTGTCTCCTATACTATAATTTTTTTTCACATTTACCTTCGGAACTATTACTTTTCTATTAATTAAATCTAATATAAATTTGATAAAATAAACATACACAATTCTTGTAAATTAGTTTAGAGAATGTCCTATTCAATTTATTTTATTTTAGGAAGTATGCAAAACTAATTGTGTTAAATTAATCATAGATTGGACAAAACTGAAATGAAAATAATATTTCATAAGGCAATGCGTTGAAATACCATTGGTTTTAAAAGTAAGGTTGATGGAAAATGAGTTTTCATTTCATTTATATTTTTCTCTAACATTCTCTCTCACATGTAGGCCTATTTCTTTTGGGTTTTTTTTCTGGATCTTTACATCAGGATCTCTTGGATTTTTGGCTTTGGTACCATGTTGAAATACCACTGATTCTAAAAATTTAAGCTGATGGAAGGTGGATTTTTCATTTCATTTATATTTTTGGCTTTTTTTCTGCATCTTTACATGTGTTCTTAATTTTTTTGACAAAATTGTTGAGTTCTGAACTCAAGATCTTTTGGATTTATTACTTTGATACCATAATGAAATACCATGGATTCCAAAAATTTAAACTCATGAAAAATGAATTTTCATTTTATTTATATATTTTTTTAACACAATGTAAAGGGTTTTACCGTGTAGAGGCAAAGTACATATATGAGGTATTATAATTGATGTAATTACCCATCTAAAAATAAACAAATAAATAGACATAAAAAAATGTAGCTAACAATTTCTTTAATTTTGTTTTAATTTTCTGTATATATATGTATTATTGAAATGATAGATCCCGAATTGCTGATGATTATGTTACTTCATGGAGTACTCCACATCTAAGTTCTGCCAAATTGCACCCACCACTGCATATCCCTAATCATAGCAGAGAAGACAATTTTGTATGGTGGGGTGGTTTGTTTTCATACTCATACGTAATTAGAGAGTCCACCCATACCATGATGATTGGAAGGAATTTCTTGGGTACCCACAAAAGAGAAGAATATATTGCTTCAAATACCAATCCAAACGAAAAGATTGGATTTTTTTGGCTTTTTCAAATCTTCAAAAGCTTCTCTTAGGTTTTATATGAGAATATATATATATATATATTTATATATATAAATATAATACAATATATTTATCTTCAGCTGCAATCTTTACTCTTTATAGCTTCTCCTATGGGGGCGTTTCTTTTCTTTTCCATTTTTTTTTTTGGGGTCACTTTTTTCTCTCTCAGAATCTCTTTTAATGTACAAGCATCCTAGGACATGCTTTTGCTCCGAAGTCCCCAAAAATTGAATAAAGATTTCTCAACAAAATAAATATATAGTTAAGTAATACATCTAATCGGACAGAAAATAATAATATTAATTATATTATATTATATAACATTTTGCAAACCTTATAAAATTTTATTTTCTAAAAAAAATAATAACATTTTTATTAATTTTTTATATATAAACATTTCAATGAAAATTATGAACGTAGGGCCAAAAGCTATGAATGCTGAGTAGGTAGTCATATCATTTCCATACCAAAATCCAAAAGTGACTAATACGGCCCACACTGACCAAAGTTTATCATCAATTTTTAAGGGTACAAAGAACAAATATTAATTAATATATAATCAATCATTGGGATTATGTTGGGTCAGTTGAATTATCTTGAAGCTGCTGTCCCATTATGAGAAATATGCCTCTAAATTACTTAATACTTTTAATGGAATTACATCATTGTACTAATTTTTTTTGGGAAGGTTTTTTGCTCCATGTAAAGGATATCATTAGAGTAAAGAGGCATGGCAATTTAGTAATCACTATTCTACATTTCTATGATTTTTTTTTATTTTTTTTTAAGTTTTTTTTCTTATAGGGTCCTAGACTGAATTGGGTGAGCCAAAATTTGGGTTTTGATTTTTGGTCCACCAAAAACTGTTGTTTGAATTATTACATACGGTCATGTGCATATAATTAGTGACATATATGGGCAACATTTTCATTTTGGACCATAAAGAGTTTACCCAATGGGAAGGCTCTCAAAAAATCATAAGACTCATTAGTAGTTTCAATGGGTCCCATGCTACAAGAACTTTGAGAATGTGTAAACATTGAACTACCTCAAATGGATAAATCTTGAAATTCAATATTTACTAATTGTATGACCAATACTATCTCTATCATGCATGCCATAACTTTATTTTATTTCCTTTTCTATTCCATTCTATTCTCTTGTCTTGAGGGTGGCAAGAATGACTTTCTGGGTCAGATTTTGAAGGATTTTATTCTGATCTATACGTTTTAGTAGTTGGATGTTACTGAATTTCACGTACAACTCACGGATCGACCTAATTTGAAGTAAGCTTTAAACAATTTTTTTTTTTTTTTTTTTTTGGGGGGGGAGTTATAATTTTGTACTTTTGTTAGTTTTGCTCACTGTCAATTAATCTTTAGTGCTAAGTAAGCGCTGCTGTTAGGTTCCTTTTATACTTTGATTACCAATTAAACTCATAGCCTATCTTCCTTATTTTTATTTTCTTTTTTTTGTCCCTTTTGTTGGTATAGGAATGCTACTTTAAATGTTTGATAAAATTAATTTAAAAATTTTGATTTTATAAAAATTTATATTCTTTGAATAAATTTAAATTCTTTAATTATCCATGATTAACATATTAATTTAAATCTTCATTAAAATGTTAATATCATTTTTGTTTTATATCTATTTGCAATCTACTAGACTATTTGTTTATTAACATTTTTTATTCTTTATTTTTTTCGTTTATTATATTTTTTTAATCAACATTTACCATTGTTGTAATAAAAAAATATTATAAATATTTAGAAATATATGTTAATATAATAATAAAGATATCATACTAGAAGTAAAGAGATAATAATAAATAATGTATTTAAGTCATTAAGTCATTATTTACCATAACAACAATTAAATATTATTATTTTTCAAACATTCAAATGTTAATTTTGAATCATATAGTAATTATAAAATAATAGTTTACTAAACATTTAATGCATTATTTCACCTAAAAGTTTGAAAGATATCAGTTTTGAAATGCATATTGAAAACAAAAGACAAAAAAATACTAACCTTCTCTAATCCCTATACATGGCTAAAAAAACAAAAATAAAAATTATAAAAATAGAAATGGAAAAGAGAGGAATAATATTCCCACAAAGATGACAAGACGCATTTGCTGAAATTTGCAAACAAATCAAGAAAATGTTACATCAAAGTTGATATGCAGAGAGAAAACAAAGAACCAAAGACCTTCAAAATGAGAACAAAGTATCAGCAAAATCCGTCACCCTCCACTATAAACGCCTCCTCTTAATCCTGCTCTTCATCTTTCCTACATCACAAAACCATTTTCAAAAGCTTTCTCTCTAATATGTCTGCTAACAAGGAGGGTATAGGGCCAAGGCACAGAGCTATTGCCCTTTCAATGATCTATATTGTAGGTCTAGTGGGAATTTACAAAGTACTGTTTGTATGCATATGTCTTTTCAATTGGCCACCTTCCATCACCTACTCAAATCTATAGTGGAATTTAAGAATTTGAATTTTGGACTTATGTCTGCCATTAGTTTTCCTTTCTTAAGTTCTTGCAATTAATGAGTTTCTCTAGTCTTCAGAAATTAGTAGCATAGAAAATTTTGTAGTACAAAAAAATTTGTCTTCCTGGCCTTATACCTACTTATTTTTAAGTAGTTTATAATATATATATATATATATATATTATATTATATTTTCTTTACCTTTTTCCCTCTAGGAAAAGCTAACAAGAGTGAAGCCAAGAAAAAGAGAAAGTAGTTAAAAAAGAAGAAGAAGAAGAAATATATATATATATATATATGTATATATTGCTTAACTAGTTAGGTCTTGCTTGGGATAATTTTTCTTTCTACTTTAAAAGCTTCAGCTTTTTCATAAATTGTATAAAAAACTACATTGCACTAGTTTTAGTTAAAAACATTTTTTAGATGTAAAAAACGTTTTAAGAAAATTATTCAAACAGAATCAAGCCTTAAAAACCAAATATAATTTTAGAAACTACAAACAACTTACTAAATGTGGGTTGCAATATTTTTTCTATGGCAGAAATGATTTAGTTGGGTCCAACGAGAAGGCAATTGGAATGGAAGAAAAACTTGCACCAAGTCACTATAACCATGCCTGCCTTTTGAGAAACAGGGAGACAATATATTTTCTTTACCACTTCACATGGGAATTGAATGGGAAGGTTCATTGTCATTGATGTTTTAGTTTCATCTAACTTTTAATTAGTTGTGTAGGATCAGTAGTAAAGACTATTTTTGAAACTTCAGCCCAAAACATCTGCGCAGGTAAACACAATTCCTAAAAAGTTTCATACAATCAAAAAAAAAAAAAAAAAAAAGGAAGGTAAAAACTACTTCAATCTTGGGGGAAAAACTGAAGCTAAATTTTTGTCCTTGAATGTATATCGTATAAATAATTGGATTACAATTTCGAATGAAGCTGGATGTCTAATGCACCAATCTATAGCCACGTTGACCTCTTGGACTTCCATGCTTGGGCTTAAACCAAAAGTGACTGTATTGTCGTTGGGCTAGGTAAATAGGATCGGTCCAAAAATGCAAGATTTGATAAAACTATTTTAAATTCAGTTGAACCAAATTTGACTAGAGTTAAAATATAGACCGATTTCATTGGACAAAGAACCAAGTATGCTAATTCAATTGTTTATTGTGCTAGCCATGATCCGTCCATTGTGGATGGGTTTGAGGGTTTGCTTGGATCTCGGAAGTTGCTTGATTGGACTTCTATAACAGTGTGAACCCATCAAGCCCACAGCCCACCACATACCCACCTCACCACACTAGCACGTCGTCTTGCAGTAATAAATTCAGATGAATTTTTTGGGAGAATTTGGTCCTGTATCTTTGTTTGAAAGGCTTGAGCGAAATCTACCCATTTTGGAATTTTTTTCATTTTACCTTCTTAATTTTTAATATTTTTAAATTACCATTTTCAAATATTAAATTAAAAAATCAAATCCTAAATGGAGTACGATAAAGAAGAGGAAAAGAATGGTGAAGCGGTTTGGGACGACCGGAGAGTTCTTCAAGAGGAGGGACGAAATCAATAATCATGGTTTAGATGGTTTCTTCCTTGTTGAATTTGAGGTGGAAGTATAGGAATTATATCGTGGAATTGAAAGCCTAACTAGAAGTTTGCAGATGATGTCTGCTTTGTTGTAGGACAAGTAGAATATGGCTGCTTCAAAATATTAGGCTGAGTACATGGTGTTGGTTTTTCTCCCTAATAATAATAATAATAATTAAAATAATGGTCCACATTTATTCCATCTATAACGTTCAAAGACGTTCAGAATGTTTTTGTCCATTAACTGCACACGTTGGAACGGCTCTGTGATGGGCAGAGCATGTATAAAGGCAGTGCAAACTAGTTTTCGGGTCCCTAAGTCTACTTTTTCAATTCAGAAAAACACACCATTAGTTTAGAGAGAGATAAGGTTTAAACAACCTTTCCAATATCCTTGAGTGTATACAAGACAACGACAATGGCGGGAGGCAGGTTTTTGGTACAACTTTTAATTCTGCATTAATCTAATTGCTATATAGAATTGTTGAGCATGTTTAGATCGTTTTAAATTATCTATCAGTTGGTATTAGAGCCTATTTACCTCTGCCTTGTTCGTTTATGCACTCTGCGTCATGATGCATTGTGATACATAAAAGATAATACTTGTTTTTAGAGGACCTATTGCCATGATTCATGTATTGTGTTTCTTGCTATGGTGAATGATGGAATATATAGACCAAGTGGGAGAATGTTGGTTTTTCTCCCTAATAATAATAATTAAAATAATGGTCCAAATTTATTCCATCCATAACGCTCAAAGACATTTAGAATGTTTTCGCCCATTAACTGCACACGTTGGAACGACTCTGTGATGGGTAGAGCATGTATAAAGGTGGTGCAAACTAGTTTTCGGATCCCTAAGCCTCCTTTCTCAATTCAGAAAAACACACCATCAGTTTAGAGAGAGATAAGGTTTAGAATACCTTTCCAATATCCTTGAGTGTATACAAGACAATGACAATGGCGGGAGATAGGTTTTTGGTCCAATTTTTAATTTCGCGTTGGTCTAATTGTTATATAGAATTGTTGAGCATGTTTAGATCGTTATAGATTATCTATCACATGGATGCTAAAGGATCAACAGAACCAAATCATCAGATGACAGAGGTAAGTTGCTGTGAAATATGTTTCTACAACTTGTATTTTTAAATTTATTTTATTTTTCTGAAAATAATTACTTCACAAAAAGAGTCAACGTTTTGGAACTTCTGAATTACTCTTTCATTCATAGTTTATCACAATTAGATAAAAGATAATGGTAATATCTAGTTTTTGCTTGTATTGTTCACTTTCTTATTTGGGAGGCTGATAATTTCCAAGGAAAATACTTTATAAAGAAATATGACTGTGTAAACTGTAACGTCTTCTTCTTCTTCTTCCTCTTTTTTTTTTTTTTTTTTTTTTTTTTTTTTTTTTATACTGAAGCTATTTGGGACATGTTGGAAAATTTTTTTTTGTTAATTCAAACTTGTCCTTGAAAAAGAACTCTCAAGTTTTCCATGCGCCAAGTACCAGAGAATTTTCAAAATCAATTTTTGGAAAATGATTCCTCATCGAGATAATGTAATAAACATTTCAGTTTGTTTTTCATACAGGTAAAACATTTTCCTTAAGATTTCTTATTGGCATACTAAAAAGAAAATTCTGATGGAATGAATTATTTGTCATTCTTGTGTTGTAAACTAAAGTGCTTAGAGTTTGGATATTTATCTCTAAGCAGTATATCTTTTATTTATTTCTTATGGATTATTTGAATAGACCGGCTTCAACCATCTGAAGGTTTCTAAATTGGAAGATGGAAGGTTAAAAGGACATTTCTTTTTCCTTGACCCATAATTTCTATGGCTCTAAAAGTTTCTTGACTGGATCATGGAACACTGCTAAATGTTAATATGGATCATATTGTGATTATATACCTTAAATTAATAATAAATAAAGTTACAATGTTGATAATGATTTATATTGAGTTTTTATGCAGCTTTCTGGACAAAATGCTTGCTAGTTTGTTTTTAAAATTTATACATGATAAAAACTAGGGCTTGAGGTTTTGTTTATTTGCCACAAATGTTTGGCATGTTCATCCTATAGTTCATACAACAAAGAAAAGTATGAAAACATTACCATCAATTGGTCCTAATATGTTGCTAGATGTCAGCATGCGATAAGATGCCCAGCTTCAAATATTATGCAAACTTAACAAACCTAAAATATCAGGGCCTTGAGAGGATTTAGTCTCTTGAACAATAATTTAAAGTTAAATACAAGTTCTCTATTATTGTAGTTAAAGCATAAAACAATCTTTGGTTGTTTTCTTCTATACATGGAAATTAAATTTACAACCAATGGAGTACCAAAAACAAAATATGATAATTAATGTAAATGACAATAAATTTTCATGCTCCTTATGTATTTGAGAATGTTTTAACAAGAAAAACTTGCAAGTGTTTGAAATCATGAACTGCCTCTGATAGTTGCTGAAAACTAAACAAACAGTTTATGTACTGTATATACTCTTGCAACTAAATCACAAAAGCTTTGTATTTCCATTAGGAAGCAATATCATTTTCTATGTTAAAAGTATTAGTAAATGGTCAAAATTTGTCACTCATAAGATGTCCATTGAAGATTTGCAATCAGACATGCAATCTTTGTTTCTCATTTCTACAGTCAAGATCTTTAATATACTGTAAAGCTTAGCTATTCTAGGCTGTGCTGGGTCATCGGAGACAAAATCATGTATCTGATTCTTGAGTTCAATCCAACTGTAGCTTGGTTGCTTCTCTGTTCTTCTCTTGTTCATTAACACTCTGACTCTCTCAACTTCATTCCACTTGCCTACCTCAGCATGCATGCTTGACAAGAGCACATAATTTGAAGCTTTATGGGTTTTCAGTTCTAAAAGCTTCTCAGCAGCATATTCACCGAGTTCTAGACTCCAATGTGTCCTGGAGGCTCCAAGTCATGTACTCCAAGTAATCCCAACAGATTAGAAGCTTTATGATTTGTAAAGCATAGATTAAAAACGAAAAATCCTAATTTGGTTTTCTAATTTTTGAAATTGGATTTTGATTTCAGGTTCAAGATATTTATTAATATAAATACTATGGTTTAATAGATAATATGAAAATAATTGCAACAACAAATGAAGTGTTTTATTTTAAAAAAATTTAACAAAAAAATTACCAACAGACAAAATCGGTATTACCGATAGACCCATCAGCAACTTAGAAACTAAAAATTTTACTTTTCGTTTGTAAATGGATTAATGAATTTTATTTTTTTCTTATGTTTTTTATCCATACCAAGTTGCACTAAACAATTTCTATGATATTAGAAAAATTACCGTCGGTACCCATCGATAATACTGATGGGCCCTTCGGTAATTATCATACTATTAACTTTTTTGTAGTTTGTTAAAGTATTATTGTGTTTTCTTTTCTTTCTTAAGTTTTTTTATCATGAAAGAGTGTTGCATTCAATATTTTCCATGGTGCAATATGTAATATAAAAGTAGTTGTAATGAAATTTGATGATTTGTATAAGAAATTACCGACGGCTTCCATCAATAATATTGATAGGTCCTTCGGTAATTATGATGATTTGAATTTTTTTTCTTATTTGATAATGTTTTATTGTGTTTTCTTTTCTTTCTTATATATATATTTTTTATCATAAAAGAAGGTTGCACTTAACATGTTCTATGGTGCAATACATAATATGAAAGTAGTTATAATGAATTTTGATGATTTATATATATAAAAAATTAATATGAAAAATTATCAATGGACCATTGATATTATCAATGGGTGCTGTCGGAAATTTTTCGAGCAAACTTGTTAAACTACTAATTTTGTACTTCCTACTTATAATTATAATTTTTTATTTCGTTTTATTTTATTTTTGAAATGGTTTGCGTGTATTACGATAGTTAAAAATAAAAACATTTTTAAATAAGATAAGTATATATATATATATATATTTATATATATTTATTTAGAGCGTTATCTAGTTTAAAACAAAGAAACAGCAAGCTTAAAATCACTTACTAACATTCATAAGTATTATGACTATATCTGTATCTTTTCTTTCCTTTTTTTTTTTTTTTTTCCCCACATAATAACCTCTTCTGTTTGGATGATGAGCAAGAAGTGCTGATGAAGCTTGAGCAAACTTTGAGGAGAACGCATGTCAATGCTCAACTAGATCATGTGAAATTGCTAGAGTTCTAGCAGAAGGTGATGTGCTTGGGACCAAGTCATTGCCCTCCATGTACTTGACACTTTAGCTTTCTCTCACTCTTTTTCTCTGGTATATTATTGTAATTGAGTTTCCTATTTATTTATGGGATTGGTTTTGGATATTTTGTTTGTTTGTTTGTTTGTTTTTTTTTTTTTTTGGGGGTCAAAGATTACGTCTTCCTTGCTCTCTCTTGTAAAGACATTCATATCTGTGCTCTGTGCTCTCTATGAAGGTTTTTGCAATTTAAAGCAGGTGCCATTTTGACATTTTGACATTTCCATTTTGGATTTTTATTATTTATTTATTGTTCAATTTTTTGTTTGGATGATGAGAAAGTATGGGAAAAGCTAAGGTTGTTCTTTTTCTACTATATATTTAATGGTAGAAAAGGAAGGGAAGGGAAGAATGGTGGCTCCCGTAGGAAAGTAAGGAAAGGGAAAAATGGCATTTGGGAGGAAATATGATAATGAACCAAAAAAAGAAACCAAAAAAAGAAAAAAGGAGAAGGGGGGGGGTGTTTTTGTTTAAAATTGGACCCAAAAAAAAAAAGGAAGGGGGGGAATTGGACAGTAAAAGAGAGAAAAATTGCGCTTTTCAAAAAAACATCGGTTATTGTATAGAAGGAAAAGGCGACCGTTTTCTTAAAACTGTTACCAAAAAAGAGAAAAACCAATGTTTTTCTAAAAAAACATCGGTTATTGTATAGAGGGAAAATGCGATGGTTTTTTAAAAGCTGTCGCCTTTTTCCTTCTTTTTTTTGGGTAAAAATTAAAGATCATTGGATTATTTTTTTTTTTGTTAATGTGTTAATTTGTTTTTTCTTCCTTATAATAACATCTTAATGTGTTAATGTGTTAAAGATCATTGGACTATGTTTTTGTTTTTTTCTTCCTTATATTCACTTTGTGGCTGGTATGGACAATGCATGATTGTGTACAAGCTTCCTTGCCTTATTGTGCTCACTCAAACTCAAATCCGATTTTTCAGCTGTTGATGTGGCTTCAACTAAGCTACCTCCACTCAAATTCCTCTCAATACTTATTCTTGAATACATATTATCCAACCGAAAAAAGAAGAAGAGAAAAATAAAAATTAAATTAAATTATCTATTTAATATAATGTAAATTAAAAAGATATATTAGAAAAAACATGAGAATTAATTAAAAGAGAAATTAATTAATTGATTTAACCACCAAAAAAAGCATTGACATTGATATCTCTAGAGACAATTTCGTCATCAAAAGACATAGAAATGTAGCTAGAACTCCGGACCGTCAGCTATTAGATTCTCAACAGGACTTTCTAGAAGAGCTTAATTTGGAAAAAAGGAGGGGAAGAGAAGGAGGGGGAGGGGGGAGGAGGAACCTAGATTCTGAAAGAACATGTGAGTAATTTTTTATTTTCATTAAGGGTAAACTAGGAATGGGAGGGTAGATAAAAAAAAAAATTATGTAAGAGAAGGGTAGATTTCATTACAGACCAAAATAGGTGGGCATCGGCCCAAATTCTATAATATTTTGCAACCAATGGGATAGTTAGCTGATATCGTCCCCTGACAATTTGATTTATATTTTTAAAAACTTATCATTAATTTCTTATTTGTTGGTTTTTAGCAGTAATTTTAACATTTAAATGCTATAATTATATTTTTACATTATTATTCAATTATAACATATTAATTTTTAATCTTTTTTGACTTTTAATTGTTAATAATGAATTTTTAAAAGTATGAATCTAAATATATTTATGACAAAAATAACAGGGTGAAAATGAAACTTGCCCTCTTTTAGATAATAATTTTATGTCCAATACCATATCCTCCCATAACTAAAAAATAAATAAAAATATAAAACAAAAGTTCAAAAGTTAATGGATTACAAATGGAGCAATTAATAAGTTTGTTTACATTTATCTTTTTATCTTTGGGGCTAAAGGTTAAGCTCAAATACAATTTAAACCATAAAATTTTCATTAGTTCTTTGATGAAAAATTTAATGTGTAGTACACATTGAAGGTATTGATGAATTTTTTTTTTTTCTTTTCTCTTAGCTCAAGGAGTAAAGCGATGTATATATATATATATATGTTATAATTAGTATTGATTCCCATACAATGCATTGCATATATAATCATAATAGATAATTTTAAAAATTATCTATATTAATTAATTATAGCTAAATCTAATAATGACATATGAAAAAAACTTTTTACTATCTATCTAATTTTTATATATATAATATAGATGATATACATATATATATATATAATATCATAAATAATAATTAAATAATAATATTTAAGCTTTGATGTTATTATATATCACATGCATGTATACATACAAAATTTTAGATTATATTATATGTTTTATTTGTTAAAACATAATTTAAAATAATTTGAAACAATAAATTAAAAATAAATAGAAATTAGATATATTGAAACAAATAGTAATAATAATAATAATAGTAATTTTTTTAAAAAAATTAAATGTTCATCTATTAAAACTATTTTAACACCACTAATTTTTTATTTATCATCAAAGCTTGAACTTTTCAAAGTCTTAGACCTTGAACTTTAAACATCTACTGTGTCTTTTTAATGTTGATTTGCTTAATAAAATTAACCTGTTTGGCCATATTTGAAAACTTATTTAAAAATTTTATTGTTACTAAATATATTTAGATATTAATTTTTTTTCAATCGATATTGTAAAAATTTGTTAAGAACGAAAAGTTTGACTTCTATATATAATACTATTTAACTATGGAATTTAAATTTAAAAGTATTTATCTATCTAAATTCTTTCCACCTATGGAGTTCAAATTCAAATATATTTATATAATATTTTTTATCTATAGAATTCAAATTCAAATTCAAATTCAAGTTCAAATGTATTTGTTGATTCATTGTAATAATTAATTTTCTATATTGAGTACTCAAATTATAATTTAATTATATTTATTATTATTATTATTATTATTATTTTACCAATGAACACTTTTTTACTTTATAAGATAATTTATTTATGGTTATATATATTTTAAAAGGATTAAATACTCAAAATATAATTTTTCTATATTAAATACTCATAATATAATATAATTATATTTATTATTATTATTATTATTTGACCAATGAACACTTTTTTATTTTATAAGATGATTTATTTATATTTACACATATTTAAAAAAAAATAAAGAGATCAATTTTATTATTGAAATCTATATATTTTGATATAGAATTTCAATTTATTACATATCTATATATGTATGTGTATTAGTATATAGAATTTAATTATTAATTACAGTATATGACATCTTTTTTATTTTACAATAAAATAAAAATAACAAACTAACAAAAATATTAACATATAGATTATAAATATTTTTTAAATATATTTTTTTATTCTGAATATCTTTTTTTTTTTTGAAAATAATTAATTTTTCTGTATTAATAAAAAAATAAATGTATTTGACTTATTTAGTAGATAAAATAAAAAAAATTATTTTGAATATAAATCATACTTTACTATTTTTAACAATTATATTTTAAAAAGAAAATTTCAAATTTGTTTGCTAATAAAATAAAATTATATTGTTTATGTAATTTTTTTATGTTCAAATAAGGAGGTATATTTATAATACCCATATAACCACATTTTTATATGTAAAACTATTTAAAAAAAAAGTTAAGAGTAGTTACAAAAGCAAGCAAGTATGGTGAAAATATTTTTTTCTAATTTTTAATTTATTGTAAGTTAATTAATTCCTAAATAAACCAAAATATATATATATTTTTTTCTTTTGCATCAAAGAGTTTTTTTTTTTAAAAAAATAATTTGTACTTTAAGGTATTGTGAATATAAAATCATATTTTTCCATTTTTATAGAAAAATTAAAAAAATATTTTCACCATACTTGCTTGGTTTTGTAACTACTCTAACTTTTTTTTTTTTTTGTTTTGGAACAATTTGATGTCTACTTTAATTAACTATAATGTTGCATTATATATATATATTTTTTTTATCTCTAACATTATATAATGGTGCCCCTAGAGCGTTTTTTTTTTTGGATCCATAACCCAACATCTTTTTATGAACAACGATGGACCCAAATAATTGTTTCATATTTTGGGCATAAATTTTTATTTATATATTTTCTTTCTTGCTGAATGAAAGATTTTATTAACCTAAAGAGAAAGCACTAAGTTTTTATAGTATTTATTTTTATGAGTAATGTTATACTTACTAAATTTGTTTATTAAAATTTTGATAAAGAATTGTGTGACGGTATATGAGTAGTAAATAAATTATTCGTATTCTACAATTATGGAAGGAAAAATCAATTATAATTATTTTACCAATATTTTAATAAACAAATTAGGTAAATATAAAATTACTGTATTTTTATATCATATCTGTCTTTTTTTTTTTTTTTTTTTTATAATGTATTTTTCTGGTTTATACGTAAGGATTCCATGCATGTCACTTTAGTCTGGTTTTTTAGTTTTTTTGGGTAATGTATTCATGCATGTCACTTGCCAAAGAATTTTGTCGTCTTTTTCTCCCACCCGATACAAACAAAATTATCAATGAAAAGGTGGAGCCCTCCTTCACGCAACGTGGACCCCACACTTTGTTATACATATAATATATATATATATATATGTATATATATGGAGTCTGAGTCAAACACCCAAACTCATCAATATTTCCAAATTCTACAGAACACAATGTCATCGGAATCAGGCCGCGGCAGCAACCAGAGACTACAAGGCAAGGTCGCCATAGTCACCGGCGGCGCCAGTGGAATCGGCGAGTCCGTCGCTCGTCTCTTCGCCGATCATGGAGCTCGGATGGTCGTCATCGTCGACATTCAAGACGATTTAGGCAACAAAGTAGCCGAGTCCATCGGCGTCCACAGGTGCACCTTCGTTCACTGCGATGTAACCGATGAGAACCAAGTCAAAACCACCGTGGAGTCAACGGTCCAGAAATTCAGTCAGCTCGACGTCATGTTCAGCAACGCCGGGATTCTCAGCAGCTCCCAACAGACCGTCCTCGATCTCGACGTCTCGAAGTTAGATCGTCTTTTCGCCATCAACGTCCGCGGAATGGCTCTGTGCGTGAAACACGCGGCTCGTGCGATGGTCGAAGGGCGCGTGAGGGGAAGCATAGTGTGTACTGCGAGTGTGGTCGCGAGACACGGTGGAAAAGCACACACAGATTACGTGATGTCGAAGCATGCTGTGCTGGGATTGGTACGTTCGGCGAGTATGCAGCTCGGCGAGTATGGGATCAGAGTCAACACTGTGTCGCCCAATGGGGTCGCGACACCGCTTACGTGTAAGGCGTTTGGGATGGACGCTGGGGAAGCAGAGAAGCTGTTCGAGTCGTTTGCACATTTGAAAGGTGTTGCTCCGAAAACAAGACACGTGGCGGATGCCGTGCTGTATCTTGCTTGTGATGAATCCGAGTTCGTCACCGGCGCTGATCTGGCCGTTGATGGAGGGTTTGTTGGTGCGTAGTAAGGTTTCTTTTTGCTCTTTTTTCCCCAAAACTTGTGTTGGATTTAGTTAGTGTCGTTTGGTTGGTTGTACCTGTGTGGATGACATCGTAATAATATAAATATGGACGCAAAATCAAATAATAAAAAATCTAGAGAATTATTATTATTATTATTATTATTATTATTATTATTATTTAACCTACTCGCATGCTGCCTTGGTGTTTTTCATGAAGGAATATTCTATTTGTCAATTTAATCTTGAGAGGACGTGGAAATTATTTTGTACAATATGAATGAAATAACAAAGAAAAAAAAAAGAATTATTTAAAACCTAAAAAAATAAATAATATTTTTGAAATTACATAATCAAATTGTTTTGAAATTAAATATTAAAGGAAATAAATGAAATTAACCTTTTTATAAATATAGCATTCATTTATGTGCGATTCACAATATGTGTAACCATAATATATAGATTTTTAAAATAATATATAATAATTAATTATATTCAAAAATCTATTTAAAAGTTTTATTGTTATTAAGTATATTTGAATATTTTTTTTTTCAATCTATACTATAAAAATTTGGTAATAACTATAAATTTGACCTCTATATATAATATTGTTAAATTATAGAATTCAAATTCAAAAATGTTTACTTATATAATTTTTTCTATCGATGAAATTTTTCTATCTAATTTTTTTTTTCCATCTGTAAAATTTAAATTCATATTCAAATGCATTTATCTAAATTAATTTAAATTCAAATATTTTCCATCTACAAAATTCAAATTCAAATTTAAATGTATTTTTTGATTCTTTGCAAATAATTAATTTTCATATATTAAATACTCATAATGTAATTTAATTATTATTATTATTATTATTTATCCTATAAACACATTTTTACATTATAAGATAAATTATTTATGGAATTCAAATTATAAAATGTTTACCTATTTAATTTTTTCATCTATAAAATTCAAATTCAAATTCAATTTAAATTCAGATGTATTTATATAATATTTTCCATCTATGAAATTCAAATTCAAATATATTTTTTGATTTTTTGCAAATAATTAATTTTTCTATGTTAAATCCTTATAATATAATATAATTATATTTATTATTATTATTATTATTATTATTATAACTTAATTAACAATATTTTGGATTTAAAAAGAGGTGTATATATATACACCATATCTATTCTTTTTTTTGTAATATAAAAAGAATATATTTTATTATATAATAAAAGAAGGAGATTAATTTTATTATTAATTACTATATATAAAATCTTTTTTATTTTACAATAAAATAAATATAATAAACAAATAAAAATATTTATATATAGATAATAAAACATTTTTTTTAATTTTTTCTTATAAGTATATAAAATTTATGTACTCATAAATTTGAATATACACATACAATATTCTTTATCATTGATTTTGTTTTTTTTTTTTTTTTGGTTGAGAAGATGGTATGAATATATATAAGTACAATATTCTTTACCATATATATATATTATCATAATTTTATGATTACCTTTTAAAAGCAACTTTAAATAAATATATATATATATATATCAAAATCCTTTTAAGCATTTGTTTTTTTTTAACATATATATATATATGTATATCTATATATGTATATTTTAAACATTTTTTGAAAAATATCGGAAAAACATTATTGATCTTACTTTTTTGATAAACATATTAATCTCATTATTAATCATCATATTTTAACATTATTATAAAATTTCATGTATTACATCTCCATTCATTTTTGAGAGAAACAAACAACCACTACATCTTACCACATTCTCTTTTTCATTTTATAAATATTTGTTGAATAATATAATATTGGCAAAATAAAAGAACAGTAATGTGGGTGTCTTATCTAATATCATTGCCCTTGATAATGGAGATCGTGGTTTTCACATTTAAATATTTTGCTGGGTTTAATGTCCCCAAATACATCCTCTACACTGTTGAATATATCTGGCCCTATTCTCTATCCATCATCATTTTATTCCTGCTAATATCTGGACAGTAATATATACGTACATGTATATATAGAGGAGAAGTCTATGGTGAGAGTCTGCATGCGGACGGACTGCACCATATATAGCATTGCCTCATATATATATAATATAAAATATCTTCCATATTATGTATATATTAAAACAATATGCATCATGAAATACTCTATGTGTGCTTGTGTGTGTTTATATATATATATATATATATATATAAATATTTAACTATGTATGTATTGCATCTATTTATGTATGTATGTGTTTGTGAATGATCTAAGCATTTTATATCTCATATGTTGACAATTGCTGGGGATTCTTGTATTAATTTGAATATTATTGTATTGAATGATCAAAATGTTTCAATTAGAATATGATGGAAAATATGATTTTGATTATAGATTCTGAGTTTAGGGTTTAGAGTTTAGGATATAAATCTTTAATGTTGTAGATTTGGCTAGTTGAGTCAAAAGTATGGGGGAGAAGATTGGAAACCTGTTAGCATTATATGCATTATTCCAATAGAAGATAGGGTTAGGAACATAAACAAACAAAGCAAACCCAATTAAGATGTTATCAATGAGAAAGCCTATTGGAGCCAAAGCCAAGAAAGCCAAGAAAGCCAGCAACAGTAGACCAGTCAAAGCCAAAAGAAAAGATTCCGAGGCCGTGAAGACCAGAACCAATCTGTTGGGTAGTGATGGATTTCTTCCATATCAAACAAACAATAGAATTGATAGTAATTGAAGGGAAAAGATTGGCTGGAATGATATAGTAAGCAAAACTGTTTATGAAGACCAAGAAGAAAAATTTTAGCCTGGTATGTCCTTCCTTTGGCTGTTTTTCTTTCCCATGTAATGCCCTGCAAAGTTCACAATAAAGAACATAATTTATACCAATACAAAATGTGAATGAGGTTTTCGTGTTGAAATCTACCAATTTCAAGCAACTAAAATTGTTGAAATTTACCAATATGATCTTATTTTATGCTAAAAAGTTTCCAGTCTTTCCCCCCACCACTTTTTAGGATATAGACCCTAAAATATATATTAATTGGTATATAAATTAAGATTAAATAATTTTTTTTGGATATAAATCTTATTTTACTATATTTAACAATTATTATTTATGATATTATATTTTATATATATCCAAATGAAAAGATATCTTTATTAATTTCCATATAACTATATTTGTATATGTAAAAATATTTAAAATATGTTTAATTATGGAAACTATATATATGCAAATACATTTTACATATTTGACTTATTTGGTAAATAAAATATTTTATTTATTTAAATTTTATTTCAAAACAAAAATTGATTTTATATATAATTGGGTACAACTATAAAATGCAAGACATCAAATAAATAAATAAGTTAAACTAAATTAAAATAAAAAAATTGATTATAAAGGGAATTTGCAAGAAGAGTATGCTGACACATGGCACATACTCTTCTGTTTTATATATTATATAGATTATATTTAAATTGTGTTCTTAATATCACGATTAATGTCAAGATTTTTTTTAACCTTAAATTGCATTAAAAGTTAAAATTTAAAATTATATTTATTAATTATTGGATCCCGATACGATTTACTTTTTCTAAATGGGATTTGAATATACCACTAATTCCATATTTTATTATTATTTTAATTTTAAATCTCAATTTTTGATATGATTGAAGGGCTAACAACAAATATATATATAAATATATATAATATATAATATGATATATATATAAAAGCATTAAGCATATTTGACAAAAACAAATTATTCTTTAAAAAAGCTTGTTAAAAAATTGCAAAATTATTTGTTTAAAGAGAATTAAATTTTAACAATTATACAGCTAAAAAAATCTTAAAAAATTCAAAATTTTGAAATATGATAATATTTTAAAAATAAAAAAATTTTAATAACAAATAAGAAACAATATATATAATATATATTTATATATTTTTTAAAAAAAATAATGAATTTTTTAGTAAAAAATTGTTACAAGTAAAAGAGCATATATATTATAGATGCTTAAATATTTAAAAGCCTTAAAAGATCATGAATGAATATCATATATCATATATTAGCCAAAACCCAAAAAAAAAAGACAAAAAAGAAAAAAAAAAAAACGGAAACGAAAGAATAAAAAAAAAAAAGGAGTTGGACTAGTTGGCACATTGGTGACACTGATTAATTATCATGGATGCTGCCAAGGACAATTATTAATTTGTGGTATTTAATTTTTTTAATATTAAAAATTTATAATATTATTTAATGTTCAGGACCACATGGTCCCTACTCACAAAAATGGATGGGTTCCATGAATCCCATACGTGGGACATACTCATGTTGTGTGTAGGGACCACATGGTCTACGGTTCCTGCTATTTTTGCTCTTTTAATATAGTCAATGAAGTTTTCATATGGCATGTAGATCTTATCAGTATCATATCATCAAAGACACAATTAGAAATGTTAACAGGGCGAGGATCCATTTTTAAAATGCCATTCCCATCTCTATGGGAAAATTTTCATCCTGTTTTTTTGGTTTTTTTCTTTTTTTTAGAGGCAGACTTTTCTAATTAGGGATGGAGCGGGATAATTTTTTCTGTTTATTTTTTTTTATAATTGATATAATTTTTTTTGAGAGATTTAAATAAAAAAATATTTTTTATGAATAAAATATAAATAAAGTGATTAAAATATGATAAAAATATAATAAAATACATTAATATCTAAATTTATAATTATAATAAAATACATTTTTAAAAAATACAATAGTTAAAATATATATATAAAAAAATAAATATATACGTGCAGATTCGGACAGGAATTTTTATTCTCCGATTCTGACCGGGGCTTTAAATATTTATCCCGAATCCGCGATCCCCATTTTTTTAAAAAAAAACAGGAATGGTGAACTGCATGTTTTCGTATGAGGGCAAATTGATATTCCTAGATACAATGAGAACTAATAGTATTTCTTTAAAAAAAAGAAAAGATTGTAAATGTTCTTTGTTTTTTTTTTTTTTTTTGTTTTTTGCATTATCATTCAATTTTTTTAACTCCAAAAAGAAAAAAATCTAATTCCTTATAAGATCCCATACAAAGGAATTGAACAAATAATCTTGACATAATTTATCTAGTAAATGATATAAAATTTAATCATTTTAAAATCCTTTAAACTCTTATAAAAGTTGTTAGAATTGCCTTTATTTTCCTACGTACCACACAATCTTTCAATCAGGTGTTTCACTCCTTCCTTAACAATTTCACTTTCCCATACTAGGAAGGAGAGAATAACTTTGAAATTGTCATAGCTTTAGAACTTTATTCTCTATTTTTGGGTAAATTTTAGAATTTTATTCTATATAAAACTCATAATCACCAATTTAGGATTGGAAGAACTTTATTCCTCCCTATGATGACTGCTAACTTTCTTTTTTCTACTAAATTTTTTAGTCATTTTTTTCTTATTCATCTATTTGTTCAGTTTTATCGAATGCCACTTGCAGTAGAAAAATTGCTGGTTGGTAAATGTGGTGTCGATAAATCTATAAAACAATGATAAATAAAAATTAAAAATTAAAAAAAAAAACTATCAGCCACCTTTGATGGATCTTGGAAGAACCATCGGTGGCTTGCCTTTGCTACAAGACCAAACAACAAGCTGAACATTTTTTTGCCGGCATATGGTTGTAGTTGGTAAGTGGAGAAAGCAAAACCCTGAGAATTAAAGAGGACAAAAAAGTTTAAAGGTTTTATGGTATATTTGAAATAAAGAGATTGTATAAAGTTAGATTGGCAGCGTAATTACAATTTCTCATTATCAATTTATTGTTACTTCTTTTATCTTTCATCCACGAAAAAATTATCCCCCTCCAAGAAAAAGAAGAAGGTACTATTCCCTTATTTTAAGCTATTCATTTTCAAAATTTGTAAGGAATAGTCATTCTTTAAAATCAAATAATGATAAACATCGAATATAAATTTAATAATTTTCAAGAATTTTGAACTTGATATATTATCTATATATTTAAAATATATAAATAACAAATATTTTGAAAATCAAATAAAAATAAAATAATATATATAATATAAGTTAAATTTAAAAATAATAAATTACATATTTAATTACACCTAAACAATTTTTTAAAATTAAAATTATAAAGAATGTAAACATAAATATAAATAAATATTAAAAATTTTTGAAGAGTCGAAAAAATTGACTAGAACTAGGAGAGTTACTAGGATATATTAATTATATTGGCACCCTCAAAGTAACAACCAAGAACTAGACAAATATAAAAAGATAAGAAAATAAAATGCATCAAAATGATGCGAAGCATGAAAAACCGAACAGACCAAAGTACATAACAAGGCCTCCACCTAAAATAGCATCATTAAAGCCTTCTTGTAATAAAAACCCCACAAGAGAAAACTTACAAGAGGTGAAAAGATTAGTACAAAATTAACAAAACATATAAACCTAACCACCACTGAGATCTTTATGATGAGCAGAGACACAAAAATCAAGTAAACACAACCACCAAAGCTTGGAAGAAGCAGAAAAAAAGACCTTGGAAAGAATGTCTACAATTTTATCCCTTCACGATAAATATCAAAAACTTTGAACGAAATTTTGGAAATAAAAGCCAAACATTGAGACCATCTAGCCTGAAATTGCCAAGGAACTTTGTTTAAATGAGATTGCAAAAGATCCACAACATATTTAAATTCACATTCCACTCAAAATATGTACCATTTTCTTTCTTTTACTACCTCGAAAGCATGCATAAAGGAATGTAATTAAGCTTCAAAGGCAAAGGCAAAACTCAAAGCAATGCTGAAACATTCTATAACAGATCCATGAATATTTCGAAAAACCCCACCACTCCCAATAGGACCAAGACTTCCATTTGCTGCTCCATCTTAATTATAGGATCAAGGAGATTTCAATTCACTTCAATTCGACCCCTTAAGAGGGAAAACTTTGATATTAAGCTTCCAAGTTATCATCAAATCACTAATAGAATTGTGCATAGTACTTGCGTGAAGAACATTGGTCTATTCAATAGAATTTCTAATTAAAACATGTTAGGATATTGTGGTATAGGACACATAATTACAGCTGAAATGGAAACTATAGAAATGAGAATTTTGTATAAAATACTTAAATAAAATACACACAAAATAATTGCAGTGGTAAAATGATTTATAATAGCAAAAGAAATATAATAATTTCTCTAAAAAATAAAGAGATTACAATTGATAATACCCTCTCTCTTATAATTAAAAAAAACATACACTCTCCCCTACAAAGGAAAGATACAGATATTTAGGAGAAACCTTTTTAAAATTCTCTCTCTAATACTCTCCTTCTATATCTCGCACCAAAAATGGAATAAATTTTGCAAACTATAGAGATACATATATATAGGTGTATAAGGAGGTAAAAAAGAGGTGATGGAGTATTAAAATTGAATTGGTATTCTCTTGTTACTACCAATCATGACAGCTTGATTTTTTTTTTTTTTAATAGCCAGCCTTCCACTGCCTTTGACTTGTCAAAATACTTAATGGTCAAGAAGTGGCTTTCAGCCACATATCTTTCACTTAAAGCCATTTTTTCTATAACCTTTCTATCCTTTCTACTCTCCATTTTATTCCCATGTTGATTATGTTTTTGCTAGGTCAATAGAGGATCTACAGCATATAAACCTGTCAGTACTAATTGGCTTTGTCATAACATCTGCTAGGTTTTTGCTAGTATGGATTTTCTGTAAATCCACATTTCTTTCTTCCATCTTCTAACGAATGAAGTGAAACGAAACTCATATATGTTTTGTCTTCGAGTGATATTCTGGATTCTTTGCTAAATGTAAAGTGCTTTGACTATCATAAAATGGAGTTATCTTCTCTTGTTTATGTCCAAGCTCCTCTAGTAGCATTTACAACCAGATCGTCTTTTTGCTAGCTTGAGAAGCTCCAAGATATTCTGCTTCCGTTGTAGAAGTAGCCATGACAAACTATAGTTTTGAAACCCAGCTTACAGCTCCTCTAGCAAGAGTAAACACATATCCTATGGTAGACTTGCTTTTATCAAGATCACCTGTATAATCTGAATCGACATGACCTCTGATAGTAAAGTCTGATCCTCTATAACATAATGCAGCATTTGAGGTACTCTTCACATATCTCAGGATCCTCTTTATAGCATTCCAATACTCTCTACCAGAATTCACTATGTATCGACTAATCACTTCCACTACTTATGCAATGTCTGATCTTGTGCATACCAAACTCGAACATTAAGCTAACCACTATTGATGCATATGGTACTGGAGATATTTCTATCCACTTATTTTTGTTGCTAGGATTCATACTTGATCATAATTTGAAATTAATAGGAAAAAGGGTAACAATTGGCTTACAATTTTGGACGTTGAAACGCTATAAAATTTTCTTTAATAGTTCTTTTGAGAAAGCCAAATTTTCCTATGATTTCTGTCTTGGTAAATTTGCATCCCTAGAATCTTGTTTGCCATCCCAAGTCCTTCATTTCAAACTCCCTAGCCAACTGTGCCTTCAAGTGTTTAATACAATCTTTGTTGTGGCCTGCTACCAACATATCGTCAACATAGAACAACAAAATAATGAAATCATCATTACCAAATCTCTTGTAGTAAGTATAAAGATTTGAATTAAGTTTGTTGTATCCAAGGCTCATGATGAAGGAATCAAATCTCTTATACCAATACCTAGCTGCTTGTTTGATAACGTATAAATATTTGTTCAACCTACAATCCAAGTTTTGCCTTTCCTTTTCTTCAAAACCTCCTGGTTGGAGCATATAAATCTCTTTTTCAAGTTTTCCATAAGAAATGCAGTTTTCATATCCGACTGCTCCAAATAAAAGTCAAATATAGCACATCGCCAAGATTACAGGAACTGTTGTAAGTCAAACAATAGGATAGAATATCTCATTGAAATCAATACCTTCTTTATGAGCAAATCCTTTCACCACCAATCTAGCATGATACTGTTCCACTTGGTCATTGCTATCTCGTTTGATCTTGTAAACCTATTTGTTGTCAATAGCTTTCCTTCCTTGTGGTGGTGGAACAAGATCCCATGTTTTATTTTTATGGAGAGCTTCAATTTCTTCTTGCATTACTACCATCCACAGAAAAGCTTGTAGACCTTTTGTAGCCTCTTGGAAAGTTGATGGCTCTCCATCTTCTGTTAGTAGACAGTGTGCAACATTTCCCTCTAGAATGTATTATGAGTGCTAAACTGGTTCTCTTCTCCCCTTAGTTGACAATCGAACTTATGGAGTTGAAAATTCAGCTTGCTCTTGTTCTTCATGCTCTGGTACTACTTTAGAAGAATTTAGAACTTTTTGTTCTTGTCTTTCTTTAACTTGAACTATAGTAGTTTTTGGTTTTATCCTTTGAACAGCTATCATTTTCATTTTCTTCCATTTTATCTTCTGTAAATATAACATCTTTGTTGATTATCACCTTGTGGGCAGTTGAATCCCATATATGGTACTCCTTAACTCCATCAGCATATCCTAAGAAAATATATTTTTGGATTTTGGATCCAGCTTTGATGTTTCTTGGGTGCTGTACATAACAAAAACAGAACTTCCAAATGTATGTAAACGAGAATAATCAGCTGACTTACAGTCCATATCTCCATTGGCGTTTTCAAATCAATTGTGAGTGATGGTAGCCAATTGATCACATAACATGTGGTCTTAATTGCTTCTGCCTAAAATGACTTGGCCATCCCTGAAGTTTTCAACATCGCTCTTATTCGTTCCAATAAGGTTCTGTTCATTTGCTCTGCTGCCCTATTTTGCTATGGAGTGTATGCCACCATGAATTGCCTTTTGATACCTTATTGTTGACAGAAGCTATCAAATTCTTCACTAGTATATTCTTCTTCATTATTTGTCCTCAAACACTTTATCTTTTTTCAGATTCATGTTCTACTCGCGCTTTGAATATTTTAAAAACTATAAATACATCTGCTTTCCTCTTGATTGAATACACCCAATATCTCTTGGAGTAATCATCAATAAAAGATACGAAGTATCTTACACCTCCTAAGAATAGAATTGGTGCTTACCAAACATCGGAATGAATCATCTCTAAAATAGTTTTACTTCTAGCATTAGAACTGTTAAACTTTTATGCTACTTACTAGTAACACAATGCTCTCAAAAGGGTAATGAAACCTTTTTGAGCTTTGGAAAAAGTGTTTGTTCAATGAGAATCTTCAAATCTCGTTCCAATATAAGGTCAAGCTTACGATGCCACATCGTTGTTGATTCTTCTGTAGAACTCACTGATGATTTAGATGCTTCTCTTTCTTATTGTGTTTCTCCTTTAAGCATATACAAAATTGAAGCTATCTTTTCTACTTTTATCACCACAACCGCACCTTTAACTATTTGCATGATCTCATCTTAAATATGGGTTTTACATCCACTATTATCTAATTATCCAAAAGATAATAGATTTTTCTTCAGGTCAATTTGATGGTACCAATACCAACGATCTCCATGGTATGATCATTTCCCGTAATACAGATCCTCCTGAGATAGGTTCATATTGATTGAACCATTCTCTCTAAGGGGTCATATGCCATGTTGCATCTAAGTCCATAAGCCAAATATCAGCGAATCTTCTTCTACCTTCACCAACTATTGTTGCTTCACTGTATAAAATTTCACCATCATTCGAGGTACTTACCACACAAACTTTAACTTTTGACTACTCAGCACCTTTTCGCTTCGCTTCTTCATTCTTTTTGAGAAGCCAACACTCCATTTTGTAGTGCCATTTTTTGCCACAATGATGACATTTGACATTACTTCTGAATTTTGATCTATTTTTATTTTGACTCCCATTGGGACCACGTTTTGTTGATCTCCTTTTTGTCATCGTTAAAGCTTTAACATGTTGTTAGCTTCCTAATCTATCTTCTTTGCTCTTGTGTCGACTTTCTTCTTCAATAACTGCAACTGCAATATCATTAAAGACTAAAATTTCTATATTGTTGGTTAAGTTGACAATGAGTTGATAATACGAATTAGGTAGACTTTGAAGTAGAATTTCAGCATGTTCACCCGTGTCTATGTTATGCCCTATTGCTATGAGCTATGAAAATAAAGTATTGAGGGTGTTGATGCGGGCAGTCACAATAGTTGACTCCATCATCCAAGAGTGTAAAACATTCTCTTTAAGAATATTTTGTTATGTAGTGTTTTGATCCCATACAATTTTGTCAGCATATCCCATATCTCTTTTGCTGTCTTTTTCTCTACCATGCTTGACAATACTTCGTAGGCTAGTATTAGGTGCAGATTAGCAATAGCATTGCCATCCATCTCACTCCACTTGCCATCGTCAAGAATCTCTGTGGGCCTATCTTTAATTGCTGCCAAGCAGTTATCTCTTCTTAAAACTACTTTTATTCTCATTGAACTTTCTCTTTCTTACTTTGTCGCCATTGTTAAATGTGTCTCTTTTCCACTAATTCGATCTCACTGTAGCATGAAAAACTGGCTATAAACCAAACTCTGATACCACTGTTAGGATTTTATGGTATAGGACACACAATTACTGCTAAAGTAGAAATTATAAAAATGAGAAGTTTGTGTGTAAAATAGTCAAATAAAATATACACAAAATAATTGGCAATTGTAAAAGAATTTTATAATAGCAAAAGAATATAATAATTTCTTTCTAAAGTAAAAAGAGCACAATTGACAATTCATTCTCTCTTATAATATGAGAAAACACACACTCTCCCTTACAAAGAAAAGACATAGGTATTTAGAAAAATTCTCGATCTAATACTCTCCTTCTTTCTCTCTATTTCCATGTATATCTCACACCAAAAATGGAATAAATTTTGCAAAGTATAGGGATACATATATATAGGTGTATAAGGTGGTAAAAAAGAGGCAGTGGAGTGTTAAAATTGAATCAGTATTCTCCTGTTACAGCTTGATTTGATTGGTTTTTTTTTTTTTTTTTTTTTTTTTTTTTTTTTTTTTTTTTTTTTTTTTTAAATAGCCAGCCTTCCATCGTCTTTGACTTGTCAAAATACTTAATGGCCAAGAAGTGGCTTTACTGCCACAAAACAGAAGTTTGAGCTATGGAGGAAAGGAAGTTTGAATGATAACATTGGATTTTTACAAACCAAATAATAATAAAAGCAGCAATAATTGCTACTTGCCAAAGAAAATGAATTTGAGAGCTCATCGAAATGTCCATAGCCTTTTCGAAGACTAAAAGAGGTGGGCCTGATAAGTTAAGTCTGAAACCAAACAATTTAGTAATAAACTTCCATATAGCTGATGAGTAAGGACATGCAATAAAAAGTTGAAAAAGATCTTCAACCACTTTATGACACAAATAACATTGAGAAACCATACTAAATTTGAGCTGAATCGAAGTACCATCAATAGGAAGATGATCCAGAGAGAGCCTCCAACAAAAGAATGAATGAGAAAGAGAAAGAATGAATGAGAAAGAGGGACATGCTTATCCAAAACATGCTTGACTCAACAAACAACCTGAACAAAACCCAGAAAGTGAGAATGCATCTCTTTATAGCTAATATCACCAAATTAAAAATGTTTCCAAACTAAATTGTCATCAAAGATCTCCTTAATTAAACGAAGCAAGCAAAGGAAAAGTGGATTTGAACTTCAAAGAAAAATGCCAAGAACCATCAGATCCTAACACATATACAAGTTGCAGCATCAAGAAGCTCAATAATAGGCTTACCAAGCCTATTGTCTTGCCAAAACCTCAACTTAGTTTTGTTACTAATGATCCAAACAAATCTTTAAAAATATCTTCATGAATTTGGTGTTCTTGTTAAATTTGTCTTTGAACCAAACCCATAGAAATCAAAATACAAATGAAGAAGTCATCACATTCCAAACAAGCTTGCTTAATAAAGCCTAATTAAAAAGTGAAATTTCTTAAGATCTAAACCCCCATTCTTCAAAGGGAGACAATATGCTTCCCAAGCTACAGTTACATGTTTCCCAATATTTATGGAACCTAACTAGAAGAAATTTTTCATAGCCTTTATTCAAAGATTTCACAAGAGATATTGACCAATGATAAATCATGAAAGAGTGAGTAAAAGATGAAGTAATCACATAGTTGATGAGACAAACCCGACCTACATAAGAAAGAGCATGTCCTTTCCAAGCTTCAAAGTGACGAGGGATATGATCAGCTATCTTCTTAAGATGATTAATTTTGGAGATGCCCTCTATGATCAATCTTAATCTACCGAGATGAATTGATAGACTTTCTGAATTTAATGATAAATTTATCCCAATTGATTAATTGTCCAGAAAGAATTCTCTAATCCAAAAAAAAAAATATCTTTAATTCTTTGAATATTAGGTAAAGAACATCTGCAGAATAGATGAACATCAATAGCATATAAAAAAATGATACAAAGCTACCGTATTTATTGTAGCATACATGGGAAGCAAGTATTAAAAAATTTTAGAAAAATACAATAGAAGAATTAAAAAATAAAAGATTATATTTTTACGCTATTCATTGGATACAATCCATTTTTTTTTTTTTTGGTAAATAATTGGATACAATGCATTGACATAATCGAGGAAAATGATTGATGATTTCCTTTTCTTATCTTTTTATTCTTTGGAATGACTATTCGTACATAGCAAAAAATAATTTGAATACAAAATTTAACTAAATGTATATTTGACTTTAATAACAAGAGGCTTCTTCTTCTATATCAATACATATATACAAACAAAATTGATTTCATAAGAAAGTTAGTGATGTGAACAATGAAAATGAAATTTACATTTTTTTTTCCATCTTAATTTAATTGGCTACTCTTTTACTTTCTCATATTAGGTATTCTACTTTTTAATTTTAAAAATTAGAGAAAAAAGATTTTCATATAAAACTAAATAGATTAGCCCATATGTGTCCAATTTTTATTGTATTCACCTCGTATTTCAGAATAAAATGGGAGATATTGATATAAAAATCAACGGTTAAAGATTGCTATCTTCCATTAACATTGATGAATCTATAAACCTTAAAAATAGGAAAAACACCTTTAGAAGGCCTGTAGGGTGTCATTGTGGTGCCGGTTAAAGAGCTTCAATGGTTAGTTTAGAAGAAAGAATTTAAATACTAAAAACTATTTTGGTTGCGATGTCGTCATCGTACCTTAATTGAGATGGATTATAATATAATTATAGTTTAGGCATAAAGTTTCCTTGAAGGACAAGGGAATTGTCCTGCAACCCCAGTGGGCTATTCCATAGGGTCAAATAGGGAGTTATTAAATTTATATTATATATATAACCTGGGAAGATAATTCTTAACTTGTCCTCGAACTCATTCCAATTCGATTTTGCACTAAATAATGTCATTTTTATTTAATTATATTCATTTATCTTTGCAGACCTATTTGGTCTTACATGCTAATCAATTTTTTTTTTTTTTTTTTTTTGCTTTTTTTAAGACAAAAAATGTAATATCATTTAAGATTGCGTTTGGGAATGATTCATAGGGCTCTAAAAGTGCTACAAAGGGAATAAAATTTAATTTGGTGTTGCTGTAACTTCTAAGAAAATCAACTTTAATTGTGCTGTAGAATTAATCGGTTAAGTGTTTGGTAAACTATTTACTGTACAATTAAAAATCAATATTTAAGAATACAGTAAATAATAATGTTTAATTGTTGTTATGATATATAATGACTATAAAATACTTTATTTTTTATTATCTCTTTACTTGTAGTATTATATTTTTATTATTATGGCATATATTACTAAATATTTAACATTTTTTTTTACCACAATTATAGTAAATCCCAAATATATATATATATATATATATATATATATATATATATATATATATATATATATATATATATATATATATATATATATATATATATCGTAAATGGAAAAAAAATGAAGAATAAAAAATATTAATAGTAAGGTTGTTTAGTAGAATATCAATAGATTTAAGACAAATATGATTAACTTTTTAGTAAGGGTTAAATTTGATATTTTAATTATAAATAATTGAAGAAGCTAAAATCAAAATTTTAAAAGTTAGTTTTTTGTTGTTTCTCAAAAACAACTATCAGAGAATATAAATTTGCATAGATCCGAATTATTAAATTTCATCAAACACTTATTTTATCTTTAGATTATTTAATAATCAATTTTGAAGCTTCAATCAGTCTCAAACGGAACCTAAATGGTCTTCCTAAAATCTTGGCAAGAAAAATTTATAGTTCTTTTTAGTGATTTCGTTTAAATTATTTATTTAGTGATTCTAAAAGAAATACCAAATAGGTCCAAAATCATTGAATATCTTATTATTATGAATTACTTTATGGAGAAGAAGTGTTCAATAATTTTCAAACAAACCCTAAATTACCATAACAACATGTGGATTTTATTTTTAATATCCACATCAACATATCTTCCATAATAAAGTGAGAATTATCTCTCAAAGATCAATTTTGTAAAGCATTATATAATCATTTGCTTGTAACAATTTTCTTATTCTATTTTTTTTGTTTTACATTATTAGATATTTAATATTTGCTTTTTATAAAAAATTATTATGTCATAAAAGATTTTTTTTATTTTTTAGGAATGCTCCATATATACAAACTTGCATACCAAGTTTATTTGGCTAATTTATAGTAAATGATGGGATAAAAGATTAAGGACTTGAAAATTAATAGAAACTAAAAATGGATAAATAATGGATAAGTGATATTCAATACAAACAAACAAAATATTTCTACGTCAATTGGTAAATAAGATCTCTCTATCCCCAAATTGTAATAATAAAATTGATAAACAAGTTAATATATGTGGCGTTATTGAGTTTCTAGTTAGTAAATAAAATTGATAAACAATTTAATTCATGTGGATTTTGTTTTTAACTTAAGATTTTCATTTTGAGTCCAAAATTTTATTATCTAAAACAAATAATTTTTCAAACTTTAGACAAAATATATTTTAAACATATATTTTTGGGAGAGTTTCGATATAGTAAAGATGATGTGAAAATCTTATGATAAAAAAATCCTATGTGATAGAGCCACGTCTTCCATATTGATTGCCATATAAGAAAAATAAATTATCAATCAAATTTTAACAAAGGAAATATTTTATTTACATCCCTTGAGTTTTAGATAAAATATCTAATAAATCATCCACAACTTTGGAGGGCTACCTAATGATGTTTATACCTTTAATAAAATTAAATTAACTTTAAATGTTTTTTTTTTTTTTTCCCCTAAAAGTTTAACTTGAAGGGTTGAAAATTTTTTTAATCTATATTTTTAATTAACTTTATTTAAACTTTTTTTTTTTTTTTTTGACATACTTATTCTCTAAAGACGTCCAAATTGAGAATTACAGGTAGTTCGTAATGAAATGTTCGTACAATGGATTCTAACGAGCGGACTCTGAGTTTTTAAAATATATATTTACACACACACACACACACACATATATATATATATATATGGGGATTTATGAGAGCTCCTGCATTCCCCATAATCAAATATCTACCAATAATCTCCGCAAGAACAAAAGCCATCTTTAAACTGATGGAACCGCTTGTTGTCTCTCAGAATAATCTCTCTATCAACAACTTTAGATATCAACTTGGCCGCAGTATGGCAATCTGCACAAATTCGAAGATTCTTGCAGATTCTCAGAGTAGATCCTTTACTCGTCTTTAACAATCCAAAAGAAATTGCAAGCTTCTCACTGTGGCCTCTCAATATCTCAATCTTCTCTTCTTCTTTCAATTGATGGAGTACACAGCTTGTGTTGGGTTTGTATCCTAAATTGCTTATCTTTTCTTCTAATCTTCTCCACATCTCTCTAATCTCCCCAGCCTCCGGAAATGAATTATCTCCAACAACAAAGCTATAAACTTTCCCCTTAAGTTCAATCCAACTGCGTCCAGCCTCTTTTTGAAGGCCAATCTCCTTCATCCTTTGCCGTATTTTCCTCACATCATTCCATTTCCCTGATCCAGCATATAAATTTGATGCTAATACATAATTCTCTGCCTTATCAGGCTCCAATTCTATCAACTTGCTTACAATGCTTTCCCCTATAGCCAAATCACCATAACTCCTACAAGAACTAAGCAGTGAGCTCCACATTCTAGCATCTGGTTTCTGAGACATCTCATTTATCAGCTTCAAAGCTTCTTCCAATCTACCAGCCCGACCTAACATGTCCACTACACAAGCATAATGCTCTAATTTTGGTTCTGTTCCGTATAAAATTTGCATTTCGGTGAGATATTTTAGTCCCTCTGTAACTAATCCAGCATGACTACATGCCATTAGAAGTCCGATAAATGTAAAGTCATCTGGCTTCAGCCCCATTCTTTGCATGTTTTCAAAAAGCTCCAAGGCCTCATTTGCACGTCCATTAATTCCATATCCTCCAATTGCAGCATTCCATGATGCCACATCTTTCTCCGTTAACCTGTCAAAAACTCTCCGAGATTGTTCTATGCAACCACTTTTTGCATACATATCTATGACAGAACAAGCAAGAAACATGTCTTCCATTTGATAAGCTTTTAAAGCAAAGCAATGTAATTCTTTTCCCAAACGCAATGCTGATAGTTGTGAACAAGCCCCAAGCACACTCATTATGGCAATCTCAGATGGTTGGACCCCATCAGAAAACATTTTGCGAAAAAGATTGATAGCTTCATCAGGAAGTCCTATCTGTGCATAACCAGAAATTATTGTATTCCAACACACTAAACTCCTGTCTTCCATTCTATCAAATAACAGACGAGCAGATAATACTTTACTGCAAGTAATGTAAAGGGCCATTAGTGAGATACCAATAAACATATCCAAATCTAACCCATTACGTACCACAAATCCATGAATCTCTTTGCCATACTTGAGAACTTTAAGATAGGAACAAGCTAAAAGGAGACTACCGATGCTAAACGAGTCAGAATCCAGGCCAGCATATTTCATTTTAAAGTAAAAATCTAATGCTTTCCTTGGATCACCATTTTGAGCAAAGCCTCCAATAAGTGCATTCCAAGTGCTTACTGTCTTGATATCTATACCATAAAACACATTCTCAGCATAACTCAATGATCCACACTTGGCATAGGCTGCAATAAAAGCATTGGCTACTAATTCATCATAATGAAACCCATGTCTCATGGAATAACCATGAAGTTCCTTCAAGCTCTCCAGTTCCACTTCCTCTGAACAAGCTGGTAACACATTCAAGAGAGTGACTTCATTCACCTTCACATTCTCCTCTTCCATCTGCATCCTTCGGAGAAGATCAAATGTTCCAAAGACATCGCCTTCCCTTGAGAAACCTCCAATCATGGAATTCCATGAGACCACATTTTTCTTATCATTCTTACTAAATAAAATTCGGGCATCAGATAAGTATCCACATTTTGAATACATGTCCATCAAGGCATTGTTCACCATCAGTTCCTCGCTCAGCCCCAATTTCACCGCCAAACCATGAATTACCATACCCATGGCTACATCTCCTTCCCCAGTAGTAACTGGTAACAAAGTCACAATTGTAGCAACATCTGGTATGAAACCTTCCTCACCCTCCAAAATCCCCCTTAACAAATTGTAACTCTCTTGAGAAAGACCATTCTCAGAAAATCCACGTATCATTGAATTCCAAGAAACCAAGTTCCTTTCCGGCATAGAATCAAACATTTGGACTGCCGTATCCACATGCCCACATTTCCCATACATAGCAATCAATGCGTTACCTACGAAGACATCCTTAATCAGTTCCGTCTTCATTGCCATCCCATGGACCACCTGCCCTAAACCCACATCCAAAACTCCGGCACAGGCCTTAATTACACATGGCAAAGTAAAATTATCGGGTTTAAACTCCGTGGACGAGATCAACTCGATAAATATATCAATTGCTTCATCATAAAGCTCATTTCTTGCATACCCACTAACGAGTGCATTCCACAAAAACAAGTTCTTCCTCTGTAACCCATTGAAAACAGAACGAGAATCCGAGGGAGAACCACACATGGAGTACATGGTAATAAGACGGGTGTTGAGAACGAAGTGATTGCTGAACTGGGTCGACGACGAAACAATCTCGTGGACTTTGCGGCCGGTATCGATATCTTTGTGGCGTCCACAGGCCTGTAATAAGACACCCATGGCCTCTGCTCTGCCTTCTGAACTGGAAGCAGCATTATGAGAATCTTCTTGCACAGAGTTCAGAGCTTCGATTAGATTTCCTGATTCGCACAGCTTGTTGATCTCTTCAAGCAAAGAGGGTACGCGAATAGCATCGTTGGGTAGAGTGAGAGAGTCTCTTTGGTGGGGGTTTTGGGTGGTAGAGAAAGAAAGAGAAGCTTTTGGGGAAAAGACTGAGTGAAAGGAATGTTTGGTTCCATGACTAACAGAAGAAGGGCGGTGGGGGCGTGAAAATGGAAGTAAAGAAGAAAATAACCAAATTTGATTGCTTTGCAAACTAATCATCGAAAAAGATCACCTTGAAACCTGGTGGAATTTCAATCCGCTCCAAACACACCGTTTTGGTTGAAAACTAATATGCAGGGAGCCAAACAAGGCTGTAAACGAAGATCACAGCTAGAGCTGCTGCGCGGAGAAAAGGGTGAGTAATTCCCAGGAAAAGTTGCCGGACAGTTCATTTTGCCGGTTAGACTTAAACGAAAAGCTCTAGTTTTGCCGAAACACTTTCGACATTGGAGGTCTGAGTTGAGGGCTTGGGTGAGAATGAGAGAGGTTGAAATTGAAAAGAGAGGCTTTTTGTTCCAAAAACTTTGAAGCTCTGATTCTGTCTGAGTCTTATCCTTGGACAAGAAACCCAGATGAAGTGAAAAATATCTCACGCCTTTTTTTTGTTTTTTGTTTTTTGTTTTTTTTGTTTTTTGGTTTTGGTTTTTAGCCCGCGCAAAACGGATTACGAATATTGATGAGCCACGTGTCTCCGCTAACCATTCAATAATAATCAGAAAAAGAAAATATTTATTTTATTTTTAAAAAATATTAATATTTAGGATTTTCGGTACAAGATCACCCCTAGTTTCCAACAATTTGCATTTTAATCCATCGTAGAATGAACTACCATCAAAAAACTGTAAGCGATAGAGGCTAGAGAATTAATTTAAAACCTTTCTACCGTGACATTTTAAGTTTTTAAATACAAAATTATATTAATCATCACTGTATTTCCCATTTTTATTATACTTTTATACAGGACAATCTCCTTACGTGTACATACAATTCAATCAACTAAAAATATCAATGATATTGCACTGTTATGTAAAGTTTTAGACAGCCGTATTGGTGTTTTAGAAAGCATTTTTCTTATTCCACAACAATTGGTTATTTATTTATGTTTTATTATTATTGAATTCCAAAACAAATGCTTATAGTATTTTTAAGGGACTTTTTAAAATGAAAAAAAAAAATTGGTAAATAAAATAAAAAGTATTTTCTCTATTACCAAAATTAGTTTTTAAAATAGAGAATGGAATTTTAAAATGTTCAAATAACTCTCTTTATTTATTCTATTTATTTATTATTTTATAAACATTTATTGTTTTACTTATATATCCTATATATATATATATATATATATTTTTTTTTTTTAATGTAGGTTATCTTTCAAATACCATAGTAATGGTGATATATATATATATATATATAATAATGGTATAAGAATTTATGCTATCTTAAATTAAAATATTATAACATTGAAATAAAAAATTGAAATAAATAATCCCTTGAAGTCTATTCTTAAGGAAAATCCTCATTTGTTTCTTTTTTTCTTTTTTTAATATCACAGGATCATTTGATATGCCTGGATGAGTTTACTTTCTTATTTAAAATTTTAATATTAAATAAGTTACATGTTAAATACTAAATAAAATGTGGTACTAGATGTATATGTACATATATACACACATATGTACATATATACACACACATATATATATATATATATACATATATATATATATATATATATATACCAGTTATATAAGATACATATTCACTTTTAAAATTATTTCCCAAAATAAAGAGTATCAGACATTTGAAAAAGTCCTTTAAAATGCTCTACTGGTTTTTTTTTTTGGCTGTCTCTTCTTGAGCCTGTGGTATAGTGGTTACGACTCACCCACTTGACCATGGGACCAGAAGGTTGGGTTTCTTTGAAATGCTCTCAATGTCCTTTCGAGCAGGGAAGCAAAAATCGTTGAGACAGTGGAAATGTCGGCGACAGTTTCCGTTGTCGATCCCATTCGACACCTAAGGGGGGGAAGAAGTTTCTTGCACGCGTGTCGTCGATTTGTCGCCGAAATCGATGGAAGTCGACGGAATCGTCCATTGTCGGTGAAGATTTCGGGTTTTGGGTGGATAAGATGGAAAGATCGGCCGGTTGTCGACAGGAAAAGGTGGAAATTTCTGGGATATGTCGGCCGGACTGGTTGGATGTGTTTGTGTTGATTTGTGTGTGTGTTTGGTTTGTGGTAATCGGTCGGAGAAAAACTGAAGGGGGAAAAGATGGGGATACACAGAGAGAAGAGAAGAGAAGAGAAGAGAAGAGAAAAGAGAGGGCCGAAATTGGAAATTTTGGTTTTTTTTGTTTTTGGTTGTTAACTGATCTGGCACAGAAGAGAGGGAGGAAGAAAACGAAGGGAAGAGAGGAAGAAGAAGAAAGGATAAGAAAGAAATCTTTCTTCCACGTGAGGGAAGGGAAAGAGAAAGAAGAAAAGAAAAAAAGATAAGAAAGAAATAAAGAGAAAGAAGAAAAGAAAAAAAGATAAGAAAGAAATCTTTCTTTCACGTGGGGGAAGGAAAGAGAAAGAATAAAATAAAAAAATAAATAAAAATCTATGTGATGGTGATTTGTCGTGGTGGTATGAAAAAGTGAGAAGCAACTAATTCAATTATATTTTTAGCTTTTACCTCATCTAATTCATGTTATTGCTTTTAGTTATCATTTTTAATATGTTTGATTTTTACTATGATAATATTTTAATATACATTTTTATATTTTTTTATATTAGTGTTTAATTTAATTTTATATATTTTTTTAATAAATTTAATTTTATCTATTTAAAAATAAATAAATAATATTGTTAGTTTTTTTGTTATATAATATATAAGATTTTAATATATATATTTAATTAGATGAGTATTTTATTATATTTTATTATTATTGTACTCTAATTATTGAATTTTTATATTATTTTATTATATTAATTATTTTATATCTCAAAATTTGTATTTTAAATTAAAAATTTACAGTTTCCATAATCTTATCGATATTTCCATCGATATTTCTGTAAATTCATACCTTCGATATTTTCATCGACATCGATATTTACTTCACTGCTTTTTAAGTGCTTAATTGGTGTTCTATAGACTTTTTAATCTCCCTTGTTATGTTGTTATGGGTCTCCCTAGAGTACATGAATTTCTAAGATACGCCACCTTCTTAGTTTTTTTTGGCGAATAACTCTTAGCTTCTTGATGAAACAAGCCAGTGGCCACTTATTCTCTCTCTCTCTCTCTCTCTCTCTCTCTCTCGCTCTTGCTCGGGCACGCGCGCACACACATCCAAAAAATAAATAAATAAATAAATTTGGTCACTTAACTCGGTCAGAAATAATAATAATAATAATAATAATAAATAAATAAATAAATAAGATATTCGTTCATGATGGAGATCAAAAATCGAAATACTAATCAACGTTAAGTATATTCACCAAAAAAAATCATATTATATTCGTTTAATCTTTTTAAAAAAGTCCAACATTTCATTTCCAAAAAATAAATAATAAAAAATAAAAATAAAAATAAAAATAATAATAAAGAATAAAAAAGAAGTCCAATATTCAATGTGCCGACCTGCTATGCAGCAAGTTCTATATTTCCTAACACTTTCAGTCGGCCAGCATTACTGGTAAAAAGCTCCAAAATTTATCTCGTTGAACGTAGCGAGCACCACGTTACAACTAAATCATATTATCCGTGTAAATTTCATAATCAAATGCAACATAATCCGTCCGAACAACCTATAAACATGAGGAACACCCAAATAATGCAGGTGGGGCATGGATTGCCATATGAACTCATATGATTTGAATCAAAAGACAGTATTCCATTTTAAATTTGCATGAATGACAAAAGAGTTTTCCTGGGAACAGTCATATAGATGAGCTACTTAGTAAATCTCAATAATTTACCACCCAAAAGAAAACCTAACCAGGTCAGTGAAATTTGAAATCTACATTTTATAAGTCTCCAATTTTACCTGATGGAAAAGTCTCATTCATAGTTCCCAAGAACGTGCCTACTGGAAAATCTGACGGCCATCCATCATCTGAGGGCATTTTCGATGACCCAAAGAAATCAAATATTCAAATCCCTCAAGAAGCACCAACTTTTTACATAATTCTGTGCAAGTATAAACATATACACTTGGGAAAGATAATAATGTAACTGATTAATACTCATGTGAGAGCTTTATATCAAATTATCAAAGCAGACACAATTTTCGGATGGATTTTTGGTGTATATATATATATGATCCTATACCGACATAAATTCAAGTATATGCTCTTCTAAACAATCTTACCACCTTTCTACAAGCTTTATCCAAAAATTAACAAATTGAGATTCCCACTAAATCTAGCCTCACTTACTCCTTCAGAACAAACGTGTGTCACACAGCAAGTATCTGCGGCTTGGTTTCAGTACTGATTTTTAAGCCACAAAGAAGAGGAACACAATCAAGAAAAGAATTAGAACGGCAAATATCTTAATAAGCAGCCACCTATTAGATGATATTTGGTTGAGATGCCTCAGTAGAGAACTGTGTGCACCTTCAACATTTGCCAATGACTCATCCATGTTATCATCAATCCTGTTCATGTCAATTGGTTGGATTTAGTACTGCCCAACATAATGATGGTGCATAAAACATGAGTGTAAATAATGTACATGTAATACCAAGCTTCATGGTTGGTATTTCCTTAGAGTAATAAGAACTTCCGCATTTAATGAAACATTCACCATGAACTAACAAAAAGAGAAAAACCTGATAGCTAGTTCCCCTTGCTGTGCAACCATGGTAGCCAAATGTGTAAAAATTCCACCAAGTTCTGAAATTGTAGATTCCACATTGTGAAGAGCGACAGCCCTGCTTTGCATATAATTTTCTTGCCGAGGAACCACTTGCTGCAACATGGACATTTCCATCTGCTGGGATGGTGGGCTATCTACAGCTAACCTTCGTCTGGATTAACAATGTTTATAGAAGCAATTGTGAACCATCAAATATACTAAGCTATACATGTTTATGCTTCGAGCAATATACAATTAATTGCAATCTCAAAATTCAGAATGCAGAATGCAGAATTCCACTCAGCAGTTTTAAATGTTATTGCTAACACAAGCTATCAAATGACATATATTTTAGCCATTGCAATCTAAATATTTCCAGTCTTAATTTTCATTGTACTCTACATGTTGCTAAAGCCCTATATGGCTATTTGACATGCAATCTCGAAATAAAATAGAAAACAGTGCTGTTGTAGTTAGCATTAAGATTGCTGAAATTGAAAATATGGATGACATAGTCCATGTCACTGGAAATTCCATAAGGTATCTGTATCTTTATTGTTACTATAATCATTTTGCTATGCTCCCTAAACGATTAGACTACTATTGGGGAGGCAGATTCTCAAACCAAGAAGCATGCTTCCCAGAACAACTCCTTTTTAACTTCTCCCACATGTGTGTTTTCAGCAGGAAGAAAGAAGGGCTCTTAGAAACTACTTTCATGAGCTTCTTTGTGCTGCATTCTCTTTCTCTGTTCATATTGGAGGAAAATCTTTTCATACATTATTGCACAACAATTAATTGAAAGCACAAAAATTGAAAGGCCAAAATTGGACTATTTAACACAATCACAAACTAATGTGGCTCCAACACATATTTAGACAAGTATGCATGAATGATGAGAACAGAAAGTAGAAGTATGCATGAAATTATATCATGTGAATGTGTAGTATGCATGAAATTATATCATGTGAATGTGTAGCCTATATGTGCAAATAATTGCATAAAGAAGTGACTCAATGAAGGTAAAATCACCAAAAAAGAGTGGACCAAAAATTAAAGAAAAAAAGGATCGCTTTGAAGAGCCACTGACGTACCTTAGTTGGCTGCCAACTTGACCTCCATTTGATGGTAATCTGGCGGAAGAAAGATGTAGTCATATACCAGTAATTGAACTATGGAAGGCCACATTTCTAATATTACTCAAAATTAAGAGAATGTACCGACTCAATGAATTTGAAGAAGGAAGAGCCAAAAAATCAGCAAAAGAACCATTATTGAGAATTTTAATAACTGAGAAATTTTAAACCAAAATTCTTTGAAAGATTTCAGCCATGATCTTAGAGCTTCATTAATAAAGAAGAGCGTACATTGAGGAAGAAGAACTTTTTAATCGCTTCAAATCCATAGAGAAAACCTTACTTTGCCTGTGCTAAGATGCATTATATCAATAAGTACATAAATATGCATACTGTTTCATACAACTTATAAATAAATTACCAACCAACATACTCCAGAAAAGAGAATTCATTTCAGAACCTTGACCGTAAGCATTCAACCTTTTCTCAGTACAATGGCCAAAATGGCTCTGAAAATACTTGGCTACGACAGCAACTATAGTTTTACTGGATGTTTGGTTTAATATCCTTGACAGAGTGATGGAAAATGATGGAGATTACATTTAATATTATTATGTTTATTTGATTACTAGGGTTTTAATATTATTATATTTATAAGTTTTTTTTTTTTTTTTTTTTTTTAGTTTTCTTTTGTTTTAAGGAAGTTTTATTATTTAGTTTCCTTATTTAATTAGGGTATCTTACCTTTAGTTTCCTTATGTTGTTAAATGGTTTTATTATAAATAGGTGTCTTTGTAACTCTGTTAGACAAGTTTATTAATAATACAAATATTTTTCTGAGTTATTTCTCTGGTTTTATGTGATGCAAACCAAACTTCGGTGTGATGCCTAAGGATTAGCTGTGATGTCTAAGGATTTTAGGAGTGATTCCTCAAATTGTTTTAGTGTGATGCTAGAGCCTATCTTTTAATTTTCAGTTTCTTTCCTTCTCCACCTGTCCTACATCATAGAGTATAGAGAGGAGAGAAATAAGATACTCACACTGGTGGTTGGGCACTGCCATATGTGTTTGATGAACTCGACCAAGGGGGAGGCTCAGTCACAGTTCTAGCAGGCTGCTTGAACTGGTCTTCTCTGGATGCATTTGCGGAAAATATTTGCTTCCTGTTCTCATGAGCTTTGATATTCTGTGGGGGTCAAAAGACATAGAAAACAAGGATGCAAAAGGAAGTAAAATGACATGGTAAGCAGCATACAGTTACAAATCAAGTTAGCACTAACTTCGGTTCTGGTGGTTAGCACATCTTGAAGCTGCTTTGTGGCTCCCATCAGTCTGCTCTTCAAGTCATCACAAACAGCTGTTGAGTGAACAACTTTATCCTCAGAGTAATTACCATCAGCAATCTCCATGTTTTGAATGGTCTGCAAATCTGTAAGAGCTACATTGAGTGCCGTAATGTCATTCTTTACCAACACGGTTAATTCCTGTATTTCCACGATTGGATCATCGAACATCGATGACCTTTTTGCCACTGCAAATTAGAGCAAAGACAAAGCAAGAGACCCGGAGCTTAGCTATCAATGAAAAACCATGCAGCTATTAGAAATCTGAAATTCTTTCAGACTCAATTGTAATGATACTTTGACAATTCAGGGACTGGATTTTTTAATTAAAGGAAAATCTGGGAAGGGGATGCAGAAAAGTGCTTCCAACCAGGTACCGAAATCAAAATTAAATATAAAGAACTGATTACTAATTGTAAGACCATGTTACACTAGAAAATCAAAATTATACTCAAAATTCTCTTTTTAAGCATCTAAATCTCACTTTTTTATTTTTTGTTTTTCTAACATACTTTAATAACGGATTAATTGATTTCAATTTATCAATTTCCTAAAAACCAGCAAATAACTTGTGATTCAATCTTGTATCATTTTCCCTCATTTTCTCAGCAACCAAACAGAATCACAACAAATATACTAAAAGAATAATAAGGAACCAAAAAAAAAAAAAAAAAAGGGTCTTACAGAAATGAAAAGACAAGAGACCATACACTGGGCTAGCCTAGCAATCTTCTGAGAAGTTTCATGGATTCCCAACCCGATCCGCGACGCCTTCTTGTTGAATTCGGATCTAGACGATAAGGGTGGCGAAGATTTGGATGGAGCTGGGAGATTTTCAGCATGATTAACGGCAGTGGTTCCTCCGATCTTCTTGAGAGTCTCGGAGAGTGATCGGAACTCCAACGTCCGATCGCGATAAGTGGACGCCATTATGATCCGTGTAACAAGAAACCGACAGCGTCTGATGGAAAATAATTATCGGAGAAAGAACATAAGTTTCGGAAAGATTGGTGGCGGGATCAGATGGCAACAGAAACTCAAGAATTCATTGCAACGTGCGCCCTCCCTTTTTCGGTGGGGTCCTATATTCTTCTTCACCAATTCATTTCCGCCATGTCAACCAAACAAGAAATTGACTTAACACCTATTTTATTTTTATTTTTATTTTTATTTTTTCCCCTTTTTCCATACACTTTTACTTATTTGTTTCTTCTTTAATTTTTTTAATAATAACCTTACATGGCAAACCAAAAACTTTCTACTTGTTTTTCTTGCATATATGATTATAATTAGCTTTTAATTCTAGTTATTTACTTCTGAACCTATTTTAATTTAATGATTAATATAAATATCACATCATTTACATATGAAACGACTTTTATCATTAAAGTTCATTGTTTTTTACTAAAAATCATATCATTGGCACCATATTCAATTCTATTACTATTATTTCAATCTGAATTGCTTTCATTACTAACTATAAATACATTTCAAAGTATACTATTGTACCATATAGGTATATGTTTCTTTTTTTACAGATATTATGGAACCTAGACAATAAACTATATATGAATAGAGAGCATAACTTGCATGAGCAATTATAGTATGACTTAATGTAAGATTACGTACAAAATTGAAAAAAAAAGAAAAAAGAATCTAAGCTATATATACTAAGAAATGAGCATCTTAATGTCAAAACAGATTGCATATAGAGCGAAAACACCATTTGTTCTTATATAATCAGCTCAACATTATAGTCTTATACAGTACATCTCTATTATACACTATTTTCTTTAAGCATTTTTTGTTGCCAATACCGCACATTCAACAAATTTTTCGATCACATAAAAATTTATTGTATGATTTATCTTGTTATATCAAGAAAATTTCCATAGTACTTGTACCTACTTGGTAACAAAGGACTTCAATTATAGTTTTTTGTCACAAGAGAATACCTACAAAAAGATATAGGTTATTCAATAAAATAATAAATAATACATTTTATGTTTACAATAAAGAAGAAACGAGAAAGATTGGAATGTCTCCCTTCGACTATATATGATTCAATAATTTAAGGATATGAGCTGTATAATTAATCAAAAGATGGATTTTTCGAGAGTTATTAAATGTCTGTAAAACCTTGGAATATGCATCCAATATTCCAATTATCATCGAATTTGAGTTTTTTTCGTATTATCATCAGCAACATATTCAATTCTATTAATGTTACTTCAATTAAAAGTGCTTTCTTTGGAGTATGCATCCAATATTTCATTTTTTATAGAATTTGAGTTTTTTTCATTTGATCATCAAAACCCATATTCAATTCTATTAACATTGCTTCAATCTGAAGTAAATTCATTACTTTCCATAAATACATTTCAAAGTACACTCTTGTGTCATGTAGGTATATGTTTGTTTTTTTGCATATATTATGGAACCTATGCAATAAACTGTACATGAAAGATAGCATAATTTGTATGAACAATTATAGTATAATTTAATATAAGATTAGGTACAAAATTGGAAAAAAAAAATCAAAGCTATATACCAAGAAATAAGTATCATAATGTCAAAATAGATCATATATAGACCCCAAAGATCTCTTTTTCTTAAAATATCAGTTGAACATTACAGTCACCTACAATATATCTCTAATACACGCTACTTTCTTTGATCATATATATATATTTTTTTTTGGTTAATGTCACACATTCATGGATTTTTCAATTCAATACTTTTGTGAAGATGACCAGGTTATTAAAAAAAAAAAATTAATTTATCTTGTTGTATTGAAGAACTTTTCATAGTACTTGTATCTGCTTGGTAATTGATGACTCCAATTGTAGTTTTCTTATAAGATTATACCTAAAAGAAGATATAGAATATTCAATAAAATAATAAACAATATATTTTATCTCTACAATAAAGGAGAAATGAGAAAGACTTAAATGTCTCCCTTTGACTATATGCGATTCAAGAGTTTAATGATATGGGCTGTAAAATTTTTCAAAATATGAGTTTTTCGAGAGTTATTAAATGTTTATTAAATCTTTGGAATATGGATCCAATATTCCGTTTCACATAAAATTTGAGGGTTTTTTTTTTTTTTTTTTTTTTTTGTATCATCAGTATCACCATATTCAATTATATTAACATTGCTTCAATTTAAAGTGTTTTCATTACTTTCCATAAATATATTTCAAAGTACACTCTTGTGCCATGTAGGTTTATGTTTTTTTTTTTTGGGCATATATTATGGAATATGAGCAATAAACTATACATGAAAAGATCAAAAGTATGAATTAATGTAAGATTAGGTATAAAATTTGAAAAAAAATCTAATCTATATACTAAGAAATAAAAATTTTAATATAAAAATAGATCAGATATAGATCGAAAATACTACTTATTCTTACAAAATCAATTGAACATTACAGTCCTATATAGTATATCTCTATTACATGCTACTTTTTCTAAGCATTTTTTTTTTGGCCAACACTGCACAATCAATAGTATTTTCAACCAAATAATTCTGTTACGATAAGCAGCTTATTAAAAATTTATAATATGATTTATCCTATTATTAAATATCTGTAAAAGCTTGAAATGTGCATCTAATATTCCGTTTCGTATAGAGTTTGAGTTTTTTAGGTATCATCATCAACATCGTATTGAATTCTATTAACATTACTTCAATGTAAAGTGTTTTCTTTACTTTTCATAAATACATTTAAAAGTGCCCTCTTATACCATGTAAGTATATGTTTCTTTTTTTATAGATATTATAGAACTTGGACAATAAATTATACATAAAAAAATAGCATAATTTGCATGAGAAATTATAGAATGAATTAATGTAAGATCAAGTACAAAATTTGAAAAAAAAATCTAAGCTATATATCTAGAAATGAACATCTTAATATCACAATAGATCAGATATATATCGAAAACACCGTTATATTCTTACAAAATCTATTGAATGTTACAATCCCAAACAAGACAGTTTTATTACATGCTACTTTTTCTGAGCACTTTTTGTGGTTAATACCGCTCATTCAACGAATTCGTCAATCAAATAATTTTGTGACGATGAGCAACTTATTAAAAATTTATTTTATGATCCATCCTGTTGTATCAAATAACTTTCCACAATACTACTACTTGGTAACCCATGACTCCAATTATAGTTTTATCACAAGATCATACATATAAAAATATATACGACATTCAATAAAACAATAAATAATATATTTTATATCTATAGTAAAGTAGAAATGAGAAAGACTAAAATGTATTCCTTCGACTATATGCGATTCAAGAATTTAAGGATATGAGCTGTATAGATAGTAAAAAATGGGCTTTTTGAGAGTTATTAAATATCTGTAAGACCTTAGAATATGCACCCAATATTCCGTTTCTCATAAAATTTAAGTTTTATTTCTATCACCATCAGCACCATATTCAATTTATTAACATTGCTTCATCCTAAAAGGCTTTTGTTGGTTTCTATAAATACATTTCAAGTACACTCTTATGCCTTTTAGGTATATTTTCTTTTTCTTGTAGATATTATGGAAACTGGACAATAAACTATACATGAAAAGATTACATAATTTGCATGAACAATTATAGTATGACTTAATGTAAGATCACGTACAAAATTCGAAAAAAAAATATAGTAAGAAATGAGCATGTTAATGTCAAAATAGATTAGATATAAATCTAAAACACCACTTATTCTTACAAAATCAGTTAAAGATTACAGTTCCATACAGTGCATCTTTATTAAATGCTAGTTTCTTTGAGCTTTTTTTTTGGCCAACATTGCATATTCAATGGATTTTACAATCAAATAATTTTATGATGTTGAGCAGCTTATTAAAAATATATTGTACAATTTATATTATTCTATCAAAGAAGTTATCTAGGCGCATTAAGAGTCAAAGGATGGGTGTTCTGTGAGCTCTTTAAACACTGTTAATTTGAAAAAAATGCCTTCAAAATTCTAATTCTTGCAGAGTTTTTATGCTGTTTCACATGATCACCATATGTTTGCTCTACTAACTCTTCTAACTCTATTACTTTCGGAAGATGAAACATGGTTTCCACTAAATAATTCTTAAAGTGCAGTCCTATTGCCAATACTATATCACCAAAGTAGAAATAAATGAAAAGGGTTCACAAACCAGCGCAACTTGTTGTTTAATAAACATGCATAAAGCTGGTACATAATACTTTCCCCGTAAGGAAGAATTCTAACTTCCAATGCTCTGCAAAGGTTTGTTATAAAACCAACGGTAACAGTATAGAATGGTATTTCTCAAAAGTTTAAAGACCCTCTCAAAATGTTTTTGACATTTTACTAAGAGCTTTTATAAATTTGGCCCTAATGTTGTATGTGCAAGGGCTCCAAGACCACGCATAGCCTTCTTATGTAGGGTGGCATTTTCATAATAAAATACCTTCAAAAGAAGCTCCATCATCTTATCTAAACACTGGTCTTTTTGATTTGTTTGCAGATCCTTCATATCCGGTAGCATCTGGATAATATCTTACAAGCATATACTAAAAAGTCCTAATTCACCCTGCTTCTCTCTCTTGTCAAATAAAAGCTTCTACCTTTTAAAAGTATTCCAATTTTGTCGTGATATAATCAGGCACATCAATCAACAAGGAAGCATTTTCCCTAGTTAAAAACCTCACTATCAAGATCAGTGTTTCATAAATAGTAGTTAAACGTTCCCAAGTATCTTCTTTTGAAACAAGATAACAAAGCGCACCAACAATTTCCTCGAATGAATCAACTAAAAAAGATTTATCATTTTTATCCCCATGATGGGCAGGAATATAGAGAACACAATATTCATTCACAGCAACATTTCCCCTACACTTCATGCTCTTCACAAGAAAATCGATGATCTTTTTGCCACAGTCCTTGATAACCTTCGCCCCATCATAGTTGAAAGGAAGACTTAGCAAATCCAACCCAAAAAACTGAATCACATGATTATTTGGCTCATCTTTTAAAGCACCCATAAACATGGCAACCACTTCTAACATCCATTCACTGGTTGACAAAACCTCCAATGTAGAGCCACATACATAATAACCTGCTTCTATTAGTATCCCATCTAGTTTTTTTTTAGAGCAACATGAAATACAATCAAACATCTTTTCTCCAACAGTGAGTGCAATGGCTTGAAGGCATTTACGACAAGCCATTTCAATATTCCTGGCCCTTCCTTATATGATGAGATCAGTAGTTAGCATTTCTACGAGATAAAGGAGATCCTTCTCTATAACGTTTAAGCAAAGACTAGCTATCTCCTTATGATAAATTGAACTCCAGAATCCAATGGCTTGAAGCATAACATCTTCTTTAGCTATTCCAACAGTTGTTTCTGTTACAAGAAAAATGTTTTTAATGTGAGCTTCGAATTTTTCATAGCAAGTCAATGAAATAAAGATGAAAAATTCAAACGATGCCTATTGTATCTGCATTTCATGTGAAATAGTTGCATGAATGATAGTTTCCATGATTCTAATAAGCTTCAAATCACAACTAAACTAGGACTTAGCAAATTTCTTAGCATTGTACAATGGGCATATAGAAGCTCGTTTTATATCAGCATCAAGAAATCCTGCCATACCATCAATTATGAATTCAAATATTTAAGTTACTTGGCAATGGTCCATACAAACAACATATATTTTCTTACCTAAATACCCAAAAGTCTCTAAAATGGTCCCATACTAAACAAGATTATAGAAAAAGTTCATAAAAAGTGAACCTAGCAGGTTTGGCAACTCTCCTAAATAAGACTGAAAACCTGTAAACTTTGCTGCTGACCAACAATCCTGTGATTCTAAATGCAAGGTATGCAACAAAGTATCCATAATTTGAAATCTAACACCAGTGTCCAGTGACAGCCATTGCCATAAAAACTCTATAGCGTCGAAGGTATCCTTAAGTATCAAACATGCTGACCTCATTAGCAAAAAAAGTACATTTTTTTTTTCCTTACGGAACCTAAACAATAAATTATATATCAAAAGATAGAATAATTGCATGAACAATTATTGTATGACTTCATGTAATATCAGGTACAAAAAAAAAAAAAAAACTTCTATGTTATAAGAAAGCAATGAGCATATTAATGTCAAAATATCAGATATAGATCCAAAACGCCACTTGTTCTTACAAAATCAGTTTAATATTACAAACCCATACAGTACATCTCTATTACATGAGAGGGTTCATGAATCAGTGCAATCTGTCGTTTAATAAACATACATAAAGCTGGTACATAATACTTTCCCTGTAAGGAAGAATTTTAACTTCCAATGCTCTGCATAGGTCTGCTATAAAACCAATGGTGACAACACAGAATGGTATTCCTTAAAATTCTAAAGACCTCTCTAAATATGTTTTTGACATTTTACCAAGAGTTTTTATAAATTTGACCTTGAAGTTGTATGTGCAAGGGCTCCAAGACCACGCATAGCCTTCTTATGTAAGGTGGCATTTCCACAATAAAATACTTTCAGAAGAAGCTCCATCATCTTATCTAAACACTGATCTTTTCTGATCTATTTGTAGATCCTTCATATCTGGTAGCATTTGGATAATATCTTGCAAGCATATACTAAAAAGTCCTTATTCACCATGCTTTTCTCTATTGTCAAACAAAAGCTTCTGCCACGTAAAAGTCTTTTCCATTTTTTTCGTGATATAATCAGCCACATCAATCAACAAGGAAGCACTTTTCCCAATGAAACACCTCACTATCAAGTTCAATGTTTCATAAACAGTAGTTAAACGTTCCTAAGTGTCTTTTTCTGAAACAAGATAACAAAGCGCACCAACAATTTCTTTGAAGGAATCAACCAAAAAAGATTTATCATCTCTATCCCCATGATGGGCGGGAATATAGAGAACAGAACATGTATTCACAGCAACATTTCCCCCACACTTTATGCTCTTCATAAGAAAATCGATGATCTTTTTGCCACAGTCCTTGATCACCTTCGCCCCATCATAGTTGAAGGGAAGACTTAGAAAATCCTACCCAAAAACTGAATCACATGATTATTTAGTTCGTCTTTTAAAGCACCTACGAACATGGCAACCACTTCTAACATCCATTCATTGGTTGACAAAACCTCCAATGCAGAGCCACAGACATGATAACCTGCTTCTATTAGTATCCCACGTAAATTTTTTTCTTAGAGCAAGATAAAATACAATCAAACATCTTTTCTCCAACAGTGAGTGCAATGGCTTGAAGGCATTTACGACAAGCCATTTCAATATTCCTGGCCCCTCCTTATATGATGAGATCAGTCGCTAGCATTTCTACGAGATAAAAGAGATCCTTCTCAATAACATTTAAGTAAAGACTAGCTATCTCCTTATGATAAATTGAACTCCAGAATCCAATGGCTTGAAGCATAACATCTTCTTTAGCTATTCCAACAGTTGTCTCTGTTACAAGAAAAATGTTTTTAATGTGAGCTTCGAATTTTTCATAGCAAGTCAATGAAATAAAGATGAAAAATTCAAACGATGCCTATTGTATCTGCATTTCATGTGAAATAGTTGCATGAATGATAGTTTCCATGATTCTAATAAGCTTCAAATCACTACTAAACTAGGACTTAGCAAATTTCTTAGCATTGTACAATGCGTATATAGAAGCTCGTTTTATACCAGCATCAAGAAATCTTGCCATACCATCAATTATGAATTCAAATATTTGACTTACTTGACATTGGTCCATAAAATCAACATATATTTTCTTACCTAAATACCCAAAAGTCTCTAAAATGGTCCCATACTAAACAAGATTATAGAAAAAGTTCATAAAAAGTGAACCTAGCAGGTTTGGCAACTCTCCTAAATAAGACTGAAAACCTGTAAACTTTGCTGCTGACCAACAATCCTGTGATTCTAAATGCAAGGTATGCAACAAAGTATCCATAATTTGAAATCTAACACCAGTGTCCAGTGACAGCCATTGCCATAAAAACTCTATAGTGTCGAAGGCATCCTTAAGTATCAAACATGCTGACCTCATTAGCAAAAAAAGTACATTTTTTTTTCCTTACGGAACCTAAACAATAAATTATATATCAAAAGATAGAATAATTGCATGAACAATTATTGTATGACTTCATGTAATATCAGGTACAAAAAGAAAAAAAAAACTTCTATGTTATAAGAAAGCAATGAGCATATTAATGTCAAAATATCAGATATAGATCCAAAACGCCACTTGTTCTTACAAAATCAGTTTAATATTACAATCCCATACAGTACATCTCTAACCGATACAGTACATCTCTATTACATGAGAGGGTTCATGAACCGGTGCAATCTGTCGTTTAATAAACATACATAAAGCTGGTACATAATACTTTCCCTGTAAGGAAGAATTTTAACTTCCAATGCTCTGCATAGGTCTGCTATAAAACCAATGGTGACAACACAGAATGGTATTCCTTAAAATTCTAAAGACCTCTCTAAATATGTTTTTGACATTTTACCAAGAGTTTTTATAAATTTGACCTTGAAGTTGTATGTGCAAGGGCTCCAAGACCACGCATAGCCTTCGTATGTAGGGTGGCATTTCCACAATAAAATACTTTCAGAAGAAGCTCCATCATCTTATCTAAACACTGATCTTTTCTGATCTATTTGTAGATCCTTCATATCTGGTAGCATTTGGATAATATCTTGCAAGCATATACTAAAAAGTCCTAATTCACCATGCTTTTCTCTATTGTCAAACAAAAGCTTCTGCCACGTAAAAGTCTTTTCCATTTTTTTCGTGATATAATCAGCCACATCAATCAACAAGGAAGCATTTTTCCGAATGAAACACCTCACTATCAAGTTCAATGTTTCATAAACAGTAGTTAAACGTTCCTAAGTGTCTTCTTCTGAAACAAGATAACAAAGCGCACCAACAATTTCCTTGAAGGAATCAACCAAAAATGATTTATCATCCCTATCCCCATGATGGGCAGGAATATAGAGAACACAACATGTATTCACAGCAACATTTCCCCCACACTTCATATTCTTCATAAGAAAATCGATGATCTTTTTGCCACAGTCCTTGATCACCTTCGCCCCATCATAGTTGAAGGGAAGATTTAGCAAATCCTACCCAAAAACTGAATTACATGATTATTTAGTTCGTCTATTAAAGCACCTATGAACATGGCAACCACTTCTAACATCCATTCATTGGTTGACAAAACCTCCAATGCAGAGTCATAGACATGATAACCTGCTTCTATTAGTATCCCACGTACATTTTTTTCTTAGAGCAAGATAAAATACAATCAAATATTTTTTCTCCAACAGTGAGTGCAATGGCTTGAAGGCATTTACGACAAGCCATTTCAATATTCCTGGCCCCTCCTTATATGATGAGATGAGTAGCTAGCATTTCTACGAGATAAAGGACATCCTTCTCAATAACATTTAAGCAAAGAATAGCTATCTCCTTATGATAAATTGAACTCCAGAATCCAATGGCTTGAAGCATAACATCTTCTGTAGCTATTCCAACAGTTGTCTCTATTACAAGAAAAATGTTTTAAATGTGAGCTTCGAATTTTTTATAGCAAGTCAATGAAATAGTTGCATGAATGATAGTTTTCATGATTCTAATAAGTTTCAAATCACTACTAAACTAGGACTTAGCAAATTTCTTAGCATTGTACAATGCGTATATAGAAGCTCGTTTTATATCAGCATCAAGAAATCCTGCCATACCATCAATTATAAATTCAAATATTTAAGTTACTTGGCAATGGTCCATACAAACAACATATATTTTCTTACCTAAATACCCAAAAGTCTTTAAAATGGTCCCATACTAAACAAGATTATAGAAAAAGTTCATAAAAAATGAACCTAGCAGGTTTGGCAACTCTCCTAAATAAGACTGAAAACCTGTAAACTTTGCTGCTGAACAACAATCCTGCGATTCTAAATGCAAGGTATGCAACAAAGTATCCATAATTTGAAATCTAACACCAGTGTCCAGTGACAGCCATTCCCATAAAAACTCTATAGTGTCGAAGGCATCCTTAAGTATCAAACATGCTGACCTCATTAGCAAAAAAAGCACGTTTTTTTTTTCTTACGGAATCTGAACAATAAACTATATATCAAAAGATAGAATAATTGCATGAACAATTATTGTATGACTTCATGTAATATCAGGTACAAAATAAAAAAATAAAAAAAAATTCTATGTTATAAGAAAGAAATGAGCATATTAATGTCAAAATATCAGATCTAGATCCAAAACGCCACTTGTTCTTACAAAATCAGTTTAATATTACAATCCCATACAGTACATCTCTAACCCATACAGTACATCTCTATCACATGAGAGGGTTTATGAACCGGTGCAATCTGTCGTTTAATAAACATACATAAAGCTGGTACATAATACTTTCCCTGTAAGGAAGAATTTTAACTTCCAATGCTCTGCATAGGTCTGCTATAAAACTAATGGTGACAACACAGAATGGTATTCCTTAAAATTCTAAAGACCTCTCTAAATATGTTTTTGACATTTTACCAAGAGTTTTTATAAATTTGACCTTGAAGTTGTATGTGCAAGGGCTCCAAGACCATGCATAGCCTTCTTATGTAGGGTGGCATTTCCACAATAAAATACTTTCAGAAGAAGCTCCATCATCTTATCTAAACACTGATCTTTTCTGATCTATTTGTAGATCCTTCATATCTGGTAGCATTTGGATAATATCTTGCAAGCATATACTAAAAAGTCCTAATTCACCATGCTTTTCTCTCTTGTCAAACAAAAGCTTCTGCCAGGTAAAAGTCTTTTCCATTTTTGTCGTGATATAATCAGCCACATCAATCAACAAGGAAGCATTTTTCCTAATGAAACACCTCACTATCAAGTTCAATGTTTCATAAGCAGTAGTTAAACGTTCCTAAGTGTCTTCTTCTGAAACAAGACAACAAAGCGCACCAACAATTTCCTTGAAGGAATCAACCAAAAAAGATTTATCATCTCTATCCCCATGATGGGCAGGAATATAGAGAACACAACATGTATTCACAGCCACATTTCCCCCACACTTCATGTTCTTCATAAGAAAATCGATGATCTTTTTGCCACAGTCCTTGATCACCTTCGCCCCATCATAGTTGAAGGGAAGACTTAGCAAATCCTACCCAAACACTGAATCACATGATTATTTAGTTTGTCTTTTAAAGCACCTACGAACATGGCAACCACTTCTAACATCCATTCATTGGTTGACAAAACCTCCAATGCAGAGCCACAGACATGATAACCTGCTTCTATTAGTATCCCACGTAAATTTTTTTCTTAGAGCAAGATAAAATACAATCAAACATCTTTTCTCCAACAGTGAGTGCAATGGCTTGAAGGCATTTACGACAAGCCATTTCAATATTCCTGGCCCCTCCTTATATGATGAGATCAGTCGTTAGCATTTCTACGAGATAAAGGAGATCCTTCTCAATAACATTTAAGTAAAGACTAGCTATCTCCTTATGATAAATTGAACTCCAGAATCCAATGGCTCGAAGCATAACATCTTCTGTAGCTATTCCAACAGTTGTCTCTGTTACAAGAAAAATGTTTTTAATGTGAGCTTCGAATTTTTCATAGCAAGTGAATGAAATAAAGATGAAAAATTCAAACGATGCCTATTGTATCTGCATTTCATGTGAAATAGTTGCATGAATGATAGTTTCCATGATTCTAATAATCTTCAAATCACTACTATACTAGGACTTAGCAAATTTCTTAGCATTGTACAATGGGCATATAGAAGCTCGTTTTATATCAGCATCAAGAAATCCTACCATACCATCAATTATGAATTCAAATATTTAAGTTACTTGGCAATGGTCCATACAAACAACTTATATTTTCTTACCTAAATACCCAAAAGTCTCTAAAATGGTCCCATACTAAACAAGATTATAGAAAAAGTTCATAAAAAGTGAACCTAGCAGGTTTGGCAACTCTCCTAAATAAGACTGAAAACCTGTAAACTTTGTTGCTGACCAACAATCTTGTGATTCTAAATGCAAGGTATGCAACAAAGTATCCATAATTTGAAATCTAACACCAGTGTCCAGTGACAGCCATTGCCATAAAAACTCTATAGTGTCGAAGGCATCCTTAAGTATCAAACATGCTGACCTCATTAGCAAAAAAAGTACATTTTTTTTTCCTTACGGAACCTGAACAATAAACTATATATCAAAAGATAGAATAATTGCATGAACAATTATTGTATGACTTCATGTAATATCAGGTACAAAATAAAAAATAAAAAAAACTTCTATGTTATAAGAAAGCAATGAGCATATTAATGTCAAAATATCAGATATAGATCCAAAACGCCACTTGTTCTTACAAAATCAGTTTAATATTACAAACCCATACAGTATATCTCTATTACATGAGAGGGTTCATGAATCAGTGCAATCTGTCGTTTAATAAACATACATAAAGCTGGTACATAATACTTTCCCTGTAAGGAAGAATTTTAACTTCCAATGCTCTGCATAGGTCCGCTATAAAACCAATGGTGACAACACAGAATGGTATTCCTTAAAATTCTAAAGACCTCTCTAAATATGTTTTTGACATTTTACCAAGAGTTTTTATAAATTTGACCTTGAAGTTGTATGTGCAAGGGCCCCAAGATGACGAATAGCCTTCTTATGTGGGGTGGCATTTCCACAATAAAATACTATAAGAAGAAGCTCCATCATCTTATCTAAACACTGATGTTTTCTGATCTATTTGTAGATCCTTCATATCTGGTAGCATTTGGATAATATCTTGCAAGCATATACTAAAAAGTCCTAATTCACCATGCTTTTCTCTCTTGTCAAACAAAAGCTTCTGCCAGGTAAAAGTCTTTTCCATTTTTGTCGTGATATAATCAGCCACATCAATCAACAAGGAAGCATTTTTCCTAATGAAACACCTCACTATCAAGTTCAATGTTTCATAAGCAGTAGTTAAACGTTCCTAAGTGTCTTCTTCTGAAACAAGACAACAAAGCGCACCAACAATTTCCTTGAAGGAATCAACCAAAAAAGATTTATCATCTCTATCCCCATGATGGGCAGGAATATAGAGAACACAACATGTATTCACAGCCACATTTCCCCCACACTTCATGTTCTTCATAAGAAAATCGATGATCTTTTTGCCACAGTCCTTGATCACCTTCGCCCCATCATAGTTGAAGGGAAGACTTAGCAAATCCTACCCAAACACTGAATCACATGATTATTTAGTTTGTCTTTTAAAGCACCTACGAACATGGCAACCACTTCTAACATCCATTCATTGGTTGACAAAACCTCCAATGCAGAGCCACAGACATGATAACCTGCTTCTATTAGTATCCCACGTAAATTTTTTTCTTAGAGTAAGATAAAATACAATCAAACATCTTTTCTCCAACAGTGAGTGCAATGGCTTGAAGGCATTTACGACAAGCCATTTCAATATTCCTGGCCCCTCCTTATATGATGAGATCAGTCGCTAGCATTTCTACGAGATAAAGGAGATCCTTCTCAATAACATTTAAGTAAAGACTAGCTATCTCCTTATGATAAATTGAACTCCAGAATCCAATGGCTTGAAGCATAACATCTTCTATAGCTATTCCAACAGTTGTCTCTGTTACAAGAAAAATGTTTTTAATGTGAGCTTCGAATTCTTCATAGCAAGTCAATGAAATAAAGATGAAAAATTCAAACGATGCCTATTGTATCTGCATTTCATGTGAAATAGTTGCATGAATGATAGTTTTCATGATTCTAATAAGCTTCAAATCACTACTAAACTAGGACTTAGCAAATTTCTTAGCATTGTACAATGCGTATATAGAAGCTCGATTTATATCAGCATCAAGAAATCCTGCCATACCATCAATTATGAATTCAAATATTTAAGTTACTTGGAATTAGTCCATACAAACAACATATATTTTCTTACCTAAATATCCAAAAGTCTCTAAAATGGTCCCATACTAAACAAGATTATAGAAAACGTTCATAAAAAATGAACCTAGCAGGTATGGCAACTCTCCTAAATAAGACTGAAAACCTGTAAACTTTGCTGCTGAACAACAATCCTGTGATTCTAAATGCAAGGTATGCAACAAAGTATCCATAATTTGAAATCTAACACCAATGTCCACTGACAGCCATTGCCATAAAAACTCTATAGTGTCGAGGGCATCCTTAAGTATCAAACTTGCTGACCTCATTAGCAAACAAAGTACGTTTTTTTTTTTTCTTACGGAACCTGAACAATAAACTATAAATCAAAAGATAGAATAATTGCATGAACAATTATTGTATGACTTCATGTAATATCAGGTACAATATTAAAAATAAAAAAATAATAAAAACAAACTTCTATGTTATAAGAAAGCAATGAGCATATTAATGTCAAAATATCAGATATAGATCCAAAACGCCACTTGTTCTTACAAAATCAGTTTAATATTACAATCCCATACAGTACATCTCTAACCCATACAGTACATCTCTATTACATGAGAGAGTTCATGAACCGGTGCAATCTGTCGTTTAATAAACATACATAAAGCTGGTACATAATACTTTCCCTGTAAGGAAGAATTTTAACTTCCAATGCTCTGCATAGGTCTGCTATAAAACCAATGGTGACAACATAGAATGGTATTCCTTAAAATTCTAAAGACCTCTCTAAATATGTTTTTGACATTTTACCAAGAGTTTTTATAAATTTGACCTTGAAGTTGTATGTGCAAGGGCTCCAAGACCACGCATAGCCTTCTTATGTAGGGTGGCATTTCCACAATAAAATACTTTCAGAAGAAGCTCCATCATCTTATCTAAACACTGATATTTTCTGATCTATTTGTAGATCCTTCATATCTGGTAGCATTTGGATAATATCTTGCAAGCATATACTAAAAAGTCCTTATTCACCATGCTTTTCTCTATTGTCAAACAAAAGCTTCTGCCACGCAAAAGTCTTTTCCATTTTTTTCGTGATATAATCAGCCACATCAATCAACAAGGAAGCATTTTTCCGAATGAAACACCTCACTATCAAGTTCAATGTTTCATAAACAGTAGTTAAACGTTCCTAAGTGTCTTCTTCTGAAACAAGATAACAAAGCGCACCAACAATTTCCTTGAAGGAATCAACCAAAAAAGATTTATCATCCCTATCCCCATGATGGGCAGGAATATAGAGAACACAACATGTATTCACAGCAACATTTCCCCCACACTTCATATTCTTCATAAGAAAATCGATGATCTTTTTGCCACAGTCCTTGATCACCTTCGCCCCATCATAGTTGAAGGGAAGATTTAGCAAATCCTACCCAAAAACTGAATCACATGATTATTTAGTTCGTCTTTTAAAGCACCTATGAACATGGCAACCACTTCTAACATCCATTCATTGGTTGACAAAACCTCCAATGCAGAGCCATAGACATGATAACCTGCTTCTATTAGTATCCCACGTAAATTTTTTTCTTAGAGCAAGATAAAATACAATCAAATATTTTTTCTCCAACAGTGAGTGCAATGGCTTGAAGGCATTTACGACAAGCCATTTCAATATTCCTGGCCCCTCCTTATATGATGAGATCAGTAGCTAGCATTTCTACGAGATAAAGGACATCCTTCTCAATAACATTTAAGCAAAGACAAGCTATCTCCTTATGATAAACTGAACTCCAGAATCCAATGGCTTGAAGCATAACATCTTCTGTAGCTATTCCAACAGTTGTCTCTGTTACAAGAAAAATGTTTTTAATGTGAGCTTCGAATTTTTCCTAGCAAGTCAATGAAATAGTTGCATGAATGATAGTTTTCATGATTCTAATAAGCTTCAAATCACTACTAAACTAGGACTTAGCAAATTTTTTAGCATTGTACAATGCGTATATAGAAGCTCGTTTTATATCAGCATCAAGAAATCCTGCCATACCATCAATTATGAATTCAAATATTTAAGTTACTTGGCAATGGTCCATGCAAACAACATATATTTTCTTACCTAAATACCCAAAAGTCTCTAAAATGGTCCCATACTAAACAAGATTATAGAAAAAGTTCATAAAAAATGAACCTAGCAGGTTTGGCAACTCTCCTAAATAAGACTGAAAACCTGTAAACTTTGCTGCTGAACAACAATCCTGCGATTCTAAATGCAAGGTATGCAACAAAGTATCCATAATTTGAAATCTAACACCAGTGTCCAGTGACAGCCATTGCCATAAAAACTCTATAGTGTCGAAGGCATCCTTAAGTATCAAACATGCTGACCTCATTAGCAAAAAAAAGCACGTTTTTTTTTTCTTACGGAATCTGAACAATAAACTATATATCAAAAGATAGAATAATTGCATGAACAATTATTGTATGACTTCATGTAATATCAGGTACAAAATAAAAAAATAAAAAAAAAAACTTCTATGTTATAAGAAAGAAATGAGCATATTAATGTCAAAATATCAGATATAGATCCAAAACGCCACTTGTTCTTACAAAATCAGTTTAATATTACAATCCCATACAGTACATCTCTAACCCATACAGTACATCTCTGTTACATGAGAGGGTTTATGAACCGGTGCAATCTGTCGTTTAATAAACATACATAAAGCTGGTACATAATACTTTCCCTGTAAGGAAGAATTTTAACTTCCAATGCTCTGCATAGGTCTGCTATAAAACTAATGGTGACAACACAGAATGGCATTCCTTAAAATTCTAAAGACCTCTCCAAATATGTTTTTGACATTTTACCAAGAGTTTTTATAAATTTGACCTTGAAGTTGTATGTGCAAGGGCTCCAAGACCACGCATAGCCTTCTTATGTAGGGTGGCATTTCCACAATAAAATAATTTCAGAAGAAGCTCCATCATCTTATCTAAACACTGATCTTTTCTGATCTATTTGTAGATCCTTCATATCTGGTAGCATTTGGATAATATCTTGCATGCATATACTAAAAAGTCCTAATTCACCATGCTTTTCTCTCTTGTCAAACAAAAGCTTCTGCCACGCAAAAGTCTTTTCCATTTTTTTCGTGATATAATCAGCCACATCAATCAACAAGGAAGCACTTTTCCCAATGAAACACCTCACTATCAAGTTCAATGTTTCATAAACAGTAGTTAAACGTTCCTAAGTGTCTTCTTCTGAAACAAGATAACAAAGCGCACCAACAATTTCCTTGAAGGAATCAACCAAAAAAGATTTATCATCTCTATCCCCATGATGGGCGGGAATATAGAGAACACAACATGTATTCACAGCAACATTTCCCCCACACTTTATGCTCTTCATAAGAAAATCGATGATCTTTTTGCCACAGTCCTTGACACCTTCGCCCCATCATAGTTGAAGGGAAGACTTAGCAAATCCTACCCAAAAACTGAATCACATGATTATTTAGTTTGTTTTTTAAAGCACCTACGAACATGGCAACCACTTCTAACATCCATTCATTTGTTGACAAAACCTCCAATGCAGAGCCACAGACATGATAACCTGCTTCTATTAGTATCCCACGTAAATTTTTTTCTTAGAGCAAGATAAAATACAATCAAACATCTTTTCTCCAACAGTGAGTGCAATGGCTTGAAGGCATTTACGACAAGCCATTTCAATATTCCTGGCCCCTCTTTATATGATGAGATCAGTCGCTAGCATTTCTACGAGATAAAGGAGATCCTTCTCAATAACATTTAAGTAAAGACTAGCTATCTCCTTATGATAAATTGAACTCCACAATCCAATGGCTTGAAGCATAACATCTTCTGTAGCTATTCCAACAGTTGTCTCTGTTACAAGAAAAATGTTTTTAATGTGGGCTTCGAATTTTTCATAGCAAGTCAATGAAATAGTTGCATGAATGATAGTTTTCATGATTCTAATAAGCTTCAAATCACTACTAAACTAGGACTTAGCAAATTTCTTAGCATTGTACAATGCGTATATAGAAGCTCGTTTTATATCAGCATCAAGAAATCCTGCCATACCATCAATTATGAATTCAAATATTTAAGTTACTTGGCAATGGTCCATACAAACAACATATATTTTCTTACCTAAATACCCAAAAGTCTCTAAAATGGTCCCATACTAAACAAGATTATAGAAAAAGTTCATAAAAAGTGAACCTAGCAGGTTTTGCAACTCTCTTAAATAAGACTGAAAACCTGTAAACTTTGCTGCTGACCAACAATCCTGTGATTCTAAATGCAACGTATGCAACAAAGTATCCATAATTTGAAATCTAACACCAATGTCCACTGACAGCCATTGCCATAAAAACTCTATAGTGTCGAGGGCATCCTTAAGTATCAAATATGCTGACCTCATTAGCAAAAAAAGTACGTTTTTTTTTTCTTACGGAACCTGAACAATAAACTATAAATCAAAAGATAGAATAATTGCATGAACAATTATTGTATGACTTCAGGTAATATCAGGTACAAAATAAAAAAATAAAAAAAAAAAACTTCTATGTTATAAAAAAGCAATGAGCATATTAATGTCAAAATATCAGATATAGATCCAAAACGCCACTTGTTCTTACAAAATCAGTTTAATATTACAATCCCATACAGTACATCTGTAATCCATACAGTACATCTCTATTACATGAGATGGTTCATGAACCGGTGCAATCTGTCGTTTAATAAACATACATAAAGCTGGTACATAATATTTTCCCTGTAAGGAAGAATTTTAACTTCCAATGCTCTGCATAGGTCTGCTATAAAACCAATGGTGACAACACAGAATGGTATTCCTTAAAATTCTAAAGACCTCTCAAAATATGTTTTTGACATTTTACCAATAGTTTTTATAAATTTGACCTTGAAGTTGTATGTGCAAGGCCTCCAAGACAACGAATAGCCTTCTTATGTAGGGTGGCATTTCCACAACAAAATAATTTCAGAAGAAGCTCCATCATCTTATCTAAACACTGATCTTTTCTGATCTATTTGTAGATCCTTCATATCTGGTAGCATTTGGATAATATCTTGCAAGCATATACTAAAAAGTCCTAATTCACCATGCTTTTCTCTATTGTCAAACAAAAGCTTCTGCCACGTAAAAGTCTTTTCCATTTTTTTCGTGATATAATCAGCCACATCAATCAACAAGGAAGCATTTTTCCGAATGAAACACCTCACTATCAATTTCAATGTTTCATAAACAGTAGTTAAACGTTCCTAAGTGTCTTCTTCTGAAACAAGATAACAAAGCGCACCAACAATTTCCTTGAAGGAATCAACCAAAAAAGATTTATCATCCCTATCCCCATGATGGGCAGGAATATAGAGAACACAACATGTATTCACAGCAACATTTCCCCCACACTTCATCTTCTTCATAAGAAAATCGATGATCTTTTTGCCACAGTCCTTGATCACATTCGCCCCATCATAGTTGAAGGGAAGACTTAGCAAATCCTACCCAAAAACTGAATCACATGATTATTTAGTTCGTCTTTTAAAGCACCTATGAACATGGCAACCACTTCTAACATCCATTCATTGGTTGACAAAACCTCCAATGCAGAGCCACAGACATGATAACCTGCTTCTATTAGTATCCCACGTAAATTTTTTTCTTAGAGCAAGATAAAATATAATCAAATATTTTTTCTCCAACAGTGAGTGCAATGGCTTGAAGGCATTTACGACAAGCCATTTCAATATTCCTGGCCCCTCCTTATATGATGAGATCAGTAGCTAGCATTTCTACGAGATAAAGGACATCCTTCTCAATTACATTTAAGCAAAGACTAGCTATCTCCTTATGATAAATTGAACTCCAAAATCCAATGGCTTGAAGCGTAACATCTTCTGTAGCTATTCCAACAATTGTCTCTGTTATAAGAAAAATGTCTTTAATGTGAGCTTCGAATTTTTCATAGCAAGACAATGAAATAAAGATGAAAAATTCAAACGATGCCTATTGTATCTGCATTTCATGTGAAATAGTTGCATGAATGATAGTTTTCATGATTCTAATAAGCTTCAAATCACTACTAAACTAGGACTTAGCAAATTTCTTAGCATTGTACAATGCGTATATAGAAGCTCGTTTTATATCAGCATCAAGAAATCCTGCCATACCATCAATTATGAATTCAAATATTTAAGTTACTTGGCAATGGTCCATACAAACAACATATATTTTCTTACCTAAATATCCAAAAGTGTCTAAAATGGTCCCATACTAAACAAGATTATAGAAAAAGTTCATAAAAAATGAACCTAGCAGGTATGGCAACTCTCCTAAATAAGACTGAAAACCTGTAAACTTTGCTGCTGAACAACAATCCTGTGATTCTAAATGCAAGGTATGCAACAAAGTATCCATAATTTGAAATCTCACACGAGTGTCCAGTGACAGCCATTGCCATAAAAACTCTATAGTGTCGAAGGCATCCTTAAGTATCAAACATGCTGACCTCATTAGCAAAAAAAACACGTTTTTTTTTTCTTACAGAATCTGAACAATAATCTATATATCAAAAGATAGAATAATTGCATGAACAATTATTGTATGACTTCATGTAATATCAGGTACAAAATAAAAAAATAAAAAAAAAAACTTCTATGTTATAAGAAAGAAATGAGCATATTAATGTCAAAATATCAGATATAGATCCAAAACGCCACTTGTTCTTACAAAATCAGTTTAATATTACAATCCCATACAGTACATCTCTAACCTATACAGTACATCTCTATTTCATGAGAGGGTTCATGAACCGGTGCAATCTGTATTTTAATAAACATACATAAAGCTGGTACATAATACTTTCCCTATAAGGAAGAATTTTAACTTCCAATGCTCTGCATAGGTCTGCTATAAAACCAATGGTGACAACACAGAATGGTATTCGTTAAAATTCTAAAGACCTCTAAATATGTTTTTCACATTTTACCAAGAGTTTTTATAAATTTGACCTTGAAGTTGTATGTGCAAGGGCTCCAAGACCACGCATAGCCTTCTTATGTAGGGTGGCATTTCCACAATAAAATACTTTCAGAAGAAGCTCCATCATCTTATCTAAACACTGATCTTTTCTGATCTATTTGTAGATCCTTCATATCTGGTAGCATTTGGATAATATCTTGCAAGCATATACTAAAAAGTCCTAATTCACCATGCTTTTCTCTATTGTCAAACAAAAGCTTCTGCCACGTAAAAGTCTTTTCCATTTTTTTCGTGATATAATCAGCCACATCAATCAACAAGGAAGCATTTTTCCGAATGAAACACCTCACTATCAAGTTCAATATTTCATAAACAGTAGTTAAACGTTCCTAAGTGTCTTCTTCTGAAACAAAATAACAAAGCGCACCAACAATTTCCTTGAAGGAATCAACCAAAAAAGATTTATCATCTCTATCCCCATGATGTGCAGGAATATAGAGAACACAACATGTATTCACAGCAACATTTCCCCCACACTTCATGTTCTTCATAAGAAAATCGATGATCTTTTTGCCACAGTCCTTGATCACCTTCGCCCCATCATAGTTGAAGGAAAGACTTAGCAAATCCTACCCAAAAACTGAATCACATGATTATTTAGTTGGTCTTTTAAAGCATCTATGAACATGGCAACCACTTCTAACATCCATTCATTGGTTGACAAAACCTCCAATGCAGAGCCACAGACATTATAACCTGCTTCTATTAGTATCCCACGTAAATTTTTTTTTTTAGAGCAAGATAAAATACAATCAAACATCTTTTCTCCAACAGTGAGTGCAATGGCTTGAAGGCATTTACGACAAGCCATTTCAATATTCGTGGCCCCTCCTTATATGATGAGATCTGTAGCTAGCATTTTTACGAGATAAAGGAGATCCTTCTCTATAACGTTTAAGCAAAGACTAGCTATCTCCTTATGATAAATTGAACTCTAGAATCCAATGGCTTGAAGCATAACATCTTCTCAAGCTATTCCAACAGTTGTTTCTGTTACAAGAAAAATGTTTTTAATGTGAGCTTCGAATTTTTCATAGCAATTCAATGAAATAAAGATGAAAAATTCAAACGATGCTATTGTATCTGCATTTCATGTGAAATAGTTGCATGAATGATAGTTTCCATGATTCTAATAAGCTACAAATCACTAATAACTAGGACTTAGCAAATTTCTTAGCATTGTACAATGGGCATATAGAAGCTCGTTTTATATCAGCATCAAGAAATCCTATCATACCATCAATTATGAATTCAAATATTTAAGTTACTTGGCAATGGTCCATACAAACAACTTATATTGTCTTACCTAGATACCTAAAAGTCTCTAAAATGGTCCCATACTAAACAAGATTATAGAAAAAGTTCATAAAAAGTGAACCTAGCAGGTTTGGCAACTCTCCTAAATAAGACTGAAAACCTGTAAACTTTGTTGCTGACCAACAATCTTGTGATTCTAAATGCAAGGTATGCAACAAAATATCCATAATTTGAAATCTAACACCAGTGTCCAGTGACAGCCATTGCCATAAAAACTCTATAGTGTCGAAGGCATCCTTAAGTATCAAACATGCCGACCTCATTAGCAAAAAAAGTACATTTTTTTTTCCTTACGGAACCTGAACAATAAACTATATATCAAAAGATAGAATAATTGCATGAACAATTATTGTATGACTTCATGTAATATCAGGTACAAAATAAAAAAAAAAACTTCTATGTTATAAGAAAGCAATGAGCATATTAATGTCAAAATATCAGATATAGATCCAAAACGCCACTTGTTCTTACAAAATCAGTTTAATATTACAAACCCATACAGTACATCTCTATTACATGAGAGGGTTCATGAACCAGTGCAATCTGTCGTTTAATAAACATACATAAAGCTGGTACATAATACTTTCCCTGTAAGGAAGAATTTTAACTTCCAATGTTCTGCATAGGTCCGCTATAAAACCAATGGTGACAACACAGAATGGTATTCCTTAAAATTCTAAAGACCTCTCTAAATATGTTTTTGACATTTTACCAAGAGTTTTTATAAATTTGACCTTGAAGTTGTATGTGCAAGGGCTCCAAGACCACGCATAGCCTTCTTATGTGGGGTGCCATTTCCACAATAAAATACTTTCAGAAGAAGCTCCATCATCTTATCTAAACACTGATCTTTTCTGATCTATTTGTAGATCCTTCATATCTGGTAGCATTTGGATAATATCTTGCAAGCATATACTAAAAAGTCCTAATGCACCATGCTTTTCCCTCTTGTCAAACAAAAGCTTCTGCCACGTAAAAGTCTTTTCCATTTTTTTCGTGATATAATCAGCCACATCAATCAAAAAGGAAGCATTTTTCCTAATGAAACACCTCACTATCAAGTTCAATGTTTCATAAACAGTAGTTAAACGTTCCTAAGTGTCTTTTTCTGAAATAAGATAACAAAGCGCACCAACAATTTCTTTGAAGGAATCAACCAAAAAAGATTTATCATCCCTATCCCCATGATGGGCAGGAATATAGAGAACACAACATGTATTCACAGCAACATTTCCCCCACACTTCATGTTCTTCATAAGAAAATCGATGATCTTTTTGCCACAATCCTTGATCACCTTCGCCCCATCATAGTTGAAGGGAAGACTTAGCAAATCCTACCCAAAACCTGAATCACATGATTATTTAGTTCGTCTCGTAAAGCACCTATGAACATGGCAACCACTTCTAAATCCATTCATTGGTTGACAAAACCTCCAATGCAGAGCCACAGACATGATAACCTGCTTCTATTAGTATCCCACGTAAAGTTTTTTTCTTAGAGCAAGATAAAATACAATCAAACATCTTTTCTCCAACAGTGAGTGCAATGGCTTAAATGCATTTACGATGAGCCACTCCAATATTCCTAACCCCTCCTTGTATGATGCGATAAGTAGCTAACATTTCTACAAGATAAGAGAGATCCTTCTCTATAAAATTTAAGCAAAGACCAGCTATATCTTTATGATAAATTAAACTCCAGAATCCAATGGTTTGAGGCCCAACATCTTTTTTAGCTATTCTAATAGTTATTTCTGTTACAAAAAAAATGTACTTAATATGAGCTTCGAATTTTACATAGCAAGTCAATGAAATAAATATGAAAAATTCAAATGATACTTGTTGTACATGCATTTCATACGAAATAGTTGCACGAATGATAGCTTCCATGATTCTAATAAGCTTCAAATCACGGTTAAACCAGAACATAGCAAATTTTTTAGCATTGCACAATGCTTATATAGAAGCTCCTTTTACATTAACATCGAGAAATCCGGCCATACCATCAACTATGAATTCAAATATTTGACTTACTTGACATTGGTCCATACAATCAACATATATTTTCTTATCTAAATACCCAAAAGTCTCTAAAATGGTCCCATACTAAACAAGATTATAGAAAAAGTTCATAAAAAGTGAACCTAGCAGGTTTGGCAACTCTCCTAAATAAGACTGAAAACCTGTAAACTTTGCTGCTGACCAACAATCCTGTGATTCTAAATGCAAGGTATGCAACAAAGTATCCATAATTTGAAATCTAACACCAGTGTCCAGTGACAGCCATTGCCATAAAAACTCAATGGTGTCGAAGGCATCCTTAAGTATCAAACACGCTGACCTCATTAGCAAAAAAAGTACGTTTTTTTTTCTTACGGAACTTGAACAATAAACTTTATATCAAAAGATAGAATAATTGCATGAACAATTACTGTATGACTTCATGTAATATCAGGTACAAAATAAAAAAAAAAATTTCTATGTTATAAGAAAGAAATGAGCATATTAATGTCAAAATATCAGATATAGATCCAAAACGCCACTTGTTCTTACAAAATCAGTTTAATATTACAATCCCATACAGTACATGTCTATCCCATACAGTACATCTCTATTACATGAGAGGGTTCATGAACCAGTGCAATCTGTCGTTTAATAAACAATCATAAAGCTGGTACATAATACTTTCCCTGTAAGAAAGAATTTTAACTTCTAATGCTCTGCATAGGTCTGCTATAAAACCAATGGTGACAACACAGAATGGCATTCCTTAAATTTCTAAAGACCTCTCAAAATATGTTTTTGACATTTTACCAAGAGTTTTTATAAATTTGACCTTGAAGTTGTATGTGCAAGGGCTCCAAGACCACGCATAGCCTTCTTATGTAGGGTGCCATTTCCACAATAAAATACTTTCAGAAGAAGCTCCATCATCTTATCTAAACACTGATCTTTTCTGATCTATTTGTAGATCCTTCATATCTGGTAGCATTTGGATAATATCTTGCAAGCATATACTAAAAAGTCCTAATTCACCATGCTTTTCTCTCTTGTCAAACAAAAGCTTTTGCCACGTAAAAGTCTTTTCCATTTTTTTCGTGATATAATCAGCCACATCAATGAACAAGGAAGCATTTTACCTAATGAAACACCTCACTATCAAGTTCAATGTTTCATAAACAGTAGTTAAACGTTCCTAAGTGTCTTCTTCTGAAACAAGATAACAAAGCGCACCAACAATTTCCTTGAAGGAATCAACCAAAAAAGATTTATCATCTCTATCCCCATGATGGGCAGGAATATAGAGAACACAACATGTATTCACAGCAACATTTCCCCCACACTTCATGTTCTTCATAAGAAAATCGATGATCTTTTTGCCACAATCCTTGATCACCTTCGCCCCATCATAGTTGAAGGGAAGACTTAGCAAATCCTACCCAAAACCTGAATCACATGATTATTTAGTTCGTCTTTTAAAGCACCTATGAACATGGCAACCACTTCTAACATCCATTCATTGGTTGACAAAACCTCCAATGCAGAGCCACAGACATTATAACCTGCTTCTATTAGTATCCCACGTAAATTTTTTTTTTTAGAGCAAGATAAAATACAATCAAACATCTTTTCTCCAACAGTGAGTGCAATGGCTTGAAGGCATTTACGACAAGCCATTTCAATATTCCTGGCCCCTCCTTATATGATGAGATCAGTAGCTAGCATTTCTACGAGATAAAGGAGATCCTTCTCAATAACATTTAAGCAAAGACTAGCTATCTCCTTATGATAAATTGAACTCCAGAATCCAATGGCTTGAAGCATAACATCTTCTTTAGCTATTCCAACAGTTGTTTGAGTTACAAGAAAAATGTTTTTAATGTGAGCTTCGAATTTTTCATAGCAAGTCAATGAAATAAAGATGAAAAATTCAAACGATGCCTATTGTATCTGCATTTCATGTGAAATAGTTGCAGGAATGATAGTTTCCATGATTCTAATAAGCTTCAAATCACAACTAAACTAGGACTTAGCAAATTTCTTAGCATTGTACAATGCGTATATGGTAGCTCGTTTTATATCAGCATCAATAAATCCTGCCATACCATCAAGTATGAATTCAAATACTTAAGTTACTTGGCAATGGTCCATACAAACAACATATATTTTCTTACCTAAATACCCAAAAGTCCCTAAAATGGTCCCATACTAAACAAGATTATAGAAAAAGTTCATAAAAAGTGAACCTAGCAGGTTTGGCAACTCTCCTAAATAAGACAGAAAACCTGTAAACTTTGCTGCTTACCAACAATCCTGTGATTCTAAATGCAAGGTATGCAACAAAGTATCCATAATTTGAAATCTAACACCAGTGTCCACTGACAGCCATTGCCATAAAAACTCTATAGTGTCGAACGCATCCTTCAGTATCAAACATGCTGACCTCATTAGCAAAAAAAGTACATTTTTTTTTCTTATGGAACCTGAACAATAAACTATATATCAAAAGATAGAATAATTGCATGAACAATTATTGTATGACTTCATGTAATATCAGGTACAAAATAAAAAAATAAAAAAAAACGTCTATGTTATAAGAATGAAATGAGCATATTAATGTCAAAATATCAGATATAGATCCAAAACGCCACTTGTTCTTACAAAATCAGTTTAATATTACACTCCCATACAGTACATATCTATCCCATACAGTACATCTCTATTACATGAAAGGGTTCATGAACCAGTGCAATCTGTCGTTTAAGAAACATACATAAAGCTGGTACATAATACTTTCCCTATAAGGAAGAATTTTAACTTCCAATGCTCTGCATAGGTCTGCTATAAAACCAATGGTGACAACACAGAATGGTATTCCTTAAAATTCTAAATACCTCTCTAAATATGTTTTTGACATTTTACCAAGAGTTTTATAAATTTGACCTTGAAGTTGTATGTGCAAGGGCTCCAAGACCACACATAGCCTTCTTATCTAGGGTGCCATTTCCACAATAAAATACTTTCAGAAGAAGCTCCATCATCTTATCTAAACACTGATCTTTTCTGATCTATTTGTAGATCCTTCATATCTGGTAGCATTTGGATAATATCTTGCAAGCATATACTAAAAAGTCCTAATTTACCTTGCTTTTCTCTCTTGTCAAACAAAAGCTTCTGCCATGTAAAAGTCTTTTCCATTTTTGTCGTGATATAATCAGCCACATCAATCAACAAGGAAGCATTTTTCCTAGTGAAACACCTCAATATCAAGTTAAATGTTTCATAAACAGTAGTTAAACGTTCCTAAGTGTCTTCTTCTGAAACAAGATAACAAAGCGCACCAACAATTTCCTTGAAGGAATCAACCAAAAAAGATTTATCATCTCTATCCCCATGATGGGCAGGAATATAGAGAACACAACATGTATTCACAGCAACATTTCCCCCACACTTCATGTTCCTCATAAGAAAATCGATGATCTTTTTGCCACAGTCCTTGATCACCTTCGCCCCATCATAGTTGAAGGGAAGACTTAGCAAATCCTACCAAAAAACTGAATCACATGATTATTTAGTTCGTCTTTTAAAGCACCTATGAACATGGCAACCACTTCTAACATCCATTCATTGGTTGACAAAACCTCCAATGCAGAGCCACAGACATGATAACCTGCTTCTATTAGTATCCCACGTAAATTTGTTTTTTTAGAGCAAGATAAAATACAATCAAACATCTTTTCTCCAACAGTGAGTGCAATGGCTTGAAGACATTTACGACAAGCCATTTCAATATTCCTGGCCCCTCCTTATATGATGAGATCAGTAGCTAGCATTTCTACGAGATAAATGAGATCCTTCTCAATAACATTTAAGCAAAGACTAGCTATCTACTTATGATAAATTGAACTCCAGAATCCAATGGCTTGAAGCATAACATCTTCTTTAGCTATTCCAACAGTTGATTCAGTTACAAGAAAAATGTTTTGAATGTGAGCTTCGAATTTTTCGTAGCAAGTCAATGAAATAAAGATGAAAAATTCAAACGATGCCTATTGTATCTGCATTTCATGTGAAATAGTTGCAGGAATGATAGTTTCCATGATTCTAATAAGCTTCAAATCACAACTAAACTAGGACTTAGCAAATTTCTTAGCATTGTACAATGCGTATATGGTAGCTCGTTTTATATCAGCATCAATAAATCCTGCCATACCATCAATTATGAATTCAAATACTTAAGTTACTTGGCGATGGTCCATACAAACAACATATATTTTCTTACCTAAATACCCAAAAGTCCCTAAAATGGTCCCATACTAAACAAGATTATAGAAAAAGTTCATAAAAAGTGAACCTAGCAGGTTTGGCAACTCTCCTAAATAAGACTGAAAACCTGTAAACTTTGCTGCTGACCAACAGTCCTGTGATTCTAAATGCAAGGTATGCAACAAAGTATCCATAATTTGAAATCTAACACCAGTGTCCACTGACAGCCATTGCCATAAAAACTCTATAGCATCGAAGGCATCCTTCAGTATCAAACATGCTGACCTCATTAGCAAAAAAAGTACGTTTTTTTTTCTTACGGAACCTGAACAATAAACTATATATCAAAAGATAGAATAATTGCATGAACAATTATTGTATGACTTCATGTAATATCAGGTACAAAATAAAAAAATAAAAAAAAAATTCTATGTTATAAGAATGAAATGAGCATATTAATGTCAAAATATCAGATATAGATCCAAAACGCCACTTGTTCTTACAAAATTAGTTTAATATTACAATCCCATACAGTACATGTCTATCCCATACAGTACATCTCTATTACATGAGAGGGTTCATCAACCAGTGCAATCTGTCGTTTAAGAAACATACATAAAGCTGGTACATAATACTTTCCCTGTAAGGAAGAATTGTAACTTCCAATGCTCTGCATAGGTCTGCTATAAAACCAATGGTGACAACACAGAATGGTATTCCTTAAAATTCTAAAGACCTCTCTAAATATGTTTTTGATATTTTACCAAGAGTTTTTATAAATTTGACCTTGAAGTTGTATGTGCAAGGGCTCCAAGACCACGCATAGCCTTCTTATGTAGGGTGGCATTTCCACAGTAAAATACTTTCAGAAGAAGCTCCATCATCTTATCTAAACACTGATCTTTTCTGATCTATTTGTAGATCCTTCATATCTGGTAGCATTTGGATAATATCTTGCAAGCATATACTAAAAAGTCCTAATTTACCTTGCTTTTCTCTCTTGTCAAACAAAAGCTTCTGCCATGTAAAAGTCTTTTCCATTTTTGTCGTGATATAATCAGCCACATCAATCAACAAGGAAGCATTTTTCCTAGTGAAACACCTCAATATCAAGTTAAATGTTTCATAAACAGTAGTTAAACGTTCCTAAGTGTCTTCTTCTGAAACAAGATAACAAAGCGCACCAACAATTTCCTTGAAGGAATCAACCAAAAAAGATTTATCATCTCTATCCCCATGATGGGCAGGAATATAGAGAACACAACATGTATTCACAGCAACATTTCCCCCACACTTCATGTTCCTCATAAGAAAATCGATGATCTTTTTGCCACAGTCCTTGATCACCTTCGCCCCATCATAGTTGAAGGGAAGACTTAGCAAATCCTACCCAAAAACTGAATCACATGATTATTTAGTTCGTCTTTTAAAGCACCTATGAACATGGCAACCACTTCTAACATCCATTCATTGGTTGACAAAACCTCCAATGCAAAGCCACAGACATGATAACCTGCTTCTATTAGTATCCCACGTAAATTTGTTTTTTTAGAGCAAGATAAAATACAATCAAACATCTTTTCTCCAACAGTGAGTGCAATGGCTTGAAGGCATTTACGACAAGCCATTTCAATATTCCTGGCCCCTCCTTATATGATGAGATCAGTAGCTAGCATTTCTACGAGATAAATGAGATCCTTCTCAATAACATTTAAGCAAAGACTAGCTATCTACTTATGATAAATTGAACTCCAGAATCCAATGGCTTGAAGCATAACATCTTCTTTAGCTATTCCAACAGTTGATTCAGTTACAAGAAAAATGTTTTGAATGTGAGCTTCGAATTTTTCGTAGCAAGTCAATGAAATAAAGATGAAAAATTCAAACGATGCCTACTGTATCTGCATTTCATGTGAAATAGTTGCATGTATGATAGTTTCCATGATTCTAATAAGCTTCAAATCACTACTAAACTAGGACTTAGCAAATTTCTTAGCATTGTACAATGCGTATATAGAAGCTCGTTTTATATTAGCATCAAGAAATCCTCCCATTCCATCAATTATGAATTCAAATATTTAAGTTACTTGGCAATGGTAAATACAAACAACATATATTTTCTTACCTAAATACCCAAAAGTCTCTAAAATGGTCCCATACTAAACAAGATTATAGAAAAAGTTCATAAAAAGTGAACCTAGCAGGTTTGGCAACTCTCCTAAATAAGACTGAAAACCTGTAAACTTTGCTGCTGACCAACAATCCTGTGATTCTAAATGCAAGATATGGAACAAAGTATCCATAATTTGAAATCTAACACTAGTGTCCAGTGACAGCCATTGCCATAAAAACTCTATAGTGTCGAAGGCATCCTTAAGTATCAAACATGCTGACCTCATTAGCAAAAAAAGTACTTTTTTTTTTTCTTACGGAACCTCAACAATAAACTATATATCAAAAGATAGAATAATTGCATGAACAATTATTGTATGACTTCATGTAATATCAGGTACAAAATAAAAAAATAAAAAAAAAAGTTCTATGTTATAAGAAAGAAATGAGCATATTAATGTCAAAATATCAGATATAGATCCAAAACGCCACTTGTTCTTACAAAATCAGTTTAATATTACAATCCCATACAGTACATGTCTATCCCATACAGTACATCTCTATTACATGAGAGGGTTCATGAACCAGTGCAATCTGTCGTCTAATAAACATACATAAAGCTGGTACGTAATACTTTCCCTGTAAGGAAGAATTTAAACTTCCAATGCTCTGCATAGGTCTGCTATAAAATCAATGGTGACAACACAGAATGGATTTCCTTAAAATTCTAAATACCTCTCTAAATATGTTTTTGACATTTTACCAAGAGTTTTTATAAATTTGACCTTGAAGTTGTATGTGCAAGGGCTCCAAGACCACACATAGCCTTCTTATGTAGGATGGCATTTCCACAATAAAATACTTTCAGAAGAAGCTCCATCATCTTATCTAAACACTGATCTTTTCTGATCTATTTGTAGATCCTTCATATCTGGTAGCATTTGGATAATATCTTTCAAGCATATACTAAAAAGTCCTAATTCACCATGCTTTTCTCTCTTGTCAAACAAAAGCTTCTGCCATGTAAAAGTCTTTTCCATTTTTGTCGTGATATAATCAGCCACATCAATCAACAAGGAAGCATTTTTCCTAATGAAACACCTCACTATCAAGTTCAATGTTTCATAAACAGTAGTTAAACGTTCCTAAGTGTCTTCTTCTGAAACAAGATAACAAAGCACACCAACAATTTCCTTGAAGGAATCAACCAAAAACGATTTATCATCTCTATCCCCATGATGGGCAGGAATATAGAGAACACAACATGTATTCACAGCAACATTTCCCCCACACTTCATGTTCTTCATAAGAAAATCGATGATCTTTTTGCCACAGTCCTTGATCACCTTCGCCCCATCATAGTTGAAGGGAAGACTTAGCAAATCCTACCCAAAAACTGAATCACATGATTATTTAGTTCGTCTTTTAAAGCACCTATGAACATGGCAACCACTTCTAACATCCATTCATTGGTTGACAAAACCTCCAATACAGAGCCACAGACATGATAACCTGCTTCTATTAGTATCCCATGTAAATTTTTTTTTTTAGAGCAAGATAAAATACAATTAAACATCTTTTCTCCAACAGTGAGTGCAATGGCTTGAAGGCATTTACGACAAGCCATTTCAATATTCCTGGCCCCTCCTTATATGATGAGATCAGTAGCTACATTTCTACGAGATAAAGGAGATCCTTCTCAATAACATTTAAGCAAAGACTAGCTATCTCCTTATGATAAATTGAACTCCAGAATCCTATGGCTTGAAGCATAACATCTTTTTTAGCTATTCCAACAGTTGTTTCTGTTACAAGAAAAATGTTTTTAATGTGAGCTTCGAATTTTTCATAGCAAGTCAATGAAATAAAGATGAAAAATTCAAACGATGCCTATTGTATCTGCATTTCATGTGAAATAGTTGCACGAATGATAGCTTCCATGATTCTAATAAGCTTCAAATCACGGTTAAACAATGACTTAGCAAATTTTTTAGCATTGCACAATGCTTATATAGAAGCTCGTTTTACATTAACATCGAGAAATCCAGCCATACCATCAATTATGAATTCAAATATTTGACTTACTTGACATTGGTCCATAAAATTAACATAAATTTTCTTACCCAAATACTCCGAAGTCTTTAAAATGGTCCCATACTAAATAAGATTATAGAAAAAGTTCATAAAAAGTGAACCTAGCAGGTTTGGCAACTCTCTTAGATAAGACTGAAAACTTGTAAACTTTGCTGCTGACCAACAATCCTGTGATTTTAAATGCAAGGTATGCAACAAAGTATCCATAATTTGAAATCTAACACCAGTGTCCAGTGATAGCCATTGCCATAAAAACTCTATAGTGTCGAAGGCATCCTTAAGTATCAAACATGCTGACCTCATTAGCAAAAAAAGTACATTTTTTTTTCTTACGGAACCTGAACAATAAACTATATATCAAAAGATAGAATAATTGCATGAACAATTATTGTATGACTTCATGTAATATCAGGTACAAAATAAAAAAAATTAAAAAAAAAACTTCTATGTTATAAGAAAGAAATGAGCATATTAATGTCAAAATATCAGATATAGATCCAAAACGCCACTTGTTCTTACAAAATCAGTTTGATATTACAATCCCATACATTATATCTCTATTACATGTTACTTTCTATAAGCATTTTTTGTGGCCAACACTGTAAATTCAATGGATTTCTCAATCAAAAAATTTTGTTACTATGGCCGCTTATTAAAAATTTATTGTATGATTTATCCTATTTTATCAAAAAACTTTCCATTTACTTGTACTTCTTTGGTAACTAAGGACTCCAGTTGTAGTTTTCTCACAAGATGTTACCTACAAAAAGATAGAGGATATTCAATAAAATAACAAATAATACATTGTATCTCTACAATAAAGGAGAAATGAAGAAGACTTAAATGTCTGCCTTCTACTATAAGTGAATCAATAATTTAAGGATATGAGCTACATAATTAGTCAAAAGATGGATTTTTCGAGAGTTATTAAATGTCTATAAAACCTTGGAATATGCATCCAAATATTCCATTTCTCATAGAATTGAGTTTGTTTCGTACCATCATCAACATCATATTAAGTTTTACTAAAATTGCTTCAATCCGATGGACTTTCATTATTTTACATAGATACATTATAAAGTATACTTTTGTGCCATGTATGTATATGCCTTTTTTTTCGCAAATATTATAGAATCCTGAAAATAAACTATACACGAAAAAATAGCATAATTTGCATTAACAATTATTGTATGACATAATGTAAGATCAGATATAAAATTTGAAAAAGCAAAAAATTTGAGCAATATACTAAGAATTGTGCATCTTAACATCAAAATAGATCAGATATAGAACCAAAACACAAAATAAGTTGAACATTACAGTCCCATATAGTACATCTCTATTATATGCAACTTTCTCTGAGCATTTTTTGTTGCCAACACTACACAATCAACGGATTTTTCAATCAAATAATTTTGTGACAATGACCAGCTTATTAGAAATTTATTGTATGATTTATCCCGTTGTATCAAAGAACTTTTCATAGTATTTGTACTTGCTTGGTAACCAAGGACTCCAATTATAGTTTTCTCACTAGATCATGACTATAAAAAGATATAGGTTATCCTATAAAACAACAAATAATACAGTTTAGGGATATTGGCAGCCAAGCACCCCGAATTTTATCAAGGTTGACATATTGCATCCTAAACTTTTTTCCTGGCATTTTGCGTCCCAAACTTCCATTTTACTTACACCGTTGATTCTTCTGTTAAAAATACATAATGGAATGATCAGGTGCCTTGCACGTGTTCGTCAAACGAGGATAGATCAGATAATTTCACTATTCTCAATTTAGAAATTAGGGTTTCCATCGAAACCCCTTCTCCTTCTTCTTCTTCTTCCTTCCATGTCCGTGTCTGTTCTCTTTCATTCCTCACCTTTTTCACTTCTCATGTGCTCTTTCAAATTTAAAACCCCTTCTTTTTCTTTTTCTTCTTCTTCTTCCAAACCATCACTCTCAATAACACCAACAATTTCAAATTTACAAGGGAATGAAGTTCCCACTCTCCTTTTTCTCTTTATCTGTCCTCTTTTTTTTTTTTGGTATACTCTCTCTTTCTTTGTAACTCTCTCTATCTCTTTCTCTCTCTTCTTTTTTTTTTTGGTGTACTATCTCTTTCTCTGTAACTCTCTCTATCTCTCTCTATCCCTTCTTTTTTTTTTTTAACATACTCTCTTTTTTTTCTGTAAAACTATTTGTTTGTCTGTCTCTCTCTCCTCTTTCTTTATCTCTGTTCTTTTTTTTTTTTTTGTCTACTCTCTCTTTCTCTATATCTCTCTCTGTTTGTCTCATCTCTTTAGCAGATATTTTAGGAAAGCAAAACTCCATTTTATCAATGAATTGAAGCTTTTTTTTTCCTTTTTTTTTCCATCAATTTTTTTCCTCCACATTTCCTAAATTCCAAACAAAGCCTAAAAATTGCAAAATGACCTGATCTACCCTCGTTTGAAGAGAACGTGTGAGGTACCTGATCATTTCGTTATGTATTTTTAACAAAAGAACCAACGGTGAAAGTCTAGAAAAAAAAGTTTAGGGTGCAATATATCAACCTCGATAAAGTTCAGGGTGCTTGCTTGCCATTATCCCTACATTTTATGTCTACAATAAAGGAGAAATGATAAAGACTCGAATGTCTCCGTTAGACTATATGCGATTCAAGAATTTAAGGATATGAGCTGCATAACTAGTTAAAAGATTGATTTTTTAAGAATTATTAAGTGTCTATAAAACCTTAGAATATGCATCCAACATTCCATTTATCATAGAATTTGAGTTCTTTTTTTTTTCGTATTATCATCAGCACCATATTCAATTCTATTAATATTATTTCAATCTAAAATGCTTTCATTACTATTCATAAATTCATTTCAAAGTACACTCTTGTGTGATTTAGGTATATGTCTATTTTTTTTATAGATATTATACAACCTAGACAATAAACTATATATGAAAAGATAGCATAATTTGCATGAGCAACTATAGTATGACTTAATGTAAGATTAGGTACAAAATTTGAAAAAACAAAAAAAAAAAAAGAAAGAATCTAAGCTATATACTTAGAAATGAGCATCTTAATGTCAAAATAGATTGGATATAAACCAAAAACACCATTTCCATGCTTGGTAACAAAGGACTTCAATTATAGTTTTCTCACAAAAGCATACCTACAAAAAGATATAGGTTATTCAATAAAACAATAAATAATGCATTTTATGTTTATAATAAAGAAGAAATGAGAAAGACTGGAATGTCTACCTTCGACTATATGCGATTCAATAATTTAAGGATATGAGTTGTATAATTAATCAAAAGATGGATTTTTGGAGAGTTATTAAATGTCTGTAAAACCTTGGAATATGCATCCAATATTCCATTTATCATCGAATTTGAGTTTTTTTCGTATTATCATCAGCAACATATTCAATTCTATTAATATTACTTGAATCTAAAGTGTTTTCTTTGGAATATGCATCCAATATTCCGTTTCTCATAGAATTTGAGTTTTTTTCATTTGATCACCAACATCATATTCAATTATATTAACATTGCTTTAATCTGAAATAAATTAATTGCTTTTCATAAATGCATTTCAAAGTACACTCTTGTGCCATGTAGGTATATGTTTCTTTTTTTGCATATATTATGGAACCTATACAATAAGCTGTACATGAAAGATAGCATAATTTATATGAACAATTATAGTATAACTTAATATAAGATTAGGTATAAAATTATTAAAAAAAAAATCAAAGCTATATATTAAGAAATGAGCATCATAATGTCAAAATATATCAGATATAGATCCAAAAGACCACTTCTTATTACAAAATCAATTGAACATTAGAGCCCCATACAATATATCTCTAAGATACGCTACTTTCTTTGATCATTTTTTTTTTCCTAATGTCACACATTCATGGATTTTTCAATTAAATAATTTTGTGATGATGAGCAGCTTATTAAAAATTTATTTTATGATTTATTCTGTTGTATCAAAGAACTTTCCATAGTAATTGTACCTGCTTGGTAATTAATGATTCTAATTATAGTTTTCTTACAAGATTATACCTAAAAAGAATATAAGATATTCAATAAAATAATAAATAATACATTTTATCTCTACAATAAAGGGGAAATGAGAAAGAGTCAAATGTCTCTCTTTGACTATATGCGATTTAAGAATTTAATGATATAAGCTGCAAAATTTGTCAAAAGGTGAGTTTTTTAGAGTTATTAAATCTTTGTAAAACTTTGGAATATGGATCCAATATTCCGTTTCACATAAAATTTGAGTTTTTTTGTTTTTTTGTATCATCATTAGCACCATATTCAATTATATTAACATTGCTTCAATTTAAAGTGTTTTCATTAGTTTCCATAAATACATTTCAAAGTACACCCTTGTGCTATGTAGGTTTATGTTTGTTTGTTTTTTTTTTTTTTGGCATATATTATGGAATATGAGCAATAAACTATACGTGAAAAGATCAAGAATATGAATTAATGTAAGATTAGGTATAAAATTTGAAAAAAAAATCTAATTCATATACTAAAAAACAAGCATTTTAATATCAAAATAGATCAGATATAGATAACCAAAGCATAAATAAATTAGAGGGTTCACAAACCAGTGTAACTCGTAGTTTAATAAACATACATAAAGCTGATACGTAATACTTTCCCTCTAAGGAAGTATTCTAACTTCCAATACTTTGCATAGGTCTATTATGAAACCAACGGCGACAACACAAAATGGTATTCGTTAAAATTCTAAAAACTATTCTCAATATGTTTTTGACATTTTACCAAGAGTTTTTATAAATTTGACCTTAATGTTGTATGTGCAAGGGCTCCAAGACCACGTATAGCCTTCTTGTGCAGGGTGGCATTTCCACAATAAAATACCTTCAGAAGAAGCTTCATCATCTTATCTAAAGGCTGGTCTTTCTGATCTATTTATAGATCCTTCATATCCGGTAGCATCTGTGTAATATCTTGCAAGCATATACTAAAAAGTCCTAATTCATCCTGTTGCTCTCTCTTGTCAAATAAAAGCTTCTGCCCTTTAAAAGTCTTCCAATTTTGTCATGATATAATCAGGCACATCAATCAACAAGGAAGCATTTTCCCTAGTTAAAAACCTCACTATCAAGTTTAGTGTTTCATAAATAGTAGTTAAACGTTCCCAAGTGTCTTCTTTTGAAACAAGATAACAAAGCGCACCAACAATTTCCTCAAATGAATCAATCAAAAAAGATTTATCATTTTTATCCCCATGATGGGCAGGAATATAGAGAACACAATATTCATTCACAGCAACATTTCCCCTACACCATGCTCTTCCCAAGAAAATCGATGATCTTTTTGCCATAGTCCTTGATAACCTTTGCCCTATCACAGTTGAAGGGAAGACTTAGCAAATCCTACCCTAAAAACTGAATTACATGATTATTTGGCTCGTCCCTATGAACATGGCAACCACTTCTAACATTCATTCATTGGTTGACAAAACCTCCAATGCAAAGCCACAGACATAATAACCTGCTTCTATTAGTATCCCACCTAGTTTTTTTTTTAGAGAAAGATGAAATACAATCAAACATCTTTTCTCCAATAGTGAGTGCAATGGCTTGAAGGCATTTACGACAAGTCATTTCAATATTCCTAGCCCCTCCTTGTATGATGGGATAAGTAGCTAGCATTTCTACGAGATAAGGGAGATCCTTTTCTATAACATTTAAGCAAAGGCCAGCTATCTCCTTATGATAAATTGAACTTTAGAATCCAATGGCCTGAAGCACAACATCTTCTTTAGCTATTCTAACAGTTGTTTCTGTTACAAGAAAAATGTTTTTAATGTGAGCTTCGAATTTTTCATAGCAAGTCAATGAAATAAAGATGAAAAATTCAAAAGATGCCTGTTGTATCTGCATTTCATGCGAAATAATTGCATGATTGACATCTTCCATGATCCTAATAAGCTTTAAATCACTGCTAAATCAAGACTTAGCAAATTTCTTAGCATTGCACAATGCTTATACAGAAGCTGGTTTTACATCAGCATCAAGAAATCCTGCCATAGCTTGGATTCGATGTGGAGTTGAGTGCATGGTGTGGAACAACGCCAACTTAGTGTGGAGGCATGCCAAGCTCACTAATTTTATATTTTGAAGTTGTAGGAAGGATTCTCATGGCATGGAGGGACAATGTGGAGAAAAAAGATTGGTGTGGAGGGATGCCAATCCTCATGGAGGTGGCATGGAGGCATGTCAATGCAGCATGGTAGGACGCCATTGCTGCCAACTTAAGCTCTTGATTTTTCGTGGAGAAGAAGTTCCATGGCATGGGGGGACTCCAATTGGTGTGTGGGTACGGTAGAGGAGAATATGGACATATCCCTTGGTGTTGAGGCACTCTAAATGGCGTGGAGGCACGCCATCATTGCTATCTTTTTGATGGACAACCAGCATATATACCATAACTTCCACAAAGGTTGTTCTTTTCCATATAAATATAAAATTAACTCCAAACTCTTGCCCATCTACAAAAACTCAACAAAAACCGGAAAAAAATTTCAATAAGCTTGAGTTTTTTAAACAATTAATCAAGACTTAAGGGTTAAATAAGTTAGTCAAAAATTCACTTATCAAGCCCCTCCAAACTTGATCAATTGCTTATCCTCAAACAATAACAAAACACATTTTTTTCAAAACATAGATAAATAAAGCTAAAAACTTACAAATAATCGAAAGACAATAAATTTAAACCAAGACATTTTAAAGATAAGGTAAATAGTAAGACATAGTTGCCTTAAAAAACTTAATCAAAAGTCATAAGATTGAATCAAATTATAAACCCAACCTTTTATCCATTTTCCAATGACAAAACCATTGCTCCTAAATGTGTGTGTTATTGATCATTTTGAACATTAAAAATCATGCACTTAGATAAATTCATGGGTGGATGCTTTGGTGTTGATAGAATTTTGGTTTAGGTCATGGACTCGCACTATTCTAGAAGAATTTTGTTGTTTTTGTTGTTTGTTCTTTTCTTTTGGTCACAGTGATATGATAGTTAGGCATCTAAATAAAGGGCTGCTTAGGTTAAATGGATTTTATGGTGATCCAGATGCTACATTGAAGGAGTTATCTTGGAGTCTATTACGAAGATGTTTATAGGGAATTCATTTAAATGGGTTTTAATTAGTGATTTTAATAAAATTCAGTCAAAATCCAAAAAATTATGTAGTAGAGATAGATCAAGCTTAAATAGATGGAGTTCGATGGGTTCTTGATGATACCATGTTGCGGTATGTTCCATTTAAAGGATACGTTGTACTTGGAATAATGATCGTGTGGATGATGATAATGTTCAAGCTCAGTTAGATCAAGTTTTGACAAATATAGAAGGATTACTTTTATGTCCTTGTGCAGTGGTTCATCATTTGTCTTCTTCTAAGAATGGTGGAAACCATGTGAAGTTTGGTAGACACTTCCATTTTGAAGTTGCATGGGTGGGTGAAGAAGGTTGTGTAAATGTGGTTAAATCAGTTTAGATTTCCAATTTGTTGTCTTCTTGTGTGAGTGATATTGTGGTAAATATGTACCACTAAGTTGACTACGTGAAATAATTTTTCTTCTAAGTCAATTCAAAAGCAATTGAAGGATAAAAGTGATCTATTGTTTAATCTAAAGTCTTTTTATCCTTTTAACAAAATTATGAAGCAATGTAGAGATGTTGAAAGGAGTATTAATTATCTGTTAGAAAAAAAGGAGGAAATCATGTGACAACAATGAGTAAAAAATGACATGTTAAGGTGTGGAGATCGGAACACAAAATTCTTTCATAACTATGCTCTAGTAAAGAGAGGAAAGAATTTTATAATTGATATTTTTAATTCCAGTGGTGATTGGATAGATGGTACCGATCAATTATTTTTCAGTTTTTATTTTTTTTCTAATTTATTTGAATCTCAAGGGATGGAAATTGGGCAAGGAGTGTTTTATGGAATCCAAAATTGAGATGAACTATGCTTTGCGTAAGCCACTTATAGTTCAAGAGATTCGTAATAGCCTTTTTGATATGCATCCTACGAAAGCTCCAAGTTGTACTAGAATGCCTAATTTGTTTTATCAACAATATTGGAAATATGGTAGGTTATTATTCTATTACGAAGGCATGTTTGGATTTTCTTAACAATGGTGGTGATATCAGTGATATAAATTATACATTAATTACATTAATTTCAAAAGTGAAATATCCTACCTAGGTGACAAATTTTAGATTGGTTACTATTTATAATGTTTTGTATAAAATTAGTGCAAAAGTTGCAGTTGATTGTCTTAAAATTTGTTTGACTCTTTCATTTTTTATTTTTATTTTTTTTTGGGGGGAACAAAGTGTTTTTATTCCTAGTTGGCAGGTAATGGATACTGTGATGGTTACTTTTCTTAAAAAATAAATGTAGTTGGTACTAAACGTTCTGGTACAGAATGTCTGATTACTTTGAAATTACAGTTAATTAAAGTCTATGATTGTATAGTGTTAGAAAAGGCTTTTGATAGCAGATGGATTAGTCTTATTATGCAGTGTATTTAAACAGTTTCATATTCCATTTGATTGAATGGACATGAACATGAAATGATTCAACTCCAAAGGGGATTGAGACAGGGGGGCCGGTTGTCACCATATCTTTTTCTATTTTATGCAAAAGGATTATTCAGCCTTATTAAGGGAGAAGAAGCTTTGGGAAGTTTAACTAGAATTCAGGAATTTAGGAATGTCCAAGAATTACTTATCTTTTTTGGCTGATAATAGTGTGATTTTTGCTAGTCCAACAATAGAGGATTGTCTTACTATTCAAGGATTAGATGAGTATGAGAAAAGCTTTAGCCAAATGATTAATTTAAATAAGACTTCTACTTATTTTAGTCCTAATATTTTAAAAGCAGTCAACGAGATGGTAAAGCTTTATTTTAATATTCAGGATAAAGTCATTAATAATAAGTACCTTTAACTTCTAGCATTAACAGGCTGAAATAAGTCAAAAAGTCTTTCAAGTTTTAAAAGAAATTGGTTGGGTGAAAAGAAAAACTTCTTTCTCGGGTTGGTAAAGCGATTTTAATTAAGGCTATAGTTCAGGCTATTCCTACATATTTTATGTCTTGTATCGAACTTCTGGCAAGGTTTATTAAAGATTTACATGGCTTTATAGCAAGATTCTAATAGGATAATTTGGAATATCGACATGGGATTTATCGAAAGAAATGAGAGTTGGTCAAGTTTTCACTTACTAAATAATGTTGAATTTACTGGACCTATCCAGGTTTTTGGTCTCTTGCTGATTTTAATAGATCTTGACTTACTAAATAATGTTGGAGAATAATACAATATATAAATTGTTTAGCGGGTAAAGTTTTGAAATCAGAATATTTTATAAATACTAGTTTTAAAAAAGCTAGAGTTAGAAGACAAACATATTCTTTATGGCGGAGTTTGTATTGAGGTGAGAAAATTTTGGAAGTTGGAGGAATTTGGAAAATTGGTAATGGTAATTCAATTAAAATATATTTTGATCAGTGGATTCCAAGTTTAGTTTTACAAGAATTTATTCTCCTAGAACACTTTTGGATGAATCAATGGTCGATGCTTTAGTAATGCCATTTGGTTCGTGGAATATGGAGTTGGTTCCTTCTCTTCTTTCCTTGATAAAGATGATGCAATAATGCAGGTGCCTATCAATAGCTCGGAGTGTTCATGTAGATTGTTATGGCATTATTCCTCATCTGTATACTATCGAAACTAATATTAAATTGGTTTGGAGAATGGGTGCCGGTTCGAATTCTGGTAGTACTAGCAATGGAGTTCATCAAGAGTGGTGGAAGTTAATTTGGTCCCTATATGTATCTAATAAGATTAAGATGTTAGTTTGGAGAGCATGTGTCAGGGTGGTGCGTTGTGGAAGAGTTTTACTGTCTCAGAAAATAAAAGAAAGTCAGACTTATGATATATGTGAAGTAGATGTAGAATTTGAATTTCATGCCTTTTGGTTTTGTTTTCAAGCTAAATCTCTATGGAAAAAGTTGGACTTTATCCTATTTCCAAGAGTTTGCAATTTTCTTCTTTTATGAATTTTTGTGGACAAACGTTTTTTTTGGAAAGGGATTGGTTTGTGTTAGTGGTGCGGGGAATATGGAATAGAAGAAATGTCATAATTTATGTCAAGGTCCCTATGGATGATGCTAGGTTGTTGGACAGTTTGATAGGTTTACATGTAGATTATATAGAACCAAATATGAAACTAGTTTGTATGCAAATGGTGAGTGAATGGTTGAGATGATGCCCTCCTGAAGTTGGAATTTATAAATTAAACGTTGATGCTTTAATTTCTTAGGCAGACAAAGTTATTGGTCTGGGTGGTATTGTGCAATATTCAAATGGTGAACAAATGGGTGCTTTTGCAAAACCAGTTTGTGTTTGCTGCAATCCATTAATGGCGAAATTGTTGGCCATTCGAGAAGGATTAACCCTATATAAGCACATGGGTTTTGTTGCTGGAATTCTTAATAGTGATTGTCAACTTGCTATTCAATTTATATCTAACAATAGTATTATTTAGGAGACTTGTGTTTTTTGGTTGATTATATTAAGGCTATTTTAGGTGCTTTGAATTCTTTTAGTTGTGTTTTTGCACCTTGGAGACAAATAGAATTGCTAATGAGATTGCTCGGGCAGCTATTTCTTTGTATTATTTTCATTCTTGGATTAAGGTGGATTTGGATTAGCTTCTTCAAAATATCCCGATTGATTATTGCATTTGTATTGATTCTTCTTTCTAAATAAAATTTTTTTATTGCAACAAATAAATAAATAAACGAACAAAACCAAAAAAAAAGAAAAAAAAAAACTAATTCATAACAAATTTTAGATATGTGAACATTTTAATGTGTAAAAATAAAGAAAGAAAGTTTTTCTAACATTGGGAAACTAAAAACATCGGCCATTTTCCAAAAGCCCATTGGATTATCAATCGGGCCAAATGCGACTTGAGAAGCCATTTCGGGCGTGTTTTTCGATGTCAAGGAACATGAGCCCATGAAAGCACCCAATCTGCCAAGCACCACAGCCATCAGATCCCAGAGCCACAACAAACCAGAACCGTAGGATTTAGGTCTAAACTGAACAAAAACTTCATCTCCTTCCCAAGTAAGCCCACCCACTATATATACCTGGCAAACACGCAGTCTCACAGTTTACAAGCCTCCATAGCTCCTTAGAGTTTTCTTCCTTAAACCTTTCACTCCCATAGAGAAAGAGGTTAAAGAGACAGTGCCGCCCTGCTGTCCGCCTTGACCTAGCTTTGCTAAGTCTTGGCCCTCGTTTTTGTTTCACATACACAAAACAGTTTTCCTCTCTTTCTCTATCTCCGAAACCCATATCGTGAAAATGGTGACGAAGTCCTCCAAGGCCGAGAAGAAGATCGCTTACGATGCCAAGCTATGCCGACTCCTTGACGAGTACAGCCAGGTCCTGGTTGTGGCCGCCGACAACGTCGGTTCTAACCAGCTCCAGAACATCAGGCAAGGTCTCCGTGGCGACTCCATTGTGCTTATGGGAAAGAACACCATGATGAAGCGTTCTATCAGAATTCATTCCGAGAACACCGGCAACCAGACCTTCCTTAATCTCATCCCCCTTCTCGTGGTACGTATCATCACTCTGAAGTTTTTCCCGTTTAATTTTTCCTGGAAAATTTCTTTTTCATTTTCTTCTGATAGAAACTTAATTTGCTGATTTCTTTAATAAATACTTTTACAATGGTTCTAGGGAAATGTGGGTCTTATCTTCACAAAGGGTGATTTGAAGGAAGTCAGTGAAGAGGTTGCCAAGTACAAGGTGCGGTGACAATTTCTGTCTTACCTGTTATTATGGAATTTGGGTTTTTTTTAGTTGTTTTGGATACCAAGTAATTGTTTTATGATGTATTTGTCTTGATTGTTACTGGATGCTGTTAAAAACAAAGTCATAGTCATATTGTTAATTGCTGCAAGATCCTAGAAGTTCATTTTGCCTTTTTCTGTAATAATCATTTTGAACTGTCTGGTTTTGATTTAGTAATACTGTTTCTTCCAATGGTTCTCTTGGTGTTACAAAAATTGTAGGAAAGAGACCTACTGAGTAACAGCGTTAAAAGTTGTTTGCCATACAACATCTTCATTGCTTATTTGTTGTAGTGTTGTTTTATTTTGATATCTTTAGATCAATTGAAATTGAAGTGTATTTTTAAATTTGTTTTTCATTTGTAATCATATACGCAACACTTATGAGTAATCTAGAATTTATATTCAAGATAAGCTTTCTTAATCATCATCATTGTAATTTATCTTTGGCATAGAACAAGGAAAAAAAAAAAACTAGAAGAGATTGTTCTCTTGTTCTTCGAATACTTATGCTAGTCATTTCTTGTTTGATGCTCCCTTTTTTGTTCTCTTGTTCTTCAAATACATATGCCGGTTATTTCTTGTTTGGTGGTGCTTTTTTTGTTCTCTTGTTCTTCAAATACTGATGGGCTTTTCTTGTTTGATGCTCCTTTTTTTAACTCTTAGCATTCAGAACCTATCTAACGCTAGGTTTTTTATGGAGCTATGATGTTATCTTGTTTGCTGGTCAGAATTCAAATGACTATATTGAATATTATGAAATATTGCTTTTGCTTGTGCGTTGTTCCGTTCAGCATGTCTGCATGATGAAAATGGAAGTTGACAAATGTAATTTTTATTTTTTCCCTGGTATCTGGTTATCATCTTGCCGGTTATTTAGTGCACTCAAAGAAATGTGTTCCGGTTTATATATGCCATTTTTTTTATTACTTGCTGCTTTTATTTTGCTTAATGTTATGGCTGAAACTTGCAAAATTAAACAGGTTGGAGCACCTGCTCGTGTTGGTTTGATTGCCCCAATTGATGTTGTTGTTCCTCCTGGCAACACTGGGCTCGACCCATCTCAGACCTCTTTCTTCCAGGTTTGTATTCTACACTTGCAGTTGCTGCAATATTCTTTATTTGCAAGATTGTATGCCTAACTCCTCCACATTCCAGGTTCTTAACATTCCCACCAAAATTAACAAGGGTACTGTTGAAATTATCACCCCAGTGGAGCTCATTAGGAAGGGTGACAAGGTTGGCTCTTCTGAGGCTGCTCTCCTTGCTAAGCTTGGAATTAGGCCCTTTTCATATGGTCTTGTTGTCCTGTCTGTGTATGACAACGGTTCCGTCTTTAGCCCAGAGGTGCTTGATCTGACTGAAGATGACCTTGTCGTGAAGTTTGCTACTGGTGTCTCCATGGTTACCTCATTAGCATTAGCCATTTCATTTCCAACCCTAGCTGCTGCTCCTCACATGTTTATCAATGCTTACAAGAATGTGCTGGCTATCGCACTTGCCACTGAGTATTCCTTCCCACAAGCAGATGAAGTTAAGGAGTATCTAAAGGTATTCTGCATTCTTGTTAATGTTCGATAATTTTTATTTCATTCCACCTTCTACTTGTTCTGATGCATTTTGATATGCTTATCATTCAAATCCCTAATTTCTAAGTTTTAAAGTTGCTGCTGTTGATTAATTATTTGATGGTGTACAAATAGGATCCTAGCAAGTTCGCTGTTGCTGCTGCACCAGCTGCTGCTGCTGCTAGTGGTTCTGCCCCTGCTCCTGCCAAGGAGGAAGAAAAGAAGGAAGAACCAGCTGAAGAATCAGATGACGACATGGGTTTCAGTTTATTTGACTAAGTTTCATGGTGTTGATTACTATTTAGGATGGTTTATGTTGGCAGTGACCTGTAGATTTCTGCCTGCGGTTTTTAGCATTTTTGTTTGCGTTATGTTTGGAGAATTCTATGTTTTTTTAATATGATGGATTTTGTAGGCTGTCGAAATATTCTCGCAATTATCCCTGTTACCCTTTTTATTTTTTCAACATCAACAACTGGATTTTATTATATGTTTTGAATAGGCTTTTTTTTTTTTTTTTTTTTTTGGTTGGGTAGAAAATTTTTAAGGTCTATTTGAATGCCGGTTTAGGTTATTAAAAAAAAAAAAAAGAGAGGAAAAAAATTAGCTTGTGGTTATGGAGAATGGAAAAAAAATTAAAGAAAATTAAAAAAAAAAAAAGAAAAGAAACTTTTGAGTTTTAAAAAGATAAAGGGTAAAACAGTAAAAGGATAGGTAGAAAGTAGAGTTTGGCATGGATGAGTGGAAAAAGAGACCTTGGCAATAACGCCACCCAGAGATTTTTGCCAGTTCTTATGGTTTTTGTCAGATAGATCGCCACATGAAAATGGTATGGTTTTTGCTGGTGATGGACTACTTCTGAGATACTTTCAAACTTCTACATGGGCCTGCTCATTTTGGTTATTAGATAGCCTTCTAGGTTTTGGATTCTTCCCTCTTTTTTTAAAACCATCAAAAACAATAAAAAAGGGCCAACATAATGTATCATGCAATTAAAATTTTTGTTAAATCGCTTTAACCTACACAGTGGCTGGTATAGCTTTTATAACTTTCTCGTATATTTACTTTTCTTTTTGGAAATATTCTCGTACATTTTGAAGCAATTTTTTGTTTTTTGTTTCTTTTGTTTTTATTCTTTTTCCTCTCGATTTTTAGTGATAAGGGGGCAAGGCCAAACAAAACAACCAAATACACTATGGAGCTTTTTTCAAGAACATGATATCCCAAGCTAATACCACGACTATATTCCCTGTAAACATGACTTATGGGGAAGTCTACATTTTGCTCTTAAAAATAAACTTAAAAAAAAAAAAAAAAAAATCCTTGCATCCAACCATAACAGGGATGATTTTCCATCCAAAACTTCTGTAATCTGAGAAACCACAACATTTCAATAAAAAAAAATCCTTGCATCCAGCCATAACAGGGATGATTTTCCATCCAAAACTTCTGTAATCTGAGTAACCACAACATTTCAATATGAACTCTTTGGAAGCCTAAATCTCTAACCAACTTTAGACCAAAGAATAAGCCCCAAATATCAGCCAACATGCTACTAGCAAACCAAAGATTTATTTAAAAAATTATCCATTGACCTTGGCTGCCCTGCCTCTAGCAACACACCCAGCACCGGCCACTTTAATTCTTGGAGACAAGCTCCCATCATTAATCCATTTTTAACTTAACCTTCCTCTGGCTTATTCAAATTCCTTTGCACAACAGAAGCATATCGAGCATATAGTTCTTTATCACGACACTTGGATCAAAGAGCTAGCAAAATCCATCTTCAAAAAGAGCCTTACACCTATATTTCCACAGCAAATAGCACCCAACAACAAAGATGGCATTCCAATTAGCAGATGTGCAGTTTATAGTATATTTCGTTACTTTTGAGACTAATACCAAGCCAACCTTACCAACAATTGGAGGAAAATATTATCATCCATATCCAGCAATCCTATAGATAAGCAAAAGCCTTTGACCAACTGACAATCTTTCATCATATGGATCAAATTTGACAACTTGATCAAAAATGTTTAGTACAAAAATGTTTATTTTTTCAATTCCTTCACAAAATTATTTAGGAAGTTTGACAACCTGTATCTGGTAGATAGGCATAGAATTTAAAACAAAACTAATCAAAGTTACTGTGCCAACAAATGAAAGCACTTTTGATATCCAACTACTCGATCGATGCTTCATTTTTCCAAAGTTACCTTAATTAGTACTTTTTCCATCGATGAAGGTATGAGTTCCCAAATACTTCCTCGGATAATCCGCAAAAGGAATATTGATCACCTTACTGACAGCAACCTTCATTTCTCTAGCATTGTGCTAGAGAGGAATTAAAAATAAAAAATAAAAAATGTCTTAGATTTTTGGCAATTAATTTTTTAACCGGAAACTCTGTAAAAAACCTCTAGGCACTTCATTATCACTGTTGAAAATAGGTTTTAAACTGAAAATGGGCTCTGTTACTGCTATTGAAAACAGAGTTGCAGCAGCAAAATAAAAATAAAATTGGAAAGTAGTAAAATTGAAAATAAAATTTCAAAGTTGTGTAAACTTTGAAAAAAAATAGAAAAAAAGATAGAAAAGTATAAAATTAGAGAAGAAGAAGAAGAAGAATGAAAGAAATTGTATTATTAGAATAATAGTCTCAATTTTAAATCAAACACCCAATAGGCTTACGGTCCTATTTATAGGCATAAAATCCTAATTTAACCAGGAATAGGATATTAAACAAATATAAGAAAATGAAAATAAATAAATTATTATAATAAAATCCTAAAAATAAATTTATTAAACCCAACTTGCTTCATCCACAATCAATTAAGCCTGGATTAAGTCTAGCTTCAAGATGAGAAGCTATAAACAAACATTCTTTAGCTTCCTTTTCTCATCGACATGGTTGACGTGTTGTGGAGGAATTTGAGTTGCTTAATTTTGCTTAGCTTGACAAAGTCATTCAAAATTACCAACCTTGTTGAAAAAAATACACTTATAGACTTGTTTGACTTCTTGAGAACTTTCACATATTTCATCAAAGAAGTCAAATATGGGAAAATCATCAACCATATCTATAGTATTTAAAAACTTCAATGCCTTGTCATTATGGTAACCAAATCGTCAATGCCATCTCCTATTCACATCAACTTTAGCAATTAAGGCATGGTGATGTACAGAGTCACCTTTCAAATAAAATGAATTTTCTCCTATTTTGATCTTAGCAATCTTAACTCCATGTAAATCATAAATGGTGCAAATAGAATGTTCAAAATTAACAGAAATATTATTGCAGTAATTGAGCAATACTCAACAAATTTTGTAATAATCTTGGAACAAATAAAACATTAGCAATGTTTTTTTTCTTGCTCAGTGTGGTTGGTTACCGTACCTTTGCCTTTTTTAAGAACTATCTCTCCATATCCAAGTACCAGCTTGGTCACGAATGGTGTTATTCTTTAGTCATGTGTGAAGTGCAGCCACTATCAATCAACCATGTATTACAATCTGCTTCACCAACAAGTTGTGAGGCCATAAGCAAGTACTCCTATATCTTATTTTTGTTCATTAACTCGATTGGCTTGTCACGGGACTTGTTCAGTTGCTTGAGCTTTTTTGACATAACAAAAGCTCTTTTGATGACCATCCCTATTACAAAAGTTGCAACAATAAATCTGCTTGTTCTTGAACCAGCAATTCTTCTTCGCATGGTTGGTCCTCTTACATTGACAGAATGGAAGAAACTTGCCCTCCTTTACCCTTGCTTCCATCTTCTACAATTGACTTAAAATCAAATTTTGAGGCTGGTTTCTTACCTTTAGACTAGGCCTGAAACACTCCAACTTGTTCAAAATTACGAATTGCTTCCCTTTACTCGTGAGCTTGGAGTTTGTTGATCAACTCAGCAACTGACAGAGTAGTCAAATCATAGGATTATTCAATAGTTAAATCTTTGATTCAAATTTATCTGGGACATTACCATAATCTTCTCCACAACACTTTGATCGGAGAATTGATCTCCAACAAGCCGGATTTGATTAACAATCATCATCACCTTGGTTGTATAGGCTTTGATGGTCTTAGACTACACCATCATTAACATCTTAAATTCTCTTTTGAGTATCGGGATGTTAACTGCTTTCACACTGGGATTCCCCTTGAATACCTCATTCAAGTTTTCCCAAGCATTTTTAGCTATATCACAACTAATGATCTTTGAAAAACTTGAATCAGAGACAACCGCATGAATGCAGGATACGACCTTCGGTCTCTTTAATTTTGCCTCTTCATGTTGCCTAATCTAATTTAGAGTTGTATTTGTAAATAAGGGAGTGGTCGCAATTTCATTCATCACAAATTTCCAAAGACCAAGCGCCTTCAAATAGGATTGCATCTTAACGACCCAAAATTGATAGTTTTCTCCATTGAATTGACAAGGAGAAGAAACATCAAAATTAGATGACATGATGATAAGCAAATTAAAATTATGTTATTCTCTTGAACAAAATCACAGTCCTGCAATACTATGGCTCTAATACCACTGTTGAAAATAAGCTTTAAATTGAAAGTAGGCTCGTTACTGCTGTTGAAAATAGAGTTGCATCAGAAAAATAAAAATAAAATTGTAAAGTAGTAAAATTGAAAATAAAATTTAAATGTTATGTTAAATTTAAAAAAAAAAAATAGAAAAAAAAATATAGAAAACCAGAAAATTAGAGAAGAAGGATAAGGATAGAAATTGTATTACTGAAATTATAGTTTGAATTCTGAATGAAACATCAAATAAACTTAGAGTCCTGTTTATAGGCATAAGGTCCTAAATTAACTAGGAGTAGAAAACTAAACAAATATAAGAAAAGTAAACTAAACAAATAATCATAATAAAATCCTAAATATAAATTCTAAAAATACTAGAAAAATCTCATAGCTCCAACAATCACCTTGACCTGATCCACACAAGCTTTAGAGAAGATGATCAAATCATTTGCAAACATTAAATGGGAGATTCCAAGCCCATTTCTAGAAGTTTTAACCATTCTCCATTTCCCTAAAAAGGACTCGATTAGTAATAGAAAAAGATAAATTTTCAATACGCAACACAAGAATATAGGAGACAGTGAATATCTATTTCTAATGCCTCTACTTAGGGAGAAGCCTCTTAATAGTTCTCCATTCCATATAATTTACATTCTTTCCATGCACTCAAGCACATTACATAATTGCATTCATCCATTTCTCAAGTAGACGTATCTCTTTTAAAATGGCCTCAACAAAATCCCAACTAAGCCTATTATAGGCTTTTTTCAAGATTTCCACATTAATGAACGCCTTCTTTGATTTAGACTAATTGAAGTGATGAAGCATTTCTTAAGTTATAATAATATTATCAATACCTAAACTAAGGTCTTACTTATTATATAACAAAAAGTATTACAAAGACTTAAGGGACAAAACTAAATAATACTTCGAGTGCCTTCCACCTTAAGGATAAAGTAATTAACGTATCATTAATCCACTTCGGCAATTGACCAGTATCAAAGAAGTTTTTTATCATCTTGCAAGTATTATCTCCAATTAAATTCCAATATTTAAAAGAAAAAAAAAAAAAAAAAGTAGTAGGGAACCCACTGATGCCAAGAGCTTTCCAGGCTCTTATCTTAAAGAGAGATTGTTTGATTTCCTAATTTTCCATTGCACAATTTGACTGCAGTAAATCTTCCTCCAAAATTGCTGGAAAAAGATTAGTCACAGAGGCGTCTTTGAAATTGCCATCTTCCTTAGCCTACAACTTATTGTAAAACTCAACAACCATGTTCTTTAAAAAGTCTTATCATAAATCCAACCCCTTCCTCATTTTGTAACATCTCAACTTGATTTTATCTTCTTCTAATTAAAGTTGAAAGATGGAAATAATTTGTATTCCTGTATCCTCCTTACAGCCATTGTCATCTAGATTTTTGCATCCACAAGCATTCTTCTTGCTCAAGAATATTATTCAAATCAGATAACAATGTTTTTTCAAGCTTTCTTAAGAAAGGGATTCTCCTCACTACAAAGCTTCTTTTGAATGCCATTCAAAAGAGCAAGTAATCAATTTTTTTTTTTTTTTTTTTTTTTTTTTTTTTGGTTCCTTGAAAGAGATACTACCAAAAACATTCTATTGTAGTCCTTCAGCTTCTGTATAAAATTATGCACATCCTACAATATTTTCTAATTACTGCTTCTCCATTCCAGATTAATAAAAATATCAAAGTCAGAGTGTTGTATCCAAGCCATTTCAAATCTGAAGGCTTTGTTTGGTACGCAGAATATGGAAGAATTGGTATTCGGATAGGGAAGGGATAAGAAATAATCTAATCTTATGTTTGGTTTCATTACGATAAGATTAATTTTTTAATATATAATTATTATCAAAATGAAGATAAGTTATCATACAACTTATAACTTTTGAATTAAATAAAATGATTTAAATTAGGTAAGTCAGATATTTAAAAAAAAAAAAAAAGAAGATAAGTCCTTTATCTAATAATTGTTCGAAAAGTTTATCTAATTAATTTATTTTCTCTACAATGTTTATATAAACTTTTCTTTTATATAATAATAACAAAATAAAAGAATCACAAAGTAGTCTGTTTTAGGCTCTTGAAACCAAATGAAAATAAAAAAAATTAAAAAAAATAAGAGAAATGCAAATGTAATTAAAAACAAAATACAGAATGAGATTAGGAAAAAAAAAAAAAAGGAGAGAAAAGATTTAAGTTAAAAAGGAAATAAATGAAATAAAAGAAAAGAAAAAAATATAATAAAGAATCAAATTAAAAAGATTTAAAATGATAGAAAAGAAAGAAAAAATAAAAGTTTGTCATTTTCAACTTTTCAGACATTAAATCAGTGCTATTTGGCTTATTGGGCTTAACAAGATTAAATAATCCTATACTTTGATGTGGGATAATATAATCGATAGGAGGAGGACTATTTTATAATTCCAAATATCTTTATCCTATTTTAAATTCTTGTCTAACTGGGTTAAGGATTATTTTAACTCAATCTCAGTCGCAATTCGGCAATGTCAAACATGCTTAAAAGTTTTAAGCTTGGCATCCACTCTGATCAAATTCTAGGCAAATTTTGAACTATTGCTTTAGGAAAAGTACCTCTCCAAAGCCTGGCAAACATGTCCAAAAATTTTAAGCTTGGCGTCCACTCTAATACTTTTATCAACATAAATGAGGATCAAATGATGATCTAATCGAGTTCAAGGCAAATTTTGAACCATAGCTCTAGGAAAAGTGGCTCTCCAATCCACATAGTAAAAAGCTTTAAGTCTATCTCGAATTAGACTTATACCAAATGAGACCAGTTCCCAAATTCAGTAAACAATAATCACTCAACATACTACTAATGCCTTTATCTAGAGGAATAGAATTATTAGCCCTCCTGATATTTTAGCTTTATTAGAGATTTTGTTAAAATCTCAAGCCAATAACCAGGGAAATTTATTAATAAAACTGATTTGAAATTCCACAATGTCTGCCTTATACTACAAAGAGGGCTTGCATATAAAGCAATGAATAACCATTTCCTCTACTATCATTAACAATCATATTCAGCATTTGATTATAAATAGTATAAATCAATTTCTTCTTTTTTCAGAATATCCTAAATACCACTAGAGAATTCAATAGGATCTATTTTAGCCCTCTTAGACTAGTCAGTCTTATTCAACCTTCTATCAGTTGAATACCACCACCAATTTTCATTTCCATAATCACAACAAGGTTTATATTATAATTAGCAATGTAATTCTTTATAGTACAATTAAAATAATTCCTACCAACTCCTCTGGCCTTCCATAACAAAACATGATGGAAAAAATATAGAGAAAATGGTAACAAGAAAAATGTACCTAAAGCTCAGGTAAGACTTCTCCAGCATCTTCAATAGAACTCAACCCCAACTAGCAGAGTAAATATCCATCATATCATCATTTAAACTTCTTTCAAGAGGTTTAGCTTCATTCCTTGCTTCCTTTTTTTATCCCAGTTCTTTTTCAAAGTGATCTTTCAAGTCAGTAGCAATCATGTTCACATCCTGCTTGAGACTCAAGAAACCGAATTCTGATTACTCTACCATCCCCATTTTTCCCACCAAAGTATCTACCTATTTCCTCTCTCTTTTCCCTTTGAAGTTGACCTTCACTTTGTTTAAATTCAAGCTATAGCTGCCATTTAACATTTTATTTTCCTCCCCAGTTGTTCTTTCCCATCAAGTTTCTACCCAATAGTGACATTTTCCTTACAAAGTATTACAAGAGCTTGCAACTAACACATTATGCACAAGAACACCATCTTTAGAAACCATATTCTTCAATTTCCTATCAGACATAAGATCCAAACTATTTCTTAATTCTTCCCCAATTTCCACTGCAGGATTTTCATTGTTTTGAAACTCCCCAACTATCTCATCCTTATTATTTTCAACCATATTTTCAAACCCATGAAAGCCATTCTTGCTTTGAACATTGGAATTATCCATTTTGCTTTTCCCTCTAATTTTGTAGCATAATCCTTTCCTTTGATTCATAACATTTTGAGTAGCAGCACCATTGTTAGATTCTTGATCCATGTTAATGCCCATATCATTAAAATTTTCCCTTACATTTAATAGAATCAGATTCTCTGTCACCTGCCCATCCTAAGTAAAAGTTAATAGTTCCCACTCCATATTCCATGAGTTGAATACAACCTCCAACTATCAATTTTGGAATCAAAGGTTTGGAAATATCTAATTTTACACAGACTCAAGCAAATTTCCCTTTGTTTGCCATCTCCGCAGTACGATCAATTTTAAAGGTTTTTCCCAGCAAATTTCCAATTTGAGTTAAGATAGAGCAATCATAATACTCAAAAGGTTGATATGGCGATCTTACCTATATACCCATGCAAAGAATTTTATCAGTATTTCCAACCTCCACCCTTAAACATAAAAATGATGTCCTATAATTACTTATGGCTCTTTAGATAGCACATGAGAATGATCCTCCCATGTAGGTAGTTTTACCAGGCAGTTCATAATTCTTAAGATCCTCCACCTTGATTGCAACCTTTCAACAAGAAAATTATATGGCGAGAGTTTTTCAATAATTTTGATTATCAGAGCTCAAGCCTAGAGCTTCCATAATTGTTTCTGTTCCTATTTGTAAAATCGCACACAAGGAATATATAGGTCTTCAAGAATTTCCACTTCGTCAAACTCACATCCCTCCAAATTAATATCATCATCATTCATATCTTCCTCTATATGTGCATGCAAACCTTTGAATTCTTCAGCAATGCAACCGTAAAGTCAACTGAACCAAAATTTATATTCAAGAAATGATCAAACTAAATCCCCATTCCTATATCGACCATCATACCTCAAGGTACAACCTTATAGTTTTCTTTCCTCACAGCCATGGATTTAGTCTCCATATATTCTCCAAGAATTATAGCAAGAAAAACCACGAAAGAAATAAGAAGAAACTTTTCTCTCGTGTCTGTACTCTAGGACTTTTTGTTACGGTTATAATTATATTATTAGCTTCAAAGGAAAAAGCTATTTTCAAGCACTGCTTTAATTTGATCTTAGAGTAGGTGGCAACAAAAATAAATAGCAGTTGTCTCTCCTCCATTACTAATTTATTTCGTCTCAATTTTTTCCCTTACCCAATCTTTTACTAATTGGTATTTATTAATGTTCCCTTGTCTAGGGATGTCCTTTCGAATTTCCTATCGAAAATCCAATAAAACCTCTCTGTAATTAAATATAACCTAATAGTAAATAAATTAACATAAATATTTTTTATGAAATTTTCATAAAATTATCAATAAAAAATAATGTAGAAGTCATACATATTAGGTTAATCCACTATAACAATCGAAGGAATATAATAAACCAATGCAAAATATCAAAAGTACTCAAATAATGTATACATTAGAATTTAGTAAAAGAAAGAATATTTACCATTATTAAGGTCAAGGGGGAAAAAAAAAACAATACATTGGCAGTGGAATACCATACAAACAACGAAAATGTATAGATGTAATGGATATAATCTACAGTTGAGGCATAGAAAACAAAACTATTAGACAAGCTTAGTGAGTGGAGTAAAATAATAACATGTAAATAATCATTTATCTTTAAAATAATTATCTCAAAACCTCATTTCTACTTTTTTAAAATTTTTTCTATTTTGGAAAATGTCTTTCACAAAATCCATGAATTTTCCCCAGAATATAGTAAATCTCATATTTTATATGTAAATATGTAAAAATGATAGAAGTTATAACATTTTATACTTAAATAAATAAATTATATTTTTCAAACATAACATATAAGCGAAAATAATAGTTTTATAACTATAGTCTATATGATATCAAAATCTATGTGTCATACCTAATGCCAATTCTTATCATAGGACCTTTAACATTCTAAAGCATCGCAGAGCCAATAGGAAGGGGGAAACTACTATACAACCCTCAGTGTCCTTGAGACATTGAAGAACTAGGATCTCTCTATCAGCCTCTGCATTACATAATGATAGCAAAGTGTTGAGTTATATATATATATATATATATATACGAATCCATAACCGAATCCATATTCTATCTGTAATCTTGGTATTACTTGACACACAATATCACCAATCCATATCTCACATATATCCCAAAATTAAATATTATTTATTTTTTTATATCCATACCCAAAAGCTCAACATAACTATTTGATATATTATATGCAAATCATAGTCAAATCATAGATATTTCTTTAATATAAAAAATATTACCATGTAAAGTTATATAACAATAATCAATCTAGCTATCAAAACTTTTTAAATACCAAGATCTACAATTTCACATGAGCATATTAAAATTTAAAAACTTACCAAAAATCACATGAAATAATAACTTTTATATATATTCACATATATAAACATATATTATTATATAACCAAAATTTATATAAAAATTTATAAGACCTCAAAAAACCACAAACCATTAACTTAACATGCCCCAAAAATATTTAGAAAAATAAGTTCACTCACCGAGATATAGCTCACTTTTGATATACTATCGGATCACCTTTATTCTCCGTCCTAGTGCCTCAAATATAACAATAACACTTCTTAGGCTTCCAAAAATTAAATTAGATACATTAGTGCATATAAAATATCTTAAACTAACTATTTACTTACACTCCAATTACCAACATTGGTCATCAAAAGGTCTAATTATAATGTGTGCCCTTCATACCCGGGTTCTAAAATTAGAATATTTAACGCAGAGGCTAATTCAATGAAATTAAACCTTCCCATGGATCCTATTAACATTTAATTAACTAATCCAACTTTAATTTTGTCCAAATGTTGTCCAATTTGATCCAAAAGTAGAAAAATTATCAAATGATGTCTAAAATTTATGAATTTTATATCAATGGAAAGCTTATAAAATGGGTAACGAAGCTCATCTTAGTCTTAAAATGTCATCGATGACTGGAAAACATATTAAAATTTGGCAAAATTTAATATTGTTAGATCTCTCAGATCATGAAAAATTTTGACAAATGGAACTTGTATTCAAGCTAAAAGTATTCAAAATAAGGGGGAGAGTATATGGGGCCACCTAAAATGGCCAAAAAATGATAAAAACATGTGGGCCATTATTGCTAGTGTCAAAGGGTAGATCTCGGTGCATCTAGCAGCCAACAACGATGAGATTTGGGGGCTTTGTCCCATGGGACATAGGCTATCCTAGTGGCCAACATATCTCACCATCTAGTGGCCAGAGGAGGGTCAAATCTAGCCAACCCAATTGAGGTGTAAAATGGGTTTGCAAGTTGCTGGTCAGTTTTTGCAGGTCTGTGAGTTGCTGGTTAAGTTTGCAGGTCTAGAAAGGTTTTGGGGGAATTTTTAGGTATTTTACAATTTTTCATTGTTGGACACGCTTCCCAATATCTATATGGGGCTTTAGATTACTAACAGATAAAAATCTGAGATTAGTTTGGACACTGATGTAATATTGATGTTTAAAAATTTCCCAAAACTATAACAATCTAATCATAACTCAAAATTGGGTGTACCACCAGTATATAAACTTGGATCAATGAGCTCTACACAATGGTATGAAAGTCAAAGCTAAAATCTATCTCAAAGAAAAAGTGAAACTTGGTCCCAATTAAAAGCTCAATTTGGTCAAACTTAGTCAACCTTGGTCAAACCATCCAAAATTTCAAATTTCAGGTGTTTTCTTAAGATGAGTTATTACACATACTTCATTAATATCCTCTTTTTTGTTTTTAATTTTAGATAGCAATAACATGCACTATTAATCTTATCATAGTAATGATGATTACTAATGGTGACATATATATGTATATATATATATATATACATATTTAAATCTAAGGGTAGTATGTCTTTTTGGCATAGCCCAGTTGACAATTACTATTGGTGTTGACCTTAAATCTAGGTTTCAAGGCCTAGTGATGAAATCCAACAACCTAATTTATCCAAAAATAATGATTAAAAAAATAACAATAATAAATCCAATGCTAATTGATTAATGAATATATTTTACTCACTAATCTAACTATCTAAACTTAATTTTTATTTGATTTCTCAGGTTTTTGGTTGTTTTTGATATGTTTTGTTTCTTTTTTTATGAAAAAGCTTTGGCTTTGAATTTTGAAGAATATCTAAAAAAATATTGAAGTCTTAAGCTTATTTGGAGTTTTTTTCTTAAGAAGCAAGCTAAGATATGAAGATAAAGCCCTAATAAAGCTACGAGTTGGCGTGCCCATTTAGATGAAGTGGTGAACACACCAAATATGGAGCTATCAAGTGGAAAATTCAGCAAGCTTGGCATGCACACCTTTAGAAAGTGCATACACAAACTTTGGTTGAGGAAGGAAGAGTGAATAACATGCCCACCTTCTTTAGTGCATGCTCACACCAAGTTTCCTTTATTCTATAGGCAAGGAGCATTCTTGGAGCCTAAATGTTGACTTTGGTTGGTTAGACTAGGTTATTAAACGATCATATGACATGTATATGACTAAATTTAGAGATCGCCTTGTGATATTAATCAAAAGGTGGAGATTTAGCTATATATGGTAAAGATTAGATATACGCTTGAGAAATAGTTTTGTATATTTTCCTAAAGAGGCAAGACCTTGGAAGAAGAAGAGCCATCTAGAGTAGTGTAGAGATTAGAAGAATTTAGAGTGAGAAAGGATTTTCTTAGATAGAGAAGTTTTAGGGTTTGGAGTTTTGAAGAGACCAAGGCTTTAGGTTTACTTGGAGGAGCTACCACATATTAAGAATCTCTTATTTCCTTCTTCTCTACTTTTAGACTCCCTTGCCTTTTTCTTTCCTTTTGGAAAAGAATAAGATGAAAAGTATAAGGGGATATTGGTTTTAGAAACTCAAAGGAAGTTTGCATGACAAAATTTGGTAAGAAGAAAACCTTCCTTTTCAAAGATTAAGAGTTGTCCACCTTTTTCATTAAATAAAATGTAGAATAATCAGCCATGAGTTGAGTCTACGATCACGCATAATCTGAAATCTCTCTTCAATAGACATGAATCAGGTGCGAAAGTCTTTATGTTTTGTTAGATAATCCTACAAGCTTTCATAAAAAGCCCATATATTATAGTGCATACACGGACAAATGGTGGGAAATCTACTTTACATTTTTCAACCCACCATAAATCCTTAGTGGTAGATTGATCGACCCTTTCGTTCAAGTCCTATTGTCAAAGCCTTATCTTTTAAAGGGGCTCTTTTGGTGCAATGAGAGAGGTAATTTCACATCAATAGGTTCTAAACCCTAAGCAATAGGGCGACAATCTTGAGCTTCGTCAATAGGTGTCCAATCCTGGGAAAAAAGGTTCATTGATGATAATGTGGGCGATGCCACGGAAAAGGTTGGCAAAACACAATTCATGCTATGCTACTAGAAGAAAATAGATAAAATGAATTGATCTCCTATTTATAATGTATAAGGTGTTGGACTTATGACTTCTAAACTTGAAAGTGAGATTGTACCAGTCAACTAAATAATGAGGGAAAAAATCCTTTAAGGGTTCCTATTTACTAACCTAGTTTATTGGGCTTGCTTGGCTTTCTCTTAGCTTCCCTTCACTTGTCTCATATACGTCAAAAGGAATCGGATTTGGGTGAGCAATGAATCTACTTGTGCTTACTTTAGTGGTAGTTTGAGCTTGCTTGTAGTACCCTTACTACTACTGCTTGAGTAAGCTTTCTCTCCTAAGCCTATTGAAAAACTACAAACACATGCTTTTCTTAGAGCTGAGAAACAACAAGGTGGCACTTTGACGCAGCTGAACTAAAAAAAGATATGATATAGAAACAGCCCTAGCAACAATAAGGAGCAATATATCATCTTTCAAATAGAATTTTTGCACTGTGTTGAGATAATGGTCGAATATATAGAATTCTATTTTGTTTATATTTGGGTTGTTTTTATTTCTTTGAGAGGCTAGATATTTTATCTAGGACCCTGATAGATCTTGGATTATGTATATAATGGATTGATTTGGTTATTTAATAATATAATCCCTATCCAATTATTTGTATTTCCCTTGGTTTAATTGGAGAACCTATCATTTTAGGTTAAAAAAATTGATTGGGTGTTATCTAAATTGAAGAATTAGTGCTTGGATAAGTTTAATTTGGTAAATTGAAATGACAAAATACAATCTAAGAACTATTGTAACCTTGAGAAAGCCTATTTAGGACTTGAGCAACCTTAGTTTTAATTGGGCTTTTATAATTAAATTGACTTAGGTAATTGGAAGAGGAATTAATTTTATGGTTAATTGATAGAGTTAGGAAAAATTTTCAATTTGAGTAAATTTTCCATATATTTTGCTTACTTGAGGAAGAGAGTGTATAACTTTAGAAACCCTTCATTAATAATTAGATATGAAATTAGCCATTAATAACAAATTAAAAAATCAATGTGTTGAGTCCAAATGAAATCATAGTTCTAGAATTTTTTATTCTTAGAATTTAACAACAATTTATGTGCTATTGGTTTTACTTTGCTTAAGTTATAGTTGTTAATTTAGTTTATTATTAATTTGAATTGCTATGTTATCAATTTCTTAGATAAGGTTAATTGATGAAAATTTCAAATATTTGCTTAAATAGAAGAAAATTACTTTTAAAACAATCAATCTTCATAGGGACAATCTGGTACTCCATGTAAACTTTATTATTTGCACAATCCGTATATCTACTGGATTCATCACAATGTGTAGGAAAAGTCATGTGTTGGGGGCGGTGGTGCGCGGGGCGGCGGGTGTAGGAAAAGTCATGTTTTAATTAACAAACAGGAAAAATACTCTAATGGGATCTTTTTTGTTTGCTTCCATGGAATATACTTAAAAGATATGTATAATATATATCCATCAAACCATTCAAGCAAACTTTTTGCTTATCTTTCATACATGCACATTTAAATGGATTGAGAATCACTTTCAACCTTACGCAACCAAAATCACAAATTTCTTCCTTGTTGAATTCCTTCCATTATTGCCAATATCCCAGTGGCTAATTGGATAACAATCGAAGCATTTGATTATCTTATTTTGCTTTTTAATATTAACTCCATATAAATAAACAACCTTATACATTAGTGAATTCATTCCTAACGCGCCTACTAAAGGCACTACCACTTCATTGAAATCACTCTTTCTTTGCGTATGAGAAACTTGTGACGATTGAGAATTTAGATTTCTTGACGGAAGTATCTCTATGCCAGCAGAACAATTGACTTTGGAATAATTATATTAATAATGGGTGTTTTGGTCCTCCCAGCATCATCAACCAGAAAATTCCTATTCTTTCATATCATGAACAAATTGGATAAATGGATATGATGCAAGAGAGAGATAATTAAAAAAGGGACCCAACCTTGCATAAATTTGCCGACAATGGGGTCCCAGCACCATGCTTCCTTGATTGGAACCATGCCTCCCAACAATTAATGCCTTCTATCTCAATATCCACAACATAGCAAGAAAAGGATTGTGCCCTGCCTTTAATCTTTGTCATTCCATTTCCGTTTTCATTATCTGATTTGCAATTTAATACCTCTTGTTGTATTTTCATTCAATAATTTTTTTTTTTTATAAATGGCGATTGAAGTAGAATCTAAATAAAAATATATTAAAATGCAAATATTTGAAACTTAAGGTCAATATTGTAAAAACTTGACCAGAATGATGTAGGATGGAGCTCTTAATTACCATTAAAAAAATTCACTTGGCTAAAAATGCAAAAATTAAAACTTGAAATCGTAAATTGCAACATTTTAAATTTTTTTTTTTAAAAAATAAATAAATACAAAAAGGTATTTCAGTTCAAATTAAAATATGTAGAATCAGCTTTTTAACTTTGGAAGATAATGTGCCCCCCGCCGAAAAAAATTCCACAAAAAAATAAACAAAACAAAATAAAAATATATGTTAATTAGGTAGAAAAGAAAAGGATAAGCACGATGAGGCTGCTTCTTTTTATAAAATTTATGCTAGCAAAAGATATGTTCTTCACCAGGCCGACTGAAAACACAAATTTCCGCAAAGTTTTGATAACTTTTGACTAGCATTAAGGAAGCAAAATGGTGACAGCCTGATCATGCAATGTCTATCCTCTCTTGGAGAAGCAAGGAGGCAAATTTGTTCTTCGTTTCTTTTCTTTGATTTGATTTCTCCAACATCACAATGTTTTTAATCATTAATTCCGAAATTAGCAACACAAAAGCAGCAGCTATTCTCTCCAATTGTCTTAATTGTTTATTTTTTTATATAAAATGGTGGGGTACGTTTTTTTTTTGCAGTTATGTTAGAACAGATAATGGTCAAATGTTAATCAAATTCAATAAATTAATATACCGAAAAGTTTAGGTTAAAAAATTATTAAATAAAACAAAAGAAAAGTCTTATGATGGTGAAGCTTATAACGTTATTATTAATGTTTTAGTATCCTAATCCTGTTGTTAGGAATAGACAGTGAAGGAATCTACAAGATGAGTATGGAAAAACTGCACGGGATATGGTTTGGTTTCCTGAGTGAGATTTTTCTTTTGGGTTTCCTTCGACTTGTAACGTCACGGCTAAATATACCAATCCAATTGCATAATCTTCATTCTCTATAATGTATTAAGATTCTCTTTTGATTTTTATCTGACTTTTTGTATCTTTTATATGATATATATCTCACATGTTATATATAGGTAGATTAAGATTGTTATAAATAAAGATCCTCTTCTAGCTATTAGAGTATAATCATTGTTTTGTCTTAAGCAAGAGTGCTAGGAATTTTATTCAATAAATGATGTGGCTTTATGATATTTATTGAAAAATTCTTATAAAAATATCTCTAAGTAGTTCTGTGAGTTGCTATTTATTTGACATTTGAAAAAATTTATAGTTAATTTAGCATAAATATTTATTTGAGAGATATTATTTTATAAGATTTGATCTTCAAGGACTCTATGTAAATTTCTATTAATTGATGATGCATCATTTATAAAAATTGTTTCTCTATTAGTACACTTTACATCCTTTTTATCTTTTTTTTAAAATTTGTATTCTTGTCTTTCTTTCCTTTTGGTTACATTAGCTTCACATAGTTTTTGAATAGGTCCATTAGAAAGTTTGTTTATTTTTTTTCTTGTATATTTGTTTGTTTGTTTGTTTTTGTGGCAAACAATTTTTTACTATGAAAAGAGCTATTGCAAATGCATTAATATAAATATGAATAAGTGAAATAAATGAAATTTAATAACTATTAATTAAATAAATGAATTGTTAATCACAGCATTTGCCATTTTATTGATAAATAAACTTAATCAACATTTTTATTATTTTTCTGTTCAAACAAAGAAATAAATAAATTGTTGTCTCTAACATTATTGATATACCTTTATGGTCTCCAATTTTGATATTTATGGTTCATTTTTGATGCAAAATAAGAATAATCTTAATATGAAATGTTTCTTGTGTGGATGGTTATTGGTGGCCTCTTTTGTGTGCTTAATTAGATGCAAAATTTTGGATCTTGGAACATAGTTATAAGAAATTACAGAATATGAAGATTATATAATATATTTATATAAATACGAGGAATAAGTAAAAGAGACGAATAAGTTTAATCATTATTTGATAATGAAACCATTATTAATTTACATTATTAACAATAAACAAAAGTATTTCTTAACCCAAAAAAAAACAATAATTTAAAGTATGCTTATTATATATATATATATATATATATATAACTTCTTCTTCTTTTTTTTAACAAATATATATAAAATTGTGATCTCTTAACAAGTATTTCTCACGTTGCCGTGAGAGACATGATAAAATGAAAAACAAAAATAAGATCTATTAACTAACAATTTTATTTTACATATTAATCTTTTGAAATCATTTTTAATAATAAACACCAAGGTATGTAAGTATTTTAAATTTTAATTGTATCATGTAGGCCCCATTTTGAGTTTCTATATCATCAATATAAACTGAAAGATAGTTTTTAGAAGAATCATTGAAAAGAGAGAAAAAAAAAAAAAAGTTAGCTATAATTTATACAATTACGTGATGTTGCAGATTTGTTAAATGTTTTCAAACCACCAGCAATTTTTTGTGTTTATAAGTATGAAAAATTTAAAGGTATTTTCTTTTCCTCGAATTATTTAGAAGTACAATAAAATCTCGATAAATAAATATTATAAATAATAAAATTCTTCCGTCTCCAATTCAGCTAAAAGTACTAAATTATTAACTTCACTAGAAAAGCATAAAGTAATATTTTATTGTACAATCTTTTAAAGCCCAATGGATTTATATATTTTTTTTTCTCAAGAATGAATATATAAATTAATAAATGATTGTATACATAAAAGAAATAACACCAAAAATGATACTTACTAAGCAATAATTTTACTTGATAACTTCTATTAACTCTTTCCCAATGCATCTAAATACATTTATCTTTCTTTATAATTTATGACATATTTGGATAATTTTAAAGTTAATGGAAATCCAATTTTTTTGGAAAAATTATAATTTTTTTTTTTATGTTTATTATGAGGTGAAAAAATATGGACTAGGGAATTAGATTCTCATCAATATAAAAAAATATATGAAAAAGTTATTCACATCTATAGAGATGCCATTTTGAGAATTTTAAAGAAAATAATTTCAAATTTTTTTAAAGTATATATTTGCCCTTAGTTTATTATACAATATTAAATTTAATTATTTACAAGTTCCAATTTTTTTATTATTTACCAAACATACCAATAAAAAAATTAATTCTCATGAAAAACTAAATCCCAGAAAATTAAATCTTAGCATTCAATTTTTTCTCAACTTTGACAATTTTCAAACGGAACCTTAGCCCAAACTAATCTTTAAGTTTTTGCAATATACACTAACATACTATATATATTTTTTCGTTTTTAATTTTGGATAAGTAGTTGTTTAATGTTTCCATGGCTTGACAGGTATCTTTTGGGGAAATAGTTTTTTTTTTTTTTTAAATGAATTTTTGCACAAATAAGGTTGTTTAATATTACCATGGCTTGACAGGTATCTTTTGGGGAAATAGTTTTTTTTTTTTTTAAATGAATTTTTGCACAAATAAGTGGTAAAATATAACTGTCATAGTTAAAAATAGCTATATTTGAAAATCAATCATACATTTATCTTGGTAAATATATATATATCAAAAAGATTAAACTCTTTTTAAATTAATAGATACTCATTCATCAATAAATTAATAAATTATTTGGTTATCGACTAATTTATAAATAAATATATAATCCATTAAAAATAACAATTTTTGTTAATTCAAAAACTATTATTTTATAGTTATTGCACTTATTACATTTCTATGTAATATATATACATATATATTTGGGAAAATGCTTAGATCTTTGAACCCTCACTTTAATTTTTTATAATATATATATATATATATTTCCCTTTGCTTTTAAGAGCAAAACGAAAGTTTAATTTGCAAATTCGATCATTTTTATTTGAAAAAAAAAAAAGCTGCGGTCAAATTCAAGTCAGTGAGAAGAAAAGCCGTAAGATGTAGCTGGTACAAAGACTCCTCATTCTCATTCTTGGACGCAAAGTATTTGATCCCAAATTATTATATGCTCCTACCTTCTTTTACTTCTTTCTTTTTTCTTTATTTTTCTGGTATGGGTGCTTCTGGACTCTCAAACCCAAAAGCATGTACAGCAAAATTCCAATTCTTTTCCAACCATATAATAATAATAATAATAAATGGATAAAAGTTTCTTTTTTTTTTTGACCAAAAATAAATTAGATAAGTTAAACGACGCCGAATAAGGCCCAAAATCCTTTGCATACGGAGCATGTTAGTAAATAACTCCCCCCAATTCAGCCTTGAAACATGCTTCCTTTCTAGGAAGCCACTCCCTCAAACTCACAGCCCATCATTTGACTCCCCTTCCAAAAGTCAAATTTCACGACCATGCTCTGTCGCCAGTCAGTTCTCGCACTAATTAAAATAATTATTTTATTTTATTTTTCCATTTTTTTAAGACGAAAAATTGTAACAAAATTTTATTATTATTTTTTTAATATATTCAAAATTCGGCGGCTGATACACGCTCCGTGATCGGGAATAGAAAACCCACTTGGCCAGACGCGTAAGCCAACTAACCATTACCTTCCAACTGTATTGCCACGTGTCAAAATCAGATATCATCGTTAGGCACCGCCATGGAGCATGATGTTGTCCATGTGTACCCGACAGATGGAGTGGATAAAAGTGGGTGGCACACGTGACGACTATGGCACGTGTTGGTTCTGAAAAGCATGCCACATGCGACCACCCGCGTGTTTAGTTGGCCCAAAAAATAAAAGACAAGGTGGTGGAGTTGGAGGTCACTAAGGGGTAGATGAGCAACCAGATGACGACACGTGTTGCAATAAAAAGGCGGTGGGATTGGCCATTTTTTTAATTTTTTTTTGTTTTTTGAAGCGGTAAACGCGGGGAACGAGTTGCTCGGCCAAAGCCAACCTTTGAAAAGAGGAAAGAAGTGTGTTGGGAATGGGACAAAACCAAGAGACTTATCCATAGCCAACGGAACCAAAAATCCACTACCCATAATTTGAACGAGATAAAACCTAAAAAAATCCACACATTTTCTTAATTAATTTAATAATATATATATATATATATCAACTATCTAGATATGGATAAAAAGGCTGCTCATATATATATATATATATATATATATTACTTTTCTATTGTGGTTGCCAATATGATGATCAATGGCGGAAATATTTATTAGTCACCACAAATGATGGCCAATTGTGAAATCCGTTATATTATCATTGCTAATTAGTTACATTCAATAATATTTTCATTTTTAACCAAAAATTTCATACGAAAAATAAATTTTTTTAACATTTAATTGAATTTACATATAATATATAAATTTTATTGATATTGATCATTAATAGTAACGAATATATATATATATATTTCGTTTTAGTACTTATTTTTGAAATGGAGAGCTGCCCATTATTAGGAGAAAACTGAGGCTATTAAAGACGTCAACGGCTATAAATAGTGTTAGAAGATAAAGCACTATCTTGTGTGTTTGGTCAAACCTTAGCTTGTATGAGTTCCATAACAGCGATAGCTTCCTAGGCATTTCAATTCGTTTCATCTACACTTTGTATTTTCAAAATATACCAAATAATAAAATTTCCAAAAAACAAACAAAAAAAAAAGACTTGCATCTAAAACCTAATTTTGAGGATAGTAGACATATATTACTAAATAGTTTTCTAGAGGACAGTAGTTTAAATGTTTTATTCTAGGGGTCTCTTGAGCCTGATAAATATAGAATATGTGTATTTTAAAAATCAATAATGTTAGGAACTATCAAATTTGTCAATCAAATAAGAAGTTTAGCGTTATTAAGTTCATTTTTCATTTTATTTAAAAAAAATATCAATTTTCATAAATTTAATATACAATTATTTTTTATTATCCATTAAAATTTAATATATTGTCACATTGTTTGTTTGCTTTTTTGTTTTTTTTTTTTTTTTTTTTTGTATTGTCATGTTATTATTTGGTAAAATAAATTTGATGCACAAATTTATTTATATAAAAAAAAAAAAAAGTTTCCGAAACCCAAACCACCCATATTTGTCTTTTAAAGATAGTAGATATACCATTAAATTATTCCATAATAAATAAATAACCAAATATATAGTGTTTTTGTTGCTTAGTGTCTGGCTTCCAGTACTTAAGCAAATTCCTAAGAGGATGCAAGCATCTCTAACGAAATTTCTCTTTGTCGTGGTTCAATGGAGCCGCAGCTATAGAGACTGATAGTGACACAGCCGGTTTTCTAGAGCGATTGATAACCTTTATGGTACAGGAAACTATGAATCTCATTGGCATACCTCTTTTTATTTTTATTTTTATTTTTATTATTATTTTTATTTTTTGCCCTTTTTTCTTCACTCCTAAATATATCGATAATACAATAAAAATAAAAACAAAAACATTTTAACTGGTGTCTTCATTTCATTGGTGAAAAGAATTATAGCCCGGACTTATCTCTTAAGATAATTAGCCAAGCAAAACAATTTTATCCATTCAATTTGAAAAAGTTTATTCCAAAAGAGTGAAAAATAATTAGAACTCCGCAACTAGCATATAATGGCTTTCAGTTTTAAATCTGATGGAGACATGAGAGGCTTAAAAACTCCATAAAAGAGACGCACAAAACAATTTCATTTTCTTCTTCATAGAGTTAAAAGAAGGAATATTCATAGCTTTTCAGCTCATTTGTTCTACTACTAGCCGCTGTCTTCTAAGACAAAGAGGGTGATACACTGCCATCAACATTGATGGGTTATACAAATTACTGTTCTACAACTCATCAATATTGTTAGCAATATCACTTTTTGATTTCCCAATAGAAAATTATGCATAATTAGTTAGACTTACATTAAAAGTAGATTTAAAGTCCATTTGATATAGCTGATAAAAGTAGAATTTTAGTCTATAAAACTTTATAGAATAGATCTTTTTGAAAAATAACTTTTATTAAAAAGCTAATAAGTGTTTTGTTGTAAATAAAAAAACTGCTAAAAGAAAAAAGTTTTTTTAGAAAAACTCAAAATTTGAGTTTATCTAAAACAATTTAAAAAACTTCATTTTTTAATGAATAAGTACTTATTAATTTTTGTCAAACATCTTTATTTTTTTTATAAAAGAGCTTATGATTTTTCAATAGAACTTTTAAACAAAAAAAAAAAAAAACTCGATCAAACAGAACCTTATTATTTAATAGTTCATCGATGTTGTCGACGAGATCAATTTTTGTTTTCCAATAGAAAATTATATATAATTAGTTAAATTTACCTTAAAAATAAATTTATAATTTTAACATCAAATCTCTTTTTATTAATTTATAAATCACATCAAATTTTAAAATTTTAAAATTAATTAGTGATTAAAATATGAATTAACATATTAAAATTCTATCCAAATAAAGTAAATTTTGTAAAGAATTGAGCGAAATATAAATTTATTTTTAAATTTTAAATCAATTGAAATATTCATAAAGGAAGTTTTTATGCTGAACCATCAATATGTTTATGGAATTTAATGCAAGGAGCCGAGTTGGAATTTATTGTTAATGAGGAGACATTTGTAGCACAGCTTCCATGTAACATAAAAGACGGAGCAATCAAATTATATTCGGTAGGCAGCAGTCGTTTTCCCTGAAAGCTTGGACAAAGTTTTTTGAGTCGGTCCTCTAATCGTATTTTATACGGACACTTCCATGGTTTGCAATTTATAGGCAACCGATTGATTGAGGTCAGCTTCTCGAAACTTGGCCAATCCAAATAATGGACAAACCGTAGAACACTAACGAAGCATCCTACGAAACCACATGAAGAATCTTCCACTTTTAAATTTTTTTTTTCTTTAAAAAATTTGGATTTTAAGATTTAAACATTTTTGCAATTTATTATCCTTTAATTTGGATAAATTTCATTTTACGGTCTCTGAATTTTTATTTATTATTATTTGTTGTTTGCATTTGATTTTTATTTTTATTTTTATTTTTGAAATGCATTTGATTCCCTTTAGTTAAATGCTAATGGAACTTTAACAATTCATCCATTTTAATTTATTTTTTTTAATTATTGGTTACTCATACCAAATGATCCAACAAGATTATCATTTCTTGGGGAAAAAAAAAATAGAATTTAAGGTTTAAAATAAATGAGCCCTTAGTGTTCTGTTAGTATTTGATAGTTTTGTCGCCAATATATCATTTTTTAGGACTTACATAATATCAAATGCAAAAGGAAAAGAAAAAAAAATAAAAGTAATAAAAATAATATTATATTAAGGATCCCAAAGTAAATTTATTCAAAGTAAAAGGCAGTGAAATGCATTAAACCTCCATCTTTCTTTTTTTAATTTTTGACTTTTTGATTTTGAACAAGAATCTTCATTTAGGGATGTCAACGGGGAGGGGCGGGGCCGGTTTTTAAAATCCCGTTCCCGTCCCCGTGGGGAATTTTACATCCCATCCCCGCGATTTTTCCCATTTCTTTAGGTGCGGGGCGGGATCGGAGATTTTTTGCGGGGCGGGGACGGGGCGGAACGGTTTTCCCCATTTTGTTTTTTAATTGATATTTTTTAAAAAAATTTATATAAAAAATTATTTTATGATTAAAATATAAAGAAAATGACTACAATACAATAAAAATATAATAAAATACATCAAGGAACAAATTTACAATTATAATAAAATACATATTTAGAAAAATAAATAAAAAAAAAGAAGAAAATGATTTTACATAAATAAAATTTTATAAAAAAAATAATAAATAAATAAATAAATATATATATATATATATATATATCGGGGCGGATTCGGGGCGGGGTTATTATTCCCCGTCCCCGGTCCGTCCCCGACTCGGTTTTTAGGCATTTGCCCCGAGTCCGTCCCGCATCCCCGAATTTTCGGGGAAAAACCGCCCCATTAAGAGCGGTGCACCGCGATTTCGGGGATGGACGAGACAAATTGACATCCCTATCTTCATTTCTATTAAATTAAAAAGTTTAACCCCAATGGACCAAACGGAATATAGCTTTTTACAGCTAATCCTAGATAAGCTTTGATGCAATTTTTTATTTTTCTTTTTACATATAAGTTTATTTGGTGTAAATCTCCCTCCCATGTTGTAATAAAATAAAATAAAAGTTTATTTGGTAAAATATTAATTTGAAAAGTATCCATAGAGATTTGGAATCTAGTTGCATTAGAAGACCGAAAAACAATGTACTAGAAAATAATAATAATAATAATAATAATAATAATAATCATGTTGGTAATATATTTATTACCATTTAAGGGAATAATGAAGTTGATCTTTTGGGTTGGCAATTTGGTTGTAACACTAGTAAATGTGTACGCAATAAAAGTTTATAGGTTTGGATTATTATATTCAGCAACAGAATTATTTGTTCTAGTATTTTTGGTTGTTGGTTTTGTGTGAGATGATTAAATACAGTCATTCAAAGTAGATTACCATGTCGGTAATTGATAAATTTGATTGCCCTAAAAACAGACCATGTGGCAGAATGTGATTGCTCGTGCACCAAATGATGAAAGAAGAGATTTGTAGTAGATAAGGATTTTTCCTTGGCGGACTTAGTTTGAACGGTGAACGAGTAAAAAGGACCAAGGTCCAACGTCAACGATTCCAAGCGATTTCCATGTTAACGGGGGTTCAGGGCATGAGACACCGTCTCTGTTAGGTGATATGGATAAGCTTCATGCTACATTTATTTTATATATTTATTTTTAATTTTATAAATAAAATTATTACTTTTATAATTTTATTCTTTTAAAAAATTGAAAATTATCTGAATTATTATTATTTTTTTTGTTTTCAACAATACCGCGACTTTCAAATTCCTCGTTCTTCATGCTCTTATTTCTTTCATTCCACACGCCTTTTTTTCCCATTCAAATTTCCAAAAGCCACTATAAATACCCTCTCTCTTTCTCCATATATTTCTCAATTCAAAACAAAACCCAAAAAGAAAGGAAAAAAAAAAAAAAAAAAAAAACAATTTATCAGAATTTTCAATTTTCGCAGCTTTGGAAAATGGTAGATTTGGAGTGGAAAGCAAAGATAGTATCTTCAGACATGCCCAGCAAATCCCCAAAGCTCTCTAACAAGCTCCATATTTCGGTGCCGATGCCGCCTTCGTTTCGTACCGTACAAGCCGAAATCTCAACTGCTTCTTCCTCTTCTTGCTCTGCATACGAACACTATCTTCGTCTTCCTGAGTTGAGAAAGCTATGGAGCTCTAAGGAGTTTCCCGACTGGAAAAACGAGTCCATATTGAAACCGGCTTTGCAGGCTCTAGAAATTACGTTCCGGTTCATTTCGATCGTGTCATCGGACCCCAGACCGTACGCGAACCAGAGGGAATGGAAACGTCGGCTCGAGTCCCTCACCACGAATCAGATCGAAGTCATCGCTATGCTGTGCGAAGACGAGGTAGAAGACGGCGAGACTCGTGGAAGAGCCCCCATCGTTGATTTGAGCTCATCGAAAGGCGTGCTGGCTCGCGATGGAAGCTACGCCGAGGTATGGAAGATTCCCGGCGAGACAACGGTGGTGAGCCGTACAAGCGAAGCGAGCCTCCTTCCTCGGCTGGTTACGTGGCAGAAATCGGAGGATGTGGCGCAGAAAATCTTGTACTCGCTGGAGTGCGAGATGCGGAGGTGTCCGTACACCCTGGGTTTGGGGGAGCCGAACCTTGCCGGGAAACCGAACCTTGATTACGACCTGGTTTGCAAGCCCGCCGAAGTACATTCACTGAAGAAGAGTCCGTACGATTTCGTCGGCAACTACGAGAACCAGACGGTGTACACCACGCACCAGCTGCTGGAGTCGTGGATCTTCGTCTCCCAAGAGCTTCTCAGGCGAGTCGCGGATCGAGTCGAAGGGAAAGATTTCGAAAAAGCCTCGAGCGATTGCTATATGATCGAGCGCATCTGGAAGCTTCTCGCCGAGATCGAAGATCTTCACCTTCTGATGGACCCCGACGATTTCCTGAGGCTGAAGAACCAGTTGGGCGTGAAATCAATGGAGGATTCGGAAGCCTTCTGCTTCAGATCGAAGGCGCTCGTGGAGATCGCAAAGCAGAGTAAGGACCTGAAGCACAAAGTTCCTAACATTTTGGGTGTGGAGGTTGATCCAAAAGGTGGGCCGAGGATCCAAGAAGCCGCCATGAAACTGTACTCGGAGAAGAAGGGATTCGAGAAGATTCATCTTCTTCAGGCTTTGCAGGCGATCGAATCGGCGCTCAAGAGGTTCTTCTACGCGTACAAGCAAGTGCTTGTGATCGTGATGGGAAGCTTGGAAGCCAAAGGGAACCGAGTTGTGGTGAGTGACGCGTGTGACTCACTGAGTCAGATATTCCTGGAGCCGACCTATTTTCCGAGCTTGGACGCGGCGAAGACTTTTCTAGGCGATATTTTGACTCATGAACATGGAGGAGTTCATGTTTTGGATAGACGAACTCGGAGGAAACAGTCATGGGAATAGGTGGTTGACCTGTGTTGACTGGGTTGACCCGCGTTACTCGGACGAGTTGGATAGGGATTTTGAACACCATTTTGGAAATTGCATAGTCTCCCTTTTTTACGTTTGGTAGTAAACAAAAAAAAAAAAAAATGATGATTATTTGTCACAATATTTTTTGTACTAATTTTATTTTATTTTTTGGCCCCGCGGCATCGGTTTGTATGATTTTTGTACAATTTTCTTATTCATATAGAAATGTCAATCATTATGGTTATGAATTCTTTTTATTCAATTAATTATATCGTAGGATACTTTCCTTTTAATGGAAGTGTGTTTATTTGGTTTGAAGAAAAATCAAAAAATAAAAATTGTGTTTATTTGTTTTGGAGTGAAATTTAAGTATTAAATTAGATGGGGGGGTATGAACTCCCATTCGATGACCATATACGATTCATTGCTCTGACCAAAAATAAAATATACGATTCATTGCAATTTTTATTGCTAAGAAAACGGAGCTAACAGGCTCACTTTTATCAATCTGGAAGAAATACTTCCTATACCACGATTAAGCATAAATTGCTTTAACTCCTGTTTGGTGGATAGGATTAAGATTGAAATTATAATAAAATAACCCTAATTCTACATGTGAATAGTCCATACTATTAAAAAATTTTGAATCTTTCAAATAATCTTAGCTAGAATGGAATAATTAAATCTTTGAAATAATTAATCCCATACAGAAGGATAGAATTATTTTATCCTACTCAGATTAAACTTTTGATGATTTTCTTTATTATTATTATTTTTTTAATCTTTGTTTCTTCCCGTTTTCGTTTTTTTCCTTTCCTTTTTTTTTTTTTCTTCCACTATTCTTTTTTAATTTTTTATCATCTTTTTATTTTTTCAATATTATATTCCTTTTCTTTGTTTCTTTTCTTCAGACATCATTTTTTTTCCTATATTTTTTATCTTTTCTTTTCTTTTTCTTCTTTTTTTAATTCATGCTTTTTTTTTTTCTATTCTTATCTTTTCATTCTTCTTTTTATTATTTTTAAACCTTTTTATTTGCATTTTATTTTTGTCTCTCCAATTTTTTCCCTTCTTTATAGATATCTAAATTAATAAATGCAATTTTACAAGTTGATGTTAATGATCTTACATATTAATTAGATAAAATTTTTAAAAAATAATTAGATAACGGATTTATATGTTTTTTTATATTGAACTTATTTAATTTAAATAATTTTGTTTAATTCAAAAATCAATTTAATAATAATTATATATACAATTAGGTTCAAATTTGGTCTAATATTATGATTTCCTTTTTGAGTTCTTAAATCGCATTAATAATTAATATTTAAAATCATATTTGATTAATCACTTAATCCAAACAGAATTCATTTTTCCTAAATAAAATTTTAGTATATTATTAAATCTATATTTTATCATTTTTTTTTTAATTTTAAATCCTAAACAAAATTTTAATATGTTATTAAATCTATATTTTACTATTTTTGAATTTTAAATCTTAATTTTGATTAAGGACTAATAAAGAAAAACATAACATTAGATATTATGATATGATTGATATTATATATATATATATATATATATAATTAGTGGTAATCGATACCAAATATAAGATAGGATTATTCTTATCCATGCAATCCCAATCCCAATCCATCCAATCTTGCATACCACACAGGCCCCTAGAACATGCAGTCCCAAATTGAAAGTGACTTAACTTGACAAGAAAGACTGCAATAGAACCGCACTCCCTACAAAACATGATTAAGAGTAACTGATGGCATTTGCTTCATCGTAGATGTGCAATTCTCCACAAATCCCAAATCAAGGGAGCCTTCTAGGACAACCAACAAACAGATTTCTTACCATTGAATCTGACCTTATCTCTTGCAGAAAACATCTCCAAAGTGTAATTTTTTATAACCTCACTTGGAGCTTGAAAATTCTAACCAAAGAGGGCCTTGCACCTCCACTTCCACAAAAGCCAACAACCAACACTAAAAAGGAGCACTCTATCTAACATTAGTCTTCCCGTTATTTAAAGCTAAATAATTCTTGCTTTTCAAATTTGCAGCAAATCGATCAGTACAATTGTAAGTAAAGAAACCAGTATTGAAATCCATAATACCAAGGGAGATCCAGATACCTTTTGCCACTTTACCATCCCTTTAAGACATGAAGAGTATCCTCATCCGCATTTTTGCAAATGTTGCAAATAAAAATCAAAACTCAGATGCCTTCTATACTTGTTAACATTAGTTTACAGTTTCTCTTGGACCATCATCCAACAAAAAATATGAACTCTTGGAATCACTTCCAGGCTTCAGATTCAGCTCCATTCCCAACTTTTACCAGTTTCCAAAATACTTTCAATGGCAAAATAAGCTGATTTCACACAAAAAATCCCATTCTCGGTCTTGCTCCATATTAAACGATCAGATATATCAGAGCTTGCAGCCACAGAAATACTGAAAATTTCTTAATCACCTCATGAGAAACAAATTGATTCAATTCAGCAACCTTCTAACTGCGATCATGAATTAAATCCTTAACATTTATTCCCCAATCATTATTAAATTTTCTAACAGAGAAATCTTTTAGAATTCTCCCTTTACACCAGCAATCCTCCCCGAACTCCACATTACTACGATTCCCAATCGTCCAAATTAATTCCTTCTTCAAAAGGTCCACATACACCTTTATATACCATACTTCTTTGAAAAAAAAAAAAAAAAAGAAAAGAAAAAGAAAAGGAGAAGTTTATAATACTCTGGCCAAGGGTATTGCCATGGGAATACCCAGACCTTAACATGTATTTTAAATACTAGGTGTGGCCACGTATAGCTTTAATATGAAATTTGGATATATAATAGTTCTGGAAAATTTCTAATTAAAATAATTTTATAATTGCTTTGATACAATAATTTGAAAAATATTTATTTACTGATTAATTTTTTAATTTTATATTAATAGGAAGGAGAAAATTTATTTGAATAAAATAATCATATAAAGCATTTCATAAAAGATGATTTATTTTTTATAGAAAATAGAACATCTTTTACCAAACAAAAAATTAAATGAGCAATGAAAACACAAAATACTTGCATCATAAACGAGGATATTTTAACACCATTGATACTTTTCTAAATTCCATATAAACATTTTGTATCTTAAATTTCATATAAACCAACGTTAAGTTCTTTAACGTATAAAATTATTTAATGAATATTTCATTATTAACAATTATAATATATTTTAACTTTCGATTGAAGAGAAGGAAACCAACTAATATTAATTACTTTAAAATAAAAAAATAATGAAGGGTTTCAATAATATTAATATGAAGCTATTTACATTTTGTTCATCCCTATCAACCAATAATAACATACTAACATAACAACTCAATAAAATTAAAACCATGTAAATTTTTTAAAAAAATTTGAAAAGACATATCTAGTAAAGAAATAAACATATATTCCCTACAAACAAAAGCTACGCCAAATTTATGTTGTAAAAGCAACAAACACCTAAAAAAATTGTTTATATAGAAACATTAATAAAGAACGTAATTATAAACAAAAAAGGAGGTTACAAAAAAAAAAAACTACAGTTGCCACTTTTTTTGAGGGAAAAAAAAAACTAATAAAGTTCTAATATCAAACAAAAATTTAAGCAAAAACAATACAGTAAAATCTAGACCACATAATAAATAATTTTCGTTTGTTGTTGTTATTAAGTCTTTGTTTGTTGTTGTTTTTTTTATACATAAATTTTCACCTATTAGTTGAGTGTCATCAATTGATAGGTTTTTATCATTTTCTTTAAACCAATAAAATGCATTATCATTATTATTATTTTTTTTCCTAATATTATCCTCTCCCCATTTTATAGTTTGCGAAAAAATTCTAATAAGAGGATCAAAGTTAAACAAGAATTTATCAATGAATAATTCACAAAAATGATACAACTGTTTTCTTCGTCGAGGAAAGAAAGTGCATGCTTGAGTGGAGCTTAAATAATGAGTTCATTTGTTTTAGTGAAGAGCAGGACATAAAATGAAATGGAAAGGTCATAGCATGGCATATGTGGTCAACCCTTGGCTACTGTTTTTTTATTTGTGGAAAAGTCATGGCTACCCTTTAACAAAAAATTTAATTTTTTTTTTTAGATTTTCCAAATAAATTAAAATAAATAGAAAATTGAACTCCGATTTAAAGTGAAAGAATAAAATATATTGGTTTTTTATCTAAGTCAAAAATAAAATTAAAAATCCGTACTTGAAGAAATAAAAATGGGCAAAAATCAAAAATCAAAGGTTTTTCATTTCGGGTGAATCCGAGGACTTTGGTGGGTAAAGTGGAATACTCTGATTCACACAAAGACCCATTGAGGAAATCCATAAAGAGAGAGAGAGAGAGAGAGAGAGAGATTCAAGGATTGGTCGTCTCAATCACAACCACAAGCTCAACCAAATTCAGGGAACGTCGTCAGACGCTACGCTTCTCCTAATCAAAGGTCATTCATTTACTGTCTTTAATCTCTGTTTTTTTTTTTTCCTTTCTTTCTTTCTTTTTTTCTTCCCACTTTCTTCTTCTTTAAAAAATCACCGATTGAATTTCCAGGCGTTCTCTCAACAGATGCAAATCAGTAGGTAAAAATTACCCATTTCTTCATTCTGTTTCGCTTTAAATACCCATTTATATTATATATATATATATATATATATAATTTTTTTTTTAATTTTCTATGGAGCTTCTTAGTTTATGAATACCCGAATGGGTATTCACTTTGTTGACTCTTTCGGCCTGGTTACACTAGTTTCCGTCCAAGCCCCTACACTAATGGCTCAAATTCATGGTGTTTTTTTGGTGGTTGGGCCTTGGGAAAAGTGAAAAATGTCCTGGTTATGTGAATATCATAACTAAGTGTAAATCTTATTCAATTATCTCTGCAAAGCTTAATTTAGTAAATGTATTTTTATGTGTTAATTAGGGGGTGGATGGCCAGTGAAAATGAGATACTTATTGCTGCATTCTAATTATATTGATGTGGTAAGTAATATAAGTAATATGGTTGGCAAATTGTTGCAGATCAGGTTGTTCGAAGCAGTTTTTATGGGAATGATGTAGAAAAGAATCAAGTTAGTGCTTCAAAAAATGTACCTGTAGCAGATCATAGTGATGAAGGAAGCAACAGTCTTCTAAATAAGATACATAAGGCTCCATTAATTTTCTATAGAAAATAAAGTCAGCAATTACGGAAACACATATGTGCATTAATTGTAAGTACAAAAAAAGCTGTCAAGTTGTAGGAAAACCAGTTGTTTAGAAAACCAGTTGTTTAATTATGTGGAGGGTGTGCACTCGTCTCCTGACACATGGAAAAAAGTTGGCAAAATGCATGGAGGAGTGCCATTTTTAACCAAAATGAAGAGGAAAAAATGATCAAAAACCACTTCTCTTCGCGTTTATAGTATAGACAAAGGATATGTGTATATATGTACAATTTTAATCAATTATTCATTTATATACTTAGAGGATTTTAAAAAAAATTATAATTTTATGCATTTAATGAAATTGTTCATTTAATATACTAGTCTGAGTTTGGACAAAACAATTTTATTATTTCAACAAGATTATCTATTTATCAAGATTTTATTGCATATTATCTTATTAACATATTTAAGTATGATACTTTACTAAGTATTTTACCAATGGCAATCAATAATGAACTATTTCCTCCAAAACTGAGATAGTTTACTTTTTCATTTTAAAATTGAAATAATATAGATAATGTTATTGAAAATTGAACAGAAAAAATTTAAATTGACAAACTGACAATTATGTATAATTTTTTAAAATTATCTATATTTTAAAAAAATTTGTTAAGTTCCAATATAGATAATTTGACAAAGAAATTTAAATTGAAAATTTGATAATCACCTATAATTTTCTAAAATTATCTATATATATATTTTTAAAAAAATATCAAGTTTCTATATAGATAATTAATAGAAAATAATATTATTGCAAGTTGAACAAAGAAATTTAAATTGAAAATTTGATATTAATCTATATTTTTTAAAAATTATCTATAAGATGCAAAGGACATATATTTTGTTGAATACTATTTTAATGTAAAAATTATACAAATGAAAATTGGGTCAAAAATAGAATTTATTGCTACATTTCAATTACAATTGTTTTGATTTATTTGATGCATATATATTGATATATTTAATACTTAATTATGCCAAATCTTTAAATAATGAATATAAATACATTACTTGGGAAGAAAAATAATATAAAAATTTAGGATTTTTTTTTTTTTTTTTTTATGTTTAGAAAAGCAAATAAATCATTTCAAATTGTATTACTAGATGATGAATTAAAACAACAATATTTTCCCCTGCACCAGTGTGGAAGCAATCCTCCTTACCATTTTAGGTGGAATTTTATTAGTGGTTTGTATAATTGTATTATAAAGATGTAATCAATGGAGATTTTCTTATTAATACCGTGGGACCCATAAATAATTTATTTTTTTCAATAGTTACTTTTAAGCAATATATTTTAGGTTTTAAGAGGAATTTGTGTAGGACAATTGTATGCATTTTTTTCTGTCCATATATATATATATTGGTTACTAGTAGCATATTACATAATCGCTCTATAATTGTATAAAATATTCAAAACTGAAAGGGAAAAAAACAAAAGATATAAACAATAAGATATAATCTCACTAGAAGACTGCATAAACAATAATTAAATTAAAAATAAAATCAATTAGAGTAGAGACTACGAAGTAATTCAATTCATTCTTATTCTTGTCAGGCGTTTGATCTTCCATTAATGGAGTATTAGTCTTCAGCCTTGATTTTATGTAACTAAACGAAACTTTTTTTTTTTGGTTTAAGAAACGACAAGCTATATACAATTAACTATCTAATAACTATGACACAAAATAAACAATTAGATTAACCACAAAACAACAAAGATGAAACCAAATCATGAAAAATATATAAAAAGTTGGAGACTTCAACAAATAATTCATCAAGTGGCCACCGGTAGAATAGCTTATAATGGAAATAAGTGCTATTTTTTTTTTTTATTCTTTTATCTTTTATTTATTTTATCATAAGAAAAAGTAAAATTTGATCGTCTTATATTTGCCTCAATTCCTGAGAATTTGAATTTCTTTCTAGATTACTAGTATATTTATTACACTTTTATCATCAAACATGGATCTGTGTAAAGAAAAATAAAAATAAATAAAAACAAAAACTGCTTTTAATGTGTATCAGAAGAGACGCTAGGGTTACCATAAAACCTCCCTAAAATGTAAAACTTCACAATATTATTAGATAATTTTTAAAAATAATTAGTGGAAAAAATAATTAATCACGATTAGCATTGATGAATGAATCTTGTGAACTACCCTATCTACTATAACAACCCTATAAACTAATAATAATATATGCCACATAAAGGTTTAAGGAGGAATGCCTCCGCACTGGTATGGAGGCTAATATTGTCCATATCTTAATGGTTTTAAGGAAAATTACATTTTCAAATATCATAATTTAACACAAATATAAATATATATATATATATATATATAAAAGAAAATTTCAAAAAATATAATGCTATTAGTCTTTCCAATTTAAAGACAATACTAACTTGCTAAAATTTTAATTGAATTTGTTATATATTAATAACCTGAGATGATTAATCCAATCCAAATAGGGATTCTTCATCCTATAAAGATGCAAAGGATTTAAATCCTATTGGAAACTCAAATTAACCATTATTCTACAACCTTATAAGAAATTTGAAATCATTTTGTACTAAGCCACATATGACTTTTAGTTTTGTCCACGATATTGAAATATAATCTTGCTGGAAGATTTCTAGCGACTGCAAGATTATATTGTAAAGATGTTATTTCTAGTATATACATACGTACATATATATATATATATATGTAAAACCAAAGTTACCAAAATAAATAATAATGAAAAGAAAAGCTAATTTCTCATCCAATTTTTACTCCAACAATATAATTAGGTAGACTTTGTCTGGATTGTGATCCGAAATCATTTCATAATTTTTGTTAAATATGAAAAAAAAAAAAAAAAAAAAACAAATTTAATCATTTTATAATTTTCAAAAAGTTAGAAAAAAATTTTGATTTTCTATACTCTCATGTTTGTAAACTTACTTTCTCTATAGCTGTTCGTTTTCGAAACAGATCTTCTATACAAACTAGATGAGGGTTTAGTAATCGAATGGCAATGAAAAAACATTACAATATTTGGACTCTATAATAGAGGCCATTATCGTCACTACCACGAACCTTTATGTATATATTTTGAATCTGACTTTAATCTATCTACTTTATAGTATTAAATCAATCTCTGTTGTATGATTTTCTCTTTTTCTTTTCTAAGAAAATTTGATAAAAAAATTTTAAGAGGCTGCAAAATCTGATAAAGATGATGCTTTTTGACAGTTTTTTTTATGTTTTTGTTGTTTTTCAGGTTCGATGGGATTGAATGCCAAAGCGACTTTCTTCTACTGCTAGTATGAATCCAATTTTATATCCTGAAGAAGAAAGATTTCCACCATTGTTTGAGAAAAACATGTGACACCCATTTTTCACACGGGAATCTGGACTTGAACCACCTTTCTTTTTCTTTTTTTCTTTTTTTTCCCATCATTTTCTCTCTCTTTGATCTAACTTTTCGTTTTCGTTCCTCTTCCCGTGTTTGTTATTTTATTTATTTATTTATTTATTTATGAAATTAATTAATCTTTTCTAAGCGATTTGAGAACTAAATAGAAAGATTATGGAGCAATTTGAGAGCTAAATAGAAAGAAGATGGGAATGAGAGCTGTAATTGCACCAAGGAATTGCCTGAACTTGCAGCACATAGTCCCTCAAAATTATTTACATTATAATGCTTCTTCAAAACCAGCTTCTGCAATTTCTTTTCCTTCAAAACCCAGTGAAAGAGATGGAGTACTGGTTTATGGATTCCTTGGTTGTCCTTCAGCATTTTCATGGTCTGGTCATTTCAAAGTTCCTAGTGACAAACAAGCCTGCAATGCCAATTCTTCTGGTGGGTTCTACGATGATGAATTATCAAATCAGACAGAAGAATTACTTCAAAATTTTGACAATGAAGATGACAATGCAAGCACATCATCGAAAATCTCCATGAATTCCACGTACAAAGAAAGCAAAAATTGGGAAAGAAGAAGTTTTCCGAGCATGGAGGTTGATATTTTACAGCCTTCAATGCTTGGCATTCAGCGTGACCCACCAGATTGGCCTGAAAGAAGAGAAATAGTTAGGTTTCTGAGCATTGAAATTAAAGCAAATAGCGTTGAACTTCCTCTATCCATTAGGATGATAAAGAGGAAGCGAAAACAATTTGAGGAAAGTTTGAGAGAAGCAGGGGAGTTCACCTGCTGTTCTGTAAACAAGGCCTTCTCTTCCATGGTGTTCATCGTCCGCGAACTTCAAAGCTACGCGTTGAGTATAAGAGGAAGTCTTAACGGTGAAGATTTGGAAGAGATCATAGGAAAAGTGCAGAGAGAAATCAACGCCTCATTTCTTTGGCTGTTTCAACAGGTGTTTTCTCGAACACCATCTCTAATGATCTATGTCGTCGTCCTCGTAGCTAATTTCAGTGTGTATTCCATGGCCGACAACGCTGTTGTTGCAGCGACTCCATTGCCAGCTTTGACTGAGTCTTTTCTTGATGAAGTATCAGAAAATGAAACATTGTTTACAGTGGATCACTCCAATGGAAGCAAAAGTGGCGGCGGTGGGGACAAAGTTAATCCAACTGCAAGTGGGACCGAAGGCGGGGACAGGATCTTGGGGAGATCATCAATTCCAATCCAATATCCAAAAAATATTGTTCAGGGTGAGATGTACGGTGATTGGTTTGCGATGGAGTTGATCATCAGCAGTGAAGAGGAGATGAGTTTGTGGGAATCAATGGTAGAGGAAGCTTCAAGAATGAAGGCAGAGTTGAAGGACGAGGCTCTTGATCAAGAAACAATGCATAGACTGGTGGCCCCAGTGTACGTGGAGATTGAAGCTGATGATCGCGATCTTTACTTCAGAACAGATCTTTCATACCAGATTGGTTTACTTCAAGATCCTGATAATCCTCTTCTTCTATTTAACTATGCACAATTTCTCTACCTTGTAGTTCATGACCATGACAGGTGAGATTGATTTATATACTTTGCTTTCTCTCTTGGCTTGGTTGTTTATGCATAGACTACACAATGGAAGTGATATAAAAATAATGTATAGAATGGATAGGAAATAAGGATATAAAATCTGGAGATTTTTTTTTTTTTTTTTTTCACTGCTAATGATCAATTTAGGCTTTCTAATTGTCTATGCAAATTATGGTATTATTCATTTGACTTTAGCAAACAAAGGATATCTTAGCAAGCAAACATAGACTTAAGACTAATCATCTTTATGGGACATCCTTATATACTAATTCTTAATAAATGAAATGGATTTGACCTGACAAAAATAACTAGCTAGTAGATGAATTTGTTCTGAGACTACTCTTTGATGTCTTTTTGGGTTGGCATGACATTTATTCCGGTATTAACATGACATGATTCTGTTGGAAACTTTCATTCGATGACTAAAGGAGAGAGATTGTTTGGTAAATGGTTTAGAAGGGTTTTCTTCTCTACATAATGTGATAAATCTTTGAAAGTGGTTAAACTCAAAGACGAATAGCGTAACCTCAATGTCATATGCAAAAAAAAAAAAAAAAAAATTAAAAATAAATACTTCACTTCTTCCATTTATAGCCCCTCTCATCACTTCTAGGTCTTAAGGAAACTCAATTACCCTCAAAACATGATCTTTGCGATCTATAAAAGCGTCACACCCTAACCAACTAGCTGAAAATTGTAATTCAAGGACTTAGTAAACATTATGCATACTGTAACATAATCTCAGAAACAGGACAATTTTGTCACTTGAGCAGACCTTTCCTGGTTTTAGAGACAGGACAACCTTAGCCACTTAAGCTGTCCGAGTCAACCATGCTATATTCACATTTATAAGACTTCTAGTATGTATTATAATTTGCTTTACCAGTTTGAATGACCAATGTATCTCCTACTTGCAAAATGAACCATAATTTCTTCTTCTTTCATTTTTTTTTTTTTTTTTTCCATTATAGTATATTTCATCTTCGACAATTTTGAGAGACTGAAATTTGTGATGCTGTGTTCACAGGGCAGAGGATTGCTTTAGAAGAGCCGTGCAGGTGGATCAACCAGATGCTTTAGCTTTGAGCCAATATGCAGAGTTTTTGTGGATGGTCAGGAAAGATTATTGGGGCGCAGAAGAGCGATACCTGGAAGCTATGGCTGCCGAGCCAAAAAACAGGTATCATGCTTCCAAGTATGCCAACTTCCTATGGAACACTGGTGGCAGAGACACTTGCTTCCCTCTTGATAATGACGACAACTATGATAAAGATTACAATGCGTAAAATAAGGTATCCTTTTTCGATTCCCAGAACACTATTTGAGCCTTAATAAGTCCGTCTTCTCCGAAAGTTAGATGGACATCGTTTTCAAATGAGATTCATTAGTTTCAAACATGAACTTGGCCCCAAAACACAAAAAAAAAAAAAAAAAAAAAAAAAAAAAGGGGGGAAGAAGAAGAAGGAGAAGCAAGTAGAAGAGGCATTTTGCTGGATGTTTTTGTCTGGTCAATGTTGGGAGTTGAGTAATCTTCAACCCAGTTGCTACATAGAATAAATTATTTCAAAGTAAAAATAGTGGACATACATTATATGATGGTTCAGAAATAATAATAATGGGATTTGAATCTGCAAAATTTTTAGAGTTCGAAGAGAAAAGAAAGGAGATGGAAATTTGAACACAGTAACAATGTTTTAATCCCATTGAAGACCTTTGTATTTATCTCCTCCAGATTTTCATTCCACATAAATATTGTAAGAGTATCAAAACAGAAGATTGAATTAGTTTATTTTCTCTAGTGTTTCTTGTTTACATTCTCTCTTGATTGTAAATAAATGTTTATAGGCCTGCTGGTATGAACAATATAACAACTCTTAAGTAATTTTTCAAAAAACACCTCATTGATATGTTTTTCTGAAATCATTAAGTACGTGATTTTTCAATAACAAAGTTATTAGAAGGTGATTTCTATTTTGCTGCAAAACTCTATATGAAGCACTTTTATCTCTCTAAAAGTAATTTTAGCCATTTTAAAATCACTTTCTAAATGAACAATAAATGCCTACAACTACTTTTCAAAAAATAAAAATATTTTTTATGGCGTTCGACACAAAAATATTAAATTTTAATGATTTTGTTTTCGGAAAAAATGACTTTCTTAAAGATGTGATGGTAGGAATCAATACTTAATTTAATTTGACAGTAGCATGTCATATTAGTCGGATGTTAGAAATTTATTTTGAATTTTGAGTTGCATACTATAGATTAAATACAGGGTCAATTTAAGCATACACATAATTCAACACTATTAATCCTGAATGTTTATACTAATCTTGGTCATTAAGTAGTCAGATATTGTTTAAGAACCATCAATTTGGTGCAATACTCAGCTGGTTGAATTGAAGAATTAATATACAAGTTATCATCATCTTCTAAAAGCCCTGCTTTGTGAACCTGCACCTTTTTATTCAGTCTTTTTAAGTTTTTGTGCAAAATATTAAGTTTTTGAACGCAGTCATTCAAGTAATACTGTCCAAGCAGAATGGAAGATTTACCTCAGTACGAAAAGCATAAGGAAATAAAACGTCCAGTCTATTAATACATGCAAAATGCCAACATAGAATAAACTAATTTCATATAGCAATTGCCTTTTGTTACACGGTAAGAATACAAAATCCCTAAGATGTGCTAAATTAGCTTCTATATCAACGAACACAAAAATTGATGTAGAATGCAATATTATACAACCACATGGCAAAGAAAATCATAATCCATAACAACTCTATCTCACCAGAAGAGTGGAAATTGTTATAAATTTAGCAATCGAAATGAAAGATCATGCTCAATCACCAAAACCAGGTTTTCCGGCTATCGACAGCCTTCATATTTGTAGATTGCAAAGGCATTCGCCCAAACTCCGCAACAAATCTATTAACGCACTGGGTTCTTTTGTCAATATGACCTCCCAAGCTACTGATTCCCGTTGAACCAATCTCAAATATTTTACCTACATTAACATATATAAAATAAGAAATGGTAAACAAAACAAAAAAACATATATATTATACCAAATGTACGAAATGAAACTAATGTATAGTTTTGGAATTTGCATTTAAATACCTTTCACCCAGATAGGAGGAGCACCAGTAGCATTTGCTACAAGAAATGACATCGCAATATCTTCACAGTTCCTGGCAGAATTTACTACATGTCAACAACACAGCTTAAAAAATGGATGCAGAAAAAGAGAAAATACAACAAAATAATCAAGTGAAAAAACCTATTCTTGGTAATATATTCTTTTATTGAAGCCGGCATTTTTTCAGTATAAAGACTTAGATACTTCTTATGGAAGAAGGCTGCCTTGGAAAGGATCATACTGTAAGTGCCTGTCCACCATACAGACCACCATCCACCATATTCGTAGCTATCCAAAGTGCCTTTCTGCATTAAAACTTACCATTAGGAATATCCAATTTTGACAGAACCAAAGTTTGTTCTAGCTTATATTATCAGAACCAAAAAATGAATACCAACTCAAAAACCAAATTCAACTCAAATCAATGCCTGTAGTAGCATAAATAGTATATCAACATTTATTATTGGCCCAAATGAATGCCTCCTCTTCTATTCAGAAAAGGAATCATCTACTCTGCCAAGGCAAAAACTAAGACTACAGCACCAACAACTTTCTCAAGTAGTTTTTTCCTACTTTCCATCTGAAATGGATAAAGCTATAACTACATTTTATATTATTCTAGCTCGAGGCGGAATACCAAAATATCAAAAGCTGTATATCCCAGATAATCTTGAAAATTTGGACTTTTGATAGGACTTCAACTCTTTCTTCCCTTAGTGTTTCGTTCAACGTGATAAAAACAGAGACTTGATCGCTTAAACATTAAAGCAAGTGTTATACATCTAAAACAAGAAGTACTAAAATTATACTAAACCAAATTGAGCCATCATTGCCAGGTTGACTTAAAGTTGTATAAGATAAATTGCATAGCAATTCGATATAAGTTTGTTTATCCTCCTAAAAAAATGTGAATAATCATTTGAAGCATAAAAGCCAACAACATGCAGAACTCTCGGAAAATACTGCAAAACTAATTCAGATCATGGATGGGATATTGTAAAAGTATTAGCAGATAACACTGACAAACTTCATTTAATAGGAGCTCTAGATGGAAGCCAATATCAGAATTAAAGGATTGGGACAGGAGGGAAAAATATTTTATTTAAGACATACCGTTTTATCAACCCAATGAACACGGGGTACAAATCCAACCATTGTGTCTGGTGCACTTTGCCAAACCTTAAAAGCAAATTCTACTGAATTGCATGGAAATATAATGTCATCATCAATAGAAAAAATGGCATCCGTTTTCAAATCCTTAATTTCTTTAAATCTGTTGTTCAAGCTGTCTTCTGTATTGATTTCAAACTTCAACTCAAGTTGTCGCCCATTCCTTGCTTTGGACTGTATAAGGTTATCAAAAAACTTTTTAAGATCATCTGATGGAGGATTAGGCTCACTCCACACAATGTGTATCGAGTTGAGCCGGTCACATGTAGTATAGTGAGAAATCGACTGCTTCAAAAGATCATATCTCTTCCATGTATTCATTACAATAGCATATCCTTTCCTGCACATTCATTACATACATTCCAGCAACAAATGCATGATAATGATGATCTCCAATGAAACAACAAATCAATCTACGATATAGAGGAAAAACCCAATTAAGGGAAGATGAAATACATTCAAAAAATAAAAAAATAAAAAATAAAAAATTTCCTGGCTGGGTTCTAAGACTTTAAGCCAATAGCATAACCATACAAATTCATTCTCCGACAATCAGTACACTTGAACCAACACCTTATGGTACTTTCTCAAACATTAAAAAAATAAAAATAAAAATAAAAATAAAAATAGATGAAAATGTCACTAATGCTAGCTTCAATTCAATAATTTCTCAAAAATACGCTACTTAAACCATCTTCCAAGTTCGGACCTTAAATAATCTAATACATAAATTGCTTTAAATATTTCCAAAAATGAGAAATTCAAGGAAGTACATTGTCCTTAACTGACACCAAAATCACCAAGTTTGATCTAAAAACTCAAACACCCAAAGTTACTAAAATTTAACAGAAATGACGGTTTTGTTACTTATTCTTTTAACACTCTTTACCAACATTTTTGCTTGGAAGCAAAAGTAGAAACTTCCCTAACCATTCATTTAACAATAAGTGCAACCCAAGAGATATAATTATTTTAACTAAACACAAAAACTAATCTACTAGATTTTGATGTAAAACTAATAAACTTTACTAGGAAAACATATTTACCCAAAAACGAATAAAAATAAAAATAAAAAAATTAGGATTTGGATTGGATACCTAACTACTTAGCTGCCTAATCCATGAATAAATTTCACTAAACTTAATACGAACCGTGGATCATCAAGCCGACTGACAGAAGCATTGGGATTGGTCCAACCCATGTAATCCGAAGCACGGCTAGCGAGCGCGAAGAGCGTGAAGCCGATGCAACAGCTGAGGAGAATCTTGATCTTCATTGATCCAACGGTCGAGATCGCGATTTGTCGACACCTCAGTACCATCCTACGGTTAAAAAACAAGCTCCCCCTCATCGCCGCCGTGGCTAAAGAACGAGGACTCCGACTAATAACGACTCGCGCGCTGGCAAAAGCCAAAGCTTTTTTTTGGTTTCCAGCCAAAAAGACTTTTTTTTTTTTTCACCCTTTTTCAGTTCCCTTTTTCAGAAACGAGTCGACTCGGACTGAATCGTTTCCCTTCTAGGAAATCCCATTAATCACAGAAATAAAACCAACTTTCCGATTCTGTCCTCGCCGGTACGTTGTCGGACCTCAGAGTCCTTAAAGAAGAAGAAGAAATGTTACGGTGTAGCTAATATAGCAAGTGAAAGGGGGGATTTGACCACCCATAGACGAAGAGCGGTTGAACGGCTGTGATGAAACTGTTGGTGGAGATGGATCTGTGATCGTTGATTTTTTGTCGTTTACGTAGAACCAACCTTCTCCTCCTCCATTGTGAAATTTTCGAAGGTGCAGAAGAGAAGGATTAGGTTCCATTGATTAGGGACTGAGAGATTGTTTAGAGTGCGTCAACGTAGACGAAAACATCGGTGTTAGTCCACGTGTCCGATATCTAACAGCCCTATAAGGCAATTATTATTTTTCCTAATTTCTTAATGTTAAATTAATTTTTACGGCTGGTTGTTAAGGTTTTTGACGACGATACTAAGCGCCATGGTTTTTCAACTCTTACTAAAATAGGAGAAGAAAAAGCTCCATCGTTGTCTCAATTTTCAAAGAGGAAATTTCTTGGCCGTCGAAGCGGACTAAAACTGATTTTGATATGAGTAAATGGAATGGTGAAGTTTTTTTTTTTTTTTTTTTTTTTTAGCATTTTCATTATTCATTTTGTTTTATCAGATGCATCTGATTGGTAAAAAATTAAATAAGGTTAAAATCATTTTGTCTTATTTGTTGAAGTCAAATTATAAATTTGAAAATTTGATTATTGCTTGTAAAATGTAAAACATATGTGGCATAAATTGGAAATAAAATTAAGTATTTCTATAAATATTGATTTGAAAATTAATGGGTTAGCTCTCTTGTTGTTAATGAAAAAATAACAAAGAGAGAGTAGATAAATAAAATAAAATAATGATAAAGTGTTATGAGAGAGAGAGAGAGAGAGAGAGAGAGAGAAATTGGATTTATTTTAAAGAGAAACATTTATTAATTGGTTAGCTAAAAAGAAAAAGCCTTTTTGTTCCTTAATTTCTTTTATGTTTCTTAAACTTATCAACAATTTAAAAGAGACTCCACAGTAATAACTCCATATTATTAGATCCACCAAATATTATTCCAAAATCTCTATTCTTGTTTTATTAAATAATAATAAATTAATTGTTCTTTCATACCCTTTTATTTTTTTACTATCAAGCAATTTAGTCCTTTTATTTTAAAATCTACCATATTAAATTTTTTTCTTCTAATTTCTTATGCATTGATCTAATTGGATTAAAAGAAACTAATAGAAGACTAAGGGTTTGTTTGATCAGTTATTTTTAAAATAATTTTTTTATTTTTAAAAATAAAAAATTATTCTAACACTTATGATGTTTGACCATTATTTTCCAAAAATACTTTTTGAAAACAAAAACAATTAAAAAAAATAAATATTAGGATACAATATTTAATTGTTTTCCCTTGCTTTGAAAATAATTTTAACATAGTACAAAGTCGTCCAAACGATCAATTTTAATCTCATCTAACAATATCAAGGCTCAGGATCACTCGAACTAGGTTGATGCCTGGAACCTCTTAAATTGGGTTAAGGCTTAAGGCTTAGAAACACCAAATGGATCCTTATATCCAGAGACTACCTGAATGATGGAAATCGGTTCAAGACCATCCAAATAGGCCTAACATATGGAGCCACTTGAATGGGCCAAATACTCCAGAGAGTCCAAACAAGTTAAACACCTCGAGAGTGTCATAATAAGCCCAAGATCTTAAATGGTCAAATGCCTTTTATTTTTTTAAAATAATAGAAAACTGAAAATATGGTCAAATAGACCCTTAGTTTTTCTACTAGTCTTAAATTCAATGGGATCCAATGTGCACAAAATCAAAAATGGAAAGCTAAATGTGGTAGTTTTAAAACAAATGGCCTAAATTGTATAAATTATAAAGTACAATAAACCCTAAAAGAAATGACACATTTGAAATGGGAAAGGCATGACTCCTAAAATATCGTTTATTTGCTCTTTGATAGATGACGGAATTTATTTGCTTACTCGTGATAAACAAGGGCATATTTAGAGTAATAAATCACAATTTTATTTTTTCATACTTTAATACGATTATAGTTATACTCATGAATGTTCAAATTTAACTTTTAAAAAAAAATATATATATATATATATATCAATTATCTAAAATTACAAATTATACATATCAATAAGGGCAAATTTCATTTAGACCTCTTTTAGTTTGTCATAATTATTATATTAGGAGTCGATGCTTTTAGAAAATCATCATTATCCTTTTCTAGCTTTTCATGTTTATGAAAATAGACTCATTCGTCAATCTTTTTCAGTTAATTTTTATAGTTAAAGGCTACATAAAAGTTAAAAAATTAATATTTTATGATTAAATAATAATATGAAAATATAATTATGGTCTTTAATTGCATCAATAATTGAGTTTTTAATGAAAAAAATGTTATCATAAATTCATAATTTAGGACAAAATTTAATACATATATTTTTCATTAATACCATAAAACATATATTTTTCAAGGTAAATTACACAAAAAACCCCTTAAACTATTTAACAATTACAAAATAATCTTTTAAAACTATTAAAATAACAAACAAGCCCTTTATCTATGATTATGTGTAACACATTGCTTCTTTTAAACAAGAATAAATAGAGAGAGAGAGAGAGAGAGAGAGAAGAAAAAGACCAATCTTGGCGGTCCCTATAACAACAGGTCCCAAAAAATTGAGGAGCTAAAGAAGAAGGACAAGGAGATGGAAAAGAAGGACCAAACATTCAGCTCAGTTGTTGAGGAATTAAAGAAAGAATTGATGAAAGTTAAAGAAAATCCTAAAAGAAAAAAGGAGCTAATATCTAGCTACAAAGAATCCAATCAAAAGTGGCATGAGTTTGCTATTGCTCAATTTCAAAGAGGTATTATTATAGTCATTGCTAACTAGCAACTCAAGCTTCCAATAAATTACTAAAGCTTTTTAGATGCTAAAACACTTCAAGCTACTGACCTTAGGACTGGTTAAGCACGTATTGATTCCCAAGCTTCAGTTCCTGCAGATCTTGAAACCTTAACTTCAAGAAATGATATGCCCACTATTCCTCAAGCTTCAGCTCCTGTAACTATCCAATCCTAGCTCCAAAAAGTAACTCAACAATGTTGTTCCCTAACCTCTTGAATCCATTAATCCTTCGCTCCCATCTCTTGAGGTTTAACTTTATTATGCATGCAACACACCCATTACTAGATTTTCTTTTGTTAGCCCGCATGAAGCCTTAAATTTTCTTGGGTATTACATATTTTTGTGATCTATTATTAAATAAAGGATTCAATTTTAAATTTGAAACTTCTATTGCTATGACACTTAACTCTACAAAGATGGTAGATATATTCTCTACTTGAACTTTAATGTACAGTGCTCTATTATTATAAATGAAAATCTTTTGACTACTTGCTTTTTTTAACATCCTTATTCTATGAATAATCCCAATAACAATGATAAATAATCTCAATAATGATGATAAGGTTGAAAAACGAATTAGCAAATTAATCAATCTTGGAAACTTAAAGTTCTTGAATTTCAAAACTTGAAAATCTTGAATCTTGAACTTGTTGAGAAATAATTTTGAGGGATCCGAATGATTCTAAAATGTTAAAAGCATAAAAAGTTGAAGTTGTTCATACCTTAAACTAAAAATACTCCTTAAAGCTGATATTTGTTTTAAAAAAAAAAAGAGGTAAGAGTGTTGATATTGAAGTTGTTTCTATTGTCGAAGACATGAATCTTAAAGTTTAATCAAGTCAGGCAAACTATTAAACAAGTGTGGAAGGCTTGCTTAAACTAGGTCCAAACAGCTTCCAACTCCATAGGCCGAACTTAAGAGCTCGACCAGCTGGGTTAATTCCCTACAACCAGATAGAGCTTATTCAAGCTTAAAGTTGTGGAGGGTTCACCTAGACTGAGGTCCAAGTAGCTTCCATCATATCAATAGGTTAAACTTAAGAGCTCGATCAAGTAGGTCAATTCCAAACAATCAATCTGGTGAAGCTCACCCGAGCTAAAAGTTATGGAGGGCTCACCTAGACCAAGATCTATTTAGCTTCCGTTATTTAAAAGTTGGACTTATAAGTTTGAGTAGATAGGTCAATTTTCTACAATTAGGTGGAGCTTGTCCAAGCTTAAAGTTATGGAGAACTCACCTAGACTAATGTCTAGGCAGCTTTTATCATTGAGAACTAAATTCCAAAGCTCAATTAGGTGGGTCAATTCCCTACAATTAAGTCGAGCTTGTCCAAGTCAGTAAACGAAAGAAGACAAGAGATAAGTTGTGCACAACTATTGAAAGAAAAACTTCACTTCTTTAATTTAAAATAAAGTATGTACAAATTGCTTTACAATGTTTCACATCACTGATAGTAAAATTTTAAGTGTTCTACATACATTTCCATTTAGATCTTTAAGTTGATAAGTTCTTAGTCGAAGCACTTGCATCACAGGTATGGACATTCTTAAGTTGGTCCCAAAGTTCCAACTCTTTGTTCTCTTATATTTAACATTACATTCCTCAATACCAAATCTCCAAAGCTAAATTCTTTTTTTTTTTTTATCCTAAAATTGTAGTATCGAGTTTACTGTTGTTCGTAAACAACTGCTTACATCTAGATCAAGTCTCTATTTTCTTCAATCAGATCAAGCTTAAGACGCATTTGTCACTCATTCTCTTTATACTTATAGTGTTGAGTTTGATAACTAGGTATTTTCATCTCAATAGGTATCATTGCTTTAGCTCCAAATGCCAAAAAGAAAGGAGTTTACCCTGTGACAATCCTCATGGTAGTTTAATAAGCCCAAAGAACATATGGAAGCTAGTTAACCTAAACTTCCTAAAGTTTATCCAACTTGGTCTTAAGATTATTCTTGATTATATAGTTAGTAGCTTCTACTTGACCATTCATTTATAGGTGAAATGGTGATTATAAATCAGCTTTAATTCTTAATCTTGAACATATTTTCTAGTAATTATCATTATTAAATTACCTCCAATTATTTGTCACAATGGTGTGAAAAACCCCAAATCATCAGATGATGACTTTCCACATGAAAGTTGAAGTCTTAGCACATTGAAAATGGCCCTATTTCCACTCACGTGGCGAAAGGATCTATCTTCGCTATTGCATACTTAGCCTAATCATGTCCAATCAGAAGTAGACCAATGAGATCAACATCTCATTAAGGAAATTGCAAAGGGCTAACAATGGAGATGAGTTCCTATGAAGATTGCTTCGGTACATTTGCAAATCTTTGTTAGTGATCACACTTCTTTACAAACTCATTAGCATTTTCTTGTATGGTTAGCTAGTGTGTGATGATTAGTGTGGGTGGATGCAGAACATTAATAGGCTATTTGATATCCAATTCCATGTCCCTCATGTATAAATCAGCAGATGATTCAAATATAATAATAGTTACTCTCATAATCCCGAGACCTTTTCAAAGCAGTTGGCTTCAAGATTAAAAAAAACTTCAAAGTTAAGCATGCTCAGGTGAAAGAAATCCTAGTATGAGTGATCTCCAGGAAAGTTTTGAACAAAAGATCTCATACCAATTGCGATAACTACATTAGAGATAATATTGGTAAAGAGTGATAGGTCTGCTAGCAGAGGCAGATTGTCACAAATGGTATTAGAGTATGTACCTGGTCTAAAGTGTACCAACAAAGACATTAAACCCCAAGGGTGGTGAATTGTGATGACCAATGTGGGTAGATGCAATGTGGATTGTGATGACCAATATAGGTAGATGCAGGACCCTAGCAAGTTACCTCGTGTCCATTCCCACATTTTTTGGGTATAGATTAGGGGATAATTCAAATGTAATGATAGTCAATCTCATAACATCGAGGCCTTTTCAGTGTGGTTGGCTTCAGGGTTCAAAAAAGCTTTAAAGTTAAACGTGCTCATGTGAAAGCAATCCTAGGATAGGTAACCTTCTAGGAAGTTCTGAACAAAAAAATTTCATACCGAATACGATTAAATTGGAGATAATATCAGTAGAAAATGATATGTTTGCTAGTGAAGGTAGGGTATTACAAGTAGTGTCCTTGTCAAATAACCCTATAAGCTAAAAACCTGCTCTCCACGTGATTTCTACACGCTCAATCATGAATCCTATTCAGCATATAATTTACTTTCACCTCATCCAAGTATTTAAGATAAGGTAATTAGCACCCTAATTTATACAACACTCCATCAATGATGGTAAAATATGGTGCCACTTTCTAGGCTCTAGCTTATTTTCTAGTAGAGATTTTTCATTCATATACTTCATTGTTGGATCCCTCTAATTGAAGTTTCCATTGATCGAATTCGCTTCTTTTCATTTCTCCAAGATCCTTGGCTATTCTAAAGTTTTTACAAGAATAGTATGCACTAGCTTCGTAACAGTTGTAGATACTAATTTGGTCAACGAATTAGCGTTCAAATTTTTTTACATAAGAATTTGAGTAATTTAGTGCTCTTCAAATCCTTCAACAGCTCCTTGACCTTCCTAAGGTGACTAACTATATTTATGCCCTTAGCTTGATACTTTGAAATGACTTGTTTCATCTCTAGTTAGGAGTCATTGTAAATATGCAATCGTTAAGCTTTCAATACTTTTGTCATTTTCAATCTAGCGATCAGTGCTTCATATTCTACCTCGTTATTTGAGCCATTGAATCCAAGCCTAAGTGCATACTTCAATTTGACAAGATTAGGTCATAATGTAGTAAGGATAAAACCAACTCCACTTTCGTGTTCATTAGAATATCCATCCACATGCAATGTTCAAACAAAAGCTGGTGAGGCTATTTTATTACGTCATCAGTATTTGAAATTATAAACTCCTTTCCTGCAGAACTAATAAGTTTGGTAATAACATCAGCAATTGCTTAAGCTTTAATTACTGTACAAAGCTTGTCTAACATTTTGAACTAACCAAGCTAAATGGACCACTTAATTAACCTCTTAGAAGATTCAAGTTTCTACAGATCCTACATGAAAAGGTAGTTAATAGGCTCCATAATTAAGTGACCTTGAAAATAGAGCTTTAGCTTTTTTAAAGAGGTGACAAACGCATGAGAAAGCTTTTCAATATCAAGATACCTCATCTCCGTTGGAACCATAGCTTTACTACTATAGTAAATTAGATATTAGGTAGTTCTTTTTTCATGTATAAAAGTTGCATTTACCACTATTTCTAAAAAGCAAAGTATAAGAGAAATACCTCTCTTTATAATGACTTAGAAGGTAACAGCTATGAGCTTAGATATTGCTTAAGTTGGATGATGCCTCCTTAAGTTAGATGAATGCCTTTTAACACTCCTCTTTCCATGCGAAGTCTTTAGCTTGGTTAAGATGCTAAATATTTCATCAAGATGGACTAAATATTCAGCTACCTTTATGCTCTTCACCATCATATCATCCACGAAAACCTCCATTGTCTTCCAAATTTGTTGAGCAAATATTTTTTTCACCAATCTTTAATTAGTAGTTATACCATTTTTTAGTTCAAAAGGCATCATCATATAGCAATACAATTTTCGATCCATGATGAAAGCAATTTTCTATGGTTCTCAAGATGCATTTTGATTTGATTGTACCCTACACTATAAAGGCTCTTTACATTTCTTACATACTCTTTTAATTGTTCAATTTCGCCTTCAATTTCTACGCATCCCATGATAATCTGTTTCTCCTTATCCTACTGTTGATTTTGATTATTTTCCTTACCTATTGTGAAGCTAACAAGCAAGAGCTTAAGTTGTAGCTAGTAATTGAGATTCAACATGTCTCACTACAAACTCTCATAAGTGACCTCATTGAATGAGATTCTCAATTTCTTTTTTAAGTTTATAGCACTCATCAATAATATATTCAAAATCCCTGTGGTATCTGTAATATTTCATTTGGTTCTTGAATTTAATTAGGGCTCCTATCGGCTTCGATTTTTCAATATGTTGCTTCATTTGATTTGCATCAGCACCTAGGCTTGGGTAGTATTGAGAGGTGTCTCTCTCAAATATTTCCCTATAAAACCGAGACCCTTGATTCATCTTTTCAAAGCTTCTTTCATTGTTTTAAGGTCCATTCCTTTAATTCTTCTTACCTTTACTCTTTTTGTTATTTCATAATTTACTTAGGTTTCTTCATAATTCAATAATTTTATTTGGGGATATATACTTTTGAGTTTCCATCAATATTTTTGAAAATGTTTTTGAAGTCTTTTTAGCTATAATTTATATGAATCCTTATTCGTATCTCATCCTGCATTACTTGCATGGCCATATCATCTATGCATCTATCTACTTGCATAATCTCTTTAGAGAATCTTTAAATATATTCTTTCAAAGACTCATTTTCCCTTTAAATGATGGATAATAAATTAATAAATATGAAGGTGATTTGTCCACTGGATTTGTTCTCATCTATTAGCCACAAAAAAAGTCTTCCAGCTGGCTAAACAAGTTGATCAATTCAGGTCTTAATCAAGTAAACCAAGTCTTAACCTTTCCACCCAATATTAATGGAAAATACATGTGAGTGCATCCTTAGCTTTCTCATACTCCATCTAAACCCAATAAGCTCCTTGATTTCTAGGAGGTTGCCTTTCCTTTCATAGCATTCCAAGTTCGGGACCTAGAAATTTTAAGGAATAACAACTCAGTGGACCTCTCATCTCCAATTAGCTTGATATCACATGGTGCTTAGGTTTTTAGCTCTTGATGTCTCCTTTAATTCCCTTGCATGATTCTTCTTCTTTCCACGATTCAGATGTATTCTTTCTTTCTCCATTCATATTTGTCTCTTATCTTACTTTAGTTGAGCTTGCATCTTCATTTTCGTTGTGAGCTCACATTTCACATTCCTAAGTTCATGCTCATTCATATTCCTTGCAACCCACCCCCATGTATTGAAAGATAATCTAAGGTCACCCCTATTAAGCCTATTGACTGGTTAGGATAAAGCCTTACTCACCAATCTCAACCAAGAATTGTCTCATTCATCTCTAGCCCTCAATGGAGCTAGGAACTTGAAATTTTCATCTTTCTTCATCTCTTCGATAGGTGCTCATTAATATCCCCTTCCTAATTCTAATACAAAAAAGTTATGCTGAGGTCTTTCATCTCTAGTTTGAGTCCTCCATTAATCTTCTAGTACCCTTTCCTTTTCACAAAGCTGAGATCTCTCATGGGGCTATGGGGAATCTATAAGAACTTGACTTTTTTCAGTTATGAAATGTTCTCCTATTGAATCAACTAACATTAAATGAGTGAGTTCATGAGCTAGTCCACACAGTTTTCTAATTCAGATAACCGAACTCGCTCTAAGCAAGGTGAAACCCTTCTTTTATGTCCTTTGATGTGGCAGCTACATCAATTGTTGAAAATATGGTGGGGCATGACTAGTTGGTGAGAATGATGCTTCCCAATGTTTAGTTGAGACAATTCTCACTACATGTTTATCTTGAGCTCCTCTAGTTAAGGGTTCACCTCCCTCAAAGGTGTGCCTTAACTCTTGTTGGTCGTCTAACACCATAACCAGCTCCAAAATTTCTAGAAAGTGCAAATTTTCCATCAACATCAAATTTCTAGCAATAACACAAATCTCCTTGAAAACCAAAAACTCCAAAGAATTTACAAACTTCCACTCAATGCCAATAGTTTCAACAAGTTCAAAATATGTCTAAAATCCTAAAGGAAGTTATACTTTCAGGTTTTAACCACATGATAGTGGGTTTGTTTCTGATAGATGGCTCAAAAATGTTGGGGATGAATTTTTTTTTCACTTCCTTTTCCTTGAGAAAAAACTCATTTCCTTCCATTGTAACCTCAGGTCCAACTTTATCAACCTCTACAAAATAAAAAAAGACATTATAAGAAACATTGGTGTTCGCCCTCTGATGCTTAAGTCAATCGCTATCTCCAAATGTTTCTTCTCCCCATAAAAATAGTCCTTCAATATGTTTTCTTATGGTTCAAAAGAAAAAGTAGGTTTGCTTAGGATAAGAAGAGGAAGAAAAGAAAAAGAAAAGTAGGTAGGTAGGGTCTTGTATTGTAGTCTTTTAAAATTTTTGTTATCTTACCTTTTTTCGTGGGATCATTACTTATATATATACTTAAACGAAGGGTGAAAATTTGCTTTGGCCAAACTCTAATATTTCTCAATTAAAGTCCTCTGACTTAGGTTTAGAAACCCTAGGAGCCTTCCCATCTATAACTAATCAGGTGGAACCTATCTAACTTAACCATTGGAGGGTTATTTCTTTCTCCTTTCTTATCATGGTCAAACTCATGGTTTGTCTCTCTTGCAAAATCTTTCACTTAGGAAGAGTGAAGAAGAAATGTTTTGGGGCTTTAGATTCAAGTGATCTAGACCCATTATTGGACCATCTTCACTGGTTACAAACATTTCCATAACATATGTTTCTTAAAATAATTTAAAAGTAAGTTGCATATGACATATATTTCACAATTTCATATATTGAAAAAACAAATAAATAAAGTAATGATGTAAGGGTGTACATTTGTTTATAACTAATCTTTGTTTTCCTTTGACATGTATGTATGGCTTATTTTGGATATAATTGGTATTTAAATAAAGTAGTAAGGAAAAAATAGTATTTTGAAAATTTCATTAAATGCTTATTTAAATTTCTTGCATAAACTTTTTTTAAAAAATTTTTTGGAGGAAGAGCTTTCTTATAAATTCAAATAGAAGTTTTTTTTTTTTTTTTTTTTTAAGAATTCTAAAATTTAGGCTTTTCCAAAATGCCTTAATTTTTTTTTTTTTAATAGTTTATCAACAAGAACTTATAAAATTGCAACTAAAGTCCTATTAATATTAACGAAATAGGTCATTACTATCTAGTAGAGTTTTTCGCTGAAAGAAAAAAAAAATACCGAGGAGAGGCTTATAAAATGGCTGATTAGATAACAAAGTGTTAATTAGGGAGAGATTGATAACTCAAGAATTATAATTTTATTGTCAAATAAGTACTAACAAAGTGATTTTCTTTTGTTCTAAAAAAAAAAAATAGGAATATCTTTAGTTAGAAGAACAACTATTTTTAAAAATAAAAATTAATAACTTTTTGGATAACAAAAAGGGGTAGAATATGATAGTTATTTTTTTTTAATTTAATAGCAATAAAAATAAATTTAAAAAAAAGCAAAATTCTGACTAAAGAAGGAAAAATAATAATAATACACAGATAAAAAAAAACATTTTTTATTCCTTTATTTTATAGCGAAAATAGACTTGTGGTTTTAAAATGGATTGTCAGCTCCTAGGATAATATAGAAATAGATAAATTAGTTTAAAAAATCCGATTAAATAAAAGAATATTATTATATTAAAAATATATATTTCATTTTATCATTTAATTTTTAAACCAAGTATGTCCAGAACAATGATATTCATCTAACATCCCTACTCATTTAGGTTTTTTTTTTTTTTTTTTTAATACTATACCTTTAGATATTTTTTGCCCTCCAATATAATAAATGTAGATGATGATCTTCGTACCAACTAAATTACCATATTCGTCCAGGTTTACAGATCATGATTTTGTTGTCATTCTATAATTTATACATTGAAAGCAATTTTAGTAATTTAATATTCATTTTAAAAAAGGAAAACACAAAAGCAACTTAAAAAACTTTTCTTTTTTAATAAAATGAGGTGATATAATATGAATACAGTGGAATAGAATGGAGACTTAAAAAAATAAAAATAAAAAATCCCTGGAATTTCACATCATAGACCGGCCAGTGGCCACGTATGCCTTCTTCAGGCTATGTTGTTAAATTTGGACTTTATGTACCAAATTGAAGGTCTAAGGACCTGAACCAATCCACATCACAAGAATTATGTGACTGGGCGGTGAAAGTCAGCTGTACAATGCTGTAGTCCAACCGCCCAACTCCAACTATGGCTGCGAAAGTACCAAGTATCATAGAGGAGGAGAAAGGACGTGGCCCAATTTCTGCTATTAGAATTTTTATTTATTTAATTTAATCTTTTTATAATTTTAAATTCCATAGTAAAAATAAATAGAAGGGAACTATTTTACTTTTTTTAGGCTCTGAATAAGCATTTGCACTTTGTCCTTATACTATAAAACCTACTAAATTGCCCTTTGCAATATTATTTTTCTGTGTTAAGTTTGATAAATCATGCATTTTTAACATATTAATTTAATAAAATTAAGTTACACAATTATGTAACTCTATTTAAAAAATGTTTTATTTTATTTTATTATATTTTTGAGTATGCTCGACTAATTTTGTCAAATTTGTTAGTAAGAATTGTATAATTGGACTAATTAAGATGGCAGGAAATAATAATTAAGGATAATGCGATAAGTTTTGTAGTTTATGAACAAAATGTAAAAGGTAGTATAGTGTAAAAGATAGCTATCCATAAATAAAATAGAGACTTTCAATTTTTATTTTTTATTTTTTATAGGACAACGATTTAAGAATATGTATAAAACTTGTGTTTATTTCTATGTTTATATATATACTTTGGAGTTTGTTTCTAACTTTCAAGAAAGTAGAAGTATTTAAAAAGTTTTCAATAGTTTCTTAAAGCATAACATTTCCGTTGATGGTTTAAACCCGAAGCAATGAGTAATAACTTGCATTACTGAAATTTATCAAATTGATATGATTTTTTCACGTTGTCATCTATGGCTTTTCCACATGTGTCTGATTAAATATTCATGACTCAAACTATGACTTTGAGCTTCTTATTTGAATCATCCACGGCCTAACCTCAATTAAAGTTCGAAAATGAATATTGAAATTTAAATGGAAGAAGAAACCGAGCTATGTAACAAAATTCGTACAGCGTGGTCCAGCATATGAATGTTGGTCCAGTCTATTTTTAGTTTGACACGTAATTTGTAAAATAGTCCATTTTCATGTAATGCAATTTAGTATCTACACATGCAAAACACAAGATAAACCGTATTGGGTATGACACAAACAAATCACCAAAACCACAAACACAATTGAATCTAATAGAAAATACAAGAAACTAACTAAAAGAATAATATAAAATATTAAATATTAGAATTCTCAAATAATAAATAATAAGAAAATTATACATATATATATATACACACACACACATTATCTTTACTCAACTATGTGTCAGCACTAACTAATTAATTATGTCATCTATATAGGTTCAATCCCTCCAAAGGGAACCCTTAGACATAACGCTAGTTTTTGGGGCCTTGCATATAAACCACTTAATAATCTTGTGTCCTAATAATGTTGGATTTTTTTAAAACTTTAAGGAAGAACAATCCTATAATGGTTGAGACAAGTATGGAAGAGACATATGAATGATGAATCTCAACAAGGGCATCGAGATTACCAAAACTTCGGATACTAAAAATTGAATCATATTACTAAGCGGAATGGAAAATTACCAAATTGTGATTAAGAAAATGCATAGATTAGATTTAAAAGCAATGACTAAAACTATAATCTTAAAACAGATGTACAATTCACTTTTAGAAGGAAGGTTTGCCAATTAATAAAATGTAAAATATCTTTATTGTTTTCATGTCTCCTCAACCTTAGCACTAACTTCAAAATTGAAAAATTCTTGAACATACACAAATTGACTAATATTCTAATATCAGGAAAAAAAAAAAAAGAAGTAAGAAAATTTTCAGTTCTCAAAATTCTTTATATTCATTGCAATCCTAAATTTTATTTTTTTTTTAATTTTTGTTTAAAAAAAAAAAAAGAAACAGAAATAATTCTCTACAACCCGTGGCAAAATTTCAACTTTGAATGGTGTGCATGCCTCTTCCCAAAAAAAGAGGAAAGGTTCAAGTCAAATTAATTGGTGGGAGAAATTTACTTTATATAAAGTTTTGTTATGAAATCTCTGCTTGCTTGATTAATTTGCTATCTAGTTACAAGTAAATTATAACGGCTTACATATATTATGTGTGCAGGCATAGTATATATTATAATATGTCTATATCATGGTAATTTAATAGTTTTTAATATTAATTCGTCGTTTATTAACTTTTTAAAGGGTTAAAAATTAAAACAAAAAAACAGTTAAATGGTTTTAATGATATATTAAAATTTTATTTAAAAAAAATAAATTTTGCTAAAATACGATAATTAATAAATATAATTTTAAATCTTAACTTTTAATGTGATCTAAAAATTGAAAAAAAAAATTTGATATTATGGACCTAAATTTGAGCTTGGTTATATATATATATATAATTTATAGCAAATATATAAATATATACATATATATAGTATATAAAGTCAACGTTCACATCAAAACAATCTAATGGTTTTAACATCATGTCTTCTTCAATTAGCTTAGATCATATTAAGTGTTAGGATTTAAAATTCAAAAAGTAATCAAATATGAATTTAGTCACATATTAAAATCTTATTTAAGAAAAATGAATCTTATTGGGACTTATGATTATTAAATACAATTTTCAATCTTAGTCTTTAATGTGATTAAAAAATTAAAAAATAAGTCATAATGTTAGTCTTGATGATTTAAGTTCAAGCAATAGTATATATATTATATATATGAAACCAAACTTAAATCAATGCTTTAATATCATAATTAATGTCAAAATTTTCTTTTCAGCTATTAAATTGCATTAATAATTAAGATTTAAAGTTGTATTTATCAATTACCAAATCTCAACAAGGTTTACATGTTTTAAATAAAATTTTAATATAACACTATAATCATATTTGACCACTTAGCAAATAAAGAAAGATATGATTTTAAAAAATATCATGTTGCTTTGATGTGAGTTTGACTGTATATATATATATATAATATATAAAACTATCAATAAGGCTCTTATGTAAAAAATATTGGATTTAATAAAATCTAGACTTTTAATTTTGATCATTGGATCTTACCAATGATTAAGATTATATTTTGTCTTAACAACTCACATGGCCTTTTATTTTCGTTCTCTCACTCCACACTCACACTATTCATCGTTTCCCTCCCCTCCTTGTGAAACAAATATGATGTCTTCATCTTGTTACATCTTCATTGCCACTGTTGTGGATGGGATCCTAATAAAACATAAAACATATAGTTAAACCAGATTCGATGTGTTAATTCCAAATTTAATGAGTCAAGATCTAATCATGAAAATAATAAAATCGAAATAAATTACCCATTCCATTTTGAATTAAAACACATTGAGCCTCTTTTATCTTTCAAACCCAAGCTAACCATTTTAATTTACCTTGTTTGAATGCTCGGAAATTTGAAGTTTCTCAAGAAAGTTGTAGAATTATTACTACTCCCTCTAAAAAGGACGGCATGGCAGTAGTTGTCATGACTTGATAACATAGCTACATCTTTATCTTCTTCATTGTTGCCATAGTTAGTAGTTAGATCTTTCTTTCCTTGATTGTAGGTAAAGTTTTCAGTTTCAATAAAGGATTAGACAAAAGGTAGCGCACCTTGAAACTAATTAAGATCTATTCAATATCCAATTGCTAATAAATTAACCCTAACTCAAACATATGTAATGTGAAGCCCCACATCGGTTGGAAAGGAGAACGAAACACTCCTTATAAATGGGTGTGGATACATTTCCCTTGTGAGGCCTTTTAAAATCTTGAAGGTTGGGTTGTAAGAGGATTCTCCAGGCCCAAAGTGAATAATATCGTATGCGAGTGGTCTGAGCTGTTATATGTAAGTTTAAATGGATTAACCAAAAGAAAAATATTATCTTGATCTTTTGCACGATTTTCATTTGCCATGGAGAATGTTTGTGTAGTTAATTGTTAAAATGTTTGAACTTTGAAACTTCACTCAAGATATAATAATTTTCTTTAACTTGTATAGCAACCTTGAAGACATGAAAAAGAGATACTCTTAACTCTCAATAATGATACCAAAATTGATTCTTAATGCCAAATTTAAATGGAGTGTTAGCAGGATGAAGACGTTACTATATTTGTTTCACGATGGTGGACGAGCAATCGACAAAGAAGTCTATGGTTGAGTGAGGAAGAAGAAAGATAAAAGTCATGTGATTTTTTTAAGCCAAAATCTAATTTTGACCGTTGGATTTTCTCCAACGATCAAGATTAAAATTCTGAATTTTAGTCAAATCCAAGATTTTGTGCATAAGAGTATCCTAGATATAACTATTTACATATATATATATATATATACAGTCTGTCTATGGTGCGAACGGTCCTCATGCGGACCACAGTATTGGTGACAGTTTTTCATAGTATTGGTGATGATTTTATAAAAAACCGTCGTTAATACTATGAAAAAGTATCACTAATACTGTGGTCCTCATGCGGACCGTCCTCACCATAGAATTTCCGTATATATATATATATATATAACACTATAATCAATCTCCATTTGGGACATCTTGATGTTTTTCAATCAGAACCTTTAATATTAACCATTGATTGCTTCAATGGCTCAAGATTTAAAGGGTAACCTTTATATATAACCATTGACGTCTTCGTAGATTATATAAGTTTAATGAAATACTACAATCATAATAGGAAAAAGTAAACCTTATTTGATATCATTTTAATCTCAACCTCTAAATTAATTCAAAAGCTTACAAGTAAAGTCTAAATAGAAAAACTATTATGACATTTGGATTGGAGAATTTCTATATATAACTAATAAGATTTTAGTATGTCAATAAATTTATATTTGAAAAATAATTAAATTTTAAATTTTAGTCTCTATGTAATGTAAGGGCTAATGATAAAAATTGGATGCTAAAACGATCACGTCTGCATGGCTTTGTATACATTTAGGTTATGTTTAGTATATGAATAACTATTTCTAATAAAATAGAAATAGACATTCTAAGGAATAAAATATGAAAAAATAATTATCAAAAAATAAAATATAAAGAAAATGAAGCGTTAATCCTTTTCATTTGCCTGTTATGTCAATAAATTAGATATGATTATTAGCAGTAAGAAATTGATTTAATTTTTAATATTTATTTATATTTATGATTATGTTATATATATATATATATATTGTTTTTGTTTAATTAAATATATAATTTATTATTTTTAAATATAATTAAATCAATTTATTAAAGCTTACACAAATTTAAACAATTTATTAATTTAGTTGTCACTTATTAAATCAATTTATTAATTTAGTTGTCACTTTAATTTCGCAGCTTATCATATAATCCATACATCTTCTCCAATTTATTAGTTGTTAGCCGTTGAGAAACCAGTCAACCGATATGCATTTCCTAAAGAAAGTGATCAAAGGCTTATATTTGGGATTCATTAAGACATTAATCGATCGAATTAAATATTTGGCCTACTTATATTATAGGATGTACTGCAATTATTAAGATTTACAATTAAAGTTATTGAACTATTTACGTGTTTAAAAAATTCAGATTAAAAAAAGAAAAAAGAAAAAGAAAAAAACTAGATGCATGATTAGGATCGTTGTCCGTGTTGTCCGGTTTTGTAAGTTAGTGTAAACTTTTTTTAAGGCTAATTTATAAAAAACAGTTTTAAAATATTTTTTTAAAAGTCGATTTAAATTATCATTGTTTAGATAATTTTGAAACTGTAACTAATTGATAGTATATCATTGAAACGTAAATAAATCTTTTTAACAAATTAATCAATAACGGGGTCGTGAAATAGTCATAAATAGAGAATTAATTAATTTTCATTTGGGTATACAATTTCATACAATTTATAAATGAAGTAGATTAATTTTAATGGTAAAATATTTTTATTTATGCTTATAAGAATATGAATTTAAATTATATGGAAAATAAAAAAAAAATTGATAATTTGTATTTAGATAATTTATTCTAAAAAAAAAATTTCATATAACTTATATAAATAGTTTTTTTTTTTTTTTCTTGGTGGGGGTGGAATTTGTACAAACAGTTGAAAAACTGAAATTTGACATAAATATTTCCAAGAAAATGACCCAAACCAAACATAATCTTTCTATGTAATTGATGATAAGTTTGCATTTGCCAATAATCTAAATCAAAACCCCATTTATTACTCTTAAGAATAATAAACATGAATTGGATACAAAATTAATGTTGTTTTATGGATCACAACAAACAGTCCATCTTTTTCTTTTTCTTTTTCTTTTTTTTTTTTTTTTAAAAAATTTAACATAAATTATCCCCTCTAATTGATAATTATAGATTTTGGTAAGGAAGAGAATATAAAAACCTGAAAGTGGGGATGTGGGGGTAATATTAAAAGCAGAAAAAACCCAAAACTAGTTTATCATCCATATTCTAAAAGAGCATATGGTGCCAAATCAGCTTCAAGAGAATGGCTCTTATTGAATAGGCGGCCGCTACAAATAATTTAACAAATGGGTTTTGTCATTATTTATTAAAGTTCGTCATTACTATATGTTAAGCCATATTAGTTGGGAATGATTGTCCTATATGTGAGAATTATCCACAACTTCATTCATTGAAACATAATTTATTTAAATTTCAGCTCAGCAACAAATAATAACGTTGAACTTAAAAACAAATAACAAAATCTAACACAATAATCGTTGTCACACACAAACAAAAATTAATTACAAATGAAGTCATGCAATTAGGGAACATTTTTGGTTTCAGTGTTAATTTGTGTGATCATAATTACTAACTCTTGGTCACGACATTAAAAAGGAAAATTGTACTATATAGTTTTCTTTTATGGGTGGAACCCAGTGCTATCTATTTATTTTATAACAGAATAATGTTTGTCACACTTGTTAACTCTTAAACATCATTATTTCGATTAAAAACAAAAACCTTATTTTATAAATAATCATTCGGTTAGAAAAAAGAAAAAGATAAATGCCAATTTGCCAATTTTTCCTTTTGATATAGAGGGAGAGATTCAAATTCAATAAAAACAAATAGTAATTTTATTATTAAATTGTTAGCGTAGTGATACTGAATTGCTATTTTTAGTTTATTATTATTATTACAAAAAAAAAATAGTATTATTTTTATTTGGAATTGGGGAAATTCTAACTCACTGTTTACTTATGAAATAATAAATTTTACTACTAGACTATTTAAGATGAGAGTTTAAAAACTAAAATCCCTTATTTTATCTCTCTCTCTCTCTCTATATATATATATATATATATATATATGTATATTGGCTAAGCTGCTAGGAACCATTTAATCAACAGATAAATAAAACATTATTTTGGTCTTAGCATCATGTCCATTGTACATGCCCTAAAGCTGGCTAAGGATGCTAAATTAATGTCTTTAACTTTTAAACACAGCAAAAAGTGGGACCATGCCATCTAAATTCCACCCAGATGTGATGCGTCTAACTTATAATTAACTTGTGCCCAGAATAATATGATGAAAGTTTAATCAAATAATAAGATTTTGAAGTTGATGGCAAACATCATCCACATTATTTTATATTATCCTGAACCTCATCCACATTTTCACTACATTTATTTTAATTATTTTTTATTATTTTAACTAAAACCTTTGAATTATATTACTAGAATTAAGAACAGATTAGTTGACATGATTAATCAAATCAAATCCCAACAATCCCACCATTGATTTTCTTCCAAGTTCAAAAGCAATACCGCTAATCCGCCAGCGTGACGGTGCATTATGTATCAACCTCTATGGGCTTATGCACAGGTAATATTTTCCCATAACCATCCCATACTAGTACTTCACGGTTCTTAAATAGCCGTTGAAAAAATGTTCAGGTTAACGCCATTTTGTCGTCAGCGCGCCGGCATATGTTATGAGAAACTATATATATATAGGTATTATTATAATAATTATTTTTTCATATATATATATATATATGTATACTGTGGTATAGAGAATAATGAATTTTTTTTTTTAGAAGCTTATTAATTTTTTTTGTCTGAGAGTCATAAACTTGTTTAAATTTGTGGCTGAAAACGTTTTATACATTTTCGTATCATGTTTAAAAAAAAATAAATAAAAAATAAACTGGCATCGTTTTGGTCAAATCTTGCAATTGCATGTGTTGATTTTTATCTACATCAGTACGCTACCCATTAGTTTCATTATCGATGGAACGAAATAAATTTCCCTCTTCTTGAATAAAAGTTTTCAATAGCAAAACCTTTTTTTGTTTTTGACAAAAATAGGCATTCCGAGTGAGCCATTAACCTAACTTGATGTTACCATTTATATCTTAAATATTAATATAGATTTGGAGCTAAAAAAATCTCCTTCCTCTAATATAAAGTATATCCAAAAAAAAATAAAAGAAAAAGAAAGCCTATAATAATAAAAATCACTTTTAAATAATAATAATAATAACAATAATAATAAATTTAATCTTTTTTTTTTTTGGCTGAATAAATTTAATCTTTTAAACAGTATAAAGTTTATATAGTTCATTTTGGTATATGCAATCATAATTTTAGATCTAACTACAAATAAAACACGTGAATTGAAAATACTGTAACACAGTCTCGAACCTACTTGCGTCTGACAGACTAATCTAGTAATCTGAGTTGTAGCAATTAGAAATTCCAAACTTGATGGGCCACCTGTCTATTAAATGATAGCACGAGGCAAACATGATGTGATTTGCATTAGATAATAACCGTGCAAAACGGAGCATTACTTACTTGACCCGAATCAGGATTGGACCACATTTATTTAAAGTTTTATTTATTTATTTATTTTTGTTAAATTTAGGTTTTAATTCTCCTAATTCATCAATGGGCACAGTAAAACTGACAGCAGCTGATTTTTATTTTTATTTTTTTTATTTTTTTATTGAAAGGAGAAGATGGACGGTGAGCAGGCACTATCATTAGGTGCATATGTGGCCACAATTATGCCAGGTAAGCTCTACCAATTTTTTCTTGACAATCATATCAGGGCATTTAAGTCCTTTTACACGAATAGCTACGAAAATGATTGGTCGGCCATAGGATAAGAAAATAAATTCAGAATTTAAATTAATTACATAGCATTTGGGTCCCACTCCCACTACTCTTTTCTCCTTTGCCTCACCTAAACTTTACTATATAATACCTCAACGCCCCCACTCACTGCTCTTATCGGAGAAATAGAGAGAGAGCGAGAAATCAAACGGTGATCAATCAGAGCTTTTTTCTGCTAAATTAAAAAAAAAATGGAGGGTAAGGAAGAAGATGTTAAATTGGGAGCCAACAAGTATAGAGAGACGCAGCCGATTGGAACGGCGGCTCAGAGCCAAGATGACAGCAAGGACTACAAAGAGCCGCCTCCGGCGCCGCTGATTGAGCCAGGTGAGCTGACTTCATGGTCTTTTTACAGAGCTGGTATCGCCGAGTTCGTTGCCACGTTTCTCTTCCTGTACATCACCGTTTTAACGGTGATGGGAGTGTTCAAAGATCCAACGAAGTGTACAACGGTCGGGATTCAAGGGATCGCTTGGGCATTTGGAGGCATGATCTTCGCCCTCGTTTATTGTACCGCCGGTATCTCAGGTTCGTAAATTAAAGAAAAACAAAAAGAATAATATTCATTTTTCTACTTAATTAAAGAATACGCCCACCTTGGGGCTCGAACCCACGACCACAAGGTTAAGAGCCTTGCGCTCTACCGACTGAGCTAGACGGGCAGTTGTTGATTGTTTTACAATGATTTGAAACTCCAACTGTGTAATATTACAGGTGGTCATATAAACCCAGCAGTGACCTTCGGGCTGTTCCTGGCGAGGAAGCTTTCACTGCCGAGAGCATTGTTTTACATGGTGATGCAGACGCTTGGTGCAATTTGTGGCGCTGGTGTAGTGAAAGGGTTTTATGGTGACCGGTACGACCAACTTGGCGGTGGAGCTAACTCCGTTAACCCTGGTTACACCAAAGGTGACGGTCTTGGGGCTGAGATCGTGGGAACTTTCGTCCTCGTTTACACTGTTTTCTCTGCAACTGATGCTAAACGTAACGCCAGAGACTCCCATGTCCCTGTAAGATAGCTCTCTCTCTCTCTCTTTTTCTCTCTAAGTTTTTCAGTTTCTGTATTGAATAATTTGGTTTGTTATTTTTTTTTTTTTTGGGTTATATATATAAATATATAATGAGTTGGATTTCAAAAATTTATCAGATTTTGGCACCTTTGCCAATTGGGTTCGCTGTGTTTTTGGTTCACTTGGCCACAATCCCCATAACCGGAACCGGTATTAACCCAGCTAGGAGTCTCGGTGCTGCAATCATCTTCAATAAGGAAAGGTCCTGGGATCATCACGTAAGTTTTCTGTCAATTCAATAAGCTTTTTTCTTTTCTAAGAATCTGTTTGGTTTCCAAGTAGAATTTCTTACTTTCCGTAAAAAATGAAAACTAGTTCATGTAGTGCTTATAAGATATTAATAAATTTTCGATTATTCATAGTCCTATGCAACATCAAACCAAAATATATGGATCTTGTTAAAAAGTTACTAAATTTCGATAACAAAAAATTTTTTACATCACATCCTCCATATAACAGTGGCATGTAAACATTTTTCCTTATGATAAGAATAGTGGATCATTATTTTGTTTGGTGAATGAAGAATGGTGGATCATGATTCTAAGTTGTTTGTCTTCTTTTATTTGGTTTTGCAGTGGATTTTCTGGGTGGGACCATTTATTGGTGCGGCACTTGCGGCTCTATACCACCAAGTCGTGATCAGAGCCATCCCTTTCAAATCAAAGTGATGATATGGAAAAAATCTCATGATGATCAACACTGATGCTTGTAATTTGTGACCGTTGATGTTCCAATGATCCCAAAGATAAGAAGGAGGAAAGAAAAGGAAAAAAAGAAAAAGAAAAAAAAGAAAATCCAATAACTTTATGCAGTTATCTGGCTTTTGGCTCTGTGTATTTGTATTATGTATCTAAGAATTGTAATATTATCATCCTATGTGTTTTTGAAGGGACCCTTTTCCTGTCACTATTTTTTTATATGGTTTAAAGGGACCCAGTTTATGTGAGTGGGCATTGTGTGTATGGTTGTGATGAATTTTGTGTAATTTTAAATTGGAAAATAACGTCAAGTTTACCTGCTCTGCTCTACAGCTTTGTTAGTTGCTAATTCTTGGATGATTGTAGTTTGTCTTTATCGACATAAAAGTATTAAAAAATGAGTGATAGGTCACCAAATTCGATACCCACTTAGGCTTAGGCATGTGGATGTATTTTGTAGTGTGCGATGTTTTGTGGTAGTTACTGCCACCAACCTGGGGCCCAACCTTTATTGAAAAATTAGTTTTGCTAATCCATTAAAGGAAGGTTCACAGTCCCGGCTGAAACTTCAATCGGCAAGGCATGACTAGCTGAGGACAGCCAAGTGGTTTGTTTTTGATATTGTTTTTGGTAAAGTTGGTTTTGATATCGTTGATAAGTTCGAATCTCTCCATTTTAAAATAAAAATGTTTGGTTATATGTACGTTTAATTTATTATCTGCTATTAGCAGATATTAGGACTCTTGGGCAGTAATAATCATTGCCTTGTAGAAATTCATATGATATTAAGTTCCATTTAGCGTTGTTTGTCTGAAAAAAATAGCATTTTTTTTTTAAAAAAACATTTATGAATACGTAGATAGTGCAACTTGTAATAACGTTTGTGTAATATAAAACAGATCCTTCTGATAAGGAAGAACAAAAATCATTTATCTTACTCCTCACACCTTGAATTTGGCCTTCACACGTGTTGTTTGTCAATAGTTATCCTATTTTAAATTGAAGTTGTCATCCACGTACAACTAGCTTATGCCAAGGTAAAGTTGAAGTCATGACCCAAAAAAAAAATAAAAAATAAATAATAATAATAATAATAATAATAAAAGTGAACTACAAACAATATGGATGTCAAATTGTAACTGAGTGATATGTTAAAATGAACCATCATTATTTCATTTATTTGTAATGAGTTCTTGTAACTTTTTAATGATTTATGTATATATAGATTTAAATTATATCAATTTTTAATCCAGTAAAATAATAATCAATAGTCTTTTCCATTTCGTTTGATAAATAAGAAGATATTTATATATTTATTCTTTTTCAATATCTAAAATTTGGATTTCAATTTTTTTTGTTTTGACAAACATTGATTTAAAAATTAAAAGGTTGATATTTCCTTATTACTTTGTTGTATATAAAAAAGGGGGACAAACATTATTAAGGGCTATTTGTTTTTGTATCTAAAGTTTGAATTTATTAAGATGTTTAAGAATTTTTTTTAAATTTTTTTTTAACTTATTCTTAAATTTCAGACATCTTTATCCGATTAGAAATAGCTAAAATATTTAATCATGTCTTATTCCAAACTGTCTTAAAATGTTTTACCGTGTTTTTTAAATTTTTTTTCCCCCAAAAATTACTTGCTCAAGATGTCTTTAACTCATGTCTTATTCCATCCTATTATATCAACCCCCTTTCATTCTCTGGCTGGTTTCTTCTCCTTTGTCTTCATCTTTCTCACTCATTCTTATTCTTCATAAAAAAACACACAAAAAAATTTTAAAAAAAATAAAAAATAAGAACAGCACCTCTCTTTCTTTTTGATCTCTCCCTTTCTTTCGCCCCTCTTCCTCAAACACTGTAACAAAGGAAACTAGAAACACTGGAAAAGCCCCCTCCTCTTTCTTTCTTTTGGTGGTCTCTCCTCCTCTTTCTCTCACTCCTCCAGCAAAGAAAACTAAAAACAGTGGAAAACTAATTAAATTAAAAAGACAAACAAAAAATTCAAACTTTTGTATTAAGAGCTATATTTAGACACCCTATACTCTTAAATTATAAAGACAAACAAAAAATTCATACTTTTGTATTGAGAGCTATGTAGTAGACTCCTATAATCCTATTAAGGTTTATTATTATTAAAAAAAAAAAAAAAAAAAGACACACAACCTATGTAAGTGTACTGGATATTATTGATTTATTTAGTATTCATTTATCCATGTATTTAGGTTATTTTTAAATTTATTGCAAAAAATAAGGTTATTAAAATGTTAATTTAATTTTTAAAATAGTCTTGAAAATTTGCACTGAATAAACGGCAGTCCCAAATTATTCAGATTCAAAAGAGGACTAAGAGACATGGCAAAAAGAAAAATAATAAAAATACTAATAAAAAATAAGGATGTAATTATAGGATAATAGAGGATTGGAAAACTTCTGTGTTAAGAAAGAGTTTCACATGCTAAAACTTTGCGGTATGCAACAGATTTTTTTTTTTTTTTGTTTTTTTTTAAATGTACTTAGATAAGTTTTACAAAACTTTAAAGCCAGTTTGATTTAATGACTGAAGAACATGTGAATCTATTGTCCAGTTGTTAAAGGAAATTTGAAATCAAGTCATCAAAACTTAAATTTAAAATTTGCAGGATAACAGGTTGACCAAGTATTGATTAAAAAGTTGAGTATACTTTAATGTTTTTTTTTTTTTTTTCTTCTCCCTTTTTTTAATTTTATTTTGAAATCAGTATACTTTGACGTTGGGAATTGAAAATTTGACTTATCAAAATTTGATACTATTTTTTTGCACCAATGTTTATAAAATTTTGTTTGATTTTGGTGAAAAGAAAAGGTTAAAATTGTAGGAGTTGATGATGATAGTACTCAAACCTATCTCTTTTGTTTTGCATTTTACCAATTCTCTGAATTCATCATTCATATATTGAATTAGCCCTATAACTTCCTAATTATTTATAATTCTGCTAGAAGACAAATTCATTTGTATGGAGCTATAGAGATTTTTTTTTTTTTTTTTGGGGTAATAAGGTCTTAGGGGGTTGTTTGGCATAACATTTGAAATGCTAAATGCCTTTGGAAAGAGCTTTTTGAAAACATGAGAAGCCAAAACCCGACTTAATGAAATCTTTAAAATTTCAATTTTTAACCTTCAAATTTCTACATAACAAAATTTATTTTTCAACCATATCCCAAGCTTTTCCTCTAGACATTGTTTCTTTTATCGCCCTTCTATTCCATTTGTCTGGGGGATTGGGTTTTCTTTCTTGAAGTTATTGCATAATAATTTCAAAAGATAATGGAAATAGTAACCCCAAAAATTTTTTTATTCTACACTTCTATAACTCAAATGCTCTATTTGTCTTTTTTTTTTGGTTGTACGTTTACCACAATATATTGTCTAATATATGCATTTATTTGTTGATTGTAAATCTGAATGAAATAGTGGTTCTTTTCCTTTCCTTCCAAAAAGCAAAGAAAAAAAAATCTTTCACCATGCAATTGGTTCTCAAATATACACATATTTTGTAGTTTAAAAAAGAAAAATAAATCTTTCACCATGTAATTGGTTCTCAAAAAATATATATTTTGTAGTTTATTATATGTAACGCTTGAGTTCTAAAATCCATTGACGTAGATAATAAATACATTTATTAGCATGTGCTCATTTTATTTTGAAATTAATATATTATTCTTATTAAGAGTGATATAGCCATTGTTAATATTGAAATGAAAAATAATATGATCATATCAAATAGATATAAAAGCTCTTTTCGAAATAATATGAAAAATAATTTCCTAATGATATTCAAGGAGCTACAACTTCTACTTTTCTTTTTATGCTTTTTTTTTTTTTTTTTTTGATAAATTACTTGTCTTTTTATGCTTGAAAACGAAAATAAAAGTGATCCATAATGGTCCCTCTTTGCCAGATTAAAATGAAAGGAAAATTATAGAACAACCATTCCCTTACCCATAGTCTCCCTGTGGTTTATTTTCTAGTGTATATAGAATAACACTAAAAAAGCTTTGTTTCGGTGGCCCATTATTTACTTGCGTAAACAGGCCCAAAACACAAACAAAATCAAATGAAACCGTACCATTTTCGGCTTACACCCAAAAACCCTAGCGCTCGCGCCTTCCTTCCTCGTGGTCTCTCTCGCAGGCTCTCTTTGTCCCAAGCGAGTCAGATCCATTGAGCTGAAGAGAGAATGGCGAGCGAGCACACAGTATTGCAGTTCTCATCGTCGTCCTCCGCGAGCTTGTCGGCGAAGGTTCATCCTCTAGTCATTTTTAACATCTGCGATTGCTATGTCAGACGCCCCGACCAAGCTGACCGAGTTATTGGCACACTCCTCGGCTCGATCTTGCCCGATGGCACCGTTGATATCCGCAACTCTTATGCTGTTCCTCACAGCGAGTCCTCCGACCAGGTCCTCTTTGCTTTGTGTACCCAATTTTACATTCACTTTTTTTTTTCTTTTCTTATTTTATTTTTCATTTTGGTGTTTTTGTATGATTAGTTTCTGCGACAAGATGGCAAAAGATGTATATGTTTTAAGAATATTCATTAGGTTTTTATTTTTTTTTATTTTTATTTTTTTTATTTAAATTTTTGAATGCAGCTTTGATTTTCTGTCTAATTTCTGAGAAGATGTGGAAAAGGGAATTTTATTAACATATAATATCACAGTATACGAACCTGAATGGGAACAAATAATATTTGGATAATTTATATAGATTTCAGTTTATTGAAGCTGTAGGTTTTTTTTTTTTTTTTACTTTTATTTTTATTTATTTTTGTTTTGTTCTTAATATGTAAAACCAAACATGTAGGGCATTTTATTTTTAGTTTACTTAAGTTGCAACTTTTAGCAATTTTCACTGTGGAACTTGGGATTGAGGAGTGGTGTAGTAGGTTGAGAGGCATTGCAAACTCATAATTCGTTGGAAGTTCTTTTCCGAGCCTTGTGATACTCAATCCTTCCCTGATTGCACCTTAGGCTAGTTCAATAGATTTTACATGCTCAGTGTCAGGTTATCGGAAATTGTGGCTGAATGAAAACATAAATTTTAATGACTCCCGTATTTGGTGAATTAGAGGAGAAGAAAAATTAGAATAGGTACCTCTGATAGGCGGTGAACACATATTAGAGACTAAGAAGTTGGCATAGTGGCTTATGGTGTGGTCTTATTCGTGGAACAGTGATCTGCCGAAAGACCTTAAATTTGGAATATATGGATATTGCTGTGATTTTAAATTCTTCTAAACATGGATAGTTTCCAGAGTCCTATGAAGTAATTACTGTTTTTAAATTGATTTGCTCATCATGAATACAGGTTGCTTTGGATATTGATTATCATCACAATATGTTGATATCACATCAAAAGGTGAACCCAAAGGAAGTCATTGTTGGATGGTAAGTCTTTTTCTTAAAATTATTTCTTATTGTTGTGTTTCAATTTATGGTTAGATTGTCGGATTTCAGACGTTATAAACATATTTCTACATCTCAGTTTTCCTTTGGTTGTTACATTTCTGTAGTTGAAGGGCATGCTCAAATACACAGTGCAGAAGATTAGGAATGTTTTCTTACTTTTCTAGCACTGTTTAACTCTACATGGTTAATGGTTTCTGACTTCAATGTGTAAGAATACACAGTGCCAAATACTGGAAATTTTTTTCTGTGGTTTGTGTTTTGAGCTTCATCCTCTATGGACTTCAAATTATTGAAAAGAACCAACAACATTTCTAGGCAATATAACTAAGGCATATATTATAGGAAATTTTGTTTTTCTTGAGTTAATAAAAAATGTTTAATATTGCACTTTCATGGGTAATATACAGGTATTCAACTGGTTTAGGAGTTACTGGTGGTAGTGCGTTGATCCATGAATTTTATTCTAGAGAAGTTTCCAACCCTGTTCATTTGACTGTTGATACGGGGTTCAGTACTGGAGAGGGTACCATAAAAGCTTATGTTTCTGTAAATTTGTCTCTTGGAGACCGGCAACTTGCTGCACAGTTTCAAGAGATTCCCCTAGATCTCCGCATGGTTGAAGCTGAGCGAGTTGGATGTATGTAGTCATTTAAGCTTTAATTTCTTGTAATTTAGTTGGTTATCTGTGCACTCTCTTACATCGTACATATAATTAACTTTTTCTGAGTTGGTGGAAAAGTTGTTACTTATTTATGTTTGCTGGAAATGTGTATTGTTTTTGGAGATAGATGAGACATCCTTGAGAGCAATGGTCGGGTGTTAGATTTTACAACAGTTCTTGAAACAGTTGTCTGCTGTGTGATTGTTTCCCTATTCGAGTATAATACTAATAAATGAAATTGCACTGTTTTAGATTGCAGCTGTACAAGTATTATTATGGTCACTGTACTGAAACATATGGTCTTAAGCTTGTAACTCATGTTTTAATCAAATTTGTATCATAGTAAGTATTCTTGAAGTGATATTTACATTTTTGATATTTTAAGATTTGACAAATCTATTTTCAGAGTTTATTCTTTTCTGTAATATGTCAATCTATGGGAGTCAATGTGGGTGTGCATTAGAGGGTGAGGAAGTGTATACCTTGGGAATAGGTATGTCAACTGAAGTTTAAAAATTTTGCGTATTATTGTGTCAAGTATGAGGTCCTCATTACTTAAATAGGAAGAGTTTGTTTTATGTCATTGGGCAACAATGGATTCTTTCCCCAAATTATATTAGTTTTAATTGATGATTTCACTTCAATGCACATATGAAATGCACACATATCCATTGTGCATGGATTCCATTCTGAGCTTGAAGCTAATGTATTAATATGATATCAGATATTCAAGAGAAAAGATGATCCAATGAAATTATAATTTTTATTTATTTATTTATTTTGAATGGATATTGTCTATTGTTTGATTAGAATTGCACTGTACAACGCATGCCAATTTTCTATCATTTTTGGTCTGAGCAGTTATGATATTTTAATCATAAATCAGAATTCTATTGAAATGCTGAAAGCAACCTTCCTAGTTAGAAGATTGTTTGGATCTGATTTGAAATTTATTTTCTGTGATTCCAGTCGATATTCTGAAGACAACAATGGTTGACAAACTTCCAACTGATTTGGAAGGAATGGAAGCTTCAATGGAGCGGCTACTAGCTCTAGTTGATGAGGTTTACAAATATGTAGATAATGTCGTGGTAAGGAGGCATTACCTTCTTCACTGTGTAATTTGCTTTTTGCTTGATATGGTAATTGTAACTTTTTCCCTCTCAGGAAGGGCGTGTTGCACCGGATAACAACATAGGGAGATTTATATCAGATACTGTAGCATCACTTCCCAAATTGCCTCCAACAGCTTTTGATAAGCTTGTGAACGATAGCTTGCAGGTAAAATTAGATTTAGGTTATTTTCAAGTTACATTAAGCCTTGCCAGAGCTGTTTTTATGGTACAAGAGTTTGGTGATTTATTAAACACTGGAAATATGTGAAATATATGTCAGGAAAGAGACATCAACTTGAAAGTGTACCTGCATTTTGTAACCACCGTATAATGTAGACCACATTCATAACTGCACTATGTTGTTTAAGATCTTAAAAATGTTGATAGTTCTTCGCTAGGTTTTAATATTTGTTCTGGTTGTCCATCGTGTTGGCAATTTTTCTGCTCAAGCTATCAGTGTTGCTATCAATTGTATGGCATTTGACCTTTTGGTTTTTGTTCGTTGCAGGACCATTTGCTCATGTTATATTTGTCAAGCATTACTAGGACACAGCTCAGCTTAGCGGAAAAGTTGAACACAGCCGCTCAGGTTCTGTAATTCACATCCACTCCAGGAATTATTTGCCAAGACAAATTTAATTTTACAAGTTTTATGTTTGTGATATATGGCCCCGACTTAGAGAAATGCGGCATTTTATTTTCAGATAAGGTTGTAATCTTTTTGCTTCATTTTGAATATAGGTAGGTTCTCTGAATTTGTTAAGACTTCTTTCCGTGGAATACTTTTAGCTAAAAATGTTTAATTTTTTTTGGAGCTAGTTTCGATGGTTCAAATGTTGTCCTATATTGATTTCTAGATTTCTTCTCCAAATTTTATGTTACTTCTACAATCCAAAATAGCAGTCCTTTATTTCGGGTGGGAATGCTGCGACGAAGCTGCTTATTTATTGTTTTTTAATTACTTCTAGTCGTCAATCAACCACTGGTTGATATATATATATGTTTCAGTCTCGAATTTTAAGTTTATAAGATTTTCTTTTGGACCTTATGTTTTGTACATTAATTTTGTGCATTTTTCTTTTTGTACTCCCAAGTCTTTTTGAAAAATAAAAATTTAAATAAACAAAAATATGATTTTCTCATATTTTAGTTGATTAAGTGATTAAGAGGTTTAGTCAATTTGCATTTAGTATTTACGCGAATCCAATGCTCAGCGTCATTCCATTCAATGAAAATTTATTGCATCTTGGGTGTTGGTGTGCATGTGCATGTTGTGTCTAAACCATTTGGAAAAAAAAAAATTTTTGATTTTTTTTTTAATTATTAGTTCAGTGCATTTAGGCTGATGCAGCTGATGTTATGTAAAAATAATCGTGGTTTTTTGTGGTTTGAATTTCAATTTTTATGCTTTAAAATATTTAAAGCTTCTGTAAACAAGGAGTTTAGATATATTGGAAGTTCATAAAAAGTTTAAATTGTTGATTGCTTTGGGGGAAAAAAAAAAAATGAAATATAAAAGTGAATAATTGTGGTATGTTTATTCTGAATTATGCTATGCCTACCGTGCCAACTGTCATTTTTGAGGAATCATCTAGGTGGAAACTAAACAAAATTACTTGTGTATATAGTTTTTACTTTTTTTTATTTATATTTTTTTGGGATATTGGTAAGTTTTTAACTTGCGTGATTATATATAAGATAACTTGCTTCCTTTTGCCTGTCCGCAAGTTAAAATGTGCTGATGTTTGCAGTATCATAAAAAAATTATATATTTTATTGGAGGGTTCCATTGGCAAAGCATATAATAGGAGTTGAACCTACAAATTCGTCAATTATGAGTTGGGCGTTTTAATCATTCAGTCATGGATGTTTAGGGGGAAGTATTTTCCGGTCAAATTTTATAAAATGTGTTTTTATCCGTTTGTAATGTTGTTAGCGGGAAGTATATTTTTGGGTCAAATTTTATAAAATGTGTTTTTATCCGTTTGTAATGTTTTTAGAGATGTAGGAATCTCCTCCTTATACAAAACTAAAAGATGTATTGAATACACAGTTTCACGTTTTTGTTATGCATCTAAATACGGATGACCTGACCTTAGGACTCACTGCCAAGCAGAATGGTTGGTACTCAATGATAAGGTATTGAAAAGCCAGGAAGTGGGTAAGTGATGGGAGAGTAAATGCCTAAAATGGGTCCCAGCTTGCAAAGTATTGAATTGAGACACTAGAAAGTAGAAAGTGCCTATGATAATGTTATTATATTGATTATTAAGAAAATAATTTTGTGGGAATGGTGGGAAGTGAACCTTCCACTGCTCTTTATTTATTATGAGGCAGCAATGCCAGAAAAAACAAAGATGGAAAATTGGTAAGAGAGAGGGGCGGCGTGGATTTCACGCGTGCCCTAATTCTAGCATAAGACTTCTCGAATCTCACTGAATAACATTTTCCTCGTTCCTCTGTTGCAGAATTCAAAGCCCCAATATTCCATTTAATTTTTTTTTTGGTTTTTTTGTTTTTGTTTTTGCTTTGTTTTTGGTTTCTCTCTGTCTCCAAAATCATCTAACATAAAAAAGTGGGTGTAGTATAGGGGTATCAGGTGGACAATAAACGACAAATCATATACGACATCTGGCACTTTTGCCAATCCCTTCTTATCCTTCTCTCTACCACCTTCCTTTCAGCTTTCAACTATTGTTTGTTTTTGGCTTTTCATTTTTGAGTTCCTTTCCCAATTACTGCTCATAGGTTTGGTTCTTGTTTATTTAAAGAAACCCATCTCTTTGAAAAGGAATTCACAAAATTAAAATTAGCTATTTAATTTTTTTTTTAAATTCTTTTTTGGTCCCTCCTAGGTGTTTTCCAATAAGAGACATCTTCAAGATTATGCTGATCAAGGTTGGCAAATAGCACTACCCAGCCAATGCGCAGTGTTCCACTAACAAGTATGTTTTTTGGCTGTATAATTGGGTGAATCATATATGGTTAATTACCTGTACAAGAAGTAATAGTATTGGTTACCTGTACAAGAAATTAACTCATTAAACTAGTCTACTACTACTAGACTCCTAGAAGGTAGATTAGATATATCAAAGCACAACAATATTTGAAACGATATAAATTGTTCCAATCACAACCGAACAAATTTTATGCTCGTGAGTACAACACATTCTTGGGAATTGGAAAAATTATTGCTAAAACACAACTTGGCTCTTCTCCTCTACCAGACTAGATTAATCTCCATGATCAAGTTATATAGACCCGTGCATGAATATGTATGCATGCTTTCAGATATACACTTCAGAAAATCATGCATATTGTGCACCTCTATAACATACAGACAGTATCAGCAACAAAATCTTAAAATTCAGAGTTCTGATATTAAGTGGCTTAGTGGTCCAGACTGATATTAGCCAACAAGGGTTAGTTTGAAATATTACCATGATCGATCTCCGTAAACATTGCACTATCCAAAATGAACATTTTCATAAAGATACTAATTTAAATTACCATGGCATGCATTAATAAACCATTATCTGACCTAGCTAGACTTTTAAAACTTCAAAGGCATAGACGTCGACCCAATTGAGGGACAAGCCATAAACTCCAAAATTGCAACTTGAACTTTAGAACGACCCCAGAAATGGTCACCAACAATCAAATGAGAAGTGTCTTTTTAGATTCCCTAGATATATATATTTTATATGTATATATTTTGAACCAAAAGGTGAAGCAAACCGAGTGACTATAAAAAGGGCATGTAGTTGGCTAAGACAAGGAAGCACATGACATAATAAAATCCAATTTGCTCCCCCCCCACTTTTGGCTGTTAATGAGTTGTCCCTCCCAAATATCAAATTAGCGGTTTTATTTGTCTTTTGTTTATGTCCCCACATCCTTAAAAGAAGGTTTAACCCCTCAAATTATTTTGACTCAGCTGTACTTGTGGTCAACCTAACTGAGTATCTATGTCAGTCTGTTTGCGATCACAACCGTCCAACTTAGATCAGACAATACGTAACTTTGACTTTTCACTTGCATCAATCCCTTTTTGCCAACCACCCATTTAACATTAATCAATGAAAATATATAAGCTATTATTATTCTATATTGTGTTTGGCAGACACTCTTTCCTAATTTAAAAATAAATGTTTGGCTTACTCACATGTCGTGGTGGTGTTGGACGTCTACTAATAAAGCATGAACCGATATTATAATAATAAGACTACATATCTATATATATATAGATATATATATATATATATCTATATGAATTATCTAATTAGTAATTTTCTAATTTTGATTAGTATAGGATGATTATGTGGTAAGTGTTAGTTGTCATACATATATATATAAAAATAGATGCATATCATGTCAATCTAATGGTTTTTATCATCATCACTATCTTTTTTAATTCTCAAATTACTTCAATAGTTGCAATTAAAAATTTCATTTAAAGTGATTTGGATCCACACAATATTCATTTGCCACAAGTTAATAAGAGTTTACCATGTCACTAAATTTATATTTAGTAGATAATTGAATTTTAAATATCAACTTTCACATAATTTAAGAGTTAATAATGGAAGATTTATTTTCCAACCACCAGATCAATTTATTATAACTATGAATCGTTATATGTATAATCAACATTTAGATTAAGATTTAAAAATGCATTAATAGTTTTTTGATTCATATAGTATAGAGTCTATAGACTTGTCCAAATTAAGTTTAGTATGTCATTAAATTGATCACTAATTAATTTTAAATATTTGAAGTAAGATGTGATGCTTAAATTATCAGGTTGATCCAATGAGAAAACGACTCTCTCTCTCTCTCTCTCTCTCTCTCTCTCTCTCTCTCTCTCTCTCTCTGTGTATATATATATATATATATAATAGTAATAAAGCACACTTTACTGAAAAGCACAAAAAAAACCCCATTCCCATCAATAAAGATGAACTCAAGGAAATAAATATATAACCTTCAAGAGCATTGAGTTTCAAAGTTTGTATATAATTTAATCATAATTAGTGAAACTTACATCTTGTCTGCTCGTAGACCAAAACGTTGAACAGTGGCAGCTTTTGCGCATGTCTCTCTATTTCTAATCTCTCTCTCTGCACAAAGAACAGGGTAAAGATAAAACCGAAACAAATCCACATATTATTTGAATCTTCACATTCCCTAAAAACAAAGCAGATGGAGAAAGAAAAAGAAAAATAAACAATAGTTGTTAATCTCTATGCATTAATATATGTATTTTTGTACTTTAAAAATATATCAAAAGCTTATAATATATGTTATTGTTCACTTTTAAGGTATTATATATGCACACGGGTTCACATTGTTTTGGGTTCAGAAGGCTCAGAAGTAAAAGTTTCAGAGAGAGACAACAAAACTTGAAAGAATTAGCTGCAAAAAATGGAGGAGGGCATGTCAGGCTTTTGTATTAAAGCTGGAAGTGTTCGTGGTAATGGTGGTTGTGGTGGTGGTGGAAATCGTGGTGGTACGGGGACAAAGTGTGGGCGTTGGAATCCTACTACTGAACAGGTAAAAGTTCTGACTGACCTGTTCAGGTCTGGACTCCGCACCCCGAGCACTGACCAGATTCAGAAGATCTCTTCTCAGCTTAGCTTTTACGGTAAGATCGAGAGCAAGAACGTGTTTTACTGGTTTCAAAACCATAAAGCTAGAGAAAGACAGAAGCGTCGAAGGGTTTCCATTGATGAGAAAGATTTTATTCTTCGTGAGGAAAAAAATTCATATCCAAAAGGTATGTGTGTGTATAATATATATACATAGTCATTTACCTATCAGCACGTCCCGATAATTTTTATAATTTTTCTTTTCCTTTTGTTTCTATTCAGTGTTTTTGATAGTTGAGTTTCAAACTTTTTTTTTGGCCCGCATGTTACAGATTATGGAGAAATAAATCAGGTTTCGGAGCCTGAAAGAGTGATTGAAACGCTTCAGCTTTTTCCAATAAACTCATTTGGTGAATCAGAATCGGAAAGGTTGAGATTTCATGCAAATGAATGCAAAGAAACAACAGCTTTCCCCTACGCAATCGACACGGGAATGGATCATCCGCCATTGGATCTGCGTCTAAGCTTCCTCTGAACATATATATCTTTTAGATCTTAGTACACCGAAAAAAAGAAAAAAAAAAAAAAAAAGAAAAAAAGGAAAAAATTTTTACAAATTTGATAGTTGGGGCTATGGTTGTCAAGGGAAATAGAAGGGTTGGGAGGATAAAAAGTTTGAAACTTGTAGCTGAAAAATTTTAGTAGTGAAAGATTTTAATTTAGTTTCATGCATCAATATATTTAATTATTAAAATAATATTGAAATGCTTTGGACATTCTTCTCTGCATGCTCAGAGAAAGTTTGTTTTTATCTCTCTGTGGTTTACTCTGTTGGATTCTAGTTTTTATGAATATGGGGTTGGAAATTGGAATTTGCTTCCTCTCATGAGAGATGTCTTTCTTGGAGTGCATAAATATACTTGTATAAAACAATCTACAAATATGGATCAGACCTTGGGTTCTGCTACCCGTCTTTGAATTTCATGTGCTTATCTACTAAACAAAGCCATAAGAGACGATATTATTGACTCAAGATTAATTTTGATTTGCCCTCAAAAAAATAAATAAACAAATACTAAAGAATTCGGCATTTTTATTTTTCTCTTCTTCATGAAACCAAATTATATTTAAGTTTGTTGGTTTCCCTACTGTTGATGCATGTGGGTTTTGTTTGAATGCTAAAATAATATTATTTCAATATTATTAGAAAAAGAACATGAATGCTTTTATATATATATATATATATGTATATAAAGAAATAATTTGATATGTATAAGTGACAGGGCCATATTAATCCTACTAATTAATTCAAAAAAAAAAAAAAAAAGAAGAAAAGAAATAACTAGGTTGCTAAAAGCATTTCGAATAGTTTTATTCATTGAAATTTATATGGTATGAGAAATAAAAGGTATTCATGCTTATGTGACACAGTGTTTGATGCATAATGAAAGACTAGGAGCTCGTGTTGTCTTCAACTTCTGCAACTCCAGCTCCCTGATTGACCTTCAAATTGGGAATTAGGGCTTTTATTTACAGTTGCTTAGTTTTGAATTTTATTGGGCCACTAGTGGACCTTAATTTCTTTTTGTTTTTATTTGTGTTAGTAATATGGTGCATTTTGTACGCTTGATTGGCAAGGAGTGCTCAGATGAGCTACCATAGTAATTGTGGTGTTCCTGCAGCATCTCATAAAGCTGACTCATTTATTTGGTCTCTTATTGGTCAAGTCTTGCCACTCAGCATTGAGTCAGTAGTCATTGATTAAAAAAGTTCTTTTCATCCTTTTTAGCTTGTATAAAAGCTTGGTGGTCCTTAAGCTTGAGTCAGACTTTATTTTCTATTGTTGATCGTTGTAAGCTCTGTGAGCTTGGGTTTATTAATGGAGTTGGACTAGTTAAATTTCGAGTTTCCTTTCTAAGCTCAATTTTAGTAATTCCAGTGCTTTTCTCACATTGACTTATCTATTTAATGGACAATATTTCTTATCAATTTAAATAAACTAATGTCTCTTTTAAATGGTTTTGTTTAGAATAGAATGAAATAGAATGATGATGTGTAATACTTTAAATTGTTGATTTTAATTTTATTTTATTATACTTATTTCCTATTTTTTGGTTTATCTTCCTGTTGAAATATAGTTTCAGTAAATCTTTGCAGGCCAATTCTCTAAATTTCAGTTGCTATGTCTCTTTAAATCCGAAAGAAAACAAAGGAAAAACACTAACAAAGAACAAAAGAAAACATAGAAACAAAAGAAAATCAAACAAAGAGCGAAAGGGATAAAAAAAGAATTAAAGCCTAGAAGGAGAAAGAGGGAAAACCACAAACAAAATAGAGAGAGAGATTGATGTAGGAAACAGAGAAAAGTAACTAATTCCAGTTGAAAAACTAAGAAAATTCAAAGATTCCAGTGGAGGAAACAATGGAAAACTTGAGCTTCAAGCTCTGTTTACAATGGTAAGAAAGAAACTGATATCCCTTTTGAAAGAAAATGGCCAGGTTTTTTAAAACTCAATCCTAAAACAGGGAATGACAAAATGGGGTCGTATTCTTATAGTATTATTTTATCACAAATCATATGCTAACTAGTATTCATTATATAATAAAATATAAAATAAAAGTAAATGAAATGGTGAATTTTAAAGTTGTTGGTGTAGAAAACAAGTTGCTGGTGTGTAGCAAACAACTTGCTGGTGTGGACTACTGGTGTAGAAAACTAAAGCAGCTGGTGTGTATACTAAACGCTGGTGAAGTGGCTAATCGACAACAACATCTAAGCTCTTTCTCCATCAATTCTTCCTCACCAGAAGAAAGCTTGTCCTTAAGATTGTAGAGAATTGTAAGAGCATCGTCAGGAGGATAATAAGGGCACACATCAGTAACATTGAAGGTAGAAGAGATCTTTAACTCGGAAGGAAGATATAGGATGTAGGCATTATCTCCAAGCTTTTTAAGTACTTGAAAAAGACCCAATTTCTTTGCCATCAACTTTCCATAAGTGCCAGTAAGGAAACAATCCTTTCGAAGAAAAATCATGACCAAATCTCCATCTGCAAAAGTTTTGTAATGCCGATGTCTGTCAACAATAACTTTGTATTTCTCATTGGCCTCCTGAATGCGAAGCTGCACCTCTTTATGGAAGTTCACATACTGCTCAGCCAAACTATCGGTTGTAGCATTGGTTGAGTCTTTCAAAAGAAGTAAATTTGTTGTGTGATTTGGTGGTTTAGTGTTGACAATAACAAAGGGAGAAAGACCTATAGTTCTATTCACCATGCTGTTGTAAGCAAATTCAATTTGAGGAAGGAAAGTATCCCACTGTTTTTGGTTTATCAGTTGCCAAGCTACGGAGCATGTTGCCCAAAGTTCGATTTACCACCTCTGTTAACCCATCAGTTTAAGGGTGATAGGCACTACCATACTAGAGTTTAGTTCCAAATTTCAGCCAAAGCATTTTCTAGAAATGACTAACGAACTTAACATCACGATCAGAGATAATGGTCATGGGTACACCATGAAGTTGGACAAATTCATTGAAGAAAAGTTATGCTGCATAGCTAGCATCTGCAGCCTTCTTACAAGGAATAAAATGAGCCATTTTTAAGAACCTGCAACCACAACATATATAGAATCAAACCTTCTTTGTGTCATAGGTAAACCAAGGACAAAGTCCATGGAAAGATCCTCCCAAATTGTGGTGGGAACCAACAGTTAAGTGTAAAGCCCTGTGTTTTGTGAGATCTCTTTTGCTATTTGATAGGTTGGACAGTGGTAAACAAATTTTGCAGGCCAAAAGAATCTGTCAATGAGAAGATAGCCTTGTCTCGGCCAACATGTGCAGTAAGGCCTCTAGTGTGTAAATCTGCAATTAGTTGTTATCTAAGCGATGATTGTGGTATAAAAAGCTGATTCCATTTGAAAAGTAAGCCTTTAGTGATGTGGAAATCTTTAGCATATTCTCGATTTTGACATTTTTGCCAAATTGCACCAAAATTAGCATTTGTAGGATAAAGTTCCTGCAAATGATCAAATTCCAAGTGCTTAATGTGTAAAGATATGAGAAGAATAAGATTTTTGATTGAGAGCATCTGCAACTTTGTTGTGTTTGCCTATCTTGAATTGAAAAGAGTAATGAAACTTATGTAGAAATTATAACCAGCAAGCATGGAGGTCTGAAAGCTTCTTTTGTGAAGTGAGATGCGTCAAAGGCAGGTCACTGCGACATGAACTCCTTTTGAATCAGGTAGTGTTCCCAATGGTTTAATGCTCGAATCACAATATAAAGTTCTTGCACATAAGTGTTTCCTTTTTTTTTTTTCGAGCTTCACAAAGCTTCTCACTAAAATACTTAGTGGTCTACCTTCCTGCGATAAGATAGCTCCTATACCAATTTTCAAAGCATCAGTCTCTACTTCGAAAACCTTGTCAAAATTAGGCAGAACTAGCACGAGGGCTTGAGTTAGCCTTTACTTGAGAAGCTGGCAGCTTTGTTCTTGTTCTCATTGCCAACTAAATTTTTCCTTTTTCAAACATTTTGTCAAGGGAGCTGTTAGAATACTAAAATTTTTGATAAACCTTCAATAGAAAGTCACTAAACCATAAAAACCTATTAGTTTGGTTATTGTGGTGGGGAACTTCTATTTAAGAATGGCTTGTACCTTTTTAGGATCGGTGTGAATACCTTTCTGGCTAATTATAAACCCCAAAAAAAGTAATTGATCAGTCATGAATTCACACTTTTTAATGTTTAGGTACAATTTGTAGTCCTGAAAAGCTTGGAAAACCTATTTTAAATGCCCTAAATGTTGCTGTTCGTCCATACTGAAAATTAATATGTCATCAAAGTAAACCACAACGTAGGGACATGGTTTGAGCACTTGATTCATGAGCCTCATAAATGTACTTGGAGTGTCACATTGCCCGAACGGCATTACAAGCCATTTGTACAATCCCTCTCGAGTTTTAAAGGTTGTTTTCCATTTGTCTCTCGGCCTAATTTGAATATGGTGGTAGCAACTCTTGAGATCCAAGCTTTGAGAAAATTTGAGAACCTCCCAATTTGTCCAACATTTCTTCTAGTCGAGGAATGGAAAAGCAGTATTTGATTGTAATTTTGTTTATTTCCCTACTATCAACACACATGCGTCAAATTGTGTATCTTCTCAGCTTGTTTGCTATAAGGGTCAAGGTTGGTTTCGGGGTTATTGTTGGTGGAGACTTGATTAGGAGTGGAATGGAGGCTAGGGAAGTTATGTAGTTTTTTTTTTCTTTTCAGGTTAAAAGGAAAAAAAAGGCTTCCATTTTTGAGGCTGTTTGCCCTGGGTGTTTTATTGTTTTTCTATAACGTTAGCCATATTCACCGCTTCATTAAATGTGTTCACATGGCTATGTTGTTCTTTCTTATGAATGGATCCATTCAAACCAAAAAAGACCTAGTGATTTATTGTTTCTTAGTTTCATTCAAGTTATTCTTAGAGCTAAGCATGAAAAATTAATTTGCATACTCATTTATAGTTCTAGGTCCTTGTTGACAATGGTGGAATTGTTAGTATAAAATTTGGTCATAATCATGAGGTAGAAATCTAGCCTTTAATAACTGTTTCATCCTATGCCATGTTCTAATAGTATCCTTTCCTATCCTCCTTTGGTTTAACAAAACCTGACCCCACCAAGCAGAAGCTCCTCCTCTAAATTTACAGGTAACTAATTTCACCTGCTGTTACTCAGGAATATTCATATAATCTAAGAAATTTTCAATAGTTTCCAACCAATCCAGAAAGTTTTCAATATTCAAATGCCCATAAAAAATAGGCATATCAATTTTCATCTTGTATTCAGAGGTCTTATAGTTTTGTACATACTTGTTTGGCATCCAAAAATGGTGCCTCATACGTGGTTCTCCATACATGGGTTTGATTTGTCTTGGCATCCCTGGCTAAAATTGCAGCCTCAATCTTATCATCAGAGTCCAAATTATCTTTGATTGAAGTGTGAAATGGAGTGTCTTTAGTGAGTTTTGGTGTTCCTGAGTTGAAATGTTGAGGGAATTGAGGATGGGTACGCATCGGTGGGGGCCAAGCAACATTTTGGCCTTGCTATTCGGTAATGTCAGGTGGAGCTTGGTGAGGTCGGGTTTGACACAATTTAAGAGTGAGATCTTCAATTTTATGCTTTAGTCCTTAGATTGATGCCCAAATTGCTTGGTTTGATTACTCATTTCTAGCAGCTTGGCTGCTTCCTACATTAGAGTCGGCCATCAAGCTTGGCTGGATCCAAGACTCTGATACCAATTTAATGTAGCAAACAGAGAAAAGTAACTAATCCCAGCTGGAAAACTAAGAAAATTCAAAGATTCTACTGGAGGAAACAATGATGTTTTCCATTATAGAAACTTGAGTTTCAAGCTCTGTTTCCAATGACAAGAGAAACTGATATCTCCTTTTCGAAGAAAATGGCCAGATTTTTAAAACTCAATCCCAAAATAGAGTATGACAAAACAAGGTTGTATTGTTCTAGTATTATTTTAGCACAAATCACAAACTAACAAGTATTCATTATTTAATAAAATAAAAGTAAATGAAACAGTAAGTTTTAAAGTTGCTGGTGTAGAAAACAAGTTGCTGGTGTGTAGAAAACAAGTTGTTGGTTTGGACTGCTTATGTAGAAAACTAAAGCTTTTGGTGTGTATACTAAATGACTAGTGAAGTGGCTAATTGATAATAACATCTAAGCTTCTTTCTCCATCAGAGATGGAAGAAAAAGAAAAAAAAAAAAAGAGAGAGCCAAAGAACAAGATTAACAATTTCTTAAGTCGGTGGTCACTGAAAAGTCTAAAGCATCTACCTTTTAGTTTTTTGCTATGGTAGATGTAACGTTTTTATCATTGATGCTGAGTTTTATGGGTTTTAAATGATGGCTTTTTATTTTTCTATCGTTTGTTTTTGTGAAAAAGTGGTTTTGACAAAATGGTTTTTGGAATAACAAAACACATGTTCTTTTGTGCTCTTTTTGCATACAGAGAGGAATATTAAGATTTGATGTTGCGAGTGTTAGTGTGGTAAAATTTAGATATTGAATGTTCAAAGAGAAAGACTTTGGTGGTGCCGTGTCCAAGGTCTTACCATCCATTGTATCTTAGGAGACGAGTGTCATAGAACCATCTGTACCGGTGGGGCAAAATCGTCTTAATAACATTATGGTATCACACAGGTCTTGGACAAATCAATTAACTACAAACATACAGGTTTTGAAAGTTATTTTATTTTTCCTAATTTTGATTAAAAATCTTAAGACAAATTTACGATTTGTTTGTTTGAGAATTTATATTTGTTTAGATATATATGTTATATATTTGTTTGTTTGAAAAAAAATATTATTTTTCCTCCGCACCTTGCTTTATTTTGATATGGAAAAATTTTATTTTCTATCATTTTATTAAAATTTTTCACTAATGATTAATTGCCCATGCTTTTGTAAAATTTTTGATGATTTTTCGGTGAATTTTCAATGACAAAATGCTGAAAAAACGTAAAAAAAATTACTGAACCGGGTTGGTCGAATTGTTTATAAGAGAAATAGCTCAAAAAGACCCGGCTGAGGGTTGAAGATGGGTCAAAAATGGGTAAATGGGCCAAATGTTATACATGTGGAATGGACCCTGAATTTTTGTTGGGTTTGGTTTAAGTGAAAGTCCAGCCCATGTGTCAATAGGCTACTATTTAGACCAGAACAGAGACCCAATACCAGACCTGGTCCATGAGCAATTTGGCCAAAATGATTTGGGGTCGCCATGTGTTGGTTTCGGCCAAGGACACGTGTCAAGTCGTGGCAGGGCCACATGTCGCATAACGACAAGGCCATGTGTCTGTCAATGGCATATGACATGTGTTGCATCTTGATAGGGCCACGTGGCCGCTGGATAGTGACATCAGTAGACACATTAGCTTGAGTGCCACATCAACATATAGGTACCATGTCAGCAGGTTCCACATCAGCATAGGTGTCACATCAATGCAGTGACATGTCAACATGATGTCGATGATGATGTCATCATGATGTTTGTGACGATGTTAGTGCAGCAATTTAATGGTGTGGTGTATAAAGAAATTTTATGGATGTATTCAGAAATTTTGCGAGTGTATATAGTATTTTGTGGGTTTATAAGAGAACTCTAAAAAAATCATAATGTTGTAATTTCTTATTGGAACTTGGTTTTAATTCGTTTGTTGGGATTGAAAAGAACAACTAATGGATTTCTGTTTTGTGATTTCATAGAAATGGCAAGTGTATCATACAATGTGACTTCTGATACAAGATTAACTGTGCCTGCTGCCTAAGTGCCAACTCTAAATTCTGTGATCCAAATACCTCCTCCTATATCAGTTGTTATACTTACAAATCATGCGATGCTACTAGAGAAATTTAATGGAGCATATTTTAAGAGATGGCAACAAAAGATTTTGCTTTACTTGACCACTCTGAACCTTGCGAGGTTTTTGATTGAAGATGCACCTTCGAGTAATGATGAGAGTGATAAATAAACACTCACGGTGGTGGATGTATGCAAGCATTTCGATTACTTATGTGAATGGCCTATCAGATGTTTTGTACGGAGTGTACTGTAGCACGAAATCAGCAAAAGAGCTATGGGAAACTTTTGACCAGCAAATACAGAACTGAAAATGCTGGTTTCAAAAAGTTTACAGTAGTCTGATTCTTAAAATTCATGATGGTGGATTCAAAGCCTTATGAGTCAAGTACATGAATTACAAGTGCCAATTAAAGAACTTATTGCTAAAAAGATGATAATTAGTAAAGCCTTTTAGGCAGCATCTATGATTGAGAACCCACCATCTAATTGGAAAGACTTCAAGAATTACCTCAAATATAAGAGAAAGAAAATGGATATAGAGACTTTTTTTGCAAACTTTGTATCGAAGATGACAATAAGAGATCTAATAAAATATTTTTGAAGGCCAAGGTCAAGGCCAATATTATGAAGCACGGTCAAAGCTTCAAGAATAAGAAAAAGACTGGAAGAGATTCCAAGTTGGGGCTTAAAGGAGGGATCTCCAAGAAGGCCAAGTTTCAAGGAAAATGGTTTAACTGTGATAAGATGGATCACAGAGCAACAGACTGTAGGCTGCCCCAAAAGAAAAAGAATAAAGTGGCATAGATGGTAGAGTAAATCACTAGAGAGGCTGATGATATCGATCTCAGTATTGTTGTCTTTGAAGTGAACTTGGTAGGATTAAATCCTAAAGAGTGGTGGATTGATACTAGTGTGACCCCCCACATATGTTCAAATAATAACTTATTCACTTCCTTTGAACCAAATAAAAATGGGAAAAAGTTGTTCACGCATAATTCTACCACGTTTGAAATTCAAGGGGAGGGTAAGATAGTCTTGAAGATGACATTTGGAAAGAATCTGACTCTGAATAATGTGCTATATATACCAGACATTCGTAAAAATTTGGTGTCTAGATCGCTTCTAAGCAAATATGGTTTTCGAATGGTGTTCGAGTAAGATAAAGTTGTTTTGTTCAAGTACGAAATACTTGTCGGAAAAATCTATGTAGTTAATAATTTGTTTAAACTGAATGTAATAACTGTAAAGCCTAATGAAATTAATAAAGCTAGTACTTCTTCTACTTACTTGTTTAAGTCTTCCAATTTGTGGCATGGTAGACTAGGTCATGTTAGTTATAATTCTCTACGGAGGTTAATTAACTTGAATCATATTCCCATATTTAAAATTGATTCCAAACATAAGTTTGAAACTTGTGTAAAGACAAAAATTACAAGGTTATCATATCAAACGATTGAAAGAAATATCGAACCTTTGGATTTAATCTATAGTGATATATGTGACTTGAAATTAGCACCAACTAGAGAAGTAATAAGTGTTTTATCACATTTATCGATAATAGCATGAAATATTGCTGTATATACTTACTTAAAAGTAAAGATGAGACAATAAAAATGTTTATTCTCTATAAAACTGAACTTGAGAATCAACTCAACAAAAAGATTAAAGTAATAAGCAGTGATCATGATGGCGAGTATGTAACTCTATTTGATGAGTATTGTGCTCAACATGGTATTAGACATGGAGTTACTCCACCATATCTACCACAGTCAAATGGTGTGGCTAAACGAAAAAATTGTACCTTGAAAGATATCATGAATGAAATGCTAATAAAACCTGGATTATCTCAGAACTTGTGGGGTGAAGCCATTTTGTCGGCAAACTACTTCTTAAAGAAGGTGCCTTAGAAGAATCAAGTGAAATGACACCCTATGAGCTATGAAAAGGAAGACAACCTTCGTATAAATACTTATGAGTGTGGGAGTGTCTGACCAAAGTAGTAGTACGTATTCCTAGGAAAGTGAAAATAGGTCCAAAAACAGTTGATTGCATCTTCGTAGGATATATTTAAAATAGTAGTGTGTATCAATTTTTTATGTATAGGTCTGAAATACCAGCTATACACAAGAATGCGATAACGAAATTAAGAAATGCATCATTTTTTGAGCATATCTTTTTGCACAAGTTTAAAGAAGGACCGACTTCGTCTAAATGAACATATGATGCTATCAATGAAGATAATCATGATAGTGATTAAGAACAAGATACTGAAGTTGAGATTGAGGTTGATCTTGGACAAAACAAGAGAGTAAGAACGAAAAAATTCTTCGGTCCAGATTTTCTTACTTACATGCTAGAAACTGAACCTTAGAGCTTCTAAGAAGTTGTCAATTCTCTTGATGCGAATTGATGGAAAGAAGACATAAAAAGTGAAATTGAATCCATCTTACAAAATCATACTTGGGAGTTAGTAGATTTTTCTTCAAGTTGTAAACCATTAAGTTACAAATGGATATTTAAAAGGCGAATAAAAGCAAATAGAACAATAAATAAATACAAGGCAAGGCTTGTAATTCAGAAATACAAGCAACAACAAGGCCTTGATTATTTTGATACATATTATCCAATAATGAGAATAAATTCCATAAGAATGGTACTAGAGATCACTGCATTGCAAGATCTTAAAGTACATCAAATGGATGTTAAAACAGCCTTTCTTAATAGAGATTTTTATGAAAAGATCTACATGAAACAACCTGAGGGTTTCGCTGCATCAGGATAAGAAAAGAAAGTCTATAAATTGGTGAAATCCTTATATGGACTAAAACAAGCTCCAAAGTAGTGACATCAAAAATTTAATAGTGCCATGCTAAATGATGGGTTTAAAATAAATGAGTGTAATAAATATGTCTATGTAAAAGATAAAGAGAATGGATATGTTATTATTTGTTTGTATGCAGATGACATACTCACTATAGGTAGTGATGATAATATGGTTCAAACTATAAAAACCATGATAAAATCCAAATGTGACATGGAAGATGTGGGGCTTGCCTATGTAATTTTAGGAGAGAATATCACTAGGACTTCAAATGCAATCATTCTTAGTAAAATACATTATGAGTTTGTTTGGTAGGGCGTATTAGGATGTATTGGGCTGTAATGTATTACATAATACGGTGTTTGATGATAGATGACACGTCTAGGGTATTGTATTATGTAATACCCTTTTGTGTTTTTTTCCTTATATAACCTAATAGAAAGCTTTTGCCTTGTATTACCTAATACAATGATCGATTTATGCTGGTTCTCCTTGCTTCTCCTCCCCCACTAGTCTTTGTCTCTCGTAAGTCTTCTCCATTTGTTTTTTCTCTTCAATCAATATGTTCTTTTTTTTTTCCTTGTATTATATTTTTTTTTCTCACATCCATCTATCCTCCATGTCCTTGTATAACCTAATGCATAGCTTTTTCTCCATCCACGCTGCTTTTCCCTACTGTCTCCTCCCCCACTGGTCTCTGTCTATGGTAAGTCTTCTCCATTTTTTTTCCTTTAATCAATCTGTTATTTTCAGATTCCTTTTTTCTTTCCTTATATTAATTTCTTTTTCTGAAAGCTCATATATCTGCAATCTCTCTTCACCGATTTTACCCAAATTTTTTGTTCTATTTTCAAAAAACCATCCGGTTGATGGTTTTTGTATTATTTTTTTCTCACTCTCATCTTAAATTTTTTCCTTCTTTTGATCTTTCAATTATAATGAAAAGTAGAATATTCGTGATCTGTCTCACGTCAATTGCAAGTAAGTCTTCTCATTTTCTTTCTTTCTTCATGGGCAACTGCTGATCTGTGTTTCTTTTCCTTTCATGGCTGACTAGGTTGCAACCACTATTTTTTTTTCCCCATTTATAACCATAAACAGAATTAAAAAAATGGGAGCATTGCTTTTATTATTGTTTCAGTTGTATTTTATTGTTTCCTATTATCTTTGGTATTTGTTGGGAAGAAGAAAACTATGTAATATGAGAGTGATAACAAATGTTTAATATTGCATGCTAGCTGTTTGTGAGGGAGAGTGAATGGGTGTTTTGGGCCAAAGGGAATGTGCATTGGGCCAAAAAGAGAGTGAATGAATGGGTGCTTTAGGTCAAAGAGAAAGTGGACAGTTAATGGGTGCCTTGGGCCAAAGGGAGAGTGAATGGGTGCTTTGGACCAAAGAGAAAGTGCATTAGGCCAAAGAGAGAGTGATATATGTGATGTGTGTGATTTATGATTTAGTTTATATATGATTTACTTTAGTTTTGCTTAAATGAGAATGATCAATCTCACCCAATTTATGAAAATAATTATAGTAGATGGAAAATCTTTCTTATTGGGTGCATTGAAGGAGCAATAGTCATGAGCATAGTTACAAAAATATTAAACTAATGATATGTTGTTTGATATGTAATACGTATTGGACATATTAGTTATTATATATTAGGAAAGACTTTTGTTTTTATTTAATTGCCAATTAAGTAATTTTTAAGTTTTTTTTTTCAAAATAATATTTTATTTTTTCAAAAATGAAAATAATATGGAAAGAGGAATATAAGATATTTTTGTAATGGTTATTTTTTTAATAGTAATAGTTTATGAAATAAAAAATAATATAATACAATATACTGTTGTACCAAACACTGTATTATTTTATACAATCTAGCACTAAACACAGCATTAGTATAATATAATACATTGCAGTACAATCCAATACAATATAACTTATACCAATACAATCCAATATTGCATACCAAATGAGCCCTATGTGGATAAAATACTGGCTAAGTTTAGTAAAAACGATACTGGCATAGTCAGAACAGCGATAGATATGAGTTTACACTTATTTAAGAACAAATAGGAAAGTGTATCTTAAGTGGATTTTAGGATTTTACAAGGGTGATTGGAAGCCAGATGTCCTTGATGAATTGTATAAGACCAGACATAGTGTACGCTGTGAGTAGAAAAAGTAGATACACAAGTAATCCAAATGAAGATTATTGGAAAGAAATTGTTAGAGTACTAAGGTATTACGATATACTCGTGATTACAGATTGCACTATACAAGATATCCTAATGTATTAGAAGGATATAGTGATGTGAATTGGATATCAGATATCAAGAATTTAAAGTCCACAAATGGCTATGTGTTCCCATTAGCAGGTGCAGCTGTAACATGAAAGTCCTAAAAAAAAAAAAGGGATATTGACAGTCAAACACCTTGAATTTGATCGAGGTTGACACATTGCACCCTAAACTTTTTTTTCTGGCATTTTGCACCCCTAACTTCTTTTGTACTTGCATCGTTAGTTGTTCTGTTAAAAATGCATAACGGAATGATCAAGTGCCTCACACGTGCTCTTAAAACAAGGGTAGATCAAGTAATTTTACAATTTTTAGGTTCCGTTTGGAATTCAGAAGATATGGAGGAAAAAAATTGAGGAAAAAAAAAAGCTTCGATTCATTGCTAAAATGGAATTTTGCTTTCCTAAATAACAGTTAGAGAGAGAAGACAAACAGAGAAAGAGAGAATACACAAAAAAAAAAAAATAAAAGAAAAAAGACAGGGGAAAAGGAGAGAGAGACTATGTAAAAAAAAAAAAGGGAACAAAGAAAAAGAAAAGATAGAGAAAGATAGAGAGTTACAGAAAAAGAAAGAGTACAAGAAAAAAAAGAAGAAAGAGAAAGAGACAGAGAGAGTTATAGAGAAAGAGAGAGTACACCAAAAAAAAAAAAAAGAGGATAGATATAGAGAAAGAGGAGAGAGAGAACCTCATTCCGTTGCAACTTTGAAATTGTTGGTGTTACTGAGAGTGATGGTTTGGAAAAAGAAGAAGAAAAAGAAAAAGAATGGGTTTTGGATTTGAAAGAGCACGTGAGAAGTGAAAAAGGTGAGGAATGAAAGTGAACAGACATGGACATGGAAGGAAGAAGAAGAAGAAGAAAAGGTTTCGATGAAGAAATTTCTCAAATGAAACCCTAATTTCTAAATTGGGAATAGTAAAATTACCTGATCTACCTTCGTTTGATGAGCACGTATGAGTCACCTGATCATTCCGTTATGTATTTTTAACAGAAGAACTAACGGTGCAAGTAAAAGAGAAGTTTGGGGTGTAAAATGCCAGAAAAAAAAGTTTAGGGTGCAATGTGTCAATCTCGATAAAGTTCGGGGTGCTTGGCTGCCATTATCCAAAAAAAAAAAAAAAAAAAAACTATTATAGCTCAATCCACAATGGAATCTGAGTTCATTGGATTAGATAAATACGGTGAAGAGACTGAATGACTATGTCAATTTTTAGAGGACATTCCAAGGTGGTTTAAACATGTGCCAACAATAAGTATACATTGTAATAGTCAATCTGCGATTTGTAGGGTACAAAATATTATGTATAATGGAAAGTCTAGACACATTCATTGTAGATATAATTCCATTAGATAGTTAATCTTAATTGGAGTTATCTCGATAGATTATGTAAAGTCAAAAAATAACATTGCAGATTCGCTAACTAAAGGGTTAAATAGAGATTTAGTTAAGAAGTCATTGAGGGGAATAAGATTGAAGCCCGTAAGAAAAGTCGATGCAATAGAAATCTAACCTAGTTGATTGGAGATCCCAAGATATAGGTTTAATGGGAGAATACAATTGTAAAGACTGGTAGGTTCTTATGATGAAACAGTGACAGATGGGGGTTAAGTATAAAGTATGCTTTTAATAATTCCTATATGTATGTGTTTGATAATCTATGTATAATCATGCTAATTATATTGAAAATAGGAATCACTTATGTGAGAGTGAAGAGTGGCCGTTTCAAAGGAAAATTGTTAAAGATGCAATTTTTTAGAAACTCTTGCAGAACCCGAAAGGTGTTCAAGGCCAAAATGAACACAATAGTGAGAATTGAAATATACCAAGAATAAATCATGTGTGAACTATATTCTCATTTACATGAACGATGAAATGGTTCAAAGATATTGTATATACAATTAGTCAGTAAAGTAGAAATAATCTCACAAGGGAAGGTTCAAAGAGTACATCTACCTATCTTATGCAAGTTCCAACCGAAGAGCTTTACCACCAGAGTCTTGCATTGTTCCTAGTCATCAAATCATTCATGAGGAAAATTGTAACATTTTTATTATTAATGGTGTGAATGATTTTTCATTAAATAGATTAAATGAGTTTTATGGGTTGTAAATGATGGATTTTTATCTTTCTAATGTTTGTTTTTGTGAAAAAGTAGGTTTTTGAAATAACAAAACACACGTTCTTTTGTGTTCCTTCTGCATACAGAAAGGAATATTGAGTTTTGGTATTGTGAATGATAGTGTGGTAAAATTTAGGTATTGAATATTCGAAAAGAAAGATTTTGGTGGTGCCGTGTTCAAGGTTTTACCATCTATTGTGTCTTGGGAGACAAGCATCACAGAACCATCCACATCGGTGGGGTGAAAATCATCTCAAAGACACTATGGTATCATACAGACCTCAGACAAATCAACCTACTACAAATATACAGGTCTGAAAGTTATTTTATTTTTGCCAATTTTGATTAACAGTAGATCCTTTGAGACCTTTAACTGGCTACCCAAATTCTTCTCCACCTTCCTAGAACCCGACCTCCAATCCCTTATAATTCTAGATTCCAAATCTCCATTTCAAGAAATTAGATTTCATGGTATCAAGAAGTATCCTTGGGGAAGATTCGTTGTCGTTGATCCACCATTGAAGGTAGTGGAGTGGGAATCATTAGACTTTTTTGTTTTTGTTTTTTTTTTCTCTTGTTAGAATTGAACATATTTAGTTGATGAAGGCATACTGAAAATGACTCCAACAGCTAGCATGTGAGGGAATGGGTATAGTTCATTTGAAGGTGATGATGATTTTCAAATATCCTTAGAACAATAGATATTGTTTCATAGAGAAAAAAACATAAAAATAAAGTGGATGAAGAAGAAACTTAAGAAGAAGAAGAAACCTGAGCAAGTAAGGAAGAGGACAAAAAATTGGAAGGCAAATTTAGCATGTCTAGCCAACCTTTCATAAATATAGGTAAGCCTGACAATCCTTTTTTTCTTTTTCAGCTACCACATTATCTTAATAAAAGTTATTTTTTACTAACCACTGTTTATTTTATTTAATGTGGTAATTTTTTTTAGCAATAGATAAAGCAAGAGACAAGATTATTGAAGATGCTCTAAAACAATGAAATAATTAATTTAATGCTCTTTTAACAAGACCACTCATACGGTCCTTCTCGAACACTAAAAGTGGTCTTATTTAGGAAAAGCCTTACAAAAATTTCTATTGAAACCCCAACAGAACCTTCCCATAAAAATTGAATATTATTCCAAAAGCAATTTATATGTAAGAAAACACTTTACAAATATTTTTTTGACGATAATAGCATTATAACAATTTTTAGATTGACACAAACAAGTTCACTAAAGCATTTTGAGGAGTACCAATGAATAAATGTAAAAAATTGAAAATACTCAATATAATGTATACATCAAAATTAGAAAAACAAAGAATACATAATATCATTAAAGTTAAAAAAAAAAAAACAATACATGAGTAGTAGAATAATATACAAATAATAAAAATGCTTGGACATGATGTATGTAACTGTCATTTGAGTTTTAACGGACAATTTAAAACTATAAAACTATGAGACAAACTCAGTAAGTGAATAACATAAATATATTTAAGTAAAATCATTCTCCTTAAGAACTTTGGAAAATGATTTTGCAAAGCCTAAGTAATTTTCAAAACATAAATAAATTGCATATTTCATAGGGAAATATAATAATATTGGTAAATATCATGACTTTTTAATAAAATAAAACTTGAAATTCATGTAAGTAACCATAAGCATAAATAAGCATTTTATTCATAGTCCAAAATATCATAAATAAATATTATATCTATATTCAAAATATCCAATCCCTTATATATTATAACATATACCAAATCTATCTACAACTACTCTAGTGTCCTAGTGTGTTGTAGACTACTAGGGAGGGGAAGCTACCATACAACCCTTGGCATTTCAGAGGTGTGGTAAACTTGCAACTCATTATTCAGTCTCATGAAACACATAATTATAGTAGATGATGGAAATAAGTGAGAATAACCATATATCTATCATATCCAAATCCATAGTATGCTGGTGATATATAAATAAAATCCATAATTTATATCTGATATTCCAGATATGATATCAATTCCAAAATCATAATCTGAAATGTATCCTTAATTATAAACATACTCAAAATGTAATCATATCAAAAGGTTTCCTGTAAATATTTTAAAAATAATAAACCATAAAACTATGATTGCATAATTTAAAGCAATATAAATTTATATTTCCAAAAACATAATCTAATAATGTAAACAATGCATATCACCCCAAATGATTTTTGAAAATAAAAATTCATTCACATATAGTAGCTTAAACTAGATCCTCTATTGGATTATGTCCAATATCAGTCCTGGTGCTTAAAATAAAAGAAGAATACATCTATGGCTTCCAAATATTTAATTAAGGATATTGGTGCATCCCAAATGTCCCAAATAACTTTTACAACTCCAAGATCATCAAAATTAGACACTAATAAGTCTTATTATATTGCAAGACCTCAGGATCCAATATCCAAAATAGAGATTTTTCACTTTTATGCCAATTTTATAAAACTAAACCTTTCACTAGGTCCTATAAAATCTAGAAACATAGATCCAACTTCAATTTGGTTTTATGTTGTCCAAATATAGTTCAATTTTACTTTATATTTCATTAATTAATCTAAAAATTAAAAAATTAATCTATGTCGATCAAAATTTACAAATTATATATCAACGGAAAGTCCATAAGATGAGTAGTGTATTGGTGTGGTCCAATTTTGCCGTGGATGACCTAAAAACCTCATTGAAAAATTTAACCAAGCTTGGTTGTGTTGAAAGGGTCCAAAAATAGGGGGATAGGGGAATTGGTTGTGTTGGGTTGGTAAAAATGGTCGATTGTTTGGAAAATCCATGAAGCACCATCCCTGATGTCAGAGGCATGATTTAGGCACATTCGATAATGATTGGTTGAGATTTTGGGGATTTTGGTCGGAATCAAGTGGTCTTCGAGTTGGTCCAGCATGTATTGCTTGTTGGTGGTCTAAATGTGCCAATTGTGTTAATTTAATTTGAAGATGAAATGGGTGGCGGGTCGGGTTTGAGTGTCATGCGGGTTTGCAAGGTTTTCTTGGGAATTTTTGGGTATTTGTACATTTTTTCAGTTAAGGCACACTTTCCAATGTTTATATAGGCATTTAGATCACTAATGGATAAAAAACTGGATTGTTTTGGACAAAGATAAAATATTGATGATAAAAAATTTTCAATACCATAACTTTTTAATCATAACTCAGAATTATGTATGCTGATAGTCTATGAACTTATATTGACAAGCTCTATGTAAAGGTATTAGAGTCAAAGCCAAAATCCATCTCCAAATAAAATTCAAACTTGATCTCACTTAAAAGTCCAATTTGGTAAAACTTGATCAACCTTAGTAAAATTGTTCAAAATTTCAAATTATAGTTGTTTTCTTAGGACAGATTGTTATATTTTTGGCTCATTGTGTATTTTGTTTACTTCAAATTCAAATGTTAGTTATAGTTATTAGGCATTTTAGTTAACCACAAATTTAGGGAAAGAAAAAAAAAACCAAAAAAAAAAGAATAATTTTTGTGGTACTAATTAATCTAGCAAGATATACATTTACTAAGTGATAATTGTTATTATATTATTGGTTTATATTTAATTAGTTACACTTATTTTTAAAAGGGTTCATTTATCCATATATATGATAAAGTTATTTTTTAAGTTTTATAGTTTTATGAGATGTTCAAGAAAATTTTAAATGTATATCATTAATTAATTGTAACTAACATTTGAAAAAAAAAAAATACACATAATTTTTCTGAGACGATTCAGTGATAAATGCTCCAGAAATAGCAATGCCAAATTCTAATTTTTTTTTTTTTACTCAAATAATTATCATTCTCCAAAAGAGACCATGCATTTAACAATTTCCTCTTTTATATTTTTTAAAGAAATGGGAGCCCATTGTTATAAAATAGAAGTTGCATACTCAGATTTAACAGTACCAAATTTTAGCACTCTATATTAGAGAAGCTAAACTGTGGAAGATTGCTAAATTATAATAATAACATGTTTGGAGATGTTCTAACATGATCAATGTAAGTTACTGAACCTTTCTTTTAATCAAATAAAAAACGAGAGAGGGTGAGGAGGACTTGTAATAAGAGAATGATATTCACACCCGTAAATGGGACTTCCTTCATATTTACATGCATGACACCCAAATATATAATCTATAATCTCTAAAACATCTAATTGTTAGAGCATGTACAATAATTCTATGGATTGCAATGTATATGACACAAAGATTGAAAGAATTTCTAGCTTATATGGGATGAATATCTAACTAATAGATATTTAATTTTGAAATTGATCTCTAATAGTTCTGTATAAATACTAATTAATTAATGATATATATATATATATATTTATTTTTTCTTAAATAAAATAATAATAAGCAGATATATACATTTCTCTTTTCTTTTCTTTTTTTAAAAATTATATTCCTAATCAATATTTATTTTTTAAAATAAAATAATAATAATTGATAATATTTATCTATTTATTTTTTCCTTTTAAAAAAATTATATTCCTAATAAATATTATTTTATTGAATCATATTGTTTAAAAAAGTCTAAAATAAACAGTTTCCTTGACAATGCCTATTTTTTACTTTTTTATTTTTTTTATTTTTTTTGCCATATCAAATTGATAAGGGCAGTTAAACAAAGCTATTGGAGATCTTTTTTTTTTTTTTTTTTTTTTTCAATGATTGTCTATATTTATGATGTAGCTAACAAAATTTAACAATCCATAGCGCTATTGAAGATGCTTTTAAAATTCTTCCTGTTTTTCTATTTTCATCCTAACAAGCACAAATCGGTAATAATATAGGAATGCTAAAGATACTAATTAGTTTACTAAGATATCTATCAAGATAATATGACATGGTGACATGTCTTTATTTTATTGATTGAAATCCTTAAATATCCTTAAATAAACCTTCTAAAAGATAAGTGTAAAATATAAGCTAATAATACAATACTATTAATCATTTGCTTTGTTGATACCTTAGCATTATTTTTATTTAAAAAAGGAAAGCCATCAAGAATCCTTTTTCATGTCAAAATAATTTAGTATTACAACTAATGCAAATTGAGCATTACCTAAAAAAAAAAAAAAAAAAAAAAAAAGTGCAAACTGAGCAGTTTCATAAGCAACTTTATTACACCTGGAATATATCATGTCCTTGATGTTTTGCAGCTTCCATTAAATTTCCTTTAGTAACAAAACATTCCAATTTTTCATGAAACATTTATGTAGTGGTCAAAAAGTCAAATTCCACAGTTATTAAGTTTCAATTCCTTGCAAAAACCAAACCGCCATATAAAACTGTAATTTCAGTATAACTAGCCAAATTAGGAGTAAGATGTTGCCAACTAAGTTTTGGCAGAAGCAGTGAGCATTTCTCTTTTATTGTCCCTTATAACTACTATTTTCCTGTTTTGTTTATCAACAGCCTAATCTACATCAACCTTAACAGATCAATTTGAAGGAGGCTGCCATTTTTCTTCTCTTTAATGTACAACACTAGTTGGCTTGTAAATACATTCTTTTAACATTGTATGGGTGATTTTTTACCACATGGGAAATTCTATATGGAATTCTTAGAAAGTAATAAGAAGAAGGAACTTCTAACTATCCGTTATTGGAAAACAATGCCAATCACATTAAAATAAGCAAAGTAGAGTCCAAGATTAGATGGACCATCACTCATGATTCATGCTGACACATATCAATGGAAACAATGAATTTTGATCGAACTTATGCGAATAGTGTAGTTTGATCGAAAGTTTTTACACTTAGTCATGACTTCCAGTTAATTAAGATAAAGGAAAAGGCCTATAAGCTAAGCTTTAATAAAATCCTATACGCGTGGTACCATCACGATTTTCCCTAAAAGGAATGACTATGGAATGCAATTGATCTCATAGCAAATGTATACCCTGAAAATCCTAATTTTTTTTTCAGTTTCCAAGAATGATTCCATTGACTTGAGAGCATTACAGAGCAATAGGTCAGCACTAGACCGATACTCCTTGATCCTTAGCCCCTTTTTTCTTTTTGGTTGTCAAGCGAAGCTCATCGGAGAATTAATCTTCGCTTCATCGGAGAGTTAATCGGAAAGCTAGATTTCAAGCTTGATTTTTTGTACCCAAACGAACATCATAGCATTTTCTACTACATTCACAGCCGGTAAACTAATATTACTTTCATGTATAATAAGATTTTGTTGATTCCAAATTATTAACCCAAAATAGATATGTTATTTGATGAAGTTCTTATTTGGAAAAAGAGGTTAAAAAAACTCAAATCAAGAAATCTTGAAAGCTTTAACCATTTTCCTAAAAACATAATAAAAAAACCTTGTAATTTTCCAAGTTTTTTGGGTCCTTCACACTTTAAAGCGTGTACAACTTATTCATCTTCCCAATTGCACAGACAACATGTACCTGTACTGACAATCTTGGTCTTGCAAGTTCCTTTCTACGTAGGGAAAGTTCATGGCTGGCTCTCCAAAGAAATAATTCGATCTTATTGGTATTTTCAAATTTCTTATAAATTTCCATCATTCATTCCCGATAGATGAACTAAAAATTCCAACACTATGATCAACCATGCCTTTTCCATTTAACTGATGAAGTGTTCTTAATCTGTCCAAAATTATTCTAAATTACTCGTATTTTTTAATATAAATAAGCGTCTATTTGCTCTACCAAATGCAGTTCGATTTTAGATTTTTATATAATTTCAATTTTACCTTTGTATAAATTTAATATTAAGGACAATCAAATGCTCAAAAGCATGCCACCTAACATATTTGAAGATGTTACGGCAAAATGAATTTAAACATGTCAAAGAATACATCCCAAAAGATGGTTAACAGTATGCAACCAAACATCCAAACAATTTTAACCGACCATATATATATACCTTTTGATTTCCATACAATTTACACATAAACAGATCATCATCATCCACTCATCGGTATCTCAAACTTAATTGTCAATGCAGCCATGAAACCTAAACTAAAATGAAAAAAATAGACAAAGAAACTATGAAAATTGTTAGGATTAAATAGATAGATAAGAATGGAGATTGCTGCAGCTTGAAAGAGAGAGGCAGTCATCGGGTCGGTTTAAATATGCTGTTTACTTGATATCAACAAGACTGGAGAAAAGATTCATCTTTTGTTTAACTCTATGAAGTATGAACAATTTACATATTATGGAAAGTGTATAAAGTTATTTTATTAATTTTGTACATTTTACTGTAGTGTATTAAAAACATGATTGCATATTACTTCATTTGAAATTGTGAAAAGAACTTATGTATAAATAAATAGACCAACTCAAAATGACAATTAGTTTCTAGATGAAGATGGCATCGTAAGGGCAAAATTGAGCCCAGATCCATGTAGATCCATTTAAGGGCCGAAAAATCGAAACCTTAATTATTGTAGGCCCAATTAGGAATCATAGTCATCAAACCAAAAAAAAAAAAAAACTCCAAAGGGGAATAGAGAAAGAAAGAGCAGCTGAGCAAGCAAAGGCATAAAACTCCCTCGGTATATAATACGACCGGGGTTTCCTGCTGAACAAGTTAATTCGTATTCAGCAGAAAAAAGATATATAATATTCAAAAAAAAAAAAAAAGAGATTCAAAGAAAGAAATTAAAGATTTGGAATGGATGTGATAAAGACGCAGCAAATCTCAGCGAGACCGATCGAGAAGGTGATCGTTCACCCGCTGGTTCTGCTCAGCATCGTCGACAACTACAACAGGGTCGCCAAGGACACTCGAAAGCGAGTCGTTGGGGTTTTGCTTGGTACCTCTTTCAAAGGCACCGTTGATGTAACCAACAGCTATGCCGGTTCGTTTTTTTATATCCTCTGCTTCTACTTCAATTTCTCGTTCCGTTTGGATCTGAATTTTTTTTTTTTTAATTAATTGGGTTATCGAATCAAAAATTTGTAGTTCAAATTCTACTTTGAGAAGTATTCCCGACCTTTTTGTTTTCCTTTTTAAAATTGGGTCGAGAGGCATTGGCATTTTTGTTAAGTTTCAGTTTTTTTGAATAATGCTTTCAAGGATTATAGGTCTATGAACAATTTGGTATTTTGTCGGTTAATGATGAGAAAAAAAAAAGGAAGAAATAAATTAAAAAAAGAGAGGAAGTTTTTGTTTCTATGAGCTTGATTTCAGCATACTCTGGTCAAAAGGGACACTATTTTGTTATTTTGATGGATGACACTACGTGATTTTGGATTCACTGCTTTTCCAAAGTGTAGTTGGCCTAGAAAATAAATTGGAATGTCTATCTATTTGCACTTACCCATAGGTTGTGGTGATTCATTCTTGAAGGCTGACATTCATTCTTGAATGTCTATCTATTTCCAAAATGTAGTTGGCCTAGAAAGTAAATTAGAATGTCTATCTATTTGCACTAACCCATAGGTTCTGGTGATTCATTCTTGAAGGCTGACAATCATTTAAAGGAAGAGATGGTACTGATTAACATATTTATGTAGAATCTGATCTTTTAGCTAAAACTCAACACTACTTGCAAGTGGCTATTAGAGAAAAAGTTGTCTTTTTGTGGCTTAAGCAACGCAGAAGTTCTATGCTGAGAATGCTCGTACTGAATGCCAAGAGATTATACGCTACTTCGTTATTGGTATAGTAACTTAGGCATATTGGAAAAATTCATGTTAGTCCTGTGTTAAACCTGTTCTTTTGCTTCCTTGAGCTCCTTGGTTATTAGCAATCTACCACCTACAATCTAGGACCATTTGAAATTATGCTGCAAGTTAGTTCATGTTTGCCGAATATATCTGATCTGAAACTGACAATTTGTCTCAGTTAAAAGTCTGTGGTGCCTCTTAAAAATTCAGTAAGATAACTTAACATTGGAGTGATTTTCAGCCTTTCCACTATGCTAAGATGTCTTCTTTTAAGCCTATGCCATCTTCTTGACTTATATTGTGTTTGCACAGAAAATAAATTAGTTTTAAGTTCTTTTATTTGTCAATATCAGATTTTGACTCATCTAATTCCTCAAATCTTTATTCTTTAATTCACAGTTCCTTTTGAAGAAGATGAAAAGGATCCAAGCATATGGTTTCTGGATCACAACTACCATGAAGCCATGTTTTCCATGTTCAAGAGAATAAATGGTATTTTTTCGGATATTATCACTTATTTTTCCTATTAGCATTTATGTTTCATGATTTAATTGCTGACTGACTTTTCCAGCCAAGGAGCATGTTGTGGGGTGGTATAGCACTGGTCCAAAATTGCGGGAAAACGATCTGGACATTCATGGATTATTTAATGAGTAAGACAACAAAGTATTCTTCATTATAAGATTCCTATGTGGGAGATAAAGATCATCATTCATATTATTTTGTAATATTTTTTTGATGTTATGGACCAACCAAGCTTCAATCTTTCATTGTTGTTATAGTTTTTGCTAATCTGTCTAGGAGATTTACCAATACAATTTTACATGGTTACTGAAAGCATTTTAGCTTCATTTATGTTCATACAGCAATTTAAGGAATATATTAACTGAGATTTACTTTTGATTTTGTAGCTATGTTCCTAATCCCGTTTTGGTCATAATTGATGTCCAACCTAAGGAGCTGGGAATACCCACAAAAGCTTATTATGCTGTTGAAGAGGTTAAAGAGGTAGAGCCACTGGATCTGTTATTCACCTACTCTTTTATTCGTTTTTGTTTTGTTTTGTTTTGTTTTTATTTTATTTTATTTTTTTATTTTTTGGTCTTTCAAAAGTATTATAATACAACTCTAAGCATGGGGAAAACTTTATTATCTTAAATGATTGAAGCTGGTTTACAAGAACTAATCTTTTGATGTACTTGCAGAATGCCACCCAGAAAAGCCAGAAGGTGTTTGTGCATGTGCCGTCAGAAATTGCTGCCCATGAAGTTGAGGAAATTGGTATGCCCATGTGGTGTAACAATCTTATGTCTTACTCTTCTATTTAATGGAAAATGGCTTCTAACCGGCGAAGCCAGGTCTTAAATGATCCATGTTATGGAATCATGATAACAATAACATGCTTTTGTGCATTTGTGTGGGTTGGTGTAGGTGGTTATTTACTGAATCAGTTTCCTCCAGTATTTGTTTACTTATGATTTTCCCCTTTGACAGGAGTGGAACACTTGCTTAGAGATGTGAAGGATACAACTATTAGCACCCTTGCAACTGAGGTTTGGTTTTGATTTCCTTCTTTGAGTTTGGGTTTCCATATTTCTTTTTTGTTTCTGCATTTTCATTTGTTTTTGTGTTCTAATTGTTCGATTTAGAGAGAACATTGCAGTTTCCAAAATATTGACTTCGTTGTAAATTGTGCAGGTTACTGGGAAACTAACAGCATTAAAGGGTTTGGATGCAAGACTTAGGGAAATTAGGGGTTACCTTGACCTTGTTATTGATGAAAAACTCCCATTAAACCATGAGATTTTGTACCACTTACAGGTTTACTATTGGTTTTCCATCATTGTTTATCTTATAATCCTTGTTTGGCTTTTTATGACATTTGAAGTATTTACTTTGTCTAAATTGATTATAATATTGGAGGTGTCACCATTAACATACCCCTACTAATCCATTGTCTTTCATGACAGAGGCCTTTATTTGCATACTTTACACTTAAATTTGAACTGTAGATGCTATTGAATTAGGAATTTAAGAAAATACTGAAACAACCCAACCCACTATGTCCTATTCTAAAGTCCCTGTCATTTCATCTGGGTCTTGCAAGTATAGAATGCGATCTCACTTTATGTTTATTTAGCTTCTATTCAGTCTCCTGTTCTCTAATTCACGAATCTGATCATTTAGCGAGGGGAGCATTATATTTATTAACCAATGTATTCAAACCTCATTTCTAAACCATATTGTGGCATTAGACATTTGCATCAGTTTGTGGTTCTTATCTTGTTTGACACCATTCATACCTGGACAGGCCATACCATGTAGCATGTTGAGAACAAATTACCATGTGCATTCTTGTCAATCTGTTAATTAAGCCTTTGTCCTTGGTTGTTATTCTCAGCTTCCATCAACTTCCACTATTATGATTTGATTTTTCCTTCTCACTTTCTGCTGATAAAATTATTTTCCTTTTCATTTTGATATCATCTGATATCCATTTTGAAAATCATTGTAGGATGTGTTCAATCTACTTCCAAATCTTAATGTTGCAGACTTGATTAAGGGTTTTGCAGGTACATGAACCTAAAGTATTGTTCCTGTTTCAGTAATTGAATTTGTGACTTCCTATGTTTATTTTATGCTGCTGTTTGACATTTTTATCATTTATGTGCAGTGAAAACAAATGATATGATGTTGGTTATTTATCTTTCCTCCCTCATTCGAAGTGTAATTGCTCTCCACAACTTGATTAACAACAAGGTGATGTACATTTCTTTCAATCCTGATGCAAATAGTTGTTTGGTACGAAGATTCCCTTATTAACATCAAGAGGGTTGGTGCTTGCAACACTTGTTTTGTTGAAGGATGTTGGATATCTTCTACCAAAAGTAACTAATTAACTACATTACCATGTTCTTCATTTAAAAAAAAAAAAAAAAAAAAAAAAAAAAAAAAAAAAAAAAAAAAAACTACGACACCATTTTTCACACCCAGTATTAAGTTGTCAATTTGCCAAGTGTCATGTTGAGCTTAACTCTAAATACCTTTGAGCCTGCAATTTTGTTTAGGCTTATCTGAGTTGGGCTTAACTCAAGCTGCTATTATAGGGTTAGCCGAAAGTATGTGTCAGTATGAAGCATGATTTATGTGCTAGAGGTGCTGCTGTTGTTATCATCTGCATATATGCCTCTTTCTATTAGCAAGTCTCTATCTGCTGCTGTTGGTATTGGCTTCTGAATAAGCTTCTGCTTTTATAGATCACTTGCTGAATCATGTCACTATTATTTGCAATGTTACTTTTGTTTGCATATATGTAATCTACAGCTTTCATTCATTCTTACAACAAATCTGGAATGTCTCAGATTCTCAACAAGGAGCATGAGAAAGCTGAAGATTCAAAACCTGTTGCTGTACCAGCTGCAGCCGGAAGCTAAAGAAGTTAGGATTGGACCAAGTTTTTTACTGATGTGTTCTTTTAGTACTTTTATGTATCTTATAGTAAGAATTGGATTCACGCCCATAGCATCGGCTAATTCAATATTTTGATCTCCTTCCTGGACAAGTCTCAGTATCTCTTTCAATTTATGACATCCAAGTTGCTAAGTCGGCAACAGAATCTATCATTTATTCTTTGAATACTTCTAATGCTTTTCTTACCATATTCATTTTGTTTTCCTTGTTCTGTAGCTTCATTAACCTAACAGCTGCATGATATATTCCCTCACATTCGAAAACTTTAAGCCTTTGATTTTAACAAACTTGAAACTATCACCACATATAATTCTGACAAGAGCGTTTTCTTTTTATTCCAAAACATTTAGTTTGTTTTCCGAGGGTTGTTAATATGATTTCATAATTTATTAATATCCTGCTGTGAGTTGTTGTCCATATTAGAAGCACAAACGGTATGAATTGATAATCAGCCGGCAAATATGATAATTTTATTCATTTGGGTAAGTATTTGAAGGTACAAGTTTCCGGATTAGGAAGGGTCCGTAAGCATAAAATTACATGTTAAAAATCAAACAAAGATGTGAAAAGCATTTGGGAAAGCCATTCCTAAAGTTAAAAAGGTAATTAGAGCTTCTTCTTTATACATTGGGTTTTCTTTTTTCACTCATCTTCTTCAATATTATCAGGCTGAACCGACTGCTCAAACTCAGCATCCATGACAACACCATCCATTATGTGTACAATAATTTCCTTCTTCCTCAAATCCACTCTTTCAGATCGAACCCTGTTCACAACCAGCATTCCATCCATATCCTTTGAGACAGACAATATAAACCCAGATATAGATTCGTACATTATCTCCTTCTCATAAGCTACAGAAACTGAATTAAGTTTCCGAGGAATCGCAGAGAAGCCCAGAATTCTTGAAACTATTGCATATGTTTCATCATTCATCCTCTCCCCCACTAGACTCTCATATCCTTTTAGCCTTAAATCACGCTCAAAAGCTTCCTCTGAAGGTACAAATACAGTAAAAGCAAGATCTTCAGGCAACATTTCGATCATCATCTTTCCAAATTTCCCAATATATTTCTCGGGCTCTGAAAATTTTCTGATCTTTGTTGTCTGATATAACCCAACTGATCTTCTTCCAAAAGGGATTTCTTGAAGCCTAAGCATTGAGATTAAGACAACCGAAAGACAACAAACGAGAACAATTACCCATACGAATGCAATCGAGTTCTTCGACAACCAGCTTCTGCTCATCTTCTTCTATGTGCTAATTCCGATCGGTCTGCTCCCACTGTTAAATCCTAGTAATTTCGACCATGTTTATGTCCATGATTGGATTGACGAACATCCTTGAATAATCCTAATCAACAACGATTTCAGAACCTGGTGAGCTTGAGGTTCACCCCAAAGAGAAAATTGGCAGCTGTTTAGGGGTAGAACAGCAATTCATTGTGTTTCCTTCTGATAGGTCTGGCCCACGACCGATTAACCCATTGACATTTTAGACGACTTCGCATCCGGATCAAACGACGTCGTTTGAATAGTTAAATTATTATTATTATTTTTTATCAATACAACCAATCAGCATATATATATATATATATATATAAAATCAGATTGCTTGCGATGGTAAACCACTCTTATATGTTATATATAATTGAAAAATTATGGATTCGAGATATGATAAAAAAAAAATAGCTATAGCTCTCGTACTACAATAATTGTTAACCACAAAACAAAATAAAAGGTCACATGTTATCTACACGATAATCTATATTTCTTATTTTAGAAAACCTATAAACCCTAATCATGATGTTTAACAATGAAACGAAAAGATACAAGAAAACAATTAATAAATCATCATTTTTCAATCCTAAAAGTTCAAAAGAATTCAGGAAGCCAAAACTTAATATTGTTCTGGAAAGCTCATTGACAGTAGGATTTTTGAAAATCTATGGATCAATATAAAGAGATACAAAAAAAACTTTTTATAAATTATCCTTTTTCAATTCTAAAATTTTAAAAAAATTCTACAAGCAAAATTTGATAGTGCTGAAGCAAACTCATTGGCAGTAGGACTTTTGAAAATATATCTTTTTCAAGGAATTAGATATGAGGCTGGTGTACCTGGTGCATAAGATATGGGATGTGGAACGAATGGCCAAGAAGGAATGGTCTCATCAAAAGCCCCAATTTTTTAGCCTTTCTATGCAATTTAGTTTGAGGTTTTCATATGTATATATATTTATATATATATATATATATATATTAACTTTTTGATTTGGAAGAAGAGCAGGTCAAAAAGTCACAATAGAATACAAAATGTAGAAGAACATAAGAGAATTAAAACACCTCTTTTTTGTTTCCACCTGAGCACTTCCGTGATAAAACATTCTTGTTTGTTTCTTGGGAATTTTGGAGTGTGTGGGAAATTAGGAAAATGTGTGTAGTATTTAGGAAATTAAGGATGTAGTGTATGTACTTTTTTCTTTTATTTTATTTTACTAAGGATAGAATATATATATTTTATTATTATATAAAATAAAAATAATATTTGATGTGGATGTGTATAAAATTTAGTATGATTAATAATTTTTATAGTGTGAATAAAACTACTTTAAAGAAATTGGAATAAATACTAAAACATTCTTTAGGTTTCCAATAATATTATCTACACACTTTTGAAAGAATTAAATTACCTTTTTCCATATACTTAAATTAATTTAATTTCAAATTTTCTTTTATTTGTTTTTTTTTTATAAAATAAATAATTTGAAATTTCAAAGTTTTTTTAAATATATGTTAATTAATTTTTATTTAAATTATGTGACAATTTTTCTATTTTTTATAAAAGAAATGATATTAATTACATAAGCTTTTAAAATACGTTATATATTTAATAAGTATATTTATATGAATATATTTTAAAAATTATAATATATTTAATTGGATATGTTTGACAAATTATAGTACATTTAGTAAAAATATATTTTATAAATTACAACTTGGTTAAAAAGAAAAACTTATCTTATTAAAATCACCACATAGTTTTTTTTTTTTTGAAACTTAAAAATTTTTCACTTAATTTAAATAAAATTAACTAAAATATAAATTAACAAAATTTTAAAGTTTTCAAATTAAATATTGGAAAGAGGAAAAGGAATTTTGAAAGTAATCAACCTTAAATAAGGGTAACACTCTTTCAGAAGATGTGGATGATATTATTAGAAACCTTAAAAATAGTTTTGTATTTATTCCAAATCTTATGGGGTGTAAATCAAATATTTATTTATTTATTTATTTTTATAAAAATAAAAGCAAAATAGATTCTACTTCCAACAAAGATATTGCTTATATTTCCTTTCTAGATTCATATAATTTAAAATGGAAGTACTCCTATCAACCTAACCTTGTGGTAAAAGAAAGTCTTTCTTTTACAAATTTATTTCATGGAATCATATTCCCATCTTCGATGCCTCAGCCTAACTAGCTATAATTTTTGATATATATATATATATATATATATTTATTTATTTATAAAATTTTTCCATAAAAAACACTTTTCCTTTTCATTATGTGGATGTCTAACATCAGAGATTATACCATATGATGGAGACTTCCCACAACATGTTACCTGATGTTAGGCATTCACATTATAAAAGGGGACAAATGCATTTTATAGAAATTTTTTATATTTTATCATAACATTCTGATAAATTTTTCATCAAGATCTCCTTTACCAAAAATTTTTATATTTTATCAGAACATTCTGATAAAATTTTCATCAAGATTTCCTTTACCAGCCTTTAAATGTTTTCAAGAGCTAAGATTTAAAGATTCATTTAAAATTTATATAAGTCCTAACATGATTCACTTTATCCTTCTAGGTTTTTAGTATTTTAATATTCTCATATAAACACTAAGTCTTGTTTGGATAATTATAAAGTTAGTAGGAATCTAATTCCCTTAAAAAAATAATGATTTTCTTCTATTTGAATATTTATTTTGAAGTGGAAAAGTATGAGCTCAGAAAATTAGATTTCTATCTATGTGGTAAAATATGTAGGAAAAAGATTCTAACCTAGGTGTCATTTTAAAAATGTCAGGGAATGTAATTTTAGGATTTTATTTAAAAGAAAATATAAATTTACCCTTCAATTTATTATATAACATTAAATTTAATTACTTATAGTCCTAATTTTCCTTATATTTGCCAAGCATAATAAAAGGAAAATTGATTTCTAAAAAACTAATTCTTGAAAAACTAAATCCCTAAAATCAATTTTCTTCTAAACTCTATTACTTCCTAAATGGGACTTTAAAGCAATTACTGGATCTATTAACGATCTATTTGGATAATGTTAAAGTTAATAAGAATCTAATTCCCTTAGGAATTGATAATTTATTTTGTTTGGATACTTATTGTAAAGTAGAAAAGTGTGGGTCTAGAAAATTAAATTCTCATTGATGTACAAAAATATGTATGAAAGTTGTTCCCACTTATGAAGATGTCATTTTGAAAATCTTAGAGAAAATAGTTTTGAATTTTTTAAAAATACATATTTGGCTTTAATTTATTATACAATATTAAATTTAATTACTTACAAGTCCCAACTTATTACTCACCAAATATAACAAGAGAAAAAAATAATTCTCAGCAAACTAATTCCTAGTAAACTAAATCTCGGGAATTAATTTCCATTCCAACTTTGACACTTCCTAAATGAGACCTAATAAAAAAATTCAAATGAAAAACTTATAAGGAACTACATATATATATATATATACTCTTCTAATTTGTTGGGAGCTTAGTTTCCATACGTTGGAAACTTAATGACATCGTAAGTGTTAAGTATTGCCACTTATCCAACTTGGGTTTTAATATTAAATCATTAATTAAGTGATATCTTCAGCACTTTACATCAATATGTTTCCAATAAAACGATGCTCTTATATTATATAATGTATTTGCTAACTTGAAAAGCAAAGTAGAGAAGACTCTCCACCAATTCATCCTCCAAAAGAAACAAAGAATTGGAATTTATGACTAACTAAAATATTACATGATAATTGTTGTTTCTAGAGAAATAGTTTATATGCCAAATCAATACTTTCCATCTATGAACCCATCCATAAAATTTGGTGAAATTTGGAATAGGCATGTAAATATTTTAGTGCATCATAGACTTTCCTTTTCTTTTTTTTTTTTTAATTTTTAATTTTATATTTTTATCATTAGGGTTATTCAAGTCTAGAATCTCACATATGAAGGATCGTGGGCATTATTGCTAGATTGTCTTTGCATGGACAAATGTATGATAAACTTGAGAATGATTTATGCATCCATTTTAGTTTGAATTTTAGCTTGTTTTGGGAATTTGGTATAATCATGCTTCTTTTTCAAGTTTTTGGAGAACATAAGTATTTTAGTTTTCTAAATTAATACTTTAGACCTATTTTTTTTTTTCCACTTATATCTCAATAGAAATAAATACTAATTAAAAGTTAGAAGTGTTGATATAAAAATCCGACATGATATGCTTGTTTGTGTAAAAATATATCTAAATAAAAAAAAATCTTAATAATAAATTTTTATTTGAAAGACGTAATTATATATCTAAATAAAAAAGAATCTTAATAATAAATTTTTATTTGAAAGATGTAATTACCCTCAGTAAATAACCCTACTCAGATGCATATTAATAAGGTATATTTAAATCAACATTTTTCTTATTTAGAGACAAAAGTTGTTGCATCGAAAAGGTTAGAATATTGAATTAATTAAAATTTCTTATTCTTCCCAATTTGTTTGCGAAAATCCCGCAAAACCAAAGACTCCATAATCCATCAGTTTGTCCTCCATCTTAAATTGATTTTTCATTCCCTAACCATACAGTATTTTCTCTCCCACCACGATCTTGAAACTTCAATCTCCAATTAATCAACCGTTCTCTCAAGAGAGAGACAGTTGTAGCAAATTTGTTAGAAATGTGGCATTATTAGTGTATAATCTTGTAAATTCGAGGTAGAATCTATAAAGCCAAAGGTTGTTTATTTTGTGTTAGCTTCATATATGTATGTTTAGGAGCTGTTTTGAAATTATTTCATGATGAAGGAAAGTTTAATAAAGCTCCTCAAAACTTGCTTAAGGTGCTTGACAAGCTTGAGGTGCTTGTGAGCATCTAGTTTCTCCTACTTGTCACTTACTTAGCATGATGTGTCAAGACCATGAACAAGCTTTATATTCAAGCACGACAATGCAAGGCTAGGGAGCATGACAAAGCAAGCCTACGGGATGATGAGGCAAAGCTACATAGTGAGGTTGCATTCACATTGGGTGGCAAACTTTATGGTGAAGCAATTATATTTAAATGGTATCTTAGGTCAGTTTGTGTAAGCTTAGTTAGCTTAAGTTTTTAAGAACTTTTGTACTATAAATATGCATTGAAATACAATGGAAATTTTGTGTCCATTTTGGATCACCATAGCATAAAACCTTCGGTTCACATTGTACTTTCTTTGTATATCCTTTTACAACCTTTTTTTATGTTTGCATGCGCTCTATGCAAAAAGGATGGACACATGGAGAAGAGATGTTGGTGGAGACTAGATGTGCAATGCAGCAAATGCAAGAATTTGGTCATTAAAAAAGGGCATGCAAAAGTAAAGGAGAAAGGCTGTTGACCTTTGATGATAAAGAAAGGGAAAGGCAACAAGTTTAGCATATGAAATCTGCCAACTAACAAGAGAGTATGTGTAAATTTTGACTGCTTCAAACAACCTTGCAGACACAAATGGAGGTGTATGGTTGATCAAAAATGGTTGTACAAATTATATGTGCAATAATTATGCATCTTCATTACAATGGGACCATAGAGTTGTTGGTAAATCCAAACGACAAATGAAATCGTTATTGAAGCTTATGGCAAAGCCGATGTTCTTATAAGGACATGTAAAGCTTTAAAGGAAAATGGTCATAACAAGGACAATCAACAACAACAAGCTACTCAATCAAGAGCTCCATTGGCTTAAGATGTTAATTGTTGTTGAAAATGATGATGTTATAGATATGCTATCATTATTATTAAAGATGATAATAAGGTTGTCCATATAGCAAAGCAGCATGGTGGTAGCTCAAATACTGTTAATATAAGGGGCTATGATTAAGTTGCTGTTCAAACTCATGGATGGCAAGTTGAAATGGAAATAAATACTATGAAGGTAAAGCAAAGCATATTGATTCATTGAATTCAAATACCATTGCCATGAAAATAAAGGAGAAGCGATATTTAAGGCTAAAGAAAAGAGGAGAGAGATTCAAAGCTAAGTAAAAAAGAGGAGTAACGAAGAATGATGATCTTATGAGATGAAAGTTTAAGCCTACTCTCTATGTCTAAGCTTTACATAGATACAAAGATTAACGATTGAAAGGTCCTCATTTTCTATTACACTAACAATGCCAAGGAAGAGTGTTAGAAATGTGGCATTTGTTAGTATATAATCTTGTAAACTCGAGACTAAACCTATAATGTGACGACCCACCTCGAAAAAAAATTGAAATTTGAAAATTTGGACGGTTTAAGCAAGGTTGATCAAGTTTGACCAGTGCAGACTTTTAAGTAGGAACAAGTTTGACTTTTCTTTGGATATAGATTTTTGTTTGACTCTTATATCAAGGCATAAAGCTTATCGATACAAGTTTATAAATTAGCAGCATATCTAATTTTGCTTTATAGATAGAAAGTTATGGTTTTAGTAAGTTTTTAAATATTAGTATTTATCAGTGTCTAAACTAATCCCAGCTTTTTATTTGATAGTGACCCAATGTAATACGAACCTAGATCGACTCGCGCCTAAACCCATATTATATTAGCCAAGATCTCAATTAAGTTCAAGTTCTTATGGGAAAATTTTAACCCCTAACCAACCTGTAATTAGAAACCTTGGTATAATGAAAATGCCACAATAAGTTATGAAAGTCCTATTGATAGGTCAAAACTAAAATACTCATTCTCTAATGTTGTTTTAGGTATTCAAAGAGAACAAATAGAATTCTATCTCACAGAATAATTTCTATATTATTATAAAAGGTGTGTTCTTCCTCAAAATTAAGCCTTTAAAGAGGCTAGAGTCACAAAATAATAAAACCCTAAAGCCCTAGGACAAAACCGGCCGAGCTTGTAAGATTCCTAATATGGCCGAATTTTCTCTCTCCTTTCCTAATCTAATTTTGATTAATTAATTCCTTTATTTTGAATTATGAATTAATTAATTTATAAAGAGAATAATAAAATAATAACTTTCCTAAGTTGATTTGTCCAGAAAATAAATAAATAGAAACCAAATAAAAGACTAATTTTCTAAAACAAAAAGTCAAAATCAAATTAGGAAACTAATTGACTATCTTTTCGAGTAAGCTAGCTTTGACCAATATTTGAACAATTTACGCTCCAAATCAGATTCCATATGCCTTGTAGGATTCCAAATAGGATGATCATTGAGTCCCACATGTTCCAACTCAGCAAAATACAGTAAAGCCAGCAACAAAATCTAGCAAATCCGGCCAAAACTCCTCCTATGCGCACAAGCCCATTTTGTTTGCGTTTGATTCTACCTTGGATTGATTCCATGACCTATTAGTGATATTCATTGAACCCATGAAGTTTTGGAACCATTTTTTGCTGCTTGGCATCCATATTTGAACGAAAACAGCTACCCGGGTCCGTATTCGCCTCCACCACTTGGACATTTAAAACAGGATTTGTATCTATGGGTATTGACAAGCTCTTTGAGAATGAGTTACTTCCTATATAAAGGCAGCCATGTTGTCCTTAAATCTCTTAGCTTGAGCCCTAGTGATTGGCTCGGTCTTCATTTGAATCGGATCAACACCCTAGCAGGTACGAGTGGATTCTCATCACAATGTCCTATATATATGCAGTGCTAAGCATGCCTTCATTAAATGATTGAAAAACACTCAAAGGTCCTAAAACCCTTTCAAAACTCAAGAAGCTCGAATCGGATACTCCTTACCCACTTTTGAATGCGTTTGTTAAAATTATTCACAGTTTGAGAGATCCATCAACATTAAGTTAGGTCAAAATTTTCAATGTATTTTTCGGCCACCAGCGAGGCTTTTGGACCAAAGTGAGTCACCATCATATTCTTCATCTGATGGGCTTTCTGTTGATATAAAGTTCATAAAGTTTGGATATCGTTTGATAATTTTTTCATTTTTGGTCAATTAGTTTAATGTTGGATAAAATTGGACTGTGTTTAATTATAATTGGAAAAAATGGACAAAGTGATGTGATTCCGCCCGAGCCCGCTCAACCGATAACCCGCTGGGGTGCTGACTCGACACGGATGAAGACTAGGCCAATCACAAGAGCTCAAATTAAGAGATTTAAGGATAACCTGAGAGTATTTATACAGGGGGTAATCAATCTCAACAGAGCTTGTCCATACTTGAAGATACAAAGCCTATTCTAAGCATCCAAGTGGTAGAAGTCGATACGGACCCGGGTGACGGTTTTGGTACATTTTTGGAGTCCGGGAAGCATGAGATGGTTCCAATGATTTATGGGTTCAATACATATGCCTAAGAGGTCATGGAATCAAGTTAAAGCAGCCTCAAATGCAATCAAAAAGGGCTTGTACGGACAGCATCAACAATTTGGCCGAATTTGCTGTATTGCTTGCTAGCTTTACTGTATTTTACTGTATTAGCCTTTTCTTATTTTTCCAAGCATGGGAAACGTGTGGGACTTCATATTAAGCTTATTTGGCATCCTAAAAAGCATCTAGAAGCTGATTTGAAGCTCAAAGAGGTCAAAGATTGATCAAAGTCAACTTGATCAAAAAGGCTAGCATTTTTAGTTTCCTAATTTGTTTTTACTTTTTGTTTTAGGAAACTACCATTACTTTTTGGCTTTTATTTATTTATTTTCTGGAAAAATAACTTTAGGAAGGTTTTTATTTTATTCTTTCCATTGTAAATTAATTAATTCCTAATTTAATATAAAGGAATGAATTAATCAAACTTAGATTAGGAAAGGAAGTATAGTTTCAGCCAACTAGGTTTCTTTATGTGTGGTGGCTGGTTTTCTTTATGTTCTAGGGTTTTATTTCGTGGCTTTGTAGCCTATTTAAAGGCTTAGTTATCAATAAGAAAACAACTTTGATTTGATTAAGAAAATACTTGTGAGATTAATTATCTCTTTGTTCTTTGAGAACACCTAAAACACCATTAGAGAATTGGTTGTTTTAGCTTGACTTATCAATAGGTTTTCCATCCCCTATTGTGGCGTCTACATTATACCAAGGTTTCTAACCACAGGTTGGTTAGGGGTTGAGGTCCATTCCATTAGAACTTGAACTTAATTGAGATCCGGACTAATATAATACGGGTTTAGGAGCAGGTCGTCCTAGGTTCGTATCACAAAGTTGATGTTGGATTAGTGTAATTAGGTGTTAATGGGATCCAATAAAAGGTCTAGTTTCATTAAATTGACCGAAGATGAAAAACCTTTATTTTGATTATCGGGTATTTAGGGTTCATAGTATATGATTGGATGATTTGGTTTCCAATATTTGAAATTTAAGAGTTACTAATATTATTTTAGGACACTGTATGCACCAATATCTTTGGTGTAATATTTGGAGTCTGAGAAATATTTTATGTATCAGGATTGATTTTGGAGGTGATCTGGCAGAGGAGTTTATTTGGACTATGATCTATGAGTGACTATTTTCTGAAATGGTTATGGGAATCATATGTTTGATTATATTTGATATACAAATTATCTTATTTTATTATTATTTATGAAATTATTTAAATCATATGCTTATTTGATATATAAATTATCTTATTACTATTATTATGAAATTATTTAAATTACATGCTTTATTACATGCTATGAAAGAATTATTTGATTTATCATATTATGGTATATTAAAAGGGATGATTTAACATAAATAAAGTTCGACATATGGCTATATATATACATGTTTATGTTAGTATTTTTTAGAATACTTTGATATGATCTTGTGGGTGTTAAATGATAAATTACATGTATATATATATATTGGGTTATGAGTTTGAGACTAAGTTGTGGATTGTCATGTATCATACTGTACCATGGATATTGATTTATTGGAATATAATTACGTGCGTTTATTTGACCATCCCCTGTTCGATCACATGATTCTTGCGGTAGGATAGGAGATCCTAGTCTATGATGCCTTTGGGACACCAAGGGATGTATTGACAATATTTCCCTCTCCCGGTAGTCAACGGTACACTAGGACGGTAGTTATAGACATGTGATAGGTTATAGTAATGATTATAGTACATAAGGATATGTAAGGTGCACTATGGATATAATATATATTTATATATACTTATGATTATCATTATTTAAGAGTTATGATTCGTAAAAATATTGCTTTATTTTTGAAGAGATGGATATTATCTGACTTAATTTTCTTTATCCTATATTTTACAAATTTGTAATGTTTTAGGATAATAATGGGTTTTGTGAAAAACTATTTGTCAAAATAGGAAAACTTCTAAAGAGTGAAAAGTGGAAATGATTTTTAAGAATAATATTCATTTTTTTAATATTTTATTTGTTCACTCGCTGAGCTTGTATCATAATTTTGTATTTTAAGCTATTCCCCTATGCCTCAGCTGATAGGTTTGTACATAATGTCTAGGCATTTTCATTGATAGTCTTGCATTATCTTTGGTTGATGATTTTGTGAGATTTCTATTAAAAATGTTTATGATAGTTTATCTATACTGTTGGTTTTATTGAATTTTTTTATAAAAAATTTCATATAGTTCCTATAGGCAAGACTCTTTCAGGTATTTGGAAAGGGTTCCGGGAGTGGTTCTGTCAATTTGGTATAAGAGCATTAGGTTTTTTTGATCCTATAAACTTGCAACTATGTGTGCATCCTCATCCTTTTAATAATTGTTTTATTGTCTTGACATTATTCTTGTTCTTGATGTTTGAGTTGGCATCAATTTGACACTTGAGTTATATTACCATCTCCTTGCGATATTGCTTTATCTTTCTGGACATTGCCTTCTATCTTAATAAACATTTGGCTAAGTTGCAATATTTGAGTTACAACATCTTTTTGTTTTTTAATATTTGATTTTTCTATCCAGACTTGTGAATTTACCATAGTTGTATTGTTTGGCTTGGACGTGACATTTGAGTTCTCTTTTCTTTTATATTGATATATAGATGCCTTTTAGTTGTGGATGTGGTAGACTTAGGATTCAACATGAGTTAGACAGGAGTGTCAATTAGATTGTATAGAGAGTGGATCTCACAGATTGTTTAGCTATGATGTTAACTACGTCTATAGAAAGTGTAGTTTTTCAGATCAAAACATAGGGTGTTTTGAGTAATGGTCGATATTGACTTATTAATGATACTTCCTTGGGCATTTCCAATAAGAGATTATTTAAGAAGGGATTGTTGCAGTTCTAGATTTTCTACTCGTTTCAATATTAAAGGTGGTAGTATTAATGTTAAGGGTCATAAAGTTTATCCATCATTTTAGGCAACTTAATGTGCTTCAAGATGGATGATTTTAAGATAAAATTATTGTGTTTTATGTAGTTCTTGTGGTAGATTTCACTTTGTGATTTATCAGATTGGCAATGGATGTTACTATTGTGGACAATTCAGTCATTTTAAGATGGAGTGTCCTTTTTTGGTACATAGTAACGCTAGAGTATGATGACCCATCTCAAAATAAAAAATTAAAATTTTAAATTTTATTTGGTTTGACCAGTATTGACTAGTTAGACTATTTGTTGGCCCTAAGCTTGGATTTTTATTGGTCAACGATTTTGATTTGACTGGTACACCATAGCATAAAGCTTGTTAATATGGATTTGTAGAATGACGGCATGCTTAATTTTAAGTGACAGTTAGAAATTTATTGTTCTAAAAAGCTTTTAAATATCAATATTTATTTGTGCGTAAACCAGTCTTGGGTTTGTTATTTAGTGGACCTTAGCCCTATATATTCATGAGGATGCATGCATTTCATAAACTTGAACCAGACCCACCTGAACTGTTTAGATGACAAACCAAGTTGCCACCGTTTGACCATACTCTTGTCACCACCCATATACAAACACCGGCCACTAAGCAAGGCCACTCGTTGGCAAATAAAGCTACAGAGTTTCTGCTAGAATTGCCACCGGATATGCTTAGATTGGGCTCGTGAAGACTAAATTATTATTCTCTACTTCTTGTCATCTACCAACAGATGGTGAAGCTGAAGTAGTGAATATGACTTTGTCTACATTATTCCATGCTTTAATTGGTAGAAATATTAAAAGTTGGGAAGACTGTTTACCTCATGTAGGATTTGCGTATAATAGGACTGTGCATTTTGCTATAAAATATTCTCTTTTTGAAATTGTATATGGTATGAATCCTTGAACTCTATTAGATTTAACACCTTTGCCTATGTGTGAATGTACTAATCTTGATGGAAAGAAAAAGGTAGAATTTGTGAAGTAGATACATGAGAAGGCACATTCAAACACTGAAAGAAGAACAGAACAATATACACATGTAGCTAATAAAGGCCGAACCCTCTAGTGTTTGAACTAAGAGATTAGGTTTGGTTACATTTGAAGAAAGAATGATTTACAACCTAATGCAAGTCTAAGCTTATGCAAAGAGGAGATGGACCTTTCCAAGTGTTGGAGAGACTAAATGACAATGCATATCGTTTAGATTTGCCAGGTGAGTATAATGTTAGTGCTATTTTTTAATATTTTTGAATTATCTCCTTTCTCCACAGGTGATAACTTTGATTTGAGGACAAATCTTTTGCAAAAGGAGGGGAATTATGAGGATCTACCTTGGAGCACAACAAGCTAGAGCCAAGATCTTATACAATTGAAGACAGGAACTAATAACACAAGCTCAAGTTAAAAAAATCAAATAAGCACTAAATGGTTTAATTTAATAGGTGTTTAACTCTCAAGGGAAATTCATTACTATAGGTGAATCAAGGATCATCCAGTGTATATGATTACATGGCCAAATTCATGAAGACATGGCATATTGCTAACTTGGCACGATGACATGGCATATTGCTGAAGTGGCATAGGGACATGGCAACTATAGGATGATATGGCAGGTTCATATGGCATCCTGTGGCACTTGTGTGGTTTTGATAAACTTCAAGATCGAATTGACTTTTCTTGGTGTCCATGTTATTAATTAGTTTTCAAATTGTAATTAGAAATCTTAATTATGTTTGTGTTTATTTTATATTAGGACAAGTATCAAATTTGTTTCCTAATTTGTCTTAAACTTGTAATTAAATCACCTTTCCTAATTTCAGTTAAAAGAAGTTTGATTAGTCAAATTAAGACTAAGAAACTAGGTCTAAATTAAATCACCTTTCCTAATTTCAATTACAGGAAGACTGACTAGTCAAATTAAGATTAGGAAACTAGGTTTAATGTCAATTTTTATTTTAGGAAACTAGAATTTGTACTTTGCCTATAAATAGGCACCCTTTTAGTTGAATAAAATAGTTTAAGATGAGAGTTATTCTCTTGGTTCACTAAGAACTATTACACTTATCAAGGTTTGCTTCTGGCGTTCAAACCCTAGATTGATCAATAAGTTTTTCATTCCCTATTGTGGCATCATCATTATACCAAAACTCTTAGTTATAGGTTGATTAAGGGTTGAGGAGTCCATTAAAACTTGTTTTAGAACGATCCATACTTTATTTTTTACAGGTTTAGGAGCGAGTCAACCTAAGTTCGTATCAATTTAGTTTCAAACCCCGATTTTTAAAGTACAAGTTTGATGTATGTTATGTTTATTATTTTTGATTGTTTGATCTTTTAGTTGTGCAATTTTTTTCATTACGTAAGAATTGCTTTATATTTTTCTTTTTGTCATCCTTACTGTCTGTAGTAAAAAAAAATAAAATTGTTTGTTTTCTTCTTTGACCGATCATCTTGGTTTTTCTTTGATCATTGCTTTGTTCTTGTTGCTATCCAAAGTCATTTTCGCATAAAAAAAAAAAAAATTGCATCAAGCATCAAAGTTTTAAAATTGCATTAAAAACTCTAATTTTGTGATTTTTGGAAAAGTTGTTTAAATCTTGAATGGAAGAATGAATTGATACTTGTTAGCATCAAAAATATTACTTTGGTGCTATTCTTAAAAAAAAAAAAAATTTCAAAAAAAATAAAAAAAATCATTGAAATTCTAGTTGTTTGAGTTGCTGGATATTGTAGTTGAATTTGTTAATTTTAAAAGATTAAAAGTTCAGTTTTGAAAGGAAGTACTTAAAACCTAAGATTCAAAGTTGTTCAATTTGATATTTGAAATCTTTGATTGTTGATGCTTGACTAGATTATGAATAAAATTTGTGTTTGTTGTATTTCACTCTTAGTTAGCCGAATTCTAGATATTATTTTTTCTTGTTTGGTTGTTAATTTCTTTGCCATTGTTTAGACTTATTGTTATGTTTAAGTTTAATTTGGACTTATTTGCAGAACTTGAATTAGTTTAAGATAGTTTGCAAAGAACAAAGTAAATTTAACTTAAGTGTTAATTCCTTAAGGTTAAAAGCCAATTAATTGTGTGAAGCATGAGGGATTGCATTTTGATTGAGTGGTACATGTGAGAGAGTGTATTAGTAAGGATCTCTTTATTTTTATCACTAACATGCAGCAGGTAAACATGTCCGAAGACAAAAAGGAGTGATCAAGCTTTACGATAGGGATTGATGCAAACGTATTCACGACCTGATTGTAGATATACAGCAAATGGTCAAGGAGATAGAGCAACTCAAATTGCAAGTAGCTACAAATTCTAGAGCATTCACAGTTTGACAACCTATTCAGAATGTACCATAATGTGGATGTGGTAGAGGAGGACATAGATATATTGGAGAAGAGTTTGAAAGTTGGAGATCGAATCCCACTTATGAGAAAGCACCTTGGCCCAAAAAAAAGAAAAAGCACCAAATAAGCCTAATTTTGGTGTTAAGTCCGAAACCCCTACTTTAGCCAAATAGGTTAGTAAAACCAACCTTATCATATTTAGAAATTAAGATATTTTATGCTTTAAATGTCAGAATAGAGGGCACAATGCAGGCTAATGTCGAAATAGAAAAATCATGTTACTTAAGGATAATGGGGATATTGAGTCTGAGGATGAAGAAGATGAGTGAAATTCCAACACTAGAGGACAACATTGATGAAGATGAAGATGGGTTTCAATGCAAGTACTTGATGAAGGCAGATTTGGATTTAGTTGCGAGAGAAGCCCTAACAGTCTATACAGATAAGATCAAGTATAGTGTGAAAACATTTTCTATACTAGATGCCTAATCAAGGACAAGGTATGTAGTATGATAATTAATGGAGGAGGTTATGCTAATGTAGCTAGTAGTGTTATGGCTGAAAAATTAGGTTTACCAACTTTAAAGCATCCTGATCTTTATATATTACAATGGTTAAATGAGAGTGGGGAAGTTAGACTTAATAAACAAGTGAAGGTAAAATTTAGCATGATGATTATGAAGATGACGTGTTTTGTGATGTTGCATCTATGCATGTGGGACACATATTATTGGTAATTTAATAGGGATACTAAAAACCATGGTCTAGCAAACAAAATCAAGTTTCTTAGAATAGTGATAAGGTTATGTTGATGCCATTAGTTCCTAAAGAGGTTTTTAAAGACCAACTAAAGATGCAATGAAGGAGAGAGGCTGAACAACTACAAAAGGTTGAATCCACCATTTCCATGGCCAAGAAAGATCACACGATCCATATCGATAATTTTCACCATGCGACCGAGCCATATTTCGAGAGTAAGTCAGGTAAATCCACGAGTAAGGTAAAAAAGAAAAGAAAAGAAAGAGAAGAGAAAAGAAGGGTTCTATGCAAAAACAAACGAGATCAAGAGAGCTTTCTTATGTAAAATGCCAATGTTTGGAATGATGTATAAGGAAGCTTATTTGAATTATCTAGCTAACCCTGATAATCTTGTACTTCCTAATTCTGTAGCTTCTCTTTTATAGGAACTTGATTATATCTTTCCTGAAGAGATACCAAATGCACTTCCAACAGTTAGAGGGATCAAGCATCAAATTGACTTTGTTCTAGGTGCAACAATTCCTAATCCACTAGCATATAAAAGTGATCCCGAGAAAATGAAGAAGCTTCTATTTTAGGTAAGTAAAAACATGAGTTTATGTAATATTCCATTGTTATTAGTCAATAAAAAAGGCAGAACATAGAGAATGTGTGTTGATTGCAGGCTATTAACAATATAATTATTAAGTATAGGCATTTTATGTCTAACTTAGATGATATGACTGTTTGATGAGTTATATGGCGCATGGAGGTTTTCTAAGATTGACTTTAGGAGTGGTTATTATCAAATATAAATGAAAGAAGGTAATAAGTGGAAAACTACCTTTAAAACAAAACATGGATTATATGAATGGTTGGTTATGCCATTTCGATTAACTAACCTCCTTGCACTTTATAAGATTAATGAACCATGTTTCGCGTGCTTTTATTGGTAGGTCTGTAGTTGTGTATTTTGATGACATTCTTATATATAGTAGGAGTTTAGAAGAACATGTAAAATATCTTAGGCTAGTTTTAGAAGTTTTTAGGAAAGAGAGGTTGTTTGCTAATCTTAAAAAGTGTAATTTTTGTCAATTTCAGCTTATCTTTTTAAGCCTTGTTATAAGTGCTGCAAGCATTAAAGTTGATCAAAAGAAGGTTAAGGGCATTCAAGAATGGCCCACCCCAACTTCAATCACAAATGCTAGGAGCTTTTATGAGTTGGCTAGCTTCTTTAAAAGGTTTGTCAAAGATTTTGTTATCATTGCTGCACCTTTGATAGAGGTTATAAAAAGCAGTGTAGGTTTCCATTGGAGAGAAGAACAAGAAAAGTCTTTTAATTTGTTGGCGGAAAAACTTAATAATCCTCCTTTATTGGTTTTGCCTAAGTTTTCAAAAACTTTTAAAATTGAGTATGATGCCTCAGGAATAGGCATGGATGTTGTTTTGATGCAAAAAGGAAGACCCATCGCATTGATTATCCTGCTTATGATAAAAAGTTATATGCATTGATTAGAGCTTTGGAAACATGGTAGCACTCTTTATGGCTAGAAGAATTTATGATTCATGAAGATAAGAAAAATATTGTAGCTAATGCATTATCCTGTAGATATATTTTACTTTCTACTTTAGATGCTAGATTGCTTAGGTTCGAACAAATTAAAAGTTTGAGTGCATGTGATAATGATTTTGGTGAAATTTACAAAGTTTATGGAAAGCATGGTGATAGAAAATTTTATAGATTTGAAGGAATCACATGGGGGTGGTCTTATGGGACACTTTGGAGTAGCTAAAACTTTGGCTATTCTACAAGAGCAATTTTATTGATCTCACATGGAAAGAGATGTTGAGAGTGTTTATGAGAGATGCATTAAGTGTAACAAGTCAAAATCATTTTTACAACCCCATGGGTTGTATATGCCTTTGCTTATTCCATCTTATCTGTGGATAGATATTTCTATGAACTTTGTATTAGGTTTGCCTAGGATAAAGCATGGAAATGATTCTAGTTTTGTTATCATGGACAGATTTTCTAAAATGACACACACCTTTTTTACATGAAATAAAATTGATGATGCATCTAATCTTATTGATTCATTCTAGAAGTTGTTACACTGCATGGCATGCTTAAAACAATTGCATCCAATAGATATGCTAAGTTCCTAAGTTATTTATGGAAAACATTGTGGGCTATGTTTAGATACTAAATTATTATTCTCTACTACTTTTCATCCACAAACAGATGGTCAAATTGAAGTAGTGAATAGGGTTTTTTTTTACATTGTTATGTGCTTTAATTGGTAGAAATATTAAAACTTGGCAAGACTGTTTTGTTCATATAGAATTTGCATATGAGTGAACGTGCTAATCTTAATGGAAAGTAACAGGCAGAATTTGTGAAGAAGATACATGAAAAGGAGCGTGCTAACATTAAAAGAAAAACAAAATAATATGCAGGTTTAGCTAATAGTGACCGAATGCCTTTGGTGTTTAAACCTGGAGATTGGGTTTGGCTACATTTGACTAAAGAACGATTTCGAGCCCAATGTAAGTTTAAGCTTAACCCAAGAGGAGATGGACCTTTCCAAGTGTTGGAGAGACTAAATGACAATGCATATCGTTTAGATTTGCCAGTGAGTATAATGTTAGTGCTAGTTTTAATATTTTTGACTTATCCCCTTTCTTTACAGGTGAGGACAAATCCTTTGCAAGAGGAGGGGAATGATGAAGACCTATCTAGTGGCATGATGATGTGGCATATTGCTAAAGTGGCATAGTGATGTGGCAACCATAAGATGATGTGGCAATGTCATATGGCATTTTATATGGTATTTGTGCGAATTTCATAAGTTGTAAGGCCGAATTGACTTTTCTTGGTGTCCAAGTTATTAATTAGTTTCCAAATTGTAATTAAGAATCTTAATTATTTTTGTTTATATTTTATATTAGGACAAGTGTCAAATTTGTTTCTAATTTTCCTTAATCATGCCATTAAATCACCTTTCCTAATTTCAATTAAAGGAAGGTTAATTAATTAATTTAATATTAGGGAACTAGGTTTAAATTAAATGACCTTTCCTAATTTTAGTTAAAGAAGGTTGATTAGTCAAATGAAGATTATGAAACTAGTTTTAATGTCAATTTTTATTTTAAGAAACTAAAATTTATACTTTGCCTATAAATAGGCACCCCTTTTAATTGAATTAAACAGTTTAAGAATTTTCAGCATAATTGTGAGAGTCGTTCTCTTGGTTTACTAAGAATTATTGAACTTATTAAGCTTTGCTTATGGTGTTCAAACCCCAGACTTATCAATAGGTTTTCCACTCCCTATTGAGGCGTCATCAATACAATACTGTTCTTAGTCATAGGTTGATTAAGGGTTGACATTTCCATTAAAACTTGTCTTAGAACGATCCATCTTTATTTGTTACATGTTTAGAGGTGAGTCAACCTAAGTTCATATCATAATATATATATTTTGGAGGTTGATTACGCACTTTTATTTGTTCATCCCTATTTGATCATGTCATTCTTAAAATTGGAAAGGAGGTGACAGTCTACGATGCCTCTGGAATGCTGAGGATTCACATTGGCAATTTCCCTCTCTCCTGGTTGTTGATGATACGTTAAAATGCTATATGTGGTCATACCAGGGATATTGTTGGTACATTATGAATATAGTATATGTTTATATGTTATTATGCATATTTGATTTCCAATGTTTATAAATTATAATTTTTAAAAGTATTAATTAATTATTTATAAGGTGATGGATATTATTTGATTTTAATTTTCTTATTCAATGGCTTATGAAATTGCTATGCTTTGAGAATAATCATGGTCTTTGTGAAATTTGTTTGTTAAAAGAGGGGAGTTTTAAAGAGTGAAGGTGAGGTCTTGAGAGAAATGATTTTTAAGAAGTGGTAATTTTTCTACAAAATGCTAACATTGTCCCTTAAATGGATAATATCATTATTTTTTTTTTTAGTTTATACCGGTTTTATCTACTAATTAATTTCACTTAAATAATAATTAGACATTACATTTTGAATTTTTTAATCTCTTAATCATGACTTTTATAATAAATATGTGTTTTTTTAGTTTCCTGCCCATTGAATAATGTTCCCATCCATAGCATTTTTTCTCTTCCATAGCTTTTACCAGCTTAACCAATGACTGCAGGTTACTATTTTTCTTTCTTATTTTACCCTTTGCCACATGTCTCTCCCTCATTAAGTCATTTCTAAAACTTAAAAAATGCTCTCATTTTGTATAATGCCTGTTTAGGTTATAAAAATTTATCAATCATTTAAAAACTATCATATTATTCAACATCCAAATTTGGTAAATAAATTTACCAAGATGTATACCAAGCATTATATATCAATATTTAATTGGTTTATATTTAATTAAACTTGTCCATCAAGAGTTCATCTATCTATAACTAGATTATATTAATATATTTTATCCAATAAAATATTGACATATAACATTTGGTATACATAGTGGTAGATTCATTTGGTACCTTTACAATAACTCAAATAAAAAATTTGGCATTTTAGACAAATGAATTGGTATGTTCTTTGCACACACCTTTAAGATTGTGAGTTATAATTATGTCATTTTCCTATTTAGTCAAGAATATATTAAAACTTTGGGTTAATTTCAATAACCACACATAAAGTTTGAGCTAATTACACATAGCTCCTATAAGTTTAGAAACTCATCATTTACCTCCTTACTGTTAGTAGTTCACTGTTAATTTAAACTGTTTAATGTATAAATGACATTAAACATGGATATATTATTTAAAAAAAATTAAAATATTGTTTATGTGTTGGAATTTGTCCTTGTTCTTGGCAAACCTAATTTACATCAAACCCTCAATCCTTAAAGAACACATGAAGTCATCTATGGACTGCGAAATTGCAAAAGAATGAAGGCCAAAATTTGCAAAAACCTGAAAGTAGATATTAGCCTGAGGGCTCAAGGTAAAAGGACAACCTGATTGTAACGGTTACATAGAGAGTCAAGATTTTGAATCATAGTCTCATTGATTGGGTAGCAATTGGCTGATGGTGCCGTTAGTAAAGTTAAAAATATAATAATTAGATACCAACTTATGCATTGTCAAAGTATATCATGGCTCGTTAAATGAGCAATCCCATTAAATTGGCAATCTAATCATAGTCCATAATCTTAGCCTTTATGCTTGTAAATATTCATTGTATAGTTGACCTTATTATTGACCATTTGATTGTATAGTTGACTTCATTATTGCCCATTTGTTAGGGCTAATATACTTATCTTGTACAGCATATTCAATATGTATAAGAAAGGGCTATCTCAAGATATTTTAGAGCATAAATTCTTATTCTATTTGTTTATTATATTATATTTGTCATGGTATCAGAGCCCATGCTCTTGTGATTTTTGAAGCAAGATTGAGCTTTGCTTTTTGGATATCAAAACATTGTTTTTCTTTTGGTCTAATTGTTGGTTGTGTTGATCTAAGTATTTTTGGTTGGGTTTTCCATTTTTTTTTTCTGATGAGCACTACATCTTTGGGTCAGATATTCAAGTTACCTTTTTTTTTTTTATTTTTCTTAGGTATATGGTGTTTCTTTCCTTTTACATTTTTTTTCGTCTATTTCTCTAATGGTAGAAAAATATGAGATTTTTCCTGCTAAATTAAATGGGAAAAATTATTTTTCCTGCGAATTCCAACTTTGGATTTTTGTGAAAGGAAAGAATTTGTAGGAACATTTAGATCGATCTCTTTCTAAACCTAAGGCTGATTCTGACATTGGTAAATTCACTCAATGGAATTCTAATGACGCTTAAGTAATTGTTGGATTTTAAGTTCTTTGGAAACTTATATTGTTCTTAGCTGAAGATTGTTTAATTTTGCTAATGAAATATGGGATTTTTTGAAGAAAATTTATCATTAAAAGAATTCAGCTAGATGCTTTCATCTTGAATTAGAGTTATCTGTGTACCTTCAAGGTAATTTATCAATAGAAGACTATTATTCTAGCTTTCTAAATTTATGGATTGAATACAAGCAATTGATTTATGCTTCAATACTTGCTGAGGGCTTACCAACTTTACAACAAGTACATGAAGTGTCTCAATGAGATCAATTTCTTATGAAGTTGTGATGTGAATTTGAAGCAATTCATGTCAATTTGATGTTTAGAATTCCTTTTCCATTGCTAGAAACATGTTTTGTTGAACTTTTCCATGAAGAGTAAAGATGTGCAACTCAAGGTGTGCTTAAAAGGAAGAATTATTAGACAGCTAATCCGGTGGAGGTTGCTTATGCAACTCAAGCTAAGGTACAAGATATGAGCAAAGTGCAATGTTATAGCTGCAAAAAATAGGGTCATATAGCTAATTGATAACCAACATATGAGATATGAGAAAAGTGCAATGTTATAGCTGTGAAAAATAAGGTCATATAGCTAATCAATGTAAGAAAATTTTTTGCAACTCCTGTAACAAGCCTGGTCACTTGATTGCTAATTGTCGTTGCCGACCTCAAAATCAAACATCCCAAGCTTTGCATGTTTCTCACTTCTTTTCTACCTCTGGACCTGATTCTGGCGTTATATCTAGACTTGATTCTAGGTTTGTTTCTAGTTTAGAATGTCCAATCTAACTCTTGAAGTTACGTAACAACATTTATTTATTTAGCTCTATCAACTCTTGGTATTTTAGGTAGTTCTACTCATTCTAATGTTTGCTACATTGACTCTGATGCCTCCAATCATATTGTTTCTTCTCCAAAACCTTTTGCTAATATGAAACCATCTCTTAGTAATTTGGAAATCTAAACAGCAAATGTCTCATCTTTTAGTAATTTGGAAATCTAAATAGCAAATGGAGACAAGCTTCTAGTTAAAGCTATCTAAACAGCAAATGGAGACAAACTTCCAGTTAAAGCTATTGGTGATCATCCACATACTCTTCCAATAAGTAATGTGTTTCTTATGCCTTATTTAACTTCCAACCTCTTATTTATGGGATAATTAGTTGATGAAAATTGTAAGGTTTCTTTTTCACCATCTAGATGTATTATGTGGGATCAAGAAACAAGGAAGGTGATCAGGATGGGACTTAAATGTGGATGACTATTTCCTCTTATCTTATATTTCTATCCAAAGAATAAATATTTATTTTCCTTGTTTAGTCTTATTTCTTTAAGTTAGGTATGGCATAAGCGCTTGGCCTATCCTAATTCTAAAACCTTATCAATCTTGTTAAAGAGCAGTTTGTTTTTGAGTAAAAATTGTTGAAGTGTGGCAATTTTGCCACTTGATGGTGCATGTCACCAGCTAGCATGCACACCTTGGTATCAAATCCTTTCCTTTTATGAGTTTATATTTTTTTTTGTATGTTTTTAATTGATGCAAGGTATATTTGGATAATGTTTTGTGCCTAAGTTATGTATGCAAAATTATAGGCAAGATTATGCACAAAAGAGTAGGAATGTTATGCTTGAAATGCCTATGGTGCTGGATTCATAATTTCCAGCAACATAGTTCCACTATTTATCTTATATCTCAGGTTGCAAATGGAGTTTTGGGCTGAAATTTTGAGGGATGTCTACAGACATATATAGAAGACTCTGGTTCAAATTTCAGGTCAAAATGACATGGGAAAGTCCATTTTCTATTCCAAACAGATTGCTGTATCTGATGGGCCCAGTATGCAGAGTATGGGCCAGTTTTGGAGCTGTTTGGCCCATGATCCGATTCCAGAACTTTCCTAGCTCTTGGAACAATATTTATTGATGACCAAGGATGCTTCAAACCATGTTTCATAAGCAGATACAAAGGGGAACTAAGTAGGTGAAGCTAGTTTGGTTGTTTACCCAAACTAGTTAAACAATAGGAACCTAGTTCAAACCATGTGCCACTTTTTACTATATTTGGAATAGACATGTTGCAGCTGGTTTTTGACTCTTTTGTGTATGAAAAGTTAGGTGTTGACCATTTTACTTTTTAAATTTCAAATACTTTACTCATTTTGTAAGCTCACATGCTTGGCATGTGTGAACTAGTTGTAATTTCAAGCTTATATTGTAAAATGAATGAAATGGCTACACATCTAAGCCTTATTTTCAAAAGCCAACGTGTTCCTCTTCTTCTTATCTCTTCTTCAACACCTTAGAACACTCTAGAAACCCTAAAAACCAGAAAACACCATAACCAAAACCTAAAAACACAACTCACACACAACCATTCCCAAGAGCATCACCAAAAGCTTGCTTGTTGCTAATACTTCAAGCTAGCTTGCTCTTGGTCATAACCTTCTCACCCCAACAAAAATTCTTTTACTTCTGCGAATTTATCATTTGCTTATGATAGTTGTAAACTTGGCAAAAGTAAGAATCTTCCTTTTCCTATTCATCCAAAAAATATTACTACATGCTTTGATTTCATTCATATTGATGGTTCGGGTAAATCTCTATTTCCTTCTCATTCTCATCACAAATATTTTGTATCCTTTATTGATGACTATAGTTGTCATGCGTGGTTTTATTTTTGCATTCTAAATTAGAGGTGTTTAAATTCTTTAAAAGTTTTTTTGGCATATATTTAAAATCAATTTTCCATTTCTGTTAAAATCTTGTGTTCTAATTCTGGTGGTGAATATATATCTAATGCTTTTAAAGCTTTTCTTCAAAGTGAAGGTATCGTTTGTCAAAAATCTTGTCCAAATACTCTTTAACAAATAGAATAGCTAAGTGAAAAAATCGTCATCTTTTGGATGTTACTCGAACTCTACTTCTTGATGCATTAGTTCAGTCTCATTTTCAGGTTGAAGCTTTGTCTACATCTATTCATTTAATTAATCGTTTTCCATCTCCTGTTATTGATAATAAAACCCTCTATTTTTTATTTCTACGATAATAATTCAATTATAGTCACTTACGTGTGTTTGGATGTCTTTGTTATGCTCATTTTCCTTCAGATGACAGAACTAAATTGACTGCCTAATTTATGATATATGCATTTCTTGGGTATACCTCTAATCGAAAAGGTTATCTTTGTTATGATCCTCTTGCTCATCGTACCTGTATATCTTGAAAAAAATATGTCTGATTCTTCTATTTTTTCATCTTTATTATTTTATCTTCCTAATTTTGATCAGCTTGAGGATGTAAGTTTTAATAGTGGAATAGATGATCAACACAAAGAAAATAGTCAAGAAACTGAAGGTTTTTCTTGAGATCCTATTCCTGCTTCCGATCCACCTATTGAAAAAGCTAAGGTTCCTAATGTTCTTATTCTTGGTCCTGATTTATCTATAGGAAAAAATGAGGTTTCTAATATGCCTGATGAACCTCCTTTTCTAAGGTATACTAGATATATTAAACATCCTGATTGCTTGTCTCTTATGGTTGCTTTATCCTTTACCAATGCTCCCAAATCTTATTCACAAGCTAAAAATTATGACCATTGGTGAGATACTATGAATGAAGAATTAGAAACACTGGCAAAAAAAAATCATACTTGGAGATGTTGTTCCTTGTCCAAAGATGTATAAGCCTATAGGATGTCAATGGGTATACTCTATCAAACAAAATCTGATGGGTCTTTAGATCACTATAAAGCTAGTTGCTCTTGAAAATAGATAAGAATTTGGGATCAATTATCATGAGACATTTGCACCTATAGACAAAATGACTATTATTTGCATTTTGTTAGCTATTGCAAGTTCGTAATCATGGCCATTTTTTAGATGGACTTCAAAATGCATTTTTGCATGGGGATCTTTGTGAAGAAGTTTATATGTGGCTTCCACCTGGGGTACAATTTGATTCCAAAAATCATGTATGTTGTTTTCATCATTCCTCGTATGGAGTTAAACAAGCTCCACATGCATGGTTCCAAAAATTCAGCAACTTCCTCTGTACATTGAATTTTAAGCAGAGCTAAAATGATCCTTCAAAGTTCATTTGTCATTCTGTCTTTTGTCGGGATACCATTCTTCTTGTTTATGTTGTCAATATTATTATTAATACTGATACATATGGAATTAAGGGATTACAAGCTTTTTTACATTATTCATTTCACATGAAAGATCTTGGAATTTTTATTTATTTCCTTGGACTTGAAGTGCATCATTCTGACCAAAGTATATTTGTCAACCAGCACAAGTATACTCAAGACTTAATTCCTTTGGCCAGACTAGAGAATTCCACTCGTGTGGATACTTTGCTAGAAATTAATGTGAAATATTCCAAAAAGAATGGTGATTTGCTTCTTGATCCCACAAGATATTGTCGGCTAGTTGGGAGTTTGATTTATTAAACCATTTAGACCAGATATTTCTTATACCATTAATTTGATGAGTCAGTTTATGCAACAACCTTGGCATCTGCATCTTGCAGTAGTTAAAAGGATAATTCATTATTTGATTGGGACGCCTAGTCATAGAATATTTTATAAAGCTCACTTTTCTCTTGTTCTTCAAGCATATAATGTGCCTTATGCTCCTACTGAATTTCAAACAGTTGATAAATAGACCAAGGCTTTGATAAAGATGCAACATTAGTTTGTAGTTAGCAAATCGATTCTTCTTGATTCCCCAACATCAATTTGAGGGAGGTGTCAAACTATATTAAGGCTCATTAAATGAACAATCCAATTAGATTGGCAATCTGATCCAGTCTAGAATCTTAACCTTTATTCTTGTAAATATTCATTGTATAGTTGACCTCATTATTGTATAATTGACCTCATTATTGCTCATTTGTTAGGGATGGTATAGTTACCTTGTACAACATATCCAACATATATAAGAAAGGGCTATCTCAAAAGAGAATTGCACAACATTTTTAAGCAAGAACTCTTTTTCTATTATATTTGTCATGAACAACCAAAACCCCCAACCTCTACATCTCAAATTAAGAAACCCATTCGCTTTGGAAAGTGGAAACTCTTTGGTTTTGGCATTTTTCTGCACTTACTCCTAAATTTCTTTCTCTGATGTAGTAGGTCTTTTATTTCTGCATTGTGGTGTCTTTAAAGAGTTTACATTTTGCTGTCTCATCAAGGATTAAAGCCTAAAGGAATAGATAGTTTGAAGTTCGTTATCTTCACTTCTTTTTCTTTTTTTCTATTAGTTGAAATTTTATTTGCCAAATGATGATTTCTTATTGTCATTATATCACTCTCTAAAGGCCAATAATGTTTGATTATATTCTGCAAGACTTGAGATTAAGTGAATTTGGTCAGGTAAAATGGACAGTAGTTAAAGGCTAAAACTTTTTTTAGTTCAATATAGAAACTGGCTAGATAAAAGAACAAGAATTGCTTACCATATAATTTTTTTTTTAATGTGTATTTACCTTATACAGATCATTGAATCAATGCAAAAATAGTGTTCATTTCCACAATAAAAAATTCATGTAAATGGTATTACCAGCAAAAAAAAAGAAAAAGAAAAAAATCGATATAAATGTTCTAACTTAACAAATGTTAAATGGAATCGGACTTCTAAATCTTAACTTTATAATTTAGAAAAATGCAATATTAGATTATGAGTTCACATAAATAATTCAAATATGTTATTAACATTTTGTAAGAAAAATAAATGTGTTATCAATGTTTGAACAGAAAAATATATTATTAATATCGTAAAGGGGAAAAAAAAAAGGCAATTTGGCCAATTGCCACCCACATCGAGCCTTAAAGAAAGATGCGCTTCCAATTATCATAATTTTTATCCAGCCATTTGTTCCCATTTTGTCCCCATTGAAAATAAATAAACAAAAAAAATAATGAAATTGTTGCTTTCTTTTCTTCCTTCTTCCTTAAGCGAACCCTTAACCTCATTGAAACTATTTAGACATGATCCAAACCTAAACTAAGGCCACCACTGTGATTCATTGTTGTGATGGCAACTCAGAAGAAAAACCAAGCTCAACAGTAGGAGAAGGGCTAGAAGGAGTTGAAGGAAAAAAGGCTTGAAGGATCTAAACAAATGGTGAAGCTAAATTAAAAAAAAATAGAAAAGCACCAGTTTCACAATGTTGGCAAACAAACGCCGTAGAAATGTAGCGTGTTATGTCTCCTTCTCGTCTCATCGAACTTAATTTGGTAAATTTGTTTTACACTTTGTTTGTTTGTTTGTTTTTTTTTTTAAAATTATGTTTCAATTTGAATCTGTGCATATGAGATTTGTGATTATTTGGATGTTTAGTGATGGGTAGTTAGGTTATTGTGACTGTTAATAGAAGTTTAGCAATGTGTGAGGGTGGGATGTAGATTGGATAGTAAGAAGTTTTATTGTATGAGTTTCTCAATGGCTTCTTGATATTATGAATAAAGCCCTTTTTAAATTTACTGCAGTGTTTTAGATCTTGAGATTACTAATAACCCTTTCAAAGAAAAACAAAATATATAATTTGAAATTTATCCTAATGGAGGTCGATAAAGCCATTGAGAGTTTTTTTAGCATACAAATGGTAGATTCAACAATATTAATATATACTTGAAGATTTGTACAAATATTTTGAGTTTTTCCACATGAATTTCACTTGATTGTGTATATATTGAATTTAACTATATTTGTCTTATTTAACTTATATGCACATTATTTTCAAACTACTCAACCTTTTATATGAAAGGAACATTTATACTGATATAAGAAAAGTAGAAAGCAAAGGTATAACTAAGTCTGTGATTTGTTAGAGAAATAAGATGTTAGATTGCTCACACTGGGAGAGCAAGCTGAAAAAAGGTATGAGAAAAAATGTCTATGCCCATTTGGAATGATTGCTGTGTTATTTGGTTTTAAATAATTTACTACTATCTTACTAGTTCGAGAATGTATTGATATAAATTTAGGCTATAGAATGTCTTATGATTTTTTTTCCTTTTAATTATTATTTTTATTAAGGCTTTACAATTAAGTATGCTGCGGATTTAACTTTTATGCTTAATGGTGGTAAAACATGTTAGCCACTTTTTTTCTTTCATTGGTGAGAAATGTAATACTTTATTTTCTTCCCTTTCTACCTATTAATACTAGATGAATGTACCAATTGTAGATTAATGGGGATTCTAGAATTTCTCAACTTTTGTTAATTTCATCATTTAGAAAACACATATATATGTATATACATGAATACAATAGATATAATGACTTTTGTAGCAAGGATGAGAGAACTGAATGCAATAATAATCTCAACTGCTTTAAACTTTGGAGCTCAATTGAATGATATGATTGCAATTAGATGTTTGGTTCCTTTGTTGTACATAACATTGAACAACTTGATAGCACTACCAACCATCAACATAAAGGCTATAAATTTGTTCTACTTTGAAGTTTCTAATTAATTTTTTTTTTTCAGTTTGTTGACAATATTATATTGTTGATAAAAAAAAAATGCTTTTCTTAGAGCTTTGGTTTCACATTTGGGTTCTTTGTTCTCTTATATATTGAATCAATTTTGCAATATTTAGACACTTTTTTCTACTTCCTTGATCCTATATGTTTTTTGAAAACTACAGGGGTGATTATGGGGTATTTACTTTGAAGTATGTCAAGTACAAAAGTAGTGGTGAAGGTATTTTATTCAAACAGAATGACATGGATTGATTTAGGAAAAAAATATGTTGTTGAGTTGTATTTTCATAAATTTTCACTTTAGATACTATGCTTTCCACTTTTGTCATCAAAGTACATCAATATAATGTTCATATGATAATGTACGATTTGGATATGGAGGCCAAAATTACACTTGCAAGCTTTATTTATTTAATAATGTATAATCTATACTGATATATTTAATTACAACTATTGGAATGAATCAAAACAAAAGGAAGTTTAAACATATATAAAAAAAAAAAATTCACCCATTAACCAAAAAAAACAAAAAATTATGCAACCAAAATTACCAATGCTTTGTTGGTAATCACGATAGCATCCATTGTTTTTTTTTTTTTTTTTTTGGCCCAGAGAGTAACATATTTGCTAGGAAATTTACCGATGGCACCTATTAGTATTCCTAATACATATTTCAATAATTTTTTTATGATACCTTTTTTTTATAATACTTTAGTGGTATTACAAGTATTTTTATGTATGACATCATAAAATTTATATTTATTCATATAATCAATGTAAATTAAGGAATGAATAAAAATGAAAAGAAAAAAAAAATTGTGCAACCAAAATTATCAATACTTTGTCGGTAATCATGATAACTTTCATTGGTAATTTTTTAAAGAGTAACATATTTGTGGAAAAATTATCGATGGTAGCTATCGGTATTATTGATACACATTTTGATAATTTCTTTATGGTACTCTTTCTTTTTAATAATATTTTATGTGATATTATAATTATTTTTATATTATGTATAATATCATAAAATTTGTACCGATATATTCAATCAATGCAATATAAGGAATAAGTAAGAAGAAAAGGAAACTAAAACTAAAGAAGATTGCCATCAGTAATTTTTCTAGTGGTATTAAGATAGCATAAACAAAATACAAAGTATATATCTAGTAACTATTGTTAACATGTAAAGAACATTACTTAATTTTTCCATAGCATAAACAAAATATATATTCAGCTTAAATACAAGAAATAAAGTACATTCAAACTATTAAGATATAACATAAACGAATTTACAGCCATTTAATGGAGCTATCAAGTGGTTCAATATCATGTATAAAGTAACCAAACATCTAAGTACAATCATCCCATTGAATGAAGCTCCAAAGTTTAAAGCAGTTGAGTTTATTGTCATATTTAGTTCTCTCATCCTTGCCTTAAAAGTCATTGTACCTATTTTATACATGTACAAACATGTATAGTGAATTTCTTAAATTATAAAATTAACAAAAGTTGAGAAATTCTTGAATCCTCATTAAGTTATAATTGGTGCATTCAACTGGTATTAAACAAGATGGTGGAATGGGAAGACAATAAAATATTGCAATTATCATCAATGGAAAAAAACAAGTATCTAACAGCTTTTACCACCATTTAGCATGAAAATTAAATCCACAACATATTTAATTGCAAAGTCTTAATAAAAATAATAATCAAGGAAAAGAAAATCTCAAGACATTTTATAGTCTCAATTTATATCAATTCCAAAATTTGCACAAATCTTAAGGTATATATTAATATTCTTGAATCTACCATTTGTATGCTAAAAAAATTCCAAATGGCTTTACCAAATCCTCCATTAGGATACAGTTCAAATTATATACATTTCTTTTCCTCGAAAGGGTTCTACATAATCTGCAACCCTTCAAGAAATTTTCTAACAAGTTTCAAAACAATTGTTGTAAATTTTTGAAGGGCTTTATTTAGAATATCGAGAAGCCATTGAGAAACTTATACAATAAATCTTCTTCTTGTCCAACCTACATCCCACCCTCACACATTACCAAACTTTAGTTGATAATCAAAATAACCCAAATATTTATCACCAAACATCTAAATAATCACACATCTCATATGTACAGATTCAAATTGAAACATGATAAAGACCAAAAAAGGTAAAACAAATTTACAAAATTAAGTTGAGTGGGACGAGAATTGGACTTAAAACAAAAGGTTTCTATGGAGTTCGTTTGCCAACATTGTGAAATTGGTGTCTTTGTATTATTTACTTCAGCTTCTCATTCGTTTAAATTTTTTCCTTCACATTCTTTGAGCCATTCTTCCTTCTTCTGCAGTTGAGCTTGCTGTTTCTTCTTAGGTGACATCACATTGTTGAATCACGGTGATAGCTTAAATTTAGGTTCATGTCACGTCTAAGCAGTTTCAATGGGGATTTCGCTTAGGGAAGAAGGGAAAAAAAGAAAACAAAAACAATATTTTTTTTTATTATTTATTTTTGATGAAGGTAAAATGGAAACTAGTGGGTAGAATAAAAATTGTGTTAATTGAAAGGGTATTTATCTTTGAGGCTCTGTTTGGTTAGATAATGTGCCAAATTCCTTCCCCCCCCCCCCCCCCCCCCCCAAAAAAAAAAAAAAAAAAAAAACTAATGAGAAATGATTGCCTAATTTATTTCTATGTAAATTGTTTATACAATTGAAAAGTCCTTAAAAGTATTATTTCCAGTAAGAATAATATGCAATTTTTTTTTTTTTTTTGAAAGAATGTATGTTGTGGGGAATATTTGATCACTTCTTAAATATCTTGATAGAAAAGAAGGTAAATCCAAATTGCATAAATTAATTAGGATTATTTTATTTCCTACTAAACTCTAATTGAAAGCCTATATAAATGTTCTAAGCCATTATACAAGGTACGAAAAGAATATTTTTTACACACCTATTTCTATTTCTCTTTTTCCTCTCTATTTTTTACAAAAATCAAATGGCCTCTGACGGGGTCATTGAGCGATGCCTACGCTAGGCTTTCTAACATAGTTTTCCAACATAGTTTTCTTATTTTGCAGGTAGGCTCACAAAATTCATCAATGATGAAGGAGGATGCATAAATTTTATTTCTTGATTTTTGTATCAACAGTTTGGAGTGCCATGCAGGGAAAATCCAAATGCTTCATACTTTTTATATTGGTGCATCTAACTTCATAATCATGAATATTGGAGCCAAAGATTTTTCTTTCGTAATTACATCACTTGTTTATGTTATATGGTAGCATCCCAGATGCCTTTATTTCAAATATTACATGTTGAATAATATCTGAATATTGTCGAAAGAATATTATTGGAAAACTGGGCAATGGTGAGACACACGGTAAACTAGTAACTCCACAAATTAATAAAGATATATGCAAATATTACATGGCTGAGTATAAATATTAATGTAAGTTAACCATGTCAAAAAGTTGGTTAATTTGGTGGTTGCTTCAAATCTTTAAGACATGCCCACAAATAAAAAGCCAAGAAAGACTACTCTCTCCTATTTTATTTAATACTTCTAAACGATATAATTGTTATTATGCTTTTATGTTGGATTTATCTTTTAGGAATTTGATTTCAATTATTCGGGGACATTTACTTAGCCAAATTTTTGTATCAAATGTATATGCTAGCCTTACACATGATTATCATTACCACGTTCACTCATATTTAAGCACATGTTACTTCTTAAAAGAAATTCATTAGTTCATATTATTTACTTTGAGTAAATCTTACATGGCATCAGAGCCATAAAGCTCTAACGAGGTTTTATTTTTTTTTCTTTTTGTTCCCAATCCCTATGGCCAGCTCATCTTCCTCTTCTTCTTCTTCTTCTTCTTCTTCTTCTACTACTACTACTACTACTACTATTATGATTGCCTCAACTCTACCTTCCTTTGTTGATGTTACTCTATCCAATTACAACTTTAAATTTCAATTAGAAGAGCATAACCATATCATCTAGCGTCCATAGATTTTGCTACCAATCATTGACCGTAATACGAAGTGCTTTGTCAATGGTAACCTTTCTCCTGCACCACCAACCATGACATCAAGTCTACTGTCGATGGTCAAATCATCCAACCGCTTGTGCGAAATCCAATTTTTCATCAATGTCACCATCTAGATCAAGCTACAGTGGGCAGGATTGATACGAGTCTAAGCAATCCAACCTAGATTCGTATAAACTAATACTCAATCATCTAATTGATTCAAATTTATGGAATGAATGAAACCACAAAAGGATTGCGGAAATACCCTATCGATAAGTCAAGGTTTGAACATTAATTCTAAAGTTAGAAAAGTTCAAAAGATAGTTACTAGAGAACCAAAATATTTAACGGTTACAAGTATTAAATTTATTGAAGATCAAAGTTATTATATTAATAAAATTGAAGCCTTTTTATAGGCAAAGTACAAGCAAAGAAGATTAGGAAACTAAAAGTGTTTCCTAAAATCCTAAATTCTAACTTAGTTCCTAATTAAATTTGGCTAGTTTTTTCAATTCCTTTATAGTTTAAGAAAGTGACAAATTACATGACAAATTAAGATTAGGAAAGTAGTTAACAGTTAATTGTCAAACTACAAATAATTTAAAATATAATAAAAATTAAAGGTTTTCTAATTTCAAAATAAGACTAAAAATGGAAAACTTGGAGTACAAGTAACTTGATGATAAAGTGAAACATATAATTCGGATTAAAAAGAAACAAGCTAATTTCATTCTTTTTAAGCCACATTGGATAGCCATTTAGATGCCACATGTCGAAGGATGCCATATCATCAAAGTGCCACATCATTATGCTTTTAAAAAATGACCAAATTGCCCCTAATGTTGGTCTCCTCATGCTTTCATATCCACAGCCTTCAATGCTCAATATTGTTGCCAATTTTGATTATTCCTTAGCAAAATTCTTGTACTGTTGATTGATATGCACATCCTAGATAAGACCATTTAATGCTTCTTTAAGCCTCTTTACTCGAGCACTTGTAATTGGTCCAATGACAACTCCAATGGCTCATAACTCCATCTTTGAATGCTCCTATGATGAATCTCATTAGGGATTCTTTACTCTATCTCACTAGAAATTCACACCCAGATTATGCAGGCCTTAAGTTAGATTATGGCTCATCAACTGTGGTTCTCTTGAACAGCTTTTTGGCAATCAATCTAAAGCAAAAATTATGCAATTAAAAATTCAATTTTAGACAACCATAAAGATTCCATATCCATTAATTCTTATTTCTTAAAACTAAAAACAATTGCTAACTCAATAATCCTGGCAGATTATTCCATCTCCAATGAGGACATTATAATGCAAGTTCTTGTAGGATTACAACTGAAATACGATGTTGTAACTGCCAACATCAATTTTAGTCCAACCACCATGTCTATTGGAGAAGTTCAATCTCTTCTCTTTAAGCAAGAGGTTCACATTCAGCAAGCTGCCTTTATTGAAGTCTTCTCTGCCTATGTTGCCAACAAACAAAATAAGAAATTTGAACCTAGTTATAAGAACATTGCTGGTCGTATTTCTGATCCAAGCTATGGCTTTCCATCAACCACCCAACAAGGCCGTGGTTCTTAATCTAACAGACCTGAGAATGAGGCCATAATCGTGGGTCTTCAAATACCAGTCAAATTTTTTGCTAGATTTGTAAAATTGCTAGACATAATGCTGATCGCTATTGGTATGGTATAGTATTTATGATACCTATATAGCCAAAATAATCTTACTATGCATCTCTAAATGTTCCTACCAATCCTAAGTGGTTGCTAGACAGTGGTGCTACCAACCATATTACTATTGATCCTTCAAAGATCATGAAAAAATTGGTATATCTTGGCATGGATAAGCTTGTTGTTGGTAACAACCAATTTCTGCCAATTAACCATACTGGTTCATCTTTTCTTGATGCCCATTCTAGAAAAATTAAATTAAACAGTATGCTACATGTCCCACACATTACACGAAATTTATTGAGCATATCCAAATTAACTAGTGACAATAATGTTGTTGAGGAATTTACTAATCGGTTTGTTTTTGTGAAAGACAAGGATACGAGGATTCTTCTCAAAGGCTTGCTTAAGGATGGTTTCTATAAAATTCAGATGGCTAAGAAAATAAATAATTTTCCTAGAACTTTTTCATCTTATTTTAGTAATATTTTTGGACAGTTTCAGTGTTTTAATTCTCAATTTCCTTTGCATAAACTTTAGCATTACTAATTTGTGGACATCCACGTCCTCTAATTATGAATAAAGTTGCCTCTTAATGCAACAATTCTTTTTTTGTTTAAAATTCATGTTATTCTTTTTGCTCTGCATGTTAGTTATTGAAAAACAAACACTTATTTGCTCCTCCATATTCCAATAATAGTAAAGAACCCTTACAACTAATACTCTTTGATGTGTAGGGCCAGCCTCTGTTGAGTCCCCTAAAGGATACAAATATTATCTATTATTTGTGGATGATTTTTCACATTTTTTTCTAAACCTATCCAATGAAGTTAAAATAAAAAATCACAAATATTTTTCTTAAATTTAAACTCGTGCTTTAAAATATATCCAATAAGAAAATAACATTTTTTCAATTAGATCAAGGTGGTGAATTAAGCCCTTTACAAATAATTTTAGATAAATTTGGAATTATTTTTTAACATCTGTGTCCACACACACAACCAAAATGGTTTCATAGAATGTAAACATAGGAACATAACTGAGACTGCACTCACATTGCTTGCCCAAAGTTCAATTCCATTTACTCAATGGTGGAATGCATGTTCCACGGTAACAATTTTAGTAAATAGACTTCCCACTAAAATTTTTAATTTCAAATCCCTATTGCAAAAATTTTTCAAAAAATTTTTGTTTTTTCACATTTAAAAAGCTTTCGTTGTGAGTGTTTCCCTTCTTCCAAGCTTACAGAAATAATAAATTTAGTACCATTATGCACGATGTGTTTTATAGGATATAGTTCTTCATATGAAGGGTATAAATGCTTGAGTTTAATTATTGGTAAAATTCATATTTCCTCTAATGTGGTTTTTAATGAATTTTTTAATCGTTTTTCAAAAAAAAAAAGGACTCCACATAAAAGAGAATACATTTGTTCCTAATCCTACCCCAACTTCTTGTTAACTTTATAATCTTTCTTGCAAGACAAGCAAAATATTGTGCCAATTCTATTGGAGCCATCCTTAGCATCCTTAAGGGAATCAAACTCTACTTCACCTGGCAAGCAAAAAGATAAATTTGACATTATCCACTCAATCAGAACTAGAACAAATTCATCTCCAACTTTGGATTCCCCCTCCACATCGTTATCAACATCACATGATACTGAGGCATCAACTCCAATGGACTTTATGACTGGTGCCTTACTAGTTTTAAACAACTCATCCTTACATACATAATTTTCCATACCAACTGGCCTCTCTAGTTCACCTAGCTATTATAACCGATGACCTCCTCTTTCATCAGATTCTTGATCTATCCAGCTTACCCATCTTATGCTTACTTGTGCAAAGGCCATTATTTTTAAGCCTAAAATATACATTGCAATAGTCCAACCTGCATCACTGTTAGTTTAGCCTTCTTCTATCTCTCATGCCGCTCTTTGTCCTCAATAGAAAAAGGCCATGGATGATGAATTTGCTGCTTTGCTTGCTAATAAAACTTGGCCTCTTGTGCTGCTCATCTAAATCAGCATTTGGTTGGTAACAAGTGGGTATTCAAACTTAACTTAAAAGAAATCCTGATGGATCTATCTTAGGACATAAGGCAAGGCTTCTGACTAAGGGTTTCCATTGGAAACGTAGGTTAGACTTCTAAGAGACTTTCAGTCCTATCATAAAGCATTCAACAGTAAGAGTTATTCTCTCCATCGCCATTTCAAGAAATTGAGATGTCCATTAAATAGATGTAAATAATGCCTTCTTAAATGGCATTCTTACAAAGGATTTTTACGTGAAGCAAATGCAAGGGTTTATTAATCAATCACAACCCAAAGATATTTAAGCTCCATCGATCTTTATATGGGCTTCAGCAAGCACTAAGGCTGTTGTATGATCAACCCCATCGAACTTTATTAACATATGGCTTTTCCAACTTAAAAAGGGTTCATTATTGTTTTTTCTCCACTACTCATATGGAGTAATTAGGGTTCATGTCTATATGGATGATATATTAATAAAAAGAAACAATAAAAATCTAATTAATAGACTTGTTGTGAAGTTGGATAAAAGTTTTTTGTTGAAAGATCATGGTTCAATAACTTATTCCTTGGGTATTGAAGTTCATCATTCCAAGCTTGGAATGCATCTCTCTTAAACAACATATATCACAGAACTATTGAATCGAACTAAAATGGTGGATCGCAAACTGAGTATGTCATTGGCAAATTTGTCCACTTAACTTGGCTCCGACGTTGGTGCTACTAAAATATCATGGTTATTGTTGCTATTACATGAACTAAAAGTACATTCTCTAGTTATAACTATTATCTAGTGTGATCATATGAGCGTAGGATCCCTTGCCACTAACCAAGCCTTTCACTAAAGAACTAAACATATTGAGGTGGTCATTCATTTTGTTCATGACAAAGTGCTTTAACAAAACTTGAATGTTAGGTTTATTCATACGAATGACCAAATACTGACGTATTCATAAAAATGCTTCCTACAACTCGTTTTCAGCATCTTCATAACAAGCTTAATATTGTTAATCCCCCATTTCACTTGTGGGGGCATGATAGAACATGTGTAGATACAGCTAGTTTGTCATTAGATAAGCTCATATATCCAAATAAGCCATATGTATCCAAGGACTGTACTTAGCCAAATTGTTGTATCAGACGTATATGCTAGCCATACACATGATTATCATTATTGCATTCACTTGTATTTAAGGACATGTTGCTTCTTAAATGAAATTCATCAGTTCATATTATTTACTTTAAGTAAATCTTACCTACCTAAACAAAATGAGCATTGACAATTTTGATTTTCGTTACTATGCCATGGATTAATCTGTTTTTATCCTATTTAAAACTTATGTATACTTTGAATGTGGCTTTTTCTAACTTCTATGTATGGGTGTTCTTTTTCTTCTTGGTGCCAATGGCAAAATTGGCTCAATTATTCAATTCTCATTTTTAGCATATGCTCCATGGAATGGATAAATAGAGAAGCTATCATATTATCCATATGTCTATTTTCATGCTTTGTGGATACCTAATACCCACCTTATTTTACATCTCACATTATGTCTAAATTGATTAAGCTAGTGAAAGTTATATGGGCTACTCTCATTAATCAAGACATAATAAAATACAAGTGTAGTTGCCAATTAATGGCAAGCTGAAGTGCAGAATTCTCCATTATCTAAAAATAGACAAGGAAACAAGACATGTATGTATGGGTCTTCTTTGTATGGGCTGCTGTCATTAATCAACACATATATATTTGTATATATATATATATATATATAAGGAGCTGGGATGGCTACTGACTCAGCAAATAATAAAATACAAGTGTAGTTGCCAATTAATGGCAAGTTGAAGTGCAGAATTCTCCACTATCTGAAAACAAACAAGGAAACAAGACATATATGTATGGGTCTTCTTTGTAACGGCTACTGTCATTAATCAAGACATATATATTTATATATATATATATAAGGAGTTGGGATGGCTACTGACTTAGCAAATAATAAAATACAAGTGTAGTTGCCAATTAATGGCAAGTTGGAGTGCAGAATTCTCCACTATCTGAAAACATATGAGGAAACAAGTGCTAGGTTTTTATTTTTCCTTTTTACAATTGCTTGTATATCTTTTTTGGATTGCAAAATAGCTTTCATAAGTCTAAGCTGATCAAATAATGTTATATTAAATATGCATATTACAGAGATATATGTGAATGTATGTTTGTCGTCATCTAGCATGTAAAACATTATTGGCTTGCATTTATGAAGTGTCCCAAAAAAAAAAAAAAATCTTCTTTCCTTTTAATTAGTTTTCCTCTACTTCTTTTGCTTTGACAAAAAGAATTTCAATATGTGTTTCGATTAACAATGCTCACAAACTTTCTCTCACTTGAAAAATATATATATATATATATATATGGTTTTATTTTATTATTGCCAAGAGGTCCAATATATCTTGCAAAAATTGGGAATGGCTACCAATTATCATTTTAATGAGAGTTTTGTAGCTTTGGAAATTAAGAAGATTTAAACAAATTATGTACAAGGACAAGAACTGAAAAGGACCAGCAATCCACCTTAGAAGAATATACGTTTCATCATCTAAGTATTTCACATAAAGATGTTTTAAACCAATATTCTATTTTTGCTTCCTTTTGCAGAGCTGAGTGTATGTAAAACCAGTAACATCATGACCAAAAAATGGGAACAAAGCAAACAAATTTTTTAAGCATAGAGGAGGACAATATGATGATATGGCTTGAGAAATCCTTAATAAAGCAATGGAAAGGATCTCAAAAGCGAAAATTTCATGTTCCAATTATCATAATCATATGTATCCTGTGAACTTCAAATTGTCAAATACAAACCTTTACGATGAAGGAGCTAAGCAAGAGCAGAGAAACCAACCTATTCTTCGGGAGCATGATTGCAGTATTGATAGCTAGGAATCGCGGATTGATAATGTGTTGGGAATTGCACAGCAAGAAATCCAAAGTCATTCAAGCAAAGGCCTTACATTGATATAGTAAAGCTGAGTCATTCATTGTTCCTCTTTTATGCCTTGTTAATTCACTGCATAAATATACATTATGATATTATTTGATCTCTTTCTTTCAAAATTTTAGGTTTATCTTGTAATTAATTAAACAATATTTATGGTCTCAAAATTATAGCTAAGCATTGAAAAAAAATATATATATATATGCCATAATTTCTCTTATATATTATGCATGAATGAGTACAATAAAATAAATAAATAGTTTTATTATATTGTGTATACCCCATATAGTGCTTTGGCTTTCTATAATTACTACATATAAACATGTCAGAAATTAATAATGAATAAAAATTTATTTCTGGAGTATTATGATTGTTAATGGAAATTTACAACTTACAATGATTCATTATTAATAGTTGTGTTGTTTCCTCTATGTCTATGTATATCCTTTGAATCATTATGTCTATTCTTCCTATGAATCATTATGTCTGTTTGTCATATCTATATTCTTATGAAGTCTATAAATAGCATATGAGATTATCATTGAAGGCCTTGAAAACAATTAAATAAGTGTGTATATAGAGAGAATTCGAAACTTTGTCCGCTTTACTATTTTTTGAATTTAGAATGCTATGTAAAACTATGGGCATCGTGGTAAAGCAAATATTATCTTAAGAAAAAAGAGTTCAATTAAATAAGTGTGTATATAGAGAGAATTCGAAACTTTGTCCGCTTTACTATTTTTTGAATTTAGAATGCTATGTAAAACTATGGGCATCGTGGTAAAGCAAATATTATCTTAAGAAAAATGAGTTCAATCTTACCTCAATCAATATGTAAAGATTAAATTTATAGGAATTTTAATAGGGATTTTAATAGGAATTTTAATTCTAATACAATACCTATGAGTTCTTCTTCTTTATCTCATAATATTTATTTTGTTTGTTTGATATATTAATATATATACTTATACCTATACTAGTAGATATACATTTTGGATTTTAAGGTTTTACGATTTTTACAACATTCTTAAGACTATATATTATCTTTTGATAAATCTGTCCCAAGACATTGAGTTATTTACTTTCTTCTCTACATATTATATATATATATATTTATGTTTTGAAAAAGGAAATAGGAAATTATTAACTTTTTTATCTTATATATATATACATTATATTATATAACAATGAGTGTTTTATATTATTACGAAATATCTGTAGTTCAGATCTCTATCTCTTTTTTACTTAATATATTTCTATATCTACTTATATACATGTATATATATATATATATTTATACGGGTGTGTCTACGGTGCGGTCCGCTGCATGCCAATCCACACCAAAGCCAACGCTTTTAAGAAAATGCATCGGCTTTTGGTGTGTCTGTGTAACAGTAAAACCAACGCTTTTTCTTAAAAGCGTTGGCTTTGGTGCAGATCGGCATGTGGATGGACCACACCATAGCAATGTTATATATTTATATATACATATACATATATATATATATATATATATATATATATATATATTATCACGTGTTATATATATCTTTACTTTCCTATAGAGCCTTGAGTGCTAGCAAGAGTTTTCTTGTATTATTTAACTTCTTTTATGAGACGTAGATGATATATATTTGTTTTTGTTGCTTTAAGTATTATAGTTAAAATATTATATATATTATATATTGGACAATTTTCATATATATATATATATATCTTGGATTTATCAATATACATTGTTTACATTCCTTAATTTTGTGTTATAAACTTGTGTTATATATAATTTGTTGTTGGAAAATTCTTGGATTTTAAAATGGTTGGTTCAAAGAGTTATAAATCAAGTCCAAGAGCCCCAACTCATTTTTCATTAAATACATGATGAAAAACGGAAATTGGTGAGTCTTTCTAACTTGTTGCTGCAATAAAAAAATTGCCACCATCTTGGAAAGATTTCAAAAATTATTTAAAATATAAACATATAGAAATGGGGCCTGAGGACTTTATTTTAAGATTGAGAATAAAAGTAGAAATTCGAAGGAAGGTTAGGCAAATATAGTGGAACAATGGCATGAGACCAACGTGAACAAGAAAAGAAAAGTTGAAAATCAAAGTTTCAGTGGAGGGTCTAATGGCGGTGGATTTAAAAGGTTCAGTGGAAAATGTTTTGTAATTGACAACCCGGGGCATCATGCTAAGGATTGTTGTAACTGTAAAGGCTAAGAGAATAAAAAAAGGAAGACTACTTATGCCAATGCTGTTGAAATTGAAAATCTTTCCAATGATGTTAGTGAGATAATCTATGACTGCTTGTGCCAATGTCGTTGATATTAAAAATATTTCCAATGATGTTAGCAAGATGAATCTATGATTGCTCATGTCAATGTTGCTGAAATTTAAAATTTTTCCAAAGATGTTAGTGAGATGAATCTATCTACTGTTGTTTCTAAAACTAACTTGATAGGAAAAATCGAGGTTTGAAAATATTTCCAATGATGTTAGCGAGATGAATCTATGATTGCTCATGCCAATGTTGCTGAAATTAAAATTTTTTCCAAAGGTGTTAGTGAGATGAATCTATCTATTGTTGTTTCTGAAACTAACTTGATAGGGAATTCAAGGTCGTGGTGGTTGGAAACTAGGGCCACTTGCCATATTTGTTCACCACTTATCAAATTCCAAATCATGATGAAGAACAATTTTTCATGGAGAATACTTGTACTTCTAAAGTTGAAGGGAAAGGAAACTTTATACTTAAGATAATATTTGCAAAGGAAGTTACTCTCACAAGTGTGTTGCATGTTCCTAACATTTGCAAAAATCTTGTGTCTAGATCATTACTTAGTAAAAATGGTTTTAAGTTGGTTTTTGAGTCCAGTAAATTTATACTTTCTGAAGGAACAATGTATGTGGATAAAAGTTATTTGAGCAAGGGGTCTTTAAATTTAATATAATGACTATCATGCCTACTACAACTACTACTAATAATAATAATATAGATTATTTTGCTTATTTAATTGGGTCTTCTAATATGTAGTATGGTAGATTACGATGTGTTAGTTATATTACTATGAAGAGATTAATTAATTTAAATTTAATACCAATTTTTGATTTAATTTAGATTATAAATGTGAAACTTGTGTTGAATTTAAATTAACAAAAGCACATTTTCATAGAATTGATAGAAATACTCAATCTTTAAATTTAATTCATAGTGATACTTATGATTTAAAATTTATGCAAACAAGAGGAGGTAAAAAATATTTTATGATATTTTATTGATGATTATACACGTTATTGTTATGTGTACCTATTAAGATCCAAAGAAGAGGCTTTGAAAGTATGTAAACTTTATAAAAAAATAAAGTTGAAAATCAACTTAGCAAGAAGATTAAGGTATTAAAAAGCAATAGAAATGGTGAATATGATATTCCATTTGATTTGTTTTGTTTTGAACATGGAGTTATTCACTAAATCACTGCTCCATAGTCACCCCAGTCTAATGGTGCTAGAATGCTATGTTGATAAGTTATGGTTTACTTCAATGTGTAATGGGAAGCATTTATTTTTTACAAATTCGCTTTTTAATAAAATATCTCATAAGAAAACTAATACTACGCCTTATGAGTTGTGGAAAGGTAGAAAACCTACCTACAAATACTTGAAAGCGTGGAGACCTTACAAAGGTAATAATACCTAATCCTAAGAGAATCTAGATAGGATCTAAAACTATCAGTTGTATATTTATTAGATATTCAAGTAATAGTAATGCTTATAGATTCCTTGTGCATAAATACAAAATTCTTGGCCTGCATGTTAATATAATTATAGAATCTAGGAATGCATATTTTTATGAAGATGTATTTCCTTATAAAATGGTACGTGATCTAAGTTGTTCAGGAGGACATGGATTGTGACCTAAGTCATAGCAAAAGAATGAAAATTTCAAAATCTTTTGGCCCAAAATTTTTAAATTACATGTTAAAAATCGAATCAAAGAATTTTGGAGAAGCTATGTCTACACATAAAGCTCCTTACTAGAAATAAGTAATTAATAGTGAAATTGAATTCATCACACAAAACCACTAATGGGAATTAGTAGATATTCTACCTAGAAATAAACTTTAGGTTTCACGTCGATCATTAAAAGAAAAAAAAAGATGAAAGCGGATGGATTAATTGATAAATTTAAGGCTTGATTAGTAACAAAGGGCTATGAAACAAAAGAAGGTCTAGATTATTTTGATACAGATTTACCAGTTACAAAAATTACATTTATTAGAATGTTAATGGTTATTGCTGCACTAAAAAAATTAGAAATACATCAAAAGGATGTAAAAAAAGTATTTTTAAATGGTGAATTAGATGAAAAGATTTATATTAAATCTTCCAAGTAAACTTGTATTGCAAGATCCACAATGGAATATGAATTTATTGCTTTAGATAAAGCTAGAGAAGAAGTAGAGTGGCTTTGACATTTTCTAGAGGATGCTCCAAGATGGCTAAACCCTCCACTTGCTTGCATACATTATGATAGTCAATACACTATTAAAAGGGCATAAAGCCATAATTATAATAATAAATCTCGACATATACATCGAAACTATAATGCTATAAAACAATTGCTCTAAATAGTATAATATCTATAGATTATGTGAAATCTAAATATACTCTTACAGATTCATTTACTAAAAGTTTAACAAGAGAGCAATTTTATTGTTCATCAAAGGGAATTGGATTAAAGCCATTAAGTTTGAATAGTCTTGATGGAAATCCTACCTAGTTGACTAAAGATCCTAATATCTAGGTTCAAGGGGACAACTGAATCTCAATTGATTATACAAAAACACTACATTTTATATAACTCTACCCACTTCTATGATAATTAGTTTTGTTTATAATGTGTGTTAGGATAAGCATTACTTTTAATGACTCCTATACATTGAAAATCCAAATAAGGTTTTTACAAGAAACTTTTAATAGATACTCACCTACATTAGTGTGAATGGGCCACTTCTAAGAGAATTTTTATAGGCTGGAGGTTTATAGAGCTCTCATGAAAAGCCAGGAATATTCATGGCCATATGAACACAATCGAAAGAATCAACAATGTTTAGACAATGTTTTAAAGAGTAATTATGTGAATTCTATTATCTTGGAAAATGGCTAAAAGTTCAAGACATCATGTGTACTTAGTAGCTTGTAAATCCGATAGTTTGTCAGTAAGGAAGATTCAAAGGCAAAAGCTATATTTCTTAAAGTGATTACTTTTCCAATGAATCTCTTTAAATGTGTCAATTTTATATTCCTGTGGAGGATGTTGGAAATATATAATGAATAAAAAATTATTTCTGGAACATTATGACTCTTATATTAATGGAAAGTTATAAATTAAACTGATTCATTATTAATAGCTGTGTTGTTTCTATGTGTCTGTGTATATTCCTAGTCACTGAGTTTTTTTCAAACCATTGTGTCTTCCTTTAAGCATTATGCTTGTTCGTCATATTTTCTTCTAAATTATTATGTCTCTTTCTGATATCCTTCTAAAGTCTATAAATACCATATGAGATTATTGTTGAAGTTATTAAAAATAATTAAATAAGTATGTGTATAAAGAGAATTAAAAATTTTATCTGGTTCGCTGTTCTTTAAATTTGGAGTGCAACTATTCAAAGAAGTGATCATTTTATCCTAGGAGACAATCACTATAAAACTGTGAGCACCATGGTAGAGCAAATATTGTTGTAAGAAAAAGGAGTTTAACTACTGTCTCAATCGATATATAAATATCAAATTTCTACAAATTTTAATTCTAACATAATACTCTATCGATATATAAATATCAAATTTTTAAAAATTTTAATTCTAACATAATATCTATGGGTTCTTCTTGTTTATTTCATAATATTTATTCCCTTTGTTTGATCGATAGATATATGCATATACATTTGGGATTTCAAAGTTTTATGATTTTTACAACAAAACAAACATTCTAATGCTGGCCTAGATTAAAATTCATAACACACTTAAATATGCATTATATTGGCAAACCTTTTTGACATGGACAAAGGATGCATTGCAAGTTAGTCTTCACATGGGAATCAATCACAATACTAAGGAGGCCAAGTTGACTCTTTTGACATATAAAGCAAGAAGTCAATAGATTGAGGGAGAAAGACTATTTATATCTATATATATTGAAAGTCTTTCTTATGGGAAATTAGAAATGAATTTCGTCCAGAACAGTGGTAAAGATTATGATTTTTCAAAAAACGTCATTTATTGCATCTATAAAAGATGATGGTCTTCTGAACAACAGTTGTCTTTACTATTATCCCAAACAAAATTCATCTGAGAGTTTCTGCTTGTAAGAATTATAATATATATATATATATATATATCAAGAATAGTTGCCACACCAAAAATATAAACTTTATGATGATGCAGACTAATGCAATAGATTTTAAATTGAGAAGATTTTGGCTATCAGATAGAACAAGAATAACTTTCTTGGACGTCATCTATTATCCATAGTCTTGAAGACACATCTTTACACAAAAGAGATTTTCCACGAAATAAACCTCACCAAAGCCACAGACTACCCCAAGCTAATGAATTCCTATGCAGTGGCCAATGACTCTTCAATATCTCATATTTGATTAGGTGGAGGAATCTAATATCATGTCATAGAACTTCACAGGATCGACTTACACCTTACAAATTACATATAAATTTCAATTACTCAACAACAAAGGCTCATGGAAAAACTACCTAATTGTGCCTTTAAGGCTGCAAAGATTTATATTGTGACTTCTCGACTCGTTGAATAACTAAATAATGAAACAATCTTTAGACAACTGTCCCAATATTATTGACTTGCGGCATAGTACTATGAATATAGGGTTTTAACTAGATAGTTTCAGGTTGGCGATCTCTTTTTCAAAGAGATAAATGCTAAATTGGTGCAATTTAACTGTAATGAATTCTCTTACCAACTCTCCTTTTGATGTATGAATATTCATTATGTGTCAGTCTCATTAGTCATTCATATGATTTGCATTTTATATATGCATACCCAATATTAAGCCTTCATGTGAAAATGACTCGATATGGCCTATCTAGTCCAGCTAATCTATGATCAATACAAGCCATTATAAGTAAGAAAAAAAAAATTGATGATCTAGTCTTAAATTTAGAAAACCACAAGCCAGTTTCAAATTAAAAGTACTATAAGCTAGGTGGTGGTTTAGTGTTATACTATGAGCTAGGTGGTTTAGTGTTATCCTTTTTCCATCTAGTGGGAACTACAAACTAGTTTCGGACTAGTGATAGACAAACCATACGTAGACTTATGGGTTTTCAACTATGTATGTCCTTATATTAAGCTTTAACATAAACGGATAGATGGTGGACAAAAAGAAAATACTAAAAGTCTCGGATGGGAATTTTATATAGAAATTTCATTAAGGTCTCGTTTGAGAAATGTCAAAGTTGAGAAGGAAATTGATTCTCGCAATTTAATTTCCTAGGATTTAGTTTTCTAAAAATTAATTTTTCTCTTGGTCTGTTTGGTGAGTAACAGAAAAGTTGGAATTCATACCTAATTAAATTTAATATTATATAATAAATAAATGGTAAATACATATTTAAAAATAAATTCAAAACTATTTTCTCTGGAATTCTCAAAATGATACAAATATAGGTGGGAACAACTTTCCCACATATTTTCCTACATTGATAGGAATTTAATTCCCTAGACCTACACTTTCCCATCGTACAATAAATATACAAACAAAAAAAATCATCACTTTTTCAAGAGAATTGGATTCTCACTAGCTTTACCTTTATCTAAACATGTTGTAAGAGAAAATCTAAATATGTCTCTCTGATTGAATACAATTGCCTATGACAGAAATTACATCTCTTTAATTAAATAAGACTATTCATTACATTAAATACGTCTCTTAAGTTGTATATGGCTCAAGTTATTAATGGTTTAAAACTCAAACAAATCAAAGTAAACCTCGACTTAGAATCAACACCCATTACTCTACTTAGTGAATTCTTCACTTAGAGAGTAGGGGCTAACTATAGAAGAATATTTCATCACTTCCTAAATATTTGGACCCAAAAAAAAAAAAAAATTCTAAACTGCTTAAAACAATTAGGATTCTATGATCTAATATATTTGGATTGTTTTAGTTTAAATAGATTAGGGATCCTAATTAAAATATTTTCTCTGCATAAATAATATTGCTATGTATTTATTTTATTTCCTGCTAAACCCTAATTAAATACCTATATAAAGGCCCCTAGCCGTCATACAAGATGTGAAAAATAATTTTTACACAGCTATTACTATTTTTCTTCTTCCTCCTTATTTGTAACAAAAAGTTCATCGGTCTTTTCCCACCTGAGAGTTAGAGGATCTTTGGCCTATGCCCGATCGGTACCTCAAAGGCCTCTTAACATAGTTTTTTAATTTTATTTTTTTTATTTTGAAGACCCATAATGTTTATCAATAGTAACAGAGGATGCGAGATTTTTGACAGTTGATTCTTGTATCAACATAATTAATTTTTATGTCTGTAATTCTTGCATGTATATATTAAAAAAATAATCACCAAAAAAATATTGAAAAACATTTAAAAAAGTTAAAAGAGCATTTCTAATTTTGAAATAAAAGTAATACATGTTAGGTGTTACCAAATATTTTTGAAATAAATGAAGAGTCAAATAATCTATTTAGTTTATATTCACTAGGGTATTTCCCAAAAAACCAAAAAAAAAAAAAAAAAGTTTACAATCATAAAGGGTGGGCCCTCTAATGGTCAAATTGGACAAACTGTTGATCTTCGAATTGGCTTAACACTGTGAGGGGGGCTTTTGACGAAATTTAGGAGTGACGACCAAGTGTAATTAAGCCTAATGTCAGGAGGTGGATAGGTATTTTCTCCTAAAAATTTTATGAAAAATTAAATAAATAATAAAAAAATAAATTAATATATTTGGCGTGCTAGTATTATTATTTTCAGAATTTAAAGATTACATTAAAAGCTGCACCACATTGAAGATAGATTTATAATATATACCCAATCCAATCAATCGAAGTGCTAAATATTCCAATCCCGTACAGGTGCGTTGGATTTCGAAATATATGGGTAACTGTCATAGGAGGACATAAAAATTGCCGTTTGTACAGTTTCTCCGATTCATTCCTCTCCACTATTTTTGTTCCCCAAAAGCTCTTAGTGCGTGCTCTTGGTCCGTGTCATAATTGAATCCTATTCCTTTCTTTTTCTTGTTGGACTTTTCTGTTCGAAAAAGTTTAATGCGATTGGATGCAGATTTTTTCCTTCTTACTATGAGTTTTTTCATTATGATTAACCCCTAACTATTATTATTATTATTATTATTGTTATTATTACAACTTAATGATTATGTCCAAAAAAATTATAACTTAATCATTAAAAGAGTAACAAAAATTCAACAAACAACGTGCTTAATTAAGAAACGACATCAAGGAAAACGAACGTAAGCAAACTGAAGAACTACCCAAATAAAAGGCAAACAAGGAGAATGATTTTAAGAGGCATAGCCTTTGACCAGTGCTCCTTAATGACAGATGCAAACTAATTTTTTCAATGCTATATAAAATTATATTTTGTGATCGTATATTAAAAAACTGGTTTTGTGATTTCAAGGACATAAACTCATTCATATATATATATATATATATGCGTGTGTGTGTATATATATTTATGAAATATATATGAACTTATTTAGATAGTCAACCGGCAGATTATTCTTTAATGACCGCAATAGTTAGTTGCTTGATACTATTTTGGAGGACCAATATGAAATGGGTTGAAATACTTTAAATATAATTATAAAAGTTGTCCAGATCTATCATAGAAATAAATGGTGAAGAAAAACTAAAGTATGGTTTGGTAATATGTTGGCTTTTGATTTTTTTATTTTATTTGATTGTCTAGAGTTTGTTTATTTAAAATATGTACTATGGTTGGTTAATTATAGTTAGAATTTATTAAACATTTTTTTTTTGTTTGGCAATTTATTAAACATCTTAACTACAAATTTTAAATAAATAAAAAAACATCAAATTGAAAACAGTTTAAATTATTTTTAATTAATTTTTTGTTAAAAAAAAACTATTTATAATTTGCTGTCTTTTACATTTTCTTAATCTCTTCTAAATTTGTAACTAATTGTAAATAAGCTAACTGTGCATAATTAAATAGAAAAGAATAAAAAATTAAAACCCATAGGTTACGAAATGGCACCTAAATTAATTCATGTAGTTTTTATTATGTTGTTTTAAGCAAATCCCCAACTCTTTTTTTTTTTTTTTCCTTTTTAAACTACACCTCTAATTTTAACTTAATTTGAATAGAGGGTTTAGAAAAACTAAATTTTATATTCATTTATACAAATAAAATTTAGGGCTAATATTACTTAGACTTTCTGATGTTTATCCCTATTTTAAATTATACCCATAGGCTTCAAACAAGTCAAACGCATCTTCTAACGTTTGTCATTTTGTGTTAACTAGCTCGTTCTCTCCTAGCTCGTAGTATAAAATGTCTTAAATACCCTCACCACCTAAGTGTCATTTCTTTTACCATTTATTTCATAATTATTAATATATGTTAATTTAAAAAGTTTACATTAAAAAAAAAAAAACTAATAATTTTGTCACCTCTTTTTTTTTTTTCTCAATAATTTTGTCACTTTACCATTAAAATATTTTGTCACATATATTTGTCATTTCTTATTATATATTTACATATTTAGACATGTTAATTTGACTTAAAATATTTTCCTAAAAAATGTGTATTGATTTATAATTATGTAATTCATAAAATGCTTTAATAAAAAATAATTTAGTAAAAATCTTTTTCTAAGTTAGTAAAAAAAAATCTCTTGAAAAAAATTAAAATATAGAGAAAAAAAAATAAGTAAAACTATGCTTCCAATAGGTTTCATCTCTTTCAAAATATAAAAATAAAAATAATATAAAAGAGGGAAAAAAAAATCCTAATGATTCTGATTAGTAAGCATTTTACTCATTTATCTAGCCTATCTAAGCTTAATTATTTATATGATTTCTCAAGTTTTTGGTTGGCTTTGATGTGTTTTTTTCTCTTTGTGTAGGTAAAGCTTCAATTATGATTTTTGAAGATTAATGGACAAGAAGTAAAGTTTCAAAGCATAAAGAAGCATATTTTTTTAAGACCAAATGATAAGCATTGAAATTAAGGCCCTTGATTAGACCTTGTTGCCATGTACACTTCATGTAGGATGGTGACCACACCATTTTGAAGCTTTTAAGGAGAGAAAATTCAATAACTTTGGAGTGTACGCTTCACCAAGGAAGTGGACATGCCAAATCAAGTCTTCTTCACTCAAGAGAGTGGTGTGCCCATCCCATTTGTGCAGTGCCCATGCCAAGCCCTTAGAATCACACATGAAGACTTTGTAGAAGCTCAATTGTCGACTTTTGAAGGTCAAGGTTAGATATTAGTTTAGTCATGTGACTTGCATGTGCTTATCTTGGAGATAGTCTTATGATGAAAATTGACGAGCAAAGATTAAGCTATCTAGGATATGGATTAGAAAAAGTTCTTAAGAAATGGCTTCTTTTAATAAAACCATCTTCTCCATTTAAGGTTTCGATCGATTAGAGAGAGTCTATGCATAGGGTGATTGACGAATATTAGAAAGAGAGGGAGAAGAGCTTTTGAAACTTTGCACAAGAGAAAAGGATAGCATGAATAAGATTTTTGTATTCTTCCCATTGGAACCTACCTCTGCCTTTAAGAGCGTTGAAATTTACCATAAAAAATGCTTGAATCTCAAGGCTGACATAAAAGCACCTTTAGACTTTATGGTGAAAGATCACATTGAAGATTCAAGATCTAGGTATCTGTGTATACCTTCCTACACCGTGTGGCGAGATAAGTTAAAGGGTCCGAGATTATCCTAAGTGCAGTTCTCCATGGGGTAACACCTACCTAGGAGGAACTGGAGCTCTTGAACTCCAACTGGTAGCTGATGAGTCAAGTGCCAAACACTTTTGAAGTGTTTCTTAGTTGGGAAAATTCTTTCAAGAAAAAGCATATGTAGAAACAAAGTCCAAATGATAATCAAGCGTATGTGGTTCACTTAGGACTTAGTAGGTGTTGAGCAATTAGAACAGAATATTTTCTTGTACTCATTTTACAAGGCTGCTTATAGAAACAGAATTTGGTAGAGAAGACCTTGGTCCACAAATGGTTCTCACCTTCTATTGAGGGAATGGAACCCTGAGAAGGTAGTAAGAGACATAGATTTCAATTTGTCTTCATTTTAGGTTCAAATCCACGGCTTCCCTCTCTAATATATGACTAGAGGAAATGCACTAAAAATATGGGGTCTTTTTGAAGAAGTGTTATAGTGTGACCAGTTATCTCGTACCAATATAATAGGAACTAATTATATGAGGATCCAAATGGAGCTCGATATTAGGAAACCTATTCCTATAGGTTTTCTTCAAAAAATTGGGAAAGGAGGAGTATGGATCTAGTTCTATTATGAAAGATTAGCCAAATTTTGTTACAATTGTGGAATGATTGGACATGAGAAGGCTTCGTACGGTTAACCACTCTCTCACAACCAGATCACAAGCAAAGACTTATACGGTCCTTGGTTAACAGCAGAAGCAGATGCCTTCACAGTGGTGTCTAAAGGAAATTACCTGAGAAAAGTTGAAATTTCTAGAGGCAAAATCTTTGATACCTTCTCAGATGATACAAATACAGATGACAGAGATGAAGAAAATGTAGCTTAAGTTAGAGTATCTGATGCAAACAAACTCAGCACCACGCCAGGAGAGGATGGTGAGTCGACTCAGATCATAGTTAGAGTCAATGTAGAGAAGAAGTAAGCGAGTCATTTTGAAACATCCATTTTCGAGGAGCCTATCACAAAAGTACACATAGACAAAATTGAAGCTCAAAAAGACAGCTTTGAACCAATTTATAACAGAAGCTCAGGATTTTCAATTTCAAGTTCAACAATTCCCGCTCCTATTGAAAAAGACATTAGGCCAAACCAATGGCCGGAGTAGTGAGAGACCCACTAAAAAAGCCTATTTTTTACCCCCTCAATTATATGGGCCACAAATGCAAGTCCACTTTGTCTGGGCTTAAGGAGAAGCAGAAATTCCCTAAACTCAATATGGACGTGTCAATTAAGGTCCCATTATCTTATTCGAACACAAGCAAGTCCAAAACCAATATCTCATATAGTGATCCCTAAAATTTTAACCAAGGTCAAGTTCACTCTCTTCCTTCTCTGCCATCTCGACCAATTAAGTCAATTAGAGTCAGACTGAAGGACCAAGCAAGAAGGAGGACAAGTGGATATGGCTGACTTCTGAAGGTTAGTAACAACTCAACTAAAAACTCAATGGCTGAGGAGGCGAGCCTTACCATGCCCCCACCCCACCAATGAATTTGCTATCTTGGAATTGCAGACGGTTGGGAAAACCCTCAGTTGTTCATGGTCTTTGTGGCTTAATTAGACTATCCTCCCCTTAGGGCTCTTTCTCATAGAAACTATAGGCAAATTTGGAAAGGATGGAAAACATAGCAAGAACTCTCAATTTTGAACATAGGCATATTGTGGAAGCTTATAATGGTTGTGGGGGTTTGACACTATTTAGGAAAGATAAGTGTGGTTGGGACATCATCTTCAGTTCTAAATGGATTATAGGAGTAAGAGTAACGACTCAACAAGGGTTTTGTTGGAATATTTGATTTTGCTATTGTCTTGCTAAACAAGTGCTCAGGAGAGAATTTTGGAATGATTTAACTTCATGTGTCCTTCTAGGACTAAAAGCCTGCGTGTGTATTAGGGACTTCAATGACATAGTGAATCAAAAGGAAAAAAAGGGAGGCAAAAGAGTAACAGTTAAATCCAATTTTTTCTTAAAGAACTTCATGCATGATATTGGAGCCATTGACTTGGGATTCTATGGGCTTTAGTAAGCCCAGATTGGCAATTCCAGTACGATAGTTGCAGGTATAATCCATCTCACAGCGACCAAGTCGGATCATGTGCCTATTCTACTATGCCTTATCATGACAAAGCCCCCAGACCGTTTAGATTCCTCGAAGCCTAGACCCATGATCCTACTTGTGAATTAGTTATTAACAATGCTTGGATTCAAAATGAGAGGCTCTGCAGATGAACTTCCTTAATAGCTAAGATTCAAAGTACAGCAAATGCTCTGAAAGTGTGGAATAGAGAAAAAATTGGTTTCTATCAGTTTAAAATTAAGGAACTTGAGAACTAATTAGCTATCTTACAAAGCTTGGACCCCTCAGAAGTGAACATTTCTCTTGAAACTGATCTGCAAAAGGAGCTTTCAGAATGGTAGTATAGACTTGAGCTTTTATGAAGACAGGAATAAAGAGAATTGTGGTTGTAAGTAAGATATAGGAATTGCAATTTCTTTCATGCTTCCACTTTGGCCAACAGAAGAATAATCTTCGTTTGGCACTCAACAATGACTCAGGAAATTGGTTAGGTGGTAGCGAAGCTATAGGAATTTACTTGATCAAGAAATTCTCTTATTTGTATAGAGATGAAGGGGTGGTTCACTATTCGATCCTAGATAAGTTGATCCAACCTTTGGTTTCGAGTAGCAAAAATAACTCAATAGCAGCTTTGCATTCAGAACTTGAAATCCTTGAAGTTATCAAGAATATGAATCCAACCAAAGGCCCAGGTCCATACAAAATGCCTGCCTTATTTTTCCAACACTTCTAGGATATTGTAAGGAATGATGTGGTGAGAATATTTTTATCTCTGGACTCATCCCCGGAGCTTTAAACATAATGGTTATAATGCTTGCTCCCAAGACTAATTCTATCTCCAATTTCAATCATATTTGTCCTATCAGTCTCTATAATATGGTGCATAAAGTTATCTCCATCTATATCCGCCCTCTGTTGCCCAAGTTAATCTCTCGAGAAGATAGATAGGAGAGAACTCTATCCTTATCAATGAGATTATCCACACAATGAAGAAGAAAGGTTTCAACGGACTTCTAGGAATCAAAATTGATATGTACAAAGCATATATCCATACTAATTGGGGGATGCTCAACGAAATTCTTATAAGGTTTGGGTTTTCGACTAGAGTAGTGGGGCTATTAGGATAGTGCTATTCTACAAATAGCACTTCAATCTTACTGAATGGGGCATCTATGGTAATATCAAGATAGAAAGAGGTATTCGCCAAGGATATCATATTTCCCCTTACTTGTTCATTTTGTTCCTAGATTAGTTATCAAGAATGCTTAACAAGTTAGAATTAGAAGGGAAAATCCATGGAATTACGTTGGGAGGGAATGGACCCCCTATTTTACAACTATTCTTCGCAGATGATATCTTAATATTCTGTAGAGCTAACAAAGCTGAAGCGTAGTAGTAGCTAAATGTCTCCAACGTTATTGCACTTAGACCTAGCAATCCATCAATTTTTTGAAATCGGGTTGTTTCTTTTCTAAGAATGTTTTGGAGAGGCTTAAAGTTGTTATTAAAGGTGTTCTTAATTTAAAGAGTTGTTGAAGGAAGCCAAATATTTAGGCAATCCCTTATTCTTTGGAAAAGGCAAGTCTAAGGCTTATAAAGAGCTGAGAATGAAGGTAGAACTGAGGCTGCAGGGCTGGAAAGAAATATGTTGTCACAAATAGGCAGATGTGTTCTAGTTAAATCAGTGATTACTGCTACTCCAGTTTATTATCTATCCACTTGTAAACTCCCTCTAACCCGGCATAGGGATATTGATAAATTAGCTAGCAGCAAAGTTCTGTGGAGGGGTAATGCCTAACAAAGGTGTAAATTCACTCTGGCCTCTTGGAAGAAGGTTTTTAAACCTAAATCTTATGGCGGATTAGGCATTCGAAAGCTTGAAGATGTCAACATAGCCCTACTTTGTAAATTGGGTTGGTCTTTAGAGAGTAACTGTGAGTAGCATTGGGTCGAAGCTTTCAAAGCTCAATATTTTCCTTTTTCATCCTTCATGTAAAGTTCTCGAAAAGAAAACTTACTCTTGGAAAGAAATTTTGATCATTAGACCAATCTTAGCTAAAGGAATATGTTTTAGGGTTGGGAAAGGAAGTAACATTAACTTTTGGGAGGACCCTTGGATTCTTAATAACCCCAACTTTATGTCAATCTAAAACCTGAATTTGGTTACAAACCAATTTAGGATGGTAAACTCACTACGTCTATCTAATGGAAGTTGGAATTTACCTCATCTAAACCTACTTTTTAACAAAGACATAGTCATCAATATTTACAAGATCTTATGGGTGAAGGATTCCATGGAAGACAAACTTATTTGGCTAGGAAGCTCTTTAGGCAATTTCAAGTTAAGTCAGTATACAAGTTTTTACAACCAAAGGCAGGCTAGAAGCAAAGCTGGTAGCACTATCTGTTTACTAGTGGAATCCATGAAAGACTCAAGTTCTTCATGTGGAAACTCTCTGCCCGGAGCCTAACCGAGCTACTTTACATAATTGGAATTGGGAGATAGACAGTCCCAATTGCCCCATGGATGTGAGGGTTTAGAGGATGAAGAACACCTATTTTTCAAGTGTTCGGTTGCAAGAGCTTTATGGCTAGCCTCCCCGTGGAGTATCAAATGGGAAAGCAACCAATTGATGAGCTTTGAGTCTATCTCGATTGAATCTTCCAATTCAACTTGATGATGGTAAGAAGTTCTTCCTTTTTGAGGTGATGGTTCTTAAAGCCTTATGGAATTTGCATAACAGGTTCTTATTTGAGGGGAAGAGGAGTTTTCTTGAAGAAGAAGTAAAGTCTTTTACATAGTATGTTCGAAGAATTCTTTAGTACTATAACCAGGTTGAATGCTCCCACCCAATTCACTCGCAGCCACTCCTAGGTCATGGTCCCCTCCTCTGAATGGCGTGATCAAGGTTAATTCAGATGCCTCTTTTGGGAACGGTTGTGCAAGTTAAGGGGTGGTGGCAAGGGATCATGTTGGAAGAATTGTAAAGGTTCAAGTTACTAGGGAGAATATTGGCTCCTCCGAAGCGGTTGAAGCTGCTGCAATTCTTAGAGAGTGTTGCTGGCCTTGGAAGATGGCCTTTTGATCATCTGTTGAGAAAACGACACGAAATCCATTATCCAAAAGCTTAACAACCTGGACAAATGCTTTGTTCATTAGGCTACCACTGGCTTCATCAATGAGATTTTGGATCTTTGCCTTCTGTTTCAATTTATTTCTTTTGTTTGGACTCCAAGACATTGTAATCATTAGCTCATTTGGCTTTGTGATGGGGTACACTAATGACTACTTTCTTTCTCTTTCCTTTTTGTTAAGCTCAAAATTTTTGTAGACACTATGAATTAGGATTGTGGTTTTTTCACTACAATTTGATCATTTTGGCAGCATGCCTTTGTATGGTTGTCTTTTTTTGGTTAATACAACACCCATTTCAACCCCAAAAAAAAAAAAAAAAAAAAAGAACCTTTGCCTTTTCCTTTTCCACAGCTAAACCGATTAACTTCTTCAATTATTGCAAATCTAATACTCTTAATCGGTAGCATCAATGGTACAACTGGGATCTTCTGCACTGAGAGTATAGTAATCCTCCATTTTTCTTCTATAATTTTCTTTTTTATTTTGTCTTTGGCACGAACTATTTACATTCAAAATTAGCTGCTGTTGGAATTGGGATATACATAATTTAATCGGTTTTTCTAAACAGATCTGGGTAGGTTTATTGAGTGACGGACGACTGATGGGTTTAATGATGAAGCTTTATTTATTTATTTATTTTGTAGAGAGTTAAACTACTATTTCGGGCTTTACGAGTTTGGAATTATACACAGGAGCATTAATTAACGAGCACTTAAATATTAAAGCCCAAAGAAAGTAATATATATATATATATATATATATATTGGTGTTAAGAAAAAATAAAATGTTATGTATGTATGGCTAAGAACATTTCTCCTAAAGCAACCAAAAAAAAAAAAAAAAGGTAAATATTTCTATAGCCTTCCTTACGTTGCTATTTTGTTAATTCTCCATTCCTTTACATTTCAGTGCAACTCTTCTACATTTCACTTTTGCTTCCATATAGTACTATTTTGTTTAAAACTCTTAATAATAATGTTAGAATTTGACTCATGAACCCTTCAATTAATAAATTTTTAATCCATTATTAGAATAATAAAATTAATAAATAAAAATGATGTGATCAAGTTCATAATTAATTTATTTTTTCCTTTTAAGAAAAAAATAGTTTCAAATGTATTTAATTTAAATAATTTTAACATTTACAAATGTGTTTTAAAATAATCATGATTATTATATATAATTTGTTGTTTTTTCTTTGGATAAATTGGGAAAAGATATTTTAATACTAATACTTTATAAATTAACAATGTTAGAAAATAGAATGTACATGTATATGAGTCTATGTGTGTGCATGTGTGTGTGTGTGTGTTTCTTTTAAATAAAAAATAAAATAAAAAAGAAAAAAGAAAAAAAAAAAGCTATAGAAGTGAAAAAAAAAATCTGGTCAAAGGAAGAGTAAGTGAATCCAATTATAATTCTATTAGTAAAAACTTTTAAAATTTGTCACTATATTGAATAAAAGAGAAATGTGAGAAGGTTGTGGTAATATTTTTCATAATAGAAATGTACTGCTAAAAAATATTAAACTAGAGGGTGCTATTGTGATATTTACCAAAAAAACAAAAAATACTAATCAATATGTTGATGCTAGAAAAATGTTGAAGATTAAATTTTAAAAAAAATGAAGTGATTCATATGGCTGAAAAAAAAAATATATATATATATATATATATTAAAAAATAAATTTTTTTCCTGGTGAGAAAAAACAAAAACAGTTTTGAATTAGCTTGGTTTTAGATAGATATAACTTTATTAAGAATTTGATTTTTACGTTTATGGATTTTTAGTGTAATTTAAAAATCATTTTGTTTACTTTTCAATAATGAAATTTTGTTAATTTATCTCATTTGTACTTATAAATTTTATTATATAAAATTCATTTTTTTTTTTTGCTTTCTCTTTTGTTTTTATTAATTATTTTTATAAACTTCATATTTAACATTTAAATTATGTTGATTTATCTCTTTGGGTTTTATTAATTTAATTATATATAATTAATATTTAATAGGGTGAAAAGTGGATTTTTTTGCTAAATTCTATTTATAAATTAAATTCAAATTTATTCCTAAAAAATGAAAATAAACATGAAAGAAGGGGGTGTAAAGAGTAAAGAAAAAAAAGAAAAGTAATTGTTATGGGTATAAAAATAATATAAATGATCACATAGGAGAGAGTGTGGATGTTTCAAATGACAATCAAATTATAAGAACTTCAATTGAATTGACGAGTAAATTAAAAAAAGCAAAACATAAATGACCATTTTGTAGTTATTTCTTCATTAAAGGATTAATTGCAATTTAGTAGTTTCAATTTGAAGAAATTGCATTTTGGATCTTCAAGTTTAAAACTTTGTACATTAATTTTTTAAGTTTTAATTTGTTATATTTTGGTTCAATAATTAATATATATATATATATATATATTGTGAATGGCAAGTTGATATGAAATCTAAATTAAGAAGTACTAAAATGCAAAATTTTAAAAATAAAGAAAATGAATTTCGTTAAATTAATATAATTTATTTTAATATTGGTGAAATAGGATAAAGCCATTAATCTCTATTAGTGAAAAATTAAATTATACTAAAATGTAACAAATTAAAACTCAAATATCTAAATTACAACATTTTAAATTTGACGTTTCAAAGTACAATTACTTCAAACTAAAATGTACTAAAGTACTACTAATCCTAGATTTATATAAATTTATCATTAAATGTTATTTCCTTTACATATTAAGTTTTTTTTATCCAAATTTATTTCTTCAATAATTTATCTTCCAAAACTATCAATTACCAATTGCCTATTATTAAGAAGTTTCCAAAAAATACAAATAAGACAAATAAAATATAAATTATTTTTTGAAAGTGAAGAAATTTTATCAAAAAAATGAAGAAATTTTATTTTAAAATAAAGTTATTTGATCTTTAAAATTATTATTATTATTATTATTTTGCTTTTTTTTTTTTTTTCTAGTCATATTTGGAGAATCAATTTCCATATGGTTCCAAACGCTCTTTTCCATAGTTTTTCTCTGTTACCGTATCAGTTTCAAAGTGAAATTCTCTTAGGATGAGGTGTGCAATTTTTATTTGTTTATTTTAACATTTTAACATTTGAACTATTATAAACTTTTTTTTTTTTTTATCATTTATAATAATTTTTTATTAGATATTTTAAATTTACGACTTCTCATGTATAGTTGTGAGTGGTATATTAAACGAATTTCACTTGATTAACCAATTTAAACTTGTTTAATAAGAATTCTTTATTTGTCATCATCAGTTAAGAAAAAAAATTCTCTATTAGTGAAAAAATTAAATTATACTAAAATGTAACAAATTAAAACTCAAATATTTAAATTACAACATTTTAAATTTGAATATTCAAAGTACAATTACTTCAATAATTAAATGTTATCTCCTTTACATATTAAGTTTTTTTATCCAAATTTATTTCTTCAATAATTTGTCTTCCAAAATTTTCAATTATCAATTTCTTATTATTAAGAAGTTTCCAAAAAATACAAATAAGACAAATAAAATATAAATTATTTTTTGGAAGTGAAGAAATTTTTTATCAAAAAAATGAAGAAAATTTATTTTAAAATAAAGTTATTTGATCTTTAAAATTATTATTATTATCATTTTTTGCTTTTTGTTTTTGTTGTTGTTGTTGTTTCTTTTTTTTTTTTTTTTTTTTTTTTCTCTAGTCATATTTGGAGTAACAATTTCCATATGGTTCCAAACTGTCTTTTCCAAAGTTTTTCTCTCTTACCGTATCAGTTTCAAAGTGAAATTCTCTTACGATGAGGTGTGCAATTTTTATTTGTTTATTTTAACATTTTAACATTTGAACTATTTTAAAACCCTTTTATTTTTTTATCATTTATAATAATTTTTTATTAGATATTTTATTTTAAATTTACGACTTCTCATGGATAGGTGTGAATGGTACATTTAAACCAATTTCACTTGATTAACTAATTTAAACTTTGTTAGTAAGAATTCTTTATTTGTCATTATTAGCTAACAAAAAAAAAAAAAAAGAAAAAACAGAAAAAATGTTGCAATCTCTGAAAGAGAAAATGTGGGCGCAAAAAAAAAAAAGAATAAAGTATAATAGAATTGCAATAAAATAATAGCAAAAATAATTGTGCACAGGAATCTAATTCAATCAAACAATTGTATTTAGGAACAGGGAACTAAAAAATCTTAAAAGGATTCTCAACACTAAAATAAAATTAGAACAATGAAAAGAAAAATAACAACGAAAAATAAGATGAGAAACATGAAGTCTACAGGACTGAAGCTTGAGATATTTTGAAAAGGATCGTTTTGTAGTGGTGAAGATATTATTTTGTCTTTTAAAGGACCTTTTATATAAAATTCCAAAGTAAAGTCTAGATTAAAATGAAAAACTTTACTAAATAAGCTAATAAAAATAAAACGTAGATGACAATCAAAAAAAAAAAAAAAAAATCTACTTGATAAAAATAAATAATATATATAGATAATACTAAATACTATCACTATCTTAAATTACATTATCTTTAATTATATTCTTTATTATGCCGAAGATAATGGTACAAATATTGCCAACATGTACATAAATGATTAAAAGGCTTAGCATAATGGGAGGCATTTTGTTTATAACGAGGCGAGATGTAAGCTCCAGGGTTGGGTTGCATGCTTTTGGAGTTTTAAAATTTAATATATTTAAATAAATAAATATATTAAATTCATTATATAATGCATATATAAAATTAACAAATAATAAGATTTATATAAATAAATACATTAAATTCATTATATAATTTATATATAAAATTAATAAATATATTTTTAACTTATAATATAATGTTACAGTCAAAACAATTATCCAACATTCAGAATAAATGCATAAATTGAAATTTGCAAAATCAATTAGTTGTCTAAAATTGCCTGACCCAAAAAAAAAAAAAAAAAACAAAAAACAAAAAACAAAAAGAAAAAAAGAAAAATTAGGTGTCTATAATTGAATATAAGCACTGAGAGTAGTGTTAGCAGCTGGAGAATGCTTATTACCGATTAAGTGATGTGTATTTTGCCTAATCACCAATCATCAAGTGTCATAATTTTCATCCTAATTAATTTCATTTTATTTTTATTATTATTTTTTTAACATTGCTTTATGATCATTCCAGTCTTCTAGAAACCCATAAGATGCAAAGTAATAAAAAGAAAAAAAAAAAATACGGAAACCATAATGTTTTTTCTCATTTGATTTGCAAATATCTATTATCCGTCAGCCCATTGCTTGATCGGTTTGGAAAGTCTACGATCCTGGTATTTTCTACAGTACCAGCTTCCCAGCCTTCAATGGCAAGATATTTGATTGCTGGTAAGTGGTTGATTGCCGCCTAAGTAGGTGCCGGAAATAGTGATTGAAGTCAGAATATGGGTGGTTGCTGCCGAAATTTGGGTGGTTATTTCAAGAATTAGCGAAGCCGGTAAGAACTATGAGCCAGAGCAGCACGTAGATTTGGCGAAGCTAAAACCGGCTTATTTTTTGTATTTTTTCCTTTTACACTTTATATAAATTATATAAATTCTCATACGGCGTTCGCCTCTGCAAATTAGGCGCAAAAAGGACGCTTTTTAAGTTGGAGCGTTCAGCGTACTCCTTTTAGAGTTTCGCCCCCAAAATTTTTAGGCGCGAGGCAATTTTTGAACGCCTTGCACTGAGATGGAACCAGGGTTACAATGATAGGATCATTTCCATTTTTTATTGGATATTCAAACTGCTTCCATTCAGAGAAGTTTTACTAAATTTTCTATCAAAAATCTAATAAATCTCTTTATAATTTAGATATAATATAATCCATTAGTATAGAAAAAAATATATTATAAATATTTTTAATAAAATGTTCACAAAATTACCAGTTAAAGATAATATTAATTCATAAAAGTAATTTAAAAAGTACAAATAAATAAATAAAAAATATCGAAAATGTTTAATATTATGTATATATTACAATCAGTGAAAAAGAGAATATATACTATCATTAAAGTCAAGAAAAAGAACAATATATTAGCAGTAGAATAAAATATGAATAAATAAAATGTATGGACATGATGTATATAATTTATCTGGTGAAGCTATGGGAACAACTTGAAAATAAAATTATGAGACAAGCTCAGTGAGTGAATTAAAGTAACACTATAAAAATAATTATTTGTTTTCGAAACCTTTATCTCAAAATCTTATTTTCACTCTTTTAACAGTTCTCCTTTGTTTTAGGAAACATGTTTCACAAAAATCCATAAACATTTCTCCCGAAAACATAGTAAATCTCATATTTCATATAAAATTACTTGTAAATATGATATCAATTACAACCTGTTGTACTTAAATAAATAAATTCTAATTTTCAGTATAACTTATAAGCAAAAACAATAGTTTTAAAACCATAATCTATATATGATATCAAAATCTATATGTCACGCCTAATATCAAATCCTATCATATGACCTTTAGCGTCTCCGAAAGCATCACAGAGTTAATAAGGGAGGGAAAAACTATCATACAACCATTTATGTCCTAGAGGCATTGCAAATCTAGGATCTCTAAACCAGCCTTTACATCATGCGATAATTGTAAGAGTTGAGTATAATATAGATATATAATCACAAATGTATCCATATATGTATTTGTAGCTATAGTATTGCTTGTCACACAGTATGACAAATCCACATGTAAGTTGAAAAAAATAAATATTACTTAATCCTTTATATCTATGCCCAAATAAATAAGGCAAATAAAATAGTCAATTATAACTATCTCCTTAATGCCAAAAATATCATCATATAATATTATAGTAATAAGCAATCCAATTACATGGTAATGGTGGTTGAACGTTGTCTGAAAATCAAAAATTAAGGTTTTGTTGAAATTTTATTTTATTATTTGGAAATATAGAGATATTTTTAATCTTGGAAGATGCCAAAAATAATCTTAGCAGGTAGAAAACATATGGAAAAGATCTTTTTCCATCACCAAAAGTGCCTAGATTTTGGAGATCAAAAAATGGAATCCATAAACTTTCCTGCCAGATTCCAACATGATTTCGATATGACTATCTGACCAAATTTTTATTGGAAGATGTTTATGATCACAAAAGCTTTCCAACACTAAAAAGGGCAAAGCAAACGAAGGTCGATAGAATAAGTTATGAGGTTTTGAAGTTCTAAGAATAGAGTGAGATAAAAATGATGGCAACCATTTTAGGGTAGGGAAAGGAAGAAGATGACCTAATTTGACATAATTTTCATATCCCATAATTACAAAATTAATTTCTTTTGACAATAACTTTTAAATCATTAGTTCCGATTTTGATGTTCTATATATGCACGAACTCGTATTAATGAACTCTACATAATGGTATAAGAACTACAGCAAAATTCCATCTTGAAAAAAGTTCAAACTTGGTCTTATTTAAAGTCACATGTGGTTAAACTTGGTCAACTTTGGTCAAACCACTTAAAAATTCAAATTTAGGATATTTTTCAAAACGGGTTGTTACAGCCCCTCTAATGAAAATTTCATTCTCAAAATTTTATAACTTATTATGGGAAAAGATGTTGACTCTGCATGGTTTAATCATTCGCAATCTAACATAGCTCAACTTTTTGATAACTACAAAATTTCCATTAGTAGAAACAACTTGTCCATGAAACCTCACTCAAAACAAGCAAGCTTGCACTACTTGGAGTGCACTATTGCCACATTGCAAACCATTAAGCACTCACGTCCCAACCTTAAGATGACAACAATTTTAACTTCACAAAACAAAAATGATGAGAATCCGCCCATATCCATACCCATACAACCAACTACCGCTGGGGTACTGACCCTTTACAAATGAAGTTCGGACAAATCACTAAGGCATAAGCTAGAAACTTCAAAGACAATCTGGTTAGCTTCTTGATGTGAATCTGCCCGAACTCGTACAACCGATAATCTGCTGGGGTACTGATCCGATACAGATGAAGACCGGACCGATCGCTAGGGCTCAAGCTAAGATGTTTAAGGACAACCTTACTGCCTTTATCTAGGGGGTAATTTATTCTCAAAAGGGCTTGTCCATACCCAAAGATACAAGGTCTGTTTTGAGCATACAGTCGGTGAAAGCCGATACGGACCTAGATAGCGGTTTTGGTGCATTTATGAATTGCAGCCAGTGGGAAATGGTTCAAATCTTCTTGAATTCACTTGATATCACTAAGAAGTCATGGGAACTGGTCAAGGCTGAAGCTAAGCTGGTCATTTGAGGGTGTGCGCATGAGAGAGAAATTGGCTCGGTTTTGCTGTATTTTCAGCTGGCTTTACTGTATTTTGCTGAGTTGGCTTTTTCTCTTTCCTCCAAGAAAAGGAAACATGTGGGACTCCATAATCATCTTATTTGGCTTCCTACAAAGCATATCGAAGCTGATTTGGAGCTCAAATTGGTCAAAGTCAACTTAGTCAAAAAGCTAATATTCTAGTTTCTTAATTTGATTTCTACTTTTTGTTTTAGGAAATTACCTTTACTTTTGGTTTTTATTTATTTATTGGATGGAAAAATAAGTTTAGGAAAGTTATTATTTTATTATTTTCATTGTAAATTAATTAATTCCTAATTCAAAATAAGGGAATTAATTAATCCAAATTAGATTAGGAAAGGGTGTGAATTTAGGCAATTTCCTAATTGGATTCTATGTTGGCTGAAATTTCCTAATCCTTTTATGGTTTTATTTTGTTCATTCAACGCCTATTTAAATGCTTATTTTCAATGAGAAATCAAGCTTGAATTTTATATAGAAAATTATTTATGAGATTGAATTCTCTTTGTTCTTTTGAATACCTAAAACACCATTAGTGAATGAGTGTTTTAGTTTGACTTATCAATAGGTCTTCCATCACCTATTGTGGCATCTACATTATATACCAAGGTTTCTAATCATATGTTGGTTATGGGTCAAGGTGACCATTAGAACTTGAACTTAATTAGATCCGAGCTAATATAATACGGGTTTAGGCCCAGGTTGTCCTATGTTCATATCATTTGGTATCAGAGCCAAATTTTATTAAGGTTTGATCTATCTTTATTTGCTTTGTTCATTTTTGTGTTAATCTGTAATTTTAGCATTAGGTTAAGGTTGCTTCTATTATCATACGCGTTCTACATCTTTTAAGAAAGAAAAAAAAAAAAATTCATTCCTAGTTGAATTAGGATTTCCTAGTTTTACCATATTTTTGCTTCCTAGTTTGTTGGTTTTTTTTCATCATTGTTCTTGTTAATTTTGGTTTTTGTTGATTTTTCTTTACTGTTTTAGTCTTAAATATTTGCATTCAAAAAAAAAAAAAAAAACTCCACAATTTGTATTTTGTCTGGGAGGTCACGGGTTTGGTGATTATTTGGTGTTGGAATTGCAATTTTTGTGTTGATTCTGGCTACTACAGTTGTCATACATTCTGTGAGTTAAAAAGAAAAAAAAGAAAAAAAAACAGAATAAAAAAATTTCGGTTTGTTGAATTTGTTGTTGAAATTTGTTGCTGGAAAATTTCTTGGAGTTGTTGATTTGTTAATTATTTATTCAATAATTGGAGTTTCTGGAGAACTTTTTTGTTGCTGGATATTTGAATTTTGGGTGCTTAAATTATTGGATTAAAATTAGTTAAAGGAATTGATACAAAACTAGAATTACAAGAACAACAACCAACACTACTCTTTAATTTTGTTCAAATTGATTCTTGTTTGAGTTTGAATTTCTTTCTAAAATTTCATTCTTGGATTATTAGTTTCTTACCATCTAGTCCAGTTCTTATTAATTCCAAAATTTTCTTGTTGATTTTCCTTATTTTGCCTAGAAAAGCCAAAAACTAGGTTTTGTTAATTCATTCGGTATTGCTATTTTGTGGGTGTTTTAATTAGAACTTTGAGATAATTCTTTTAGTGGAAAAAGACAAGAGAGTGTGAGCTTAAAAGAGGGTAAAAACCGAAACTAGTGTGAAAACATGAGTGTTGAAACCTTGATTGAGTGAAACACATGAGAAAGTGATATTTGGTGAGAATTTATTTTATTTTGCATTATTTATACTAACATGGAAGAATCAAGATTAAGGAGAGGAGATCCACCACTAAGGATTAATGAAAAAGAATCCGTAGGATTCCATGGTGATTCCCGAGCTACGGGGAGTGGTGAGCAAACGGACATGAGGGCTGTCTTGGAACAATTGCAGCGGATGAATGCTTAATTTGACCGCATAAATCAAATAATGGATAGAATAGAAACATCTCATGGTGGATCAAATTTGAGGCAAGAGTTCCATGGAGGTCGGGGTCGAGAAGGCCATGGACAACCTAGAGAGGAGTTTGAAGAAGGAAATTATGGAGATGATTTCGAGGAAGGAATGGATGAAACACTTGCTGTCCAAGAGAGGCTAGGCTATAGGAGGCATAGGAGAGAGGAGGTAGATGATGATCTTGGCAACATCAAGGTAAACATACCACCTTTCATGGGGAAAAGTGACCCAAAGGCTTACTTGGAATGGGAGGAGCATACGCAGATGATCTTCGATTGCCACAACTATTTGGAGACTAAGAAGGTGAAATTGGAAAAAATGGAATTTGGTCATTATGCACTCCAATGGTGGACCAATGAGCAAAACACCCGAAGGAGAGTTGGTGTTGGCTTGATCATTACATGGCAACAAATGAAAGGAGCCATGAGGAAGAGGTCCGTACCATCACACTATCATAAGTTGCTGCATCAAAGACTTCAATCTTTATCTCAAGGAACTAGGTCCGTGGAGGATTATTACAAGGAGATGGAGATGCTTATGATGAGGTTAAGAATGAATGAAGATAGAGAAGTAACCATGGCAAGGTTTCTTGGTGGTTTGGATTGTGAAATAGCCAATCAACTAGAATTACAGAAATATGTGGAATTGGAGGAGATGTTGCATGTGGCTATTAAATTAGAGCATCAATTCAAGAGGAGGGGTGTAGGCTCATAGCTTAGAGGTGTTTCCAACAGAGGAAGATCAAATCAAAGTGGCTGGAGAAACAATCCTACCTTTGAAAACAACCCAAAGCCGAAAGTTGGGGAAGAAAGTTCAAATCAGCCAGGAGAGATGCTAGAACCGAATCTGTCCAAGCATACAAAAATGAAGGTAAATCTGATGCTAAACCTTCTAGAACTCATGAGATTGTGTGTTTTAAGTGCCAGGGACGAGGACACATTGCCAATTAATGCCCGAATAGGAGAATCAGGGTGCTGAAAGGTAATGGTAAACTAGAATCCGAAAGTGAGCAAAGTGGGGGAGAGGCCAAATTGGATGATGAAGAGCTTGGAGGGGATGAGCATGAGGTACCCAAAACACTCTAACCTTCAAGGGCTGACTTGAGCTTAGTTGCAAGGAGGATTCTAACCGTATACAAAGATGAAGATCAAATTCAAAGAAAGAATATCTTCCACACCCCGATGTGAATTCAAGATAATATTTGTAGTATGATAGTTGATAGTGGGAGTTGTACAAATGTAATTAGTAATTTGGTAGTTGATAAATTGGGGTTAGCAACCATTAAACATCCATGATCTTATAGATTACAATGGCTTAATGATAGTGGTGAGATGAAAGTGAATAAACAAGCTAAGGTAAAATTTAGCATAGATAAATATGTGGATGTTGTTTTGTGTGATGTTATGGCTATGCATGCTGGACATATTCTATTAGGTAGACCATGGCAATTTGATAAAGATGCTACTCATTATGGTCGAGAGAATTGTATTATTTTTAGATGTAAAGGTAAGAAGGTCAAGCTTGAGCCATTGACCCTGAAGGAGGGTTTTAGAGACCAACTACAAATGCAACAAAGGAGGGAAGCCGAGAGGCTCAAAGAGAAGGCTAGTATGGCACCAACGATTCCACCATCCATTCAAGAGGGGAAAGGTGAGCTTGCTGTCCAAGGTAAGTCCTCTAAAACCCAGGTTGAGTGGAAAAAAATTAACAAACCCGAGAGTGAGAAACTTGGGGAAAAAGCCGAGAGTGATGTAAAATTCAATGAATCCGTGACTGAGAAAGGAAAAGAAAGAAAAGAAAAGAAAAATACAAATTTTTATCATAGTTGGGGATTTTGATAAAGTCATTTTGAGTAAGAAACCATTGCCGGTCATGAATTATAAAGATACTTATTTAAAAATGCTTTCGTTGTATAGAACTTTATCTGCCTTGTTGAGAGCTTTACTTTGTGGAAATTTGAAAATTAGGAAGAGATTATTTGCTAATTTTAAAAAGTGTAATATTTTCCATAATGAGCATATATTTTTAGATTTTGTTGTGATAGTGTTTAACCCATGAGATTTGATTGGGTTGCACTTCCAAAAGGAAAGGTTTACAAAATAAAGAAAGTCAAAGCTTATGCCACGCGTAGATGGATCTTTTCAAATTTTGGAGCCGATTAATGAGAATAATGTTAGTGCCACATTTAATGTTGCTGATTAATCTCCTTTTTATGTGGGTGATGATCTTGATTTGAGGACAAATCCTTTTCAAGAGGAGGGGAATGACGCGAATCCGCCCGAACCCGTACAACCGATAATCCGTTGGGGTGCTGACTCGATACGGATGAAGATCGGGCCAATCACTAAGGCTCAAGCTAAGAGGTTTAAGGAAAAAATTGCTGCCTTTATCTAGGGGTAATTCCTTCTCAAAAGGACTTGTCCATACCCAAAGATACAAGGCCTGTTTTGAGCATACAATCGGTGAAAGCTGATACGGACCCAGATAGTGGTTTTGGTGCATTTATGGATTCCAAACAATGGGAAATGGTTCAAATCTTCTTGAATTCACTTGATATCACTAAGAAGTCATGGTAACTGGTCAAGGCCAAAGCTAAGCTGGTCATTTGAGTGGTGTGCGCATGAGAGAGAAATTGGCCGAGTTTTGTTGTATTTTCCACTGGCTTTACTGTATTTTACTGAGTTGGGTTTTTCTCTTTCCTCTAAGCAAGGGCAAGGTGTGGGACTCCATAATAACCTTATTTGGCTTCCTAAAAAGTATATAGAAGCTGATTTGGAGCTCAAACTGGTCAAAGTCAACTTAGTCAAAAAGCTAGTAGTCTAGTTTCCTAATTTGATTTCTACTTTTTGTTTTAGGAAATTCCCTTTAATTTTGGTTTTTATTTATTTATTTGCTGGAAAAATAAGTCTAAGAAAGTTAGCATTTTATTATTTTCATTGTACATTAATTAATTCCTAATTCAAAATAAGAGAATTGATTAATCCAAATTAGATTAGAAAAGTGTGTGAAATTAGGCAATTTCCTAATTGGATTCTATGTTGACCAAACTTTCCTTATACTTTTAGGGTTTTATTTTGTTCATTCAAAGCCTATTTAAAGGCTTATTTTCAATGAGAAATCAAACTTGAATTTTATACAGAAAATTATTTGTGAGAATGAATTCTCTTTATTCTTTTGAACACCTAAAACAACATTAGTGAATGAGTGTTTTGGTTTGACTTATCAATAGGCCTTCCATCACCTATTGTGGAATTTTCATTATATACCAAGGTTTCTAATCATAAGTTGGTTAGGGATCAAGGTGACCATTAGAACTTGAACTTAATTAGATCCTGGCTAATATAATATGGGTTTAGGCGCAGGTCGTCCTAGGTTCATATAACTTCTTCCAAGGAGTGATTCAATCTCAAAAGAGCATGACTTTTTCCGAGATCTAAAGCCCGTCTTGTATATCCAAGTTACGAAGGTGGAAATGGACCCGACAAGCTATTTTGGTACATTTTTTGACCCCGGGGTAGCAAGGAATATATAATTGATATCACTAAGAGGCCACGAGATCATGTCAAGGTAGAAGGAAAAGCAATCAAAGACCACATTTGCACATGAAGCTATGAGTTGGCCGAAAATCACCAAATGGGTGCTAACTTGAAATCCTTTTAACAATCAAGCAAGTGAAATTCGGCCACCATTGTTTTTCTTTGTTATTGGCTGAATTTTACCCTTATAATTTAAGGTTTTGTTTTGTACTCTTCACCTATTTAAAGGCTTATTTTTCAATGAGAAGGCAGCATAGATTATTATTCAAAAATTATTTGTGAGAAGAATTCTTTTTGTTCTCTTTGAACACCTAAAACATCGAATAGAGATCAAGTGTTTGAGTTTGATTTATCAATAGGACATCCATCACCTATTGTAGTGTCTTCATCATATACCTAGGTTTCTAGTTACAAGTTGATTAGGGGTTAAGGTTTCCATTATAATTTGAGCATAATTAAGATCTGGGCTAATATAATACGGGTTTGGAGCAAGTCGACCTAGGTTCATATCATTTGGTATCAGAGCCGAATTTTGTTTAGGTTTGATCTATCTTATTTGTTTTATTTTATTTTGTGTTAATTTGAATTTTTGGCATTAGGTTAAGGTTGCTTCTATCTTCTACATGTTTTGCCCAAAAAAAAAAAAAGATTTTTCTTCATAGCCGAATTTGTTTCCTCGTTAGCCAAATTTTTGTTTATTCTAGTTTGTTGGTCGATTTGCATATTAGTTCTTAGTAATTTGGTTAATTGTTGATTTTTATTTACTTTTTTAAGCTTAATTAGTTGCATTCATATATTAAAAAAAAGAAAAAAGGAGTTTGAGAACATATTGCATAAAACCTACAAATTTTTGCAATTTGTTTTTGTTGAAAGTTTGTCTCGGGTTTGGTGAACTTTTTGGCTTCAGAATTGCAATTTTTGGTGTTGACTCTTGCTACTAGATTTGTGTTTATATGCTAAGAGTAATTAAAAAAAAAAGAAGAAAAGCCGAATGAAAAAAAATTTACTACATAAAAGGCTGGTTTTGAAGTTTGAAAGGTTTGAATATTGTTTGCTTGAGAATTGTTGGAGTTGCTGCCATTTCATTCAATATTGGCTGCTAGAGATTTGAATTTTGAGTGCTAAAAATGTTTGGGTTACAATTGGAAAAGAATTTGAAACAAAAAAATCTTAAAATTACAAGAACTACAACTAACAAATATTCCATATTTTGTTCGAATTGTTTCTTGTTCGTTGTTGAATCTCTTTTCCAGATTTTATCCTTGAATTATTAGCCCTTAATAGTTTGATTTATCCCTTGTTAAATCTGAAAATTTGCCTTGCTAATTTACCTTGTTTTTTGTAAGACTAAATTTTATCAATTCACTAGGTATTTGTTTGTTTTAGTTGCTGTTTTGTTGATAAGTTTCATTAGAGCATACTTGTGATTCAGTTTCTATTTGGAGTTTGTTTTAATATGACTTTGAGATATTCTTATAAGTGGAAAAAGGCAAGAGAGTCTGAGCTTAAAAGAAGGTTAAAAACTAAAACTAGTGTGCAAACACGAGTGTTGAGACCTTGTTTGAGTGAAACACGTTAGGGTGTGATTTTGGTGAGAATTTTTGTGTTATTTATACTAACATGGAAGATTCAGGAATGAGAAAAAGAGATGGCTCCTTAAGAATTAATGAAGAGGAGTCTGTGGGATTCAAAGGGGATTCTAGAACTACGGAAAGTGAAAGTGAACCTACTGACATGATAATGGTCTTGGAACAATTACAATGGATGAATGCTTGCTTTGATCACATAGATCAAAGGATGGATAGATTTGAGAAATCTCAAGGTGGGTTGAATCCTAAGGTGGATTTCAATGGAGGCCGAGGACGAGGTCGAGGAGGCCGTGGATGTCCTAGGTTAGAATTTGAGGAAGGTAATTTTGGAGATAATCTTGAAGAGGAATTTGATGATATTTTTGCATTCCAAGGAAGGCAAACCTGTGGGAGGCAATTTAGAGATAAGGATGATGACCTTGGGAATGTTAAAGTGAATATCCCACCATTTTTGGTGAAAAGTGATTCGGAGGCATATTTAGAATGGGAGGAGTGTATGGAGATGAACCTATTGCCATTTAGCAACAAATAAAAGGAGCCATGAGGAAGAGATTCATGCTGACTCACTATTAGAGGTTGCTACATCAAAAGCTTCAATCATTAACACAAGGAAGTAGGACCGTGGAGGATTAGTATAAGGAGATGAAGATGCTCATGATCAGGTTAAGTATGAATGAGGACCGTGAGGCAACCATGGCAAGATTTTTGGGTGGTTTGAATTAAGATAGCCAACCAAGTGGAGCTACAACAATATGTAGAATTGGAGGAGATGCTTCATGTGGCCATCAAGATTGAAAACCAATTCAAGAGAAGGGGTATAAACTCATGGTTTGGAGGTGTTTCTAACAGCGGGAGGACTAATTCAAGTGTTTGGAGAAGCAATCCCACCTATGAAACAAAGCCAAAACTGAAATATGAAGAAGAGAGTTCCAACTGGCCAAGGAAAGAAAAGCTAGCCAACACTCACCAACACCTAAATTGAGTGGTAAGCTTGATTCTAACCCTTCTAGAACTCATGACATTATTTGTTTCAAGTGTTAGGGTTGAGGACATATCGCCAATCAATGTCCAAATCGAAGAATAATGGTGCTGAAAGGCAATGATGTGTTAGAATCCAAAAGTGAAGAGAGTGACGGAGAAGCTAGCTTGATGAGGAAGAAATTGATGTTGAAGAACATGGAGAAGCCGAGACTCTCAAAGCTACAAAAGTTGAATTAAGTTTGGTTGCAAGGAGGGTTCTAACCGTGTATAAAGATGAGGACCAAGTTCAAAGAGAAAACATCTTCCACACTTGATGTGAAATCCAAGGTAAAATTTGTAGTATGATAATTGATAGTGGAAGTTATGCTAATGTAGTTAGTAATGTGGTAGTTGAGAAATTAGGGTTAACAATCATTAAACATCCCGAATCATATAGATTACAACGGCTTAATGATAGTGGTGAGATGAAAGTGAACAGCCAAGCTAAGGTAAAATTCAGCTTTGATGAATATATGGATGTTGTTTTATGTGCTATTGTTCCCATGCATGCTGGCCATATATTATTGGGGAGGCCATGACAATTTGATAAAGACACAATACACTATAGAAGAGAGAATGCTATTGTATTTAAATTTAAGGGAAAAAAGATTAAGCTGGAGCCATTAACTCCAAAAGGAAGTATTTAGTGACCAACTTCAAATGCAATAAATGAGGGAGGCCGAAAAGCTAAGAGAGAGAGCAAGTGCGGCACCCACGGTTTCATCAATTGAGAAAGGAGGTAAGGTCGGTTCATCCATCCAAGGTAAGTCTTCTAAAACTAAAATTGAGTGGAAAAATAAGGAAAAGCCGAGAGGGTGGAAAATAGTGAAAAAACCGAGAGTGAGAGAAAAATTGTGGTGGCCGAGAGTGGGAAGGAAAAAGAAAGGAAAGAAAAGAAAAAGAAGAATTTTTGTCTTAGTTTAGGTAAGATTAAAAAGGCAATTTTGAATAATAAACCATTACTGGTCATGATTTATAAAGATGTTTATCTAAATGATCAAACTAACCTTGAAAAATTTGAATTGCCAAGTTCTATTTCTTTTCTTTGGCAGGAATTCAATGATGTCTTTCCAGAGGAAATTTCTAATGGTTTACCACTTATTTGAGGGATTAAACATCAAATTGATTTTGTACCAGGAGCTGAAATTCCTAATAGGCCTGCATATAGGAGTAATCCCGAGGAGATAAAGGAGCTACAAAGGTGGGTAAATGAGTTACTTGACAAATGTTATAATCGTGAGAGCATGAGTTCATGTGCTATCCCTGTTTTATTAGCACCTACAAAAGATGGTTCACACCCCATGTGTGTAGGGCTATTAACAATATAACCATTAAATATAGGCATCCAATTCCTAGGTTAGATAATATGCTTGATGAATTACATGGTGCATGCATGTTTACTAAGATTGACCTTAGGATTGGGTATCATCAAATTAGGATGAAAGAGGGGAATGAATGGAAAACCGCATTTAAAACTAAATATGGATTGTATGAGTGGTTAGTCATGCCTTTTCGCTTAACTAATGCACCTAGCACTTTTATGAGATTAATGAATTATATCATGCATCCATTTATTGGAAAATTTATGGTTGTAAATTTTGATGATATTTTAGTACATAGCCAAAGTCTTGATGGGTAAGTAGGACATCTTAGGCAAGTTTTAAATATTCTTAAGAAGGAAAGGTTATTTGCTAACATGAAAAAATATGATTTTTGTAAAGATGAACTTGTTTTCTTAGCATTTGTTGTAAGTGCTGCAGGAATTAAAGTTGACCAATCTAAAGTCCAAGCAATTCAAGAGTGGCTGAAACTTACCTTTATTACCCAAGTGAGGAGCTTTCATGGTTTGGCTAGTTTCTACAAAAGATTTGCAAGGATTTTAGCATTATCATAGCACCTTTGACCGAAATTGTAAAGAAGAATGTTGGATTCAAATGTGGGGAAACACAAGAGAAATCTTTTAATTTGTTAAAAAAAATTAACTAATGCTCATTTACTAGTTTTGCCTAATTTTTCTAAAACTTTTGAAATTGAATGTGATACTTCAGGTGCAGGTATCAAAGTTGTTTTAATACAAGAAGGAAGACCCATAGTATACTTTAGTGAGAAGTTAAATGGAGCGGTATTGAAATATCCGACCTATGATAAAGAAATGTATGCTTTGGTGAGGGCTTTGAAGACATGGCAACATTACTTGATGCCGAAAGAATTTGTGACTCACACGGATCATGAATCATTGAAGCACATCAAAAGCCAAGGGAAGCTTAACCGACAGCATGCTAAGTGGATTGAGTTCATTGAGACTTTTCCTTATGTCATCCGTTATAAAAAAGGTAAGGAAAATGTGATTGTCGATGCATTATCCCGAAGATATGTATTGTTTTCCACCTTAGATGCTAGATTGCTTGGATTTGAACAATTAAAAGAATTTTATGAGCATGATAGTGACTTTGATGAAATATTTAAGAACTATACTAAACATGGTTTTAATAAATTTTACTTCTTTGAGGGATATTTGTTTAGGAAAAATCAATTTTGTATGCCTAATTGTAGCATTAGGGAGTTACTAGTTCGGGAAGGTCATGGTTGAGGTTTAATGGGATATTTTGGTGTTTTTAAAACTTTATTCTTACTGTAAGAACATTTTTATTGGCCTAACATGAGGAGAGATGTGAAGAGAATTTGTGAGAGATGCCTTAAATGCTGAAAGTCTAAGTCCAAGTTGAAACCGCATGGACTTTACATGCCTTTGCCTATTCCATCCTTTCCTTAAGTAGATTTGTCTATGGATTTTATTCTTAATTTACCTATGTCTAGAATAGGTAAGGATTCAATTTTTGTTGCTGTGAATAGGTTTTCTAAGATGGCACATTTCATTATATGTAATAAAACTGATGATGCAACTAATGTAGCTAATTTATTATTAAAGGAAGTAGTGAGACTTCATGATATGCCAAGAACTACTGTTTCGGATAGGGATGCTAAGTTTTTAAGTTACTTTTGGAAAAATTTTAAGTTAGGGACAAAGCTTTTATTTTCAACTACTTGTCATCCACAAACTGATGAACAAACTAAGGTAGTAAATAGAACTTTGTCACCATTGTTAAGGGCATTAATCAGAAGAAATTTAAGAATATGAGATGAATGTTTGCCACATGTTAAATTTTCTTATAATAGAACCATACATTCAGCTACTAAATATACTCCATTTGAAATTGTTTATGGTTTTAAACTTTTGACTCAATTAAATTTAACACATTTGCCTTTAAGTGAACGTGCTAATCTAGATGGAAAACAAAAAGCTGATTTTGTAAAGTAGATTCATGAAAAGACAAAAGCAAACATCGAGAGGAGGATGGAATATTATGCAATGACTGCTAATCAAGGTCGAATAAAGGTTTGTATTTGAACCTGGAGAATGGGTTTGGTTGCATTTAAGAAAGGAAAGGTTTCCTGAACAAAGAAAGTCAAAACTTATGCCTCGAAGGGATGAATCTTTTCAAGTTTTGGAAAGGGTTAATGAAAATGCCTACAAGCTTGACTTACCAGGTGAGTATAATGTGAGTGCCACCTTTAATATTGCTGATTTATCTCCATTTGCTACAAGTGATGACTTTGATTTGAAGGCAAATCCTTTTCAAGCGGAAGGAAATGATGAGAATCCGCCCGTACCTGTACAACCGACTAATCGCTGGGGTACTAACCCTTTACAAATGAAGTCGGGACCAATCACTAGGGCGCAAGCTAGGAAATTCAAAGACAATATGGTTAGCTTCATCGAAGGAGTGATTCAATCTCAAGAGGGTGTAACTTTATCTGAAGATCCAAAACGCATCTTGTGTATCTAAGTTTTGAAGACGGAAATGGACCCGGCAAGCTATTTTGGTACATTTTTGGACCCCGGACAGCAAGGAATGGATTCAACACCTTATGTACTCAATTGATACCAGGAGGCCATGAAATCATGTCAAGGCAAAAGCAAAAGCAATCAAAGACCACATTTGTGCATGAAGCTATAAGTTGGCTGAAAATCACCAAATGGGCACTAACTTTAACTCCTTTTAATGATTAAGCAAGTTTGACTTATTCCAATCAAAAGGCAACGTATGGAAATCATTATTTATCCTATTTGGCATCCTATATGGCATATGCGAGCTAATTTGGAGCCTAAACTAGCTGGAGATTGGATAAAGATAGCTTATTTTCAACTAGTCAACTAGTTTCCTAATTTAAGTTTGACTTTTGTTTTAGGAAACTATCTTTTATTTTGGTTTTGATTTAATTACTTGTAGAACAAATTAATTTAGGAAGGTTGATATTTTATTATTTAAATTGTAAATTAATTAATTTCTAATTCAAAATTAAGGAATTAATTAACCAAAATAGGATTAGGTAACTAATTGAAATTCGGCCACCATTGTTTTTCTTTGTCATTAGCTGAATTTTACCCTCATAGTTTAGGGTTTTTTTTTTTGTACTCTTAACGTATTTAAAGTCTTATTTTTCAATGAGAAGACAGCTTAGATTATTATTCAAAAATTATTTATGAGAAGATTTTTTTTTTCTCCTCGTATATAGATCGAGTGTTTTAGTTTGACTTATCAATAAGACATCCATCACCTATTGTGGCATCTTCATCATATACCAAAATTTATAATCACAAGTTGATTAGGAGTTAAGGTTTCCATTAAAATCTGAACATAATTCATATCCGGGCTAATATAATATGGTTTAGGAGTTCGTATCAAAAAGTCACCTTTCAAAAACCACAACTAGAATACAAAACAAATTTTAATATCTCGTCAAATAGTCCAAAAAGTAAGAATCAACTTTAAGTGATCAATAACAAGTCCACAAAAAAGCATGACGGCAACAAGAGATCTCTATTAACTATCAAAACAAAATTACATGAGAATATATCTTCCAATGATCAATTCTAAAGCTATCTCAAAACCATTAATATAACTTTTAAAAAATCATATCTCTTGCAATTATAATTGACTTTGATAATCCATCCATCAGCTAAAAAAAACTTTATAACTTAAGTCTAATTCCTCAAACCAAATACTAGTGACAGAAAATTAAAACTAAGATCATAGTTTTTGCCTTTCCCCTCAGCCTTTCAACTTCTTGGCTTTCTTATCCATAATCCTGATCGATTTCCTAATCCTCTAATACTTGAATAACATAATTTTACTCATTAATTTACCAGTGTCACCGAATAAAATTTTCACATTTATTCTAATAAAAGATCTCAGATCTCTCATAAATCTAATATAATCCCCATAAAATTATTAAGCCACAGAAGCAAAAGATACTATCAACTGCTAAAAACAAAACACAATAAGGAACAAACAACCAAAAGATCAGAGTCCAAGCTCTCTCTTAAACCTAGAATATCATTCTTGAAAAAACCTTACTTTCTTCTAATTCCAAGCAGGCTCAAAGAATTCATCCTTTGAAAATAAAGAAATTTAAGTTTTAAACCAAAAATATCACTCTTTGAAAATCTCATTTTCTTCTATTTCCAAGCAAACTTGAAGAATTCATCCCTAGAATTATGAAGAAATTTAAGTCATAATTCTAATATAACAACCTAATACTTATTAAATGCTAGGTTCGTGAGCTATTAAAAAGTGTCAATTTTACCTCTTACAACCCCCATATACCCTCCAAAACAACAACACCTTAAAAGATGACAAACCATTAAATAATTTCAACACCAAGAGCTAAGTATCCAGTACTCACCTTATGAATTCATTGTCTCACAATAAAAATAGAAATCAAATCTAAGTGCAATTGTCCTTGCACTCTATAAAAGACCATTATTAAGCATATTTTAAAACCATAAAGAGTCTTATGTAATGATGAAAATCTCTATTGCATCATCAGAATGATCTGGACTTTTGCTTTACTAATTAGAAAGGATGGGCATATTAGGTCATGATGAACACTCTATCTCTACTAACTTGTCGTCTTTTTCGATCTCTACCTAGTGCTAGTAAGACCTCTTGCAATCTGAACTTCAAATGCCCTATCTTTCAGCATCAGTAATCAATTATTAGCTTTAAGAACTTCAATTTCTCTATGCATCTAATGAAGACAAACTTGGCTAAAATGGTCCAACTATTCATAATTGAAACAATCCTATAGTTTATGATAATCCAAAAGTGAAGTCTGCCATATGAACTATAGGATACATGAACCCACCTTTAGACTGTTCTCGAAATTTCACATCCACGAAAACAGAAAAACTATGGATATAACTCATATTTGCTCCTCGAGTCTTTAAACATCTTCTTTATTTTTATGATTCTTTCACAATATTTTCTCTAATGGAAAGATCTTGAGACAAAGCTCATTGTGTTCCTTATAGCAGGTACTCGTTGGTTGCTCCTTATATATCAACAACACCATGTAATTAAATGACTTTTCTTTTAGACTTTGTGAATGATTCAATCTATATTTGTGAAGTACAGTCTGTGAAAACTTATTTGATATGAGCCAAAATTTCTAGTAAAATTTACTTCTCATGGTGGCAATCTTAGAAGATCATCGGACATTCAAGTATCCGAGATAAGGGTTGGGTGTCATTTCATTTTATTCTTCCAAAGCTTCCTTCTTAGAAAGCATTCACTGAGTTACTTACAAAATACCAAATAGAACACTATGAGGATAACCAAAATGAAGCCCTAAGCAAGAACTGAAGTAAAGTTTAAAACAAAAGAAAAAAGCCTTGAAGTAACACCTCACAAAATGCATAAAATGCATGTATAAATCATGGAGGAAGAGTTTTATGCCATTTGTAAAGTAACACCTCAGGTTGACTTGATCGTCCAAACTTAACTTTCTTTTAAATAAATCTACTGAAGCATATTTAAAAGCAAACTGTTTTATCTTCAAAATAATACAAAATCCTTAAACAAAAAGAATTGAGTCTACCTCTATATATGACCATTACTCGTGATTATACATATTTAACCACATTTGGAGCAGCATGAGCGTCCTTATGTGTCATGGCAAAACTCTGTCTAGGTCTGATGGTCATCTCTTTTAACCACTACATCTACATTTAGGTGTCAATTGTATCTACGATTAGAAAATTACCATCAAAATGCCATGCCTGAGTACTTTACCTCCAAGTATCACTAGCTTGTTGAAGAGAAAACTAAAACTAGAAGCTCCAGTATTACAAAGCACCAAAAGATTACGCTCTCTCTCTTAATGTGACTAAGTTGTCGACAACAAATAGCATCTATTGTCCTTCTAATAATTTACAAAGAACAATCCACCAGAAGTGATACATGGAACACGATAATTTTGTCTAAATCATCCAACCGATTACCATTGAATTGTCTAAAATGATGAGAACCATAAGTGCAATTACCTCCACTAATACACTACTAGATAACACAAAACGGTAACAAACCCTTTTCAAATAATCGTTAACTAGGAATGATAAGGTAGTATCATTAATAAGTCGACGTCAAGCACTACCCAAAGAATCCTGCCTTTCAACAATAATAACTACACTTTTGATAGTTTTAGTTAAAACTTTAGCTAAAAAAATTTTAAGATCCATCCTATGTACAATTTAATCGACTCTCCATCAAACTTATGCTGAATCCTAAGTCTACAACGCCCATGTTTAAAAGGCATCTTTAGATCAATATAGGAGAAAAGTAAACTCAAAAGTTATATCTAAACCAATCAATATAACTATATTTATATACACATGTCTAGAAAGGAAAATCAAATATCAAAAAACAAAAACATGTTAAATCAAATATCGAAAACAAAAAGATGTTGCAACTCAAATATCTTAACTTAGCCCAACAAATGTCAAGAGAGAAGGCAAATGTGTAGAAGGATAAAACAATATCAAAAGGACATGTTGATGCAACTTAAATGTCACATTGCCGCCAAACCAACATCATGAATGAGATTTTCAAAATCTTTCTTCAAAATCTCACTTTTGCTCTTTTAAAAGTTCCCTTTTGTTTTGTAAAATATTTTTTACAAAACCCGTAACTTTTCCCCACAAGGATAGTGAATCTCATATTTCATATAAAAAGTGTTTGTAAATATAATTCTAGTCATCTTATACTCAAATAAATAAATTAGAGTTTCCATAATAACCTATAATAAAAAATAATAGTTTTATAACCATAATCCATATGATATGTAAATCTTTATGCCAGGTCTAACAAAAATGGAGGAGGAGAAAATTGTCAAATGACCTTTGTCATCATAAAACTAGGACCTCTACACCAGCCTCTATATTATGTGATAATAGCAAGAGGTTAAGCAATATATATATATATAATCACAACTATATCCATCATTGTATCCATATCCGTATCCATACCTATGGTATTGTTTGGCATACAGTGTCATAAATCCACATATATCCTGCAACAAAAATTTCACTTATTCCTTTATATCCATGGCCATATACTTAATGTAACTATTTGACATATCATATGCAAATCATATATGAATAAGGTAAATAAAATAATCAAAATATAAGTATCTTTGATGCCAAAAATATCATCATATAAGTCACATAGTAATAATCAATATAAAAACACAAGAATTGTGGAAAAATATATACAATTGTATTTAAAATAGAACGAGAATAAATACACCAATGAGTTATAATAGTTATAAAAAGATAAAGCTAATATATCTATAAAGATAAGTACAAATACAGTTATTCTTAACATCAAGTTTAGAGATTACTACAAATAAGCATTAGAAACTATCTAATGTGCCTTCTCAATATTAAGGTCTTGAAAAAGACACCAATCTTGGAAATAAGAGAATGATAAAGCTATTTTTAAAGAGGCTTGGTTAGGACATCAACTAACTGATATTTAGTTGAACCATTGAGACACCCAAATTGCTCTAGCAGTAACTTTATCATAGACGAAATGAAAATCTATGGATACATGTTTCATTTTAGAATGAAGCACAGGATTAATACAAACATAGGTGGTGCCAATATTATCATAAAAAAAGCCAATATTATCATTAAAAAAAAAGAGACTAAACTTGGATAAGACCGTTAGTTCCTTTAATGAGCTGACAATCCATTACACTTCGACTGTGCTGTTAGCAGCAACAAACTTGTACTTAGCTTCAGTTGATAATCTGGAAATTGATTTTTGCAGCTTCAGTTGATAATTTGGAAATTGATTTTTGCTTTTCAAAAATCTAGGAAATTGGATTCTTACTAAGAAAAACCACAATAGGTCATTTTTGAAGTTTTTTCATCTTTATTTCCCACCCAATCTGCATAAGAAAAAGCTTGGAGATTGATAGGGTTTCTGACAATGAAGAAATAGACCAAAACTACATGTGCTCTTTAAGTAACGTAGAAAATGTTTCACTACATCCTAATGAACATCGATTAGACAATGCACAAATTGAGAAAGCTTTTTAAGAATGCAATATCAACATGAGTTAAAGACAAAATCTATAAATACCCTACGACTTGCCTACATTTAGTGCCATTAGCTAACGAAGAACCATCATTTAGTACCAAGGAGTTTGAGGATGACATAGGAGTGGAAAACTCCTTTTGCATCAAACATATGAGTTCTTTCAAGCAAGTCACTGATATATTTATGTTGAGAGACAAACATACCATGAGTTAACAATTTCAATGCTAAAAAAAATAAAAAAATTTAATTGCCAAGATCTTTTAGAGAAAACCTGCTTGATATACCCTAAAAAAACTGAGAAAAAAGCTTGCTGTTATTTCTAATGTAGATAATATCATCTACATAAACCAAGACATACAATATAGATCTAGATTTATTGTGGGTGGAGAGAGATGATAAGAATTTGCCCGTGCCTGCACAACCGACAACTCGCTGGGGTGCTCACCCGATACGGATGAAGACCAGGCCAATCATTAGGGCTCAAGCTGAGAGGTTTAAGGAAAAGCTTGCTGCCTGTATCCAGGGAGTAATTCATTCTCCAAAGGGCTTGTTCATACCTGAAGATACATGGCCTATTTTAAGCATCAAAGTGGTAGAGGCTGATATGGACCCAGGTAGCTGTCATCAGACATTTTACATTGAACATCCATACATCGGACATCTGACATAGGAAATCAGACTTTAGAGATTACACATAAGTTAGCTTGGATATCAGGCAAACATAAGTTAGCTCGGACATCAGACATAAGTTAGCTTAGTTGTCAAACTAGTCAACTCGTTTCCTAATTTGTGTTTGAATTTTTGTTTTTTATTTATTTATTGGCTGGACAAATCAACTTAGGAAAGTTATTATTTTATTATTTTCATTGTAAATTAATTAATTCCTAATTCAAAATAAAGAAATTAATTAATACAAATTAGTTTAGGAAAGTAGTCTAAAATTCGGCCAACTTGTTTCCTTTTCTTTTGGTGGCCGGTTTTACCTAGTTAATTAGGGTTTTATTTTGTAACTTTTTAGCCTCTTTAAGGGCTTGTTTTATCAATAATATCCAGTACATTATTCATACAGAAAATTATTCATGAGATTGAATTCTCTTTGTTCTCTTTGAACACCAAAAACACCATTAGTGAATGAGTGTTTTAGTTTTGACTTATCAATAGGATATCCATCACCTATTATGGCGTCTTCATTATATCAAGGTTTCTAATCATAAGTTGGTTAGGGGTTGAGGTCATTCCATTAAATTCTGAACTTAATTGAGATCCTGGCTAATAAAATACAGGTTTAGGCACAGGTCGTCCTAGGTTCGTATCATTTAGTATCAAAGCCAAATTTTGTTCAAGTTTGATGTATCATTATTTGTTATATTTGTTTTCGTGTTAATATGCAATTTTAGCATTAGGTTAAGGTTGCATCCATCTCATACACATTCAGCATCTTAAAAAATATATATATATATATTCATTCCTAGTCAAATTAGGTTTTCTTTGTTTTACTATTTTTTTTTTGTTTCCTAGTTTGTTGGTTGTTTTTCATCATTGTTCTTGTTAATTTGGTTTTTGTTGATTGTTCTTTGCTATTTTAGTCTTAAATATTTGCATTCATATATTCAAAAAAAAAAAAAAGAGAGAGAGAGAGAGGGTTTACGGCAACATATACAAATTTACAAACAAAAAAAAAAGAAAAAAAAATTGCAAATTTGCATTTTGTTGTTGGATGTCACAAGTTTGGTGATTATTTGCTGTTGAAATTGTAATTTTGGTGTTAATTCTTGCTACTGCAGTTGTCTTATTCTCTGTGAGTTAAAAAATAAAAAAAAAATAAAAAATAAAAAGAAGAAGGAGAAAAAGCCAAATATAAAAAAAAAAAAAAAATCAGTTTCCTGTATTTGGTGTTGAAATTTATTGCTGGAAATTTCTTGGAGCTGCTGATTTATTGATTATTTATTCAATATTTGGAGTTGCTGGAGAATTAGTTTTGTTGCTGGATATTTGAATTTTGGGTGCTTAATTTATTTGGATTAAAATTAGCTAAAGGAATTGATACAAAAAGTTGAATTACAAGAACGACAACCAACACTAATTCCTTAATTTTGTTTGAATTGATTCTTGTTCGTGTTTGAAATTTTTTTTTCTACATTTTTATTCTTGAATCCTTGACTTCTTACCATCTGGTCTAGTTTTTATTGATTCCGAACTTTTCCTTGTTAATTTGCCTTATTTTACCTAGAAAAGCCGAAAACTAGTTTTGTTAATTCACTCGGCATTGCTTTCTTTTGCTACTGTTTTGTTGATAAGTTTAATTGTAACATAATTGTGATCTAATTGCTGTTTTGTGGATGTTTTAATTAGAACTTTGAGATAATTCTTTAAACGAAAAAAAGATAAGAGTGTGTGAGTAGAAAAGAAGGTAAAAGCCGACACTAGTGTGAAAACACGAGTGTCGAGACCTTGATTGAATGAAACATGTGAGGGAGTGATTTTTTGTGAGAATTTATTTTATTTTACATTATTTATACTAACATGGCAGATTCTAGGGTTCTAATCACAGGTTGGTTAGGGGTTAAGGTCATTCCATTAAAATATGAATTTAATTGAGATCCAGGCTAGTATAATGCGGGTTTAGGCGCAGGTCGTCCTAGGTTCGTATCATTTAGTATCATGGATATAGTTGAGGAGAGGAGACCCACCACTAAGAATTAATGAAGAAGAACCTGTAGGATTCCATGGGCATTCCCAAGCTACGGGGAATGGTGAGCAAACAGACATGAAGGTTGGAACAATTACAGTAGATTAATGCTAAATTTGACCACATAAATCAAAGGATGGACAGAATAGAAACATCTCATGGTAGACCGAATTTGAGGTAAGAGTTCCATGGAGGTCGAGGTTGAGGTCGAGGAGGCCGTGGACGACCTAGAGAGGAGTTTGAAGAGGAAAATTTTTGGGATAACTTCGAGGAAGGAATGGATGAAACATACGTTGTCCAAGAGAGGCTAGGCTGTGGGAGGCATAGGAGAGAGGAGGCAGATGATGATCTTGGCAACATCGAGGTAAACATACCACCTTTCATGGGGAAAAGTGACCCAGAGGCTTACTCGGAATGGGAGGAGCGTATGGAGATAATCTTCAATTGCCATAACTATTCGAAGACTAAGAATGTGAAATTGGCAGCAATGGAATTTGGCCATTATGCACTCCAATGGTGGACTAATGAGCAAAACACTCGAAGGAGAGTAGGTGATGAATTGATCACTACATGGTGAAAAATGAAAGGAGCCATCAGGAAGCAATTCATACATCACACTATCATAGGTTGCTGCATCAAAGACTTTAATCTTTATCTCAAGGAAATAGGTCTGTGGAGGATTATGACAAGGAGATGGAGATGCTTATGATGAGGTTAAGCATGAATGAAGATAGAGAAGTAACCACGGCAAGGTTTCTTGGTGGTTTGAATCGTGAAATAGCCAATCAACTAGAATTGCAACAATATATGGAATTTGAGGAGATGTTGCATGTGGCTATTAAATTAGAGCATCAATTCAAGAGGAGGGGTGTAGGCTCATGGTTTTGGGGGTGTTTCCAACAGCAAAAGACCAAATCCAAGTGCTTGGAGAAGCAATCCCACATTTGAGGTAAGACAAGAATCGAAGCTAGGTGAAGAGAGCTTCAATCGGCCAAGGAAGGATGTAAAATCTAAATCTATCCAAGCACCAAAGAATGAGGTAAAATCTTATCATAAACCTTCCAAATCTAGAGAAATTGTTTGTTTTAAGTGCCAGGGATGAGGACACATTGCTATCCAATGTCCGAATAGAAGAATCATGGTGTTAAAGGGTAATGGTGAGCTAGAGTTGAAAAGTGAGGAAAGTGAAGATGAAGCCGAGCAAGAAGAAGAAGACTTTAAGGATGAAGCCGAAACCTTGCATGCATCCAATGCCGAATTAAATTTGGTTACTAGGAGAGTGCTGGCTGTTTACAAAGATTAGGATCAAGTTCAAAGAGAAAACATATTCCACACCTGATGTGAAATCAAATGTAAGATTGGTAATATGATTATTAATAGTGGAAGTTGTACAAATGTAATTAGTAACATTATGGTTGATAAATTAGGCTTAACAACTATTAAACATCCAGGACCTTATAGATTACAACGGCTTAATGATAGTGGTGAGATGCAAGTGAATAAACAAGCCAAAGTAAAATTTAGCATAGATAAATATGTGGATCTTGTTTTGTGTGATGTTGTGCCTATGCATGCTGAACATATTAGGTAGACCATGGCAATTTGATAAAGATGCAACTCATTATGGTTGAGAGAATTGTATTGTTTTTAGATTTAAAGGTAAGAAGGTCAAACTGGAGCCATTAACTTCCAAGGAAGTATATAGAGACCAATTACAAATATAACAAAGTAGGGAGGCTGAAAAGCTCAAGGAGAAAGCTAGCATGGCACCTATGGTTTCACCATCCATCCAAGAAGGTAAGTCTGAACTTGCTATCCAAGGTAAGTGTTCCAAACCTAAACTTGAGGGAAAAGAAAGAGAGAAGGCCGAGAGTGATAAAAGACATGAAAATGCCAAGAGCAAAGTAAGAGAGGAAGAGAAACCCGAGAGTGCAAGAAAGCTAAAAAAATAGAGAGTGAGGGACAATCCGAGAGGAAGAAAGAAAAAGAAAGAAAAGAGAGGAAAAATAAAAAAAATTATTTGAGTATTGGGGATGTTACTAAAGCTATCTTGGGTAGGAAACCATTGCTGGTCATGATTTATAAGATAATTATTTGAATGATCAAGCTAAACTTGAAGAACTTGATTTGCCAAGTTCAATTTTTTCTCTTTTGCAAGATTTTGAAAATGTCTTTTTAGATGAAATTCCAAATGGATTACCACCTATTAGAGGGATTGAACATTAAATTGACTTTGTTCCAGGGGCTGCCATACCAAATAGACCTACATATAGAAGTAATCCCGAAGAGACAAAGGAGCTACAATGGCAAGTAAGTGAGTTGCTTTAAAAATGTTACATTCATGAGTGTATGAGTCCATGTGCTGTTCCTATTTTGTTAGTGCCTAAAAAAGATGGTTCTTGGAGAATGTGTGTTGATTGTAAGGCTATAAATAATATCACCATTAAAGATAGACATCCAATTCCTAGATTAGATGATATGCTTGATGAATTGTATGGTGCTTGTATGTTTTCTAAAATTGATCTTAGGAGTGGATACTGTCAAATTAGGATGAAAGAAGGTGATGAATGGAAGACCGCATTTAAGACTAAATATGGGCTGTATAAATTGTTAGTCATGCCTTTTGGTTTAACTAATGCACCTAGTACTTTCATGAGGCTTATGAATCATGTTATGCGTCCATTTACTGGTAAATTTATGGTTGTGTATTTTGATGATATTTTAGTGTATAGCCAAAATCTTGATGAACATGTGGACGATCTTAGGCAAGTTTTAAATATTCTTAGGAAGGAACGATTATTTGCTAACATGACAAAGTGTGACTTTTGCAAAGATGAACTTGTTTTCCTAGGATTTGTAGTAAGTGCTGTAGGTATAAAAGTTAATCACTCTAAAGTTCAAGCCATCCAAGATTGGCTGACACCAACATCTATCAGGCAAGTGAGGAGATTTCATGGTTTGGCTAGTTTCTATCGAAGATTTGTCAAGTACTTTAACACCATCACAGTGCCTTTGAATGAAGTTGTAAAGAAGAATGTTGGCTTTAAGTGGGGGGAAGTAAAAGAAAAATCTTTTAATTTGTTGAAAGAAAAATTATGTAATGCACCTTTACTAGTTTTGCCAAATTTTTCTAAGACTTTTGAAATTGAGTGTGATGTTTCGGGTGTAGGTATTAGAGCTGTTCTAATGCAAGAAGGAACACCCATGGCCTACTTTAATGAAAAATTAAATGGAGCTACACTAAACTACCCGGCATATGACAAAGAGATGTATGCTTTGGTGAGAGCCTTGGAAACATGGCTGCACTATCTCATGCCAAAGGAGTTTGTGATTCATACGGATTATGAATCTTTAAAGCACCTTAAAGGCCAAGGGAAGCTTAACCGAAGGCATACTGGATGGATGGAGTTGTAACATTTCCCTATGTCATCTGCCACAAAAAGGTAAGAAAAATGTGGTTTCCGATGCATTATCCTGAAGAGAGATGTTGAGATAATATGTGAAAGGTGCTTGAAATGCCAAAAGACTAAGTCCACGTTGAAGCCGCATGGATTGTACCATCCTTTGCCGATTCCTTCTCATCCTTGGGTATATTTGCCTATGGATTTTATTCTTGGTTTGCCTAGGTTAAGGACAGATAAGGATTCAATATTTGTTCTTGTGGATGGATTTTCTAAGATGGCACATTTTATTGCACGTAATAAAACTGATGATGCATCTAATGTTGCTAATTTATTTTTCAAAGAAATTGTGAGGTTGCATGGAATGCTTAGGACTATTGTTTTGGATAGGGATGCTAAGTTCTTAAGTTATTTTTGGAAAACTTTATGGGCTAAGTTATGTACTAAGGTGTTAGTTTCAACTACTTGTCATCCACAAAGTGATGGATAAACCGAAGTAGTGAATAGAACTTTGTCTACATTGTTAAGAGCATTAATTAGTAGAAATTTGAGAACTTGGGAAGATTGTTTACCACATGTTGAATTTGCTTATAATAGGTTTTTACATTCAGCAACTAAATATACACCATTTCAAATTGTTTATGGTTTTAATCCTTTGACTCCAATAGATTTAACACCTCTACTTTTAAGTGAACGTGATAATCTAGATGGAAAACAAAAAGCTAATTTTGTTAAGCAAATTCATGAAAAAGACAAAGGAAAATATTGAGAGGAGGACCGAGCAATATGCAACGAATGCTAATCAAGGCCGAAAACAAGTTGTCTTTGAACCTGGAGATTAGGTTTGGTACCATATAAGAAAGGAAAGGCTTCCTGAGTAACAAAAGTCCAAGCTTATGCCTCGTGGCGATGGACCTTTTCAAGTTTTGGAGTGGATAAATGACAATGGTTACAAACTTAATTTTCCAGGTGACTATAATGTTAGTGCTACATTTAATGTTGGTGATTTGTCTCCTTTTATTGCAGGTGATGACTTTGATTTGAGAGCAAATCTTTTTCAAGAGAAAGGGAATGATGAGAATCCACCCGTGCCCGCATAACTGACAACCTGATGGGATGCTGATCCGATACGGATGAAGATTGAGCCGATCACTAGGGCTCAAGCTAAGAGGTTTAAGGAAAACTTTGCTACCTTTATCTAGGGAATAATTCATTCTCAAAAGGGCTTGTCTATACCCAAAGATACAAGGTTTGTTTTAAGCATCCAAGTGGTGGAGGCTGATATGGACTCGGGTAGCTGTCATCAGACATCATATATCAGACATTTTACATCGAGCATCCATACATCGGACATCTAACATTGGACATTAGACTTCAGAGATCAGATATAAGTTAGCTCAGACATCAGGCAGATATAAGTTAGCTTAGACATCAGATATAAGTTAGCTCGGACATCAGACATAAGTTGGCTTAGTTGTCAAACTAGTCAACTCGTTTCCTAATTTAGATTTCACCTTTTGTTTTTTTATTTATTTATTGGTTGGATGAATTAAATTAGAAAATTTACTATTTTATTATTTTCATTGTAAGTCAATTGATTCCTAATTCAAAATAAAGGAATTAATTAATACAAATTAGTTTAGGAAAGTAGTCTAAAATTTAGCCAACTTGTTTCCTTTTCTTTTGGTGGCCCGTTTTACCTAGTTAATTAGGGTTTTATTTTGTAATTTTTTGCCCTATCTAAGGGCTTGTTTTATCAATAATATTTAGTACATTATTCATACAGAAAATTATTCGTGAGATTGAATTCTCTTTGTTCTCTTTGAACACATAAAACGCCATTAGTGAATGAGTGTTTTAGTTTTGAATTATCAATAGGATATCCATCATCTATTATGGCGTCTTCATTATACCAAGATTTCTAATTACAAGTTGGTTAGGGTTTGAGGTCATTACATTAAAATCTGAACTTAATTGAGATCCTGGCTAATATAATACGGGTTTAAGTGTAGGTTGTCCTAGGTTTGTATCAAGAGATATATCTAAATATGTGTTTGTAAAGCCAAAAGCAAGCAAGAATAATCGAAGTGTAGCATACCATGCTTGTGGTGCTTGTTTTAAACCGTAAATTGCGATTTTTAGTCCAAAGAGATATGATGAATGTTCTAAATCAATTAAGTGTCATGGTTATGTCCTATAGACTCCCTCTTGAAAAGGTCGATTTTAAAAGGCATTGTTTAATTGAATAGTCGCAGGTTTAATAACTTGACTAAATGTTTCTATAACAGGTTTAATAACCTGACTTAATATTTCTAAGTAATCAATGCCAGATCTCTAATTAAACCCTTTGGCCACTAGCCGAGCTTTGTATTGTTTAATGGAACCATATGGTTTTCTTTTAATTTTAGACACCCACTTACATCCAATGACATTATATTCCTCTGATGGTTTGATAAGTCACCATGTTTCATTGTGTATGAGGGTGTTAAATTCATCAGTCATAGTTGCTCGCCATTCATGATACTTGGAAGCTTGAATTTTCGTATGAGGCTAAGCTCCAATGGGTTATGATTATTTGGTTGCAACAAACATACTTAACCACTTTTTAGGTTTAAAAGTACTATTTAAATTACAGGTTTTGATACTATGTGTACGTATAGAAGAAGCACTCGAGGAGCCATATGAGGGAGAGGCATGGATGGATGAAGGATTCCATGTAGTATCAATACTATCTCCGCGTGGGTCTTTTGAAGGAGGCATTGTATGATGAGGTGAAGTGGATGAGATAAGTTGGATTGAACTTAGATGTAGAAAGAGGATCTAAGAGAAGCACTTGAGGAGCCACATGAGGAAGAATCATTGATAGATGAACAATTCCATGTAATAGCAATACTATCTCCACATACCCATTTAAATGAGGCATTGTATGATGAGGTGGATTAGATGAGGATAAAGTAGGATTGAACTCATATGTAGAAGGAGGATCTATTAATTAAGATGACGATGTGAGAGATCTAGTAGAGATTTGGTTAGACTAAAGATATTAGTTCATATGTGGACTCTAACCAGATAGGTTGTATATTATCTTCTTAACTTATTGGTAAAGATATAGAGTTGAATAAAGTAGAATATGGAAAAATGTGATCAACAAAATTCACATGCTTAGAGATATAAATTTTATGTGACACGGGATCAAAACACCTATAACCACTTTAATTTTTTAAGTATCCAAGGAAAACACATGGCTTGGAATTGGACTCTAGCTTGTTTTTATTATGTGGTTTGATCCATGGATAACAGAGGCAGTAAAATGATCTTAATATTTGATAATTTGGTTGTTTTAAAATAATTTTTAAAAAAGACAAGTATTTTTTAGTGTTGGAGTGGGAAGTCTATTGATTAAGTATGCTGCTGTTGTAAAGGCATATGACCAAATTGATGAGGAAGTTGGGCTTGTGAAAGTATAGAAAGTCCTATTTCTCTTATTTGGCTATGCCTTCTTTCAGCATAGCCATTTTATTTTAGTATATGAGGAGTTGTAAAATATTGAGTAAATTAATTAGTTTGAGAAAAAAGTTTTTAGTTTAATAAATTCATCCCTATTACCAGAATAAAATGCTATGATTGATTTTGAAAAAAATTTCAACAATAGTTTTAAATTGGACACAAGAGAGATAAAACATCAAATTAATTTGATATTTTAAACAACCACATATATTTCATAAAGTGATCAATGAAAATTGCATAATAGTTGAAAATTCATTATAAATCTAATGGTCTAGAATTAAACATGGAAGAATGTTTAAAGGGTAGCCTATAAGACTTATTAGATTGATAGTCATGATAACTAAACTCTTTGAAAGGTGAGATAGGTAACTTATTTGATGAAATGACTTGATGAAGAACTTTTGCAGATGGATTCCCAAGGTGATGATGCCATCATTTAGGAGTGTTTTACTACTTACAAAAGCAACTAGAGAAGATGAGGAGAATGATGTGGGTCACTCATATACGATCCCTTTATGTGGACCCTGAAGTAGTACTGCTCCCAACGATAAATCCTTCATAAAAAAGCAATCAGGTAAAAATTTAATGGATGTGTTATTTAGGTTACAAAATTTTGAAATAGAAACTAAGTTTCACTTCATTTGTGGAGCATAAAGCACGTTAGAAAGAAGAAAATTCTTAGAGAAGGCAGGAAGATTAATTGAACTAGTATGAGTAATAGATAATGAACTATCATTGCCAACTGATATTTCATCAATACCATCACATTTGAAATAAAGAAATAAGTTGTGGAGATCAATTGAGACATGATGACAATCTCTAGATTCCATTAACCATGGAGATACAACAGATGAATTTGAAGGAGGTTGGCCTAAAATTAACCCCAGAATAATAGGCCTAAGGAGGTAAAACAAGATGTTCTTAAGCAGATGGGGCATATGTCCATTGTTGATGGATAAATGGGCAATACCTTGTAGAATATCCTTGCTATGAACAGAGTTGACATTTTTCTTTATAGTTTGAAGTGAATCCAATGGGATTATATCGAGTGGGAAGAGAGGGATCAGGTGGTAAAATGTTGTTGTTGCTTTTTGATGTTTTGCCTCTTTTTTGTTGTAAAATAAGAACTAGAGAATTTGGTTGCTGCATTGGTTATGATTAAGACATCCTCAACTCACTTATGCATATGCTTCACATAGGTTTCATTTTCAACTAACTTCTCATACAAATCTTTGAAGGTTATCAGATTGTCTTTGGTACGTAGTATGATAGATATTCCTTCAAATCATTGGAAAGTCTGTTGATGATATGAGCTACCAGTTCACCATAATTAATTGGACGAGATAAAATTGCAAAATCATCCATCGTTCTTCGCATATCATGAAGATAATCAATAATCATTTTGGATCCTTGTTGCTTGCAAAGTCATTCACACAATCGCATGATGCATGTCCGAGATGGCTTAGCAAAGGTAGTGGCCAATTTCATCCAAGGCTCAAATGAAGTTGTAGCCGTTATAACAATGCGATTAACCTCTTTGGTGAGAGAAGCTAGAATGGTACCGAGTAGATTATCTTGACAAATCCAAAAAACATAATCTAGATTAGATGTTGGTGGATTTCAAATGGCAGTTGATGGAGAAGACGACAATGTGATATCAACAAAACCATACAAATCATTACCAATCAATGTTTTCCATTGAGCTTTCCATGGAAAATATGTTGAATTGGAGAGTTTGATTGGTGCATGAGTTGCTCATTAATAACAACAAGTGTTCTATTGGAAAAGATAGGCTCTGTGTGATTGGCAAGTGCCAGTTAATGTAGAAGGAGAGGAATCAGAAGTAGACTTGGCGGATAAAAAAAAAAGTTCTTATATGAGTATATTGAAGCTCTGATACCATACAAGAACTCAAGAATTATGGAAAAATATATACAAATGTATTGAAAATAGAACGAGAATAAATACACTAATGAATTACAACAATTATAAAAAGATTAAGCTAATATATCTAAACTGATGAATACATGTATAGCTCATCCTAACATCACGTGTCAATCCAATTATTAAGACATTTTAAATACTAAGATTCACAATTTCATCAAGCATATTAAAATTTGGAAACATTTCAAACCTTATCAAAACTCTCATAAAATGATAACTTTTATCTATATTCATGCATATAAATATATATAATTATGTAACCATAATTGATCAAAATTTCCATAGAAAGAAATTATAAGTTTAACATGTCCAAAATAATTATGAAAAGAAAAATCCACTTATAGAAATACACCTTGCTCGTGATCATTATCAGATCACCTCCAATTTCAATCCTGATGCCTAAAATATAACATGAATATTTTTTTAAAATAAAAACATTGATGCATACCAAATATTTCAAAATAAAATTTATAACTGTCCAATTAGCAACATTAGTCAACAAAGGATCTAATTATATTGCGAGCCTTTAATATCCAATATCCAAAATTATGATTTTTCAACCTATGACTAACTTTATAAAATTGAACCTTTTAATAAGTCCTAGCAACATCTAAGAACACATTACCAATAATAATTTGGTTCTAGATTATTCAATTATTGTCCGAATCAAGCATAATTTCCCTAACTCACTTACCCAAAATTGGTTTTTTTTTCCATTACTTGTCAATTTTCGAAACTAATGCTTCAACAAATTTTGGTACACCATTAGAAACTTAAATATACCAAGATTAGTTAAAGAAAACATTATTAGATGGTCCAATTTTGTTAACCCAAAATACCTATATACCCAAAATTAGGTTTTTCCAAAGTACTTAACCAAATTATGTAATCTACATATCAAAACAAAGCTTAATTAAGAGATGAAGGATAAGAATCTACCTTCAAATAGAATTAATGGTGGTCGAAGCTTATCCAAAAATCAAAGACAAAGTGTTGTTGAAACTTTACTTTGTTGTTGAAAAAATGGAGACACTTTTGAACTTGGAGGATGCTAAAAATGAACTTATGAGGTCGAAAACATGTGGAAATGACCTTTTTTCCATCACCAAAAGTGCTCGAATTTTGGTGATTGAAAAATAAAATTCATGAACTTTTTGACAAAATTCCTACAAGATTCTGATGACTATCTGGTCAGACTTTTATTGGAAAATATTTTTCATCACACAAGCTTTCGAACAATAAAAACAACAAAGCAAATGGAGGTCGGTAGAGTAAGTTATGAGGTTTTAAAGTGGTGGATTTAGAGAAAGACAACAATTGTCAGGACCCGTCCAGAATTCCTTCCCCGGAACCCTAGACAGCCCTGATCCCAGGGAAACCCTACCGAACCTTCCAACAGAAAATCCGGCAGAGCCTCCCCTAAGGGATTTACTTACCACAAAATTCCCTGCACTGAAAACACACTTCTAAAATTATCCCCTTATTCCTCCCACAGTACTACAAATCGATTCCACAAATTGCAGCACTTAAAAAAAATAAATACAGAAATACAGTAATCCAGTGCAAAATAAATACAACAAGAGTGAAAGAAATATTACAACTGCAATAAAAGAATAACAGGGTACTGCCGAACTAAAACAGCGAGGAAGATCAAGTCCGCTCCGAGTGAACACCAACAACCTGGTACCTAGAGGAACGGAATTTAAGAGTGTGAGATGTTAATCATCTCAGTGAGCGACCCTACTACTATACCATATAATATCACAGTAATAAGTATAAATAATAATTATTTGGAAATAATATTTTCTTTCAAAACCCTTACAATTCTCTCAGTTGGAAAGGTTCCCCTTTTAAAACAATTTCACAAAACCCTTTATCCATATTCCCCGAAAACCAAGACATCAATTAAATACCAGAAGCGGTAACAATTATATTTTTAATTCCAATTCAGTTTCCAAACATTTTATTTTTAAAACACAGTTCTGAAAATCATTTGATGCACCCACTATATACCAGTGGCGCCAACAGTACCCAGCGTCCCAAGGTACCGCCAGACAGGAGGTTATAGAGAGAAACCGGCATACGGTTGCGTGGCGTCCCACAGCGCCGCTGCTAACCTGGTGTCCCGGCCAAAGGGGGGTGGCCGCCCTCTCCGATGGCATCCACAGGACACCCTCATAATATCAACCGCGCGCTACTCACACCCACCTGCGCGCTAATCACAACCGTGTGCACACTAACCATATCACATATACCATATCACATAATCAGAACACCAGTACGTGCACGGTGCATCTAAAAATTATAAAATCCATAAATTTAAATCATAAAACAAATTTCACATTTTTCATAAGCATAGCGGGCATAATCCATCCGCTTGAACCGGGAAATTCTCCACAATTTCCTTATAATCCATACCATAAATTCCATGATTTTCAAATCCACCAACTCCCAAATCCATCAATTCAAATATCCATATTTTTTTCCAAGCATAAATAATTTCTCGAAATATCATAATCAAATCCCATAATATTTTATGGGCATATTTCATAAAAATTGAAATCACCAACATAACCAAATATTTTCCTTGAAATATTTGAAAATCAAATCGTGCCCAATTTACCATTAAAACCACACCAATTTCAAAATCCTCAAAACCATAAAATAATTCCATACGGCATAAATTTGTAGAATTCGCATTTTCTTAAATCCAATAAATTCATAAATAATTCTACAATAAATCCAATAAATATTTGGCACATAGAAATTAAATTCCAAATATTTAATTCACACATAATATATTCATCAATTAAATTCCCCAAAATTAATTTGAAGGTGGGTCACTCACCTGGAGCACGCATTTAACCCATGATCCACTACGGGATCAAGTCTACGACTCACCGGTGCTCCTAGAACAAAATTCACAGACAGTCAAATAAATTAATATTTTATTCGGATAAATAATACCCGGAACCCGGGGGTCAAAACACAAACGATATCTAGAATTTACGAGTTATATACCGAATCGAAGCTCGAGTGATGCTAATCACAGATCCGGTCTTAATTTTCGATGATCGTACCCGACGGGGTTTGAATTTCGTCGGGAAGCTTTCCGGGTTTCGGCTCCGCAATTCTCCCAAACCGTCGCGAATTGGCGGAAACGGAAGTCGGATTTGGGTTCAGGAGGTCGAACACTGCGGACTGGAGCTGGCCGGAATTTTCGGGTACTCGCCGGAACAGTATTTTCCGGCGGGCCGCCACGGTCACCGGCAACGGTCACCGGAACAGTATTTTCCGGCAGTGGCCGTTGGCTGTGAAATTTTGCAGATTTGTAGATCGTGAGGAGAGCAATCCAACGGGACCGACGGTGAGCAAAACGGAGGTCGGACGGCGGAGAAATCACCGTTTGAAAATTTCCGACCCCTCGCCGGAAAACGCTCCGATCCCGGCGTGTCGGTGGTTCGATGGCCGTGATTTTTGGTGGGTAGGCCGGACTTGAGGAGAGGATGATGGGTGTATGGCGCGTGTACTGTATATCGGCCAGAATAGTGCCGATTCGCGATGGCCGGCGGTGGAGGGGGAAAAATCGCCGCCAAACTTCGGACGTCTGATCCGGGCGCGTCCGGCGGCCGTTCGCCGTGAAATTTGGAGGTTTTACCGGAAATGAGGTGGGCAATCTGGCTGGCTGGCGCGTGTACAGTAACTAGGCCGGAAAACGTGAAAATGGCCGGCGGCCGGTGACTCTCTCTCTCTCTCTCCTCTCTCTTTCTCTCTCCTCTCTCTCTTTCTCTCTCTTCTCTCTCTTTCTCTCTCTTCCCCGAGTGTTTTAACAAATAAAAACCCTGCATGATACTGTTCATGCCACGTGGTCCGTTTTGAGCGTGCCGCTAGTCTGTGAACTCGTATCGACGAGCACTTCACAACCATGCATGAGTCAAAGCTCAATTCCCCATAAACAAAAAGTCAACTCCGGCACCCCTTGGACAGTTTGGACCGCAACTTGTTTCGTCCATAACTTTCAAACCATAGCTCCATTTTCGACGTGCTACCAGTCTACGAACTCGTGGCATCGTGCACTTCGCCACGGTACCCTAGTCAACTCAAAATTCTCATCGAGTCAAAAAGTCAACTTTTGACCCCCTTCGGTCAACGGTCAACCTCGGTCAACGTGCACGGATTCCGGTGCGATTTGGGACGGGGTGTTACAGCCTTCCCCCCTTACAAAAATTTCGTCCTCGAAATTTCCGCGCGTCACTGGAACAAACAAGGGTTCTGATCACGCACCTGCGCTTCGGGCTCCCATGTCGCTTCCTCGACTGAGTAGTTCCTTGCCAACCAATCCATGCCCAACACTACTTCAAGTCCGGATAGATCCAACAGGATCAGGTCTGCTTCCATCACTTGATCTGTGAAATCGTCGGGCGTAGTCCTGGCTCCCTGCTGCGTCATAGCAAACACCCGGCCTTGACTTGTCTGTTGGGGTCTCCTTCCTCTACCTCGACTCGATCCTGCAGACGGCTGTACTGATCCCGAAGAAACTCCTACTGGCTGACTCTCCTGGGAACTCTGTCCTGGAAATATCCCCGTATGCTGTGTCCATCGACCTGCTTCTAGCACACTGCTGCTACCATAAGGGCAATCCCTCCTTATGTGGCCTGGCTGCCCACACCGAAAGCATAAACCATCCATCTGACACTGCCCAGAATGATTCCCCCTACAAAGTGGACAAATCCGCGGAGAACCAATGCGTAACTGCTGATACGAGCTTGCATCCACACTGATCGAATGGCGAGCTGGCTGGGGCATGCGATAACTATCTCTCCTCTGGAATCTGCCTCGTGGGCTTAACCCATCACTGTCTGAGCCTGAGCTATGGCTCTTCTTAGCTGCCCCCTGTCGAGGTACTCCGCTATACGAACCTTCGAATGATCTGCGCCTCGCAGGTCTGTGTATCTCCTCCTGTCTCTCTAGCTCGAGCGCTGCATCCCTGGCGGACTGATAGGTGGGATGTACTGATCCAGAAAGGGTGTAGCTGATGCTCTCTTTCAATCCGTCTATGAACCTCACCTTCTTCGTGTGATCGTCGGGAATTAGGTGCATGTAGAATTCTGATAGTTCTCGGAATCTCCTCTCGTACTCTGTCACTGTCATGTTCCCCTGTCGTAGTTCTTCGAACTCTCTCCTTCTTGCTTCACGGTAGGCAGGAGGACAAAACTCAGTAGAGAAGGCCATCTTGAACTGATCCCACGTATGCCTTGCACGAACAACTAGGCTAACTTCTCGGGTGAAAAACGTTCTCGCACCAGTAGGAAGTGTGCCGACTTGGTGAGACGATCAATGATTACCCAAATGCCGTCGTACCTTCTAGGTGTGGAAGGAAGCTTGAATACGAAGTCCATGTTGAGTTCTTCCCACTTCCACACGGGAATCGGTAAAGGTTGGAGTAGTCCCGAAGGCTTCTGTCTTTCTGCTTTCACTTGTTGACAAATCAAACACTTTGATACGAAGTCTGCCACTTCTCTCTTCATACCAATCCACCAATAATACTTAACAAGCGTCCGGTACATCTTGGTACTCCCAGGATGCATCGCATACATCGAGCTGTGCGCCTCCTCTAAAATCTCCTTCTTGAGTCCTGGAATATCCGGAACACAAAGTCGTCCTTTATACACGAGGGCTCCATCCCTCCTTATGGAAAATTCTGGATCAAGACCTTCTTGTACCTTGCCCTTAATTGTCCTCAACTTAGGATCTTCCATTTGGGTCTCTACTATACGATCCACCAACACCGGTCGTACCTGGAAGCTAGCCATGAGAACTCCTGAAGGATGCATATGCATTAACACCCCCATCTTCTTCAACTCCACCATGAGAGGTAGTTGGATGACTTGGATGTGAGCAAGGGATCCAGTAGCCTTCCTACTCAAAGCATCTGCCACTACATTCGCCTAATAGTGACTTTAACTTCCCTCTTGTGCAACTTTCCTTCTCATGCCCACTAATTAAGGATAGTCAAATTGGTCCACGAGAACACGATCTGCAAGTCTTGGTCATAGTCGAACGCTAACCATAAGGTGCTTCTAAAGCATGCATCCTTAAACCAACAACCAACTCTCGTGACTCGATCAGCACTTTAAAAGGTTAGATTAGAACTTACAATTATAAAACCCTTGCTCCTCATTGATTAACCAATAGTCTTAACCTCGACAAACATCAATCTTTCTTTTAACTAAATTCATCAAGGTCATGAATAAAATTCTCAACATCCAAATACCATTCTTGAAAACCCTAAGTTTCCCCCATTTCAAATAGATTCCATGAATCCACACCTCAAGCAATAAGAAATTTAAATCTTAATTCTAGCATCACCACCAATACTATGAACAAATCACTAGATCCTTAACCCAATAAAGTATTCCACACTTCTTAAATTCTAACTCCGTCCCAAAAATCATACTCCTTATCATTGTAAATTATCACCAACAATATCAACCACCTTGAATCGATGAAGCACCATCAATACGAACCTTAAATCTCCAAGGAAATAAGATATCAAGATCTTAGCTTCTAGAATGAAAAATAACCATGCTTAAACATCCAACCATGCCTAAGGAATCATCCTCATCTCATTAACCTCATCAACCACCAAGTAGAACTTTAGTCGCTATCCGGAGCTTGCTTGATTCTCTAAACGCTGTCGTACCTTCTCTTTGTGAATGATAGTTTAAGCACGAAATCCATATTTACATCTCCCTACTTTTACTTATCGGTGACCTAAGTACCTTTATTCGGATCTTGCAACTTCCTTTATCGTGCCAAACCACCATGTCATCCAGTGAGCATTCCATACGTCTTGGTACCCTTGGGGTGTATCGCATACTTTGAATCGCGTGCTTCCTTTAAGATCTCCTTTTTGAACTCAACGATACCCTGCTTTGGATTCTCGACTGGCGATACTTAACCCTTAAGTCGCTCTTGGAAAAACCATAACATAAAACAAATAATAAAATATATTTTTCAAATATACCTAACTTGCATAGGCAATTGTTAAAACTCCACATTGAAAATCATATCTTAAAATCCATAGCATAAAATAAAATATGCACGCTTGTAATGGAGGTACGTACGACACCTTCTACATGTTACGTAATCCATGATTCCAACTGTCGCCGACACTCTGCTACCAATACAAACCAGGGTGGTTGCCTATATTGGCCGTCCAATTCCCCGGGCTCGTAGGCAACATGATCATGGGGCTAGCTCTACATGGACCACATTGGTTCGCCGCCTCCATATGGTGCAGTATAATATCAAACAATATAACATACAGATACATGTATGAACACAAACCAAAAATACTTGAATAAAACACCTTGAAAAGCATTTAAATTTTGATAATCGATCGGGAAAATATTTTGACGCCTTGAAATCGATCGACACACATCCTTAGGCAATCATCCTTCTTCTCCATGAACGAAACGGATACCATTCACGATGATAAGCTTGACCTTCAAAAAGAAAAGGCATCCTCGACCATCGACTAGGCCATAGGAATTTCCCGTTAGGCTAGATGATCCTAATTGACACCCTCGAAGATTAGAGTTATTCAAACTCGGGCAACGAATTTACTTCGAGACAAACAGAAAGAACGCTTTCACACGGGTAAAACGAGAGATTAAACAAGGATAGGATGCACAACAATGCACAGTCCCTTAGGAATACTAGAACCTAGAGCTCTGATACCAACTGTCAGGATCCGTCCAGAATTCCTTCCCCGGAACCCTAGACAGCCCTGATCCCAGGGAAACCCTACCGAACCTTCCAACGAAAAATCCGGCAGAGCCTCCCCTAAGGGATTTACTTACCACAAAATTTCCTGCACTGAAAACACACTTCTAAAATTATCCCCTTATTCCTCCCACAGTACTACAAATCGATTCCACAAATTGCAGCACTTAAAAAAAATAAATACAGAAATACAGTAATCCAGTGCAAAATAAATACAACAAGAGTGAAAGAAATATTACAACTGCAATAAAAGAATAACAGGGTACTGCCGAACTAAAACAGCAAGGAAGATCAAGTCCGCTCCGAGTGAACACCGACAACCTGGTACCTAGAGGAACGGAATTTAAGAGTGTGAGATGCTAATCATCTCAGTGAGCGACCCTACTACTATACCATATAATATCACAGTAATAAGTATAAATAATAATTATTTGGAAATAATATTTTCTCTCAAAACCCTTACAATTCTCTCAGTTGGAAAGGTTCCCCTTTTAAAACAATTTCACAAAACCCTTTATCCATATTCCCCGAAAACCAAGACATCAATTAAATACCAGAAGCGGTAACAATTATATTTTTAATTCCAATTCAGTTTCCAAACATTTTATTTTTAAAACACAGTTCTGAAAATCATTTGATGCACCCACTATATACCAGTGGCGCCAACAGTACCCAGCGTCCCAAGGTACCGCCAGACAGGAGGTTATAGAGAGAAACCGGCATACGGTTGCGTGGCGTCCCACAGCGCCGCTGCTAACCTGGTGTCCCGGCCAAAGGGGGGTGGCCGCCCTCTCCGATGGCATCCACAGGACACCCTCATAATATCAACCGCGCGCTACTCACACCCACCTGCGCGCTAATCACAACCGTGTGCACACTAACCATATCACATATACCATATCACATAATCAGAACACCAGTACGTGCACGGTGCATCTAAAAATTATAAAATCCATAAATTTAAATCATAAAACAAATTTCACATTTTTCATAAGCATAGCGGGCATAATCCATCCGCTTGAACCGGGAAATTCTCCACAATTTCCTTATAATCCATACCATAAATTCCATGATTTTCAAATCCACCAACTCCCAAATCCATCAATTCAAATATCCACATTTTTTTCCAAGCATAAATAATTTCTCGAAATATCATAATCAAATCCCATAATATTTTATGGGCATATTTCATAAAAATTGAAATCACCAACATAACCAAATATTTTCCTTGAAATATTTGAAAATCAAATCGTGCCCAATTTACCATTAAAACCACACCAATTTCAAAATCCTCAAAACCATAAAATAATTCCACACGGCATAAATTTGTAGAATTCGCATTTTCTTAAATCCAATAAATTCATAAATAATTCTACAATAAATCCAATAAATATTTGGCACATAGAAATTAAATTCCAAATATTTAATTCACACATAATATATTCATCAATTAAATTCCCCAAAATTAATTTGAAGGTGGGTCACTCACCTGGAGCACGCAATTAACCCATGATCCACTACGGGATCAATTCTACGACTCACCGGTGCTCCTAGAACAAAATTCACAGACAGTCAAATAAATTAATATTTTATTCGGGTAAATAATACCCGGTACCCGGGGGTCAAAACACAAACGATATCTAGAATTTACGAGTTATATACCGAATCGAAGCTCGAGTGATGCTAATCACAGATCCGGTCTTAATTTTCGATGATCGTACCCGACGGGGTTTGAATTTCGTCGGGAAGCTTTCCGGGTTTCGGCTCCGCAATTCTCCCAAACCGTCGCGAATTGGCGGAAACGAAAGTCGGATTTGGGTTCAGGAGGTCGAACACTGCGGACTGGAGCTGGCCGGAATTTTCGGGTACTCGCCGGAACAGTATTTTCCGGCGGGCCGCCACGGTCACCGGCAACGGTTACCGGAACAGTATTTTCCGGCAGTGGCCGTTGGCTGTGAAATTTTGCAGATTTGTAGATCGTGAGGAGAGCAATCCAACGGGATCGACGGTGAGCAAAACGGAGGTCGGACGGCGGAGAAATCACCGTTTGAAGATTTCCGACCCCTCGCCGGAAAACGCTCCGATCCCGGCGTGTCGGTGGTTCGATGGCCGTGATTTTTGGTGGGTAGGCCGGACTTGAGGAGAGGATGATGGGTGTATGGCGCGTGTACTGTATATCGGCCAGAATAGTGCCGATTCGCGATGGCCGGCGGTGGAGGGGGAAAAATCGCCGCCAAACTTCGGACGTCTGATCCGGGCGCGTCCGGCGGCCGTTCGCCGTGAAATTTGGAGGTTTTGCCGGAAATGAGGTGGGCAATCTGGCTGGCTGGCGCGTGTACAGTAACTAGGCCGGAAAACGTGAAAATGGCCGGCGGCCGGTGACTCTCTCTCTCTCTCTCCTCTCTCTTTCTCTCTCCTCTCTCTCTTTCTCTCTCTTCTCTCTCTTCCCCGAGTGTTTTAACAAATAAAAACCCTGCATGATACTGTTCATGCCACGTGGTCCGTTTTGAGCGTGCCGCTAGTCTGTGAACTCGTATCGACGAGCACTTCACAACCATGCATGAGTCAAAGCTCAATTCCCCATAAACAAAAAGTCAACTCCGGCACCCCTTGGACAGTTTGGACCGCAACTTGTTTCGTCCATAACTTTCAAACCGTAGCTCCATTTTCGACGTGCTACCAGTCTATGAACTCGTGGCATCGTGCACTTCGCCACGGTACCCTAGTCAACTCAAAATTCTCACCGAGTCAAAAAGTCAACTTTTGACCCCCTTCGGTCAACGGTCAACCTCGGTCAACGTGCACGGATTCCGGTGCGATTTGGGACGGGGTGTTACAACAATGGTGACTACCATTTTGGGGTGGAGAGAGGAAGAAGGTGTGATAGGAACCTAGGACGACCTGCGCCTAAACCCGTATTATATTAGCCTGGATCTAATTATGTTCAAATTCTAATGGTCACATTGACCCCTAATCAACCTGTGATTACAAATCTTGGTATATAATGAAGACGCCACAATAGGTGATGGAAGTCCTATTGATAAGTCAAATTAAAACACTCACTCTCTAATGGTGTTTTAGGTGTTCAAAAGAATAAAGAGAAATTATATCTCACAAAATAAATTTTGAATATTGTTAATGGTGTGTTCTTCCTAAAAAAAAAAGCCCTTTTATAGGCTAAGAGAAAACAAAATAAAACCCTAAAACAAAAAGGAAAAACCGGCCATGCAATGAAGAATCCTAACATGGCCGAAAGTCTCTTCCTTTCCTAATCTAATTTGGATTAATTAATTCCTTTATTTTGAATTAGGAATTAATTAATTTACAATGAAAATAATAAGATAATAACTTTCCTAAACTTGTTTTTCCAGAAAATAAATAAAGAAATAAACAAATAATGGTAATTTCCTAAAAAAAAAAAGTAGAATCGAATTAGGAAACTAAAATACTGGCTTTTTAAATAAGTTGACTTTGACCAATATGAGCTCCAAGTTAGCTTCTATATGCTTTATAGGATGCCGAAAAAGATTATTATGGAGTCCCACACATTTTCCTTGCTTTGAGGAAATAGAAAAAGCCAACTCAGCAAAATACAGTAAAGTCAGCAAGCAATACAGTAATTTTTGGCCAAATTTTGAAGTTGTCCATACAGGTCCATACAAGTTGGTTTTACTTCTGCCTTGACTTGTTTCCATGACCTATTAGTGATATTTATTGAATCCATAAAGATTTGAAACCATTTCTTGCTGCCTGGACTCCATAAATACACCAAAACCGCTATCCGGGTCTGTATCGGCTTCCACCACTTGTATGCCCAAAACAGGTCTTGGATCTTTGGGCATGGACAAGCCCTCTTGAGAACGAATTACTCCCTAGATAAAGGCAGTAAGGTTTTCCCTAAACCTCTTAGCTTGAGCTCTAGTGATCAGCCCGGTCTTCATCCGTATCGGGTCAGCAGCCGAGCGGGTTGTCGGTTGTGAAGGCACGAACGGATCCACATCGTTCCCCTCCTCTTGAAAAGGATTTGCCCTCAAATCAAAGTCATCACCTGAAGCAAAAGGAGATAAATCAGAAACATTAAGTTTGGCACTCACATTATTCTCACCTATTAAATCAAGTTTGTAGGCATTCTTATTAATCCGTTCCAAAACTTGAAAAAGTCCAACCACACGTGGCATGAGCTTTGACTTTCTTTGTTTTGAAAACCTCTCCTTTCGTAAGTCTAACCAAACCAAATCTCTTGGGTCAAACACTATCACAACAAAATCTAGAAATACATGCTCATTATGGCAAAAATTACACTTTTAAATTTAGCAAATAATCTCTTCCAAATTTTCAAATTTTCACAAAGTAAAACTCTCAACAAGGCTGATAAAGTTCTATACAAAAAAAAATATTTTTAAATAAGCATTTTTATGATTCATGACCACCAATGGTTTCTTACTCAAGATAGCTTTATTAACATCCCCAAAATTCAAATAAAAATTTTTATTTTTCCTTTATTTTCTTTCTTTTCCTTTCTCACTCATGGATTCATTGAATTTTTCTTCACTCTCGGCTTTTCTTACTTTTCTCACACTCTCGGGTTTCTCTCCCCTTCTCACCTCACTTTCGGCTTTCCCATAATTTTTCCGCTCAATTTGAGTCTTAGAGCACTTACCTAGTTGGTCTTGCACGGCTTGGACTCCTTAGATGGGTGTTGTTGCCATGGGGGCCATGCTAGTTCTCTCCTTGAGTTGTTCGGCCACCCTCCTTTGTTGTATTTGTATTTGATCTTTGTACACCTCTTAGGGAGTTAGTGCATCCAGCTTGACCTTTTTACCTTTAAATTTAGAAATAATACTATTCTCTCTACCATAATGAATAGCATTTCTATCAAATTTCCAAGACCTACCAAGTAAAATATGTCCCGCATGCATAGACACAACATCACACAAAACCACATCCACATATTTATCAATGCTAAATTTTACTTTGGCTTGTTTATTAACTTTCATGTCACCACTATCATTAAGCCATTGTAACTTATAAGGTTCTGGATGTTTAATTGTTGTCAAGCCTAATTTATCTACCATAAGATTACTAATTACATTGGTACAATTTCCACTATCAATAATCATACTACAAATCTTACCTTGGATTTCACATCGGGTGTGGAAGATGTTCTGTCTTTGAATTTCATCCTCATCTTTGTATGCAGCCAGCACTCTCCTAGAAACCAAGCTTAATTCAGCATGGGAAGCATTCAAAGTTTCGGCCTCACCTTCAAGCTCTTCCTCATCCTCTTGCTCGATTTCATCACCACTTTCCTCACTTTCTTATTCTAGCTCGCCATTACCCTTCGGCACCATGATCCTCCTATTTGGGCATTGGTTGGATCAATTTCATGAGTTTTAGAAGGTTTAGGATCATATTTATCTTCATTTTTATGTGCTTGGACAAATTCGGTTCTAGTCTTTCTCCTTGGCCGATTTGAATTTTCTTCTCCAACTTTCGGCTTTGGGTTGTTTTCAAAGGTAGGATTGTTTCTCTAGCCACTTGGATTTGATCTTCCACTGCTGGAAACACCTCAAAACCATGAGCTTGTACCCTTCCTCTTGAATTGATGCTCTAATTTAATTGCCACATGCAACATCTCCTCCAATTCAACATATTATTGCAATTCTAGTTAATTGGCTATCTCAAGATTCAAACCACCAAAGAATCTTGCCATGGTTGCTTCTTTATCCTCATTCTTGCCTAACCTCATCATAAGCATCTCCATCTCTATGTCATAATTATCCACGGACCTACTTCCTTGAGATAAAGATTGAAACTTTTGATACAGCAACCTATGATAGTGTGATGATACGAATTGCTTCCTCATGGCTCCTTTCATTTGTCGCCATGTAGTAATCAAGTCATCACCAACTCTCCTTTGGGTGCTTTGCTCATTGTTCCACCATTGGAGTGCATAATGACCAAATTCCATTGCTGCCAACTTCACCTTCTTGGCTTTCGAATAATTATGACAATCAAAAAATCATCTCCATTCTCTCCTCCCATTCCAAATATGCCTCTGGATCACTTTTTCCCATGAAAGGTGGAATGTTTACCTTGATATTCCCTAGATCATCATTTTCATTCCTTGCTGGTCTCCCATAGATTGGCCTTTCTTGAGGTTCAAAAATTTCATCAAACCCCTCATCCAAGTCATCTCCAAAGTTACTTCCCCCAAATTCCTCTCTTGGTCCCCCTCGGCCTCCTCAACCTCGACCTCGACCTCCATGACCATCTAACCTTATATTTGGCCCTCCTTGTGATGTTTCCATCCTATCCATCCTTTGATCTATGTTGTCAAATTAGGCATTCATCCGCTGTAATTGCTCCGATATAGCCCTCATGTCTGTTTGCTCACCACTCCCTGAAGCTCGGGAACCACCATGGAATCCTATGGACTCTTCTTCATTAATTTTTAAAGGTGGATCTCCTCTTCTCACCCTTGAATCTGCCATGTTAGTATGAATAATATAAAAATAAAATAAGACCTCACCAAATTCACTCCCTCATGTGTTTCACTCAATCAAGGTCTCGACAATCGTATTTTCACACTTGTTTTGGCTTTTACCCTTTTTTAAGCTCACACACTCTTGCCTTTTTCCACTCAATGAATTATCTCAAAGTTCTAATTAAAACACCCACAAAATAGCAATTAGATCACATGTATGTTTTAATTAAACTTATCAATAAAACAGTAGCCAAAAGCAAGCAATATAGATGGATTTAACAAATCCTAGTTTTCGGCTTTCTAGACAAATAAAGCAAAATAATAAGAAAATTTTGGAATTAGCAAGAACTGGACCAGATGGTAAGAGATTAAGGATTCAAGAATAAAATTTAGGAAAAATAATTTCAAACACGAATAAGAATCAAATCAAAAAAAAAAAAAAGAATAGTGTTGGTTGTCGTTCTTGTAATTCAAGTTTTTGTATCAAATTCCTTAACTAATTTTAATCCAAATAATTTAAACACCCAAAATTCAAATATCCAGCAAAAAAATAATAATTCTCCAGCAACTCCAAATATTAAATAAATAATTAACAAAACAGCAGCTTCAATAATTTCCAGCAAACAAATCAAACTCCAACAAGCCGAAATTTTTTATTTTATTCGGCTTTTCTTCTTCCTTTTTTTTTATTTTTCACTCATAGATCATAAAAAAACTGTAGTATCAAGAATCAACACCACAATTGCAATTCCAACACCAAATAATCACCAAACCCGTGACCTCCAACAAAATACAAAAGTGGAGTTTTTTTTTTAATCTGTTCGGCTGTTCTTTCTTTTTCTTTTTTCTTTTTTTGAATATACGAATGCAAATATATAAGACTAATAGCAAAGAAAAATCAACAAAAACCAAAATTAACAAGAACAATGATGAAAAACAACCAACAAACTAGGAAACAAAAATACGATAAAACTATTAAATCCTAATTCAACTAGGAATGAATTTTTTTTATTTTTTTTTAAAATATGCAGAATGTGTATGATGATAGAAGCAAACTTAACCTAATGCTAAAATTGCAGATTAACACAAAAACAAATAAAGCAAATAAAGATAGATCAAACCTGAACAAAATTCGGCTCTGATACCAAATGATACGAACCTAGGACGACCTGCGCCTAAACCTGTATTATATTAGTCCGGATCTAATTATGTTCAAGTTCTAATGGTCACCTTGACCCCTAACCAATCTATGATTAGAAACCTTGGTATGTAATGAAGACGCCACAATAGGTAATGGAAGTCCTATTGATAAGTCCAATTAAAACACTCACTCTCTAATGGTGTTTTGGGTGTTCAAAAGAATAAAGAGAAATTCAATCTCACAAAATAAATTCTAAATATTTTTAATGATGTGTTCTTCCTCAAAAACAAGGCCTTTTATAGGCTAAGATAAAACAAAATAAAACCTTAAAACAAAAAGGAAAAACCAACCATGCAATGAAGAATCCTAATCCTAATATGGCCAAAAGTCTCCTCATTTCCTAATCTAATTTGGATTAATTAATTCCTTTATTTTGAATTAGAAATTAATTAATTTACAATGAAAATAATAAGATAATAACTTTCCTAAACTTATTTATCCAGCAAATAAATAAATAAAAAATAATAATGGTAATTTCCTAAAACAAAAAGTATAATCAAATTAGTAAACTAAAATACTAGCTTTTTGACTAAGTTGACGTTGACCAATTTTTGACCAATTTGAGCTCCAAATCGGCTTCTATGTGCTTCATAGGATGCCAAATAATATTATTATGGAGTCTCACATTATGCCCTTGCTTGGAGGAAAGAGAAAAAGCCAACTCAGCAAAATACAGTAAAACTAGCAAGCAATACAACAATTTTCGGCCAAATTTTGAAGCTGTCCGTATAAGTCCATACAAGTTAGTTTTACTTTTACCTTAACTTGTTTCCATGACCTCTTAGTGATATTTATTGAATCCATAAAGAGTTGGAACCATTTCTTGCTACCCGGACTCCATAAATGCACCAAAACTGCTACCCAGGTTCTTATCGGCTTCCACCACTTGTATGCCCAAAACAAGTCTTGGATCTTCAGCTATGGACAAGCTCTCTTGACAATGAATTACTCCCTAGATAGAGGCAACAAGGTTGTCCCTAAACCTCTTGGCTTGAGCTCTAATGATCAGCCCAATCTTCATTCGTATCGAGTCAGCACCCGAGCGAGTTGTCGATTGTATGAGCACAGAGGGATTCGCATCAAGGTGACCCAATTTAACCTAATTTTTATATCCCATAATTACAAAAATATCAATGATTTGTTTTGACCATAACTTTCAAACTATAGCTTCGATTTTGATGTTCCACATGTCCACAAACTCGTACCGACGAGATTTACATAAATGGTATAAGATTCAAAGTCAAATCCCATTTAAAAATCAAATATTGTCAAACTTTATCAACATTGGTCAAACCACTTAAAAATTCAAATTTGTGGTGTTTTTCAAGACAAGTTGTTACGTATGCCCTATGAATACTTTTTAAAATAATGATCATAACCATCAGGAATTTTCACCTACCACAATATTGGTGGTCCCAAAATTGTTGGGCTTCGCCTTTAGAATAATTTATCTTCAATTTGGTCATAATTTTGACTTTTGTCTTCAACTTCTTGCCTTCCAACTAAAATATCCCGATTTATTGAAGGTGATTCAATAACTTTCTTCACATCTAGAACTTCGTAGGATTCATGCTAATCATCATGTTCATCAGGCAATTCACAATGATCATGGTCATCATCAGTCTGAACATTAGTAGAGGAAGCTCCATAACCCTTTTTTGCTATTAAATAATTGATATTAAGGCTTCTCCAAACTTCATATATGATTGTTTCAGCTGGTCCAAGCTCTCATCAAGAGATAATTATCAAAAGATAACATTGTTCTTAATTTGTTCTGTTAAGGTTTCACCAGACATTCCAAAAAATAAATTGTTTAAAAAAATTTATTAAGTTTTTATTAAAAATGTTCCAGTATCTATAAAAGAAAATGCAAGCATGCGCCCCCCCCCCCAAAAAAAAAAAAAAAGGTAGAATAGAATGCAATAAAATAATAGGAAAAATAATTGTGCAAAGGAATCTTACTCAATCAGACAATTGTATTTCAGAACAAAAAATAAATAATCTTAAATTGTTCTTAACGTTAAAATAAAATCAGAACAATAACAATAAAAATAGGATAATGCTAGTGACACATTTTGAAAAGGATTGTTGTGTAGTGTTGTAAATGTCTTTTATCTTCTATAGGACCCTTCATATAGAATTCCTAGGCAAACTTCTGATTGGAATAAAAAGACTTTACTAAATAAACAAATAAAAATAAAACGTACATGATAATGTAAAAATAAAAAATAAAATCTACTTGACAGTCTAATCTAAATTTATATATATATAATGATACAAAATATTATCTCTATTTTAAATTACAATATCTCTAACCTTTTTTTTTTTAACCGAAAATAATGGTGTAAACAATCACCATCAGTGGTGATTATTAAAAAGATCCATTGATGCAAACAATCATCATTAATAATGATCATAAAAAAATCCATTGCTTACCTGATAATGACTAATTGATTAAATTTAATTATATATATTTTTTTTTTCAAGCTAAAAAATCTAGTATGACAAGTTAAACATTTTTGGACTATTAATTAAATTGCTGCATCATGTATGAGTCTCACTGGTTATGCCACTAATGGTGATGACCATTTTGTTTAATAAAAAAAGGCCATTATTAAATTTTTATAAATAAATTAGATGGCACAAGACCACAATTATTGTTAAAACTTATGATGAAGGGTAAGGAGGAGATCACACTGGCGTGGTAAGTTTTGGCCTATTTTTATTTGATCACAATTATTGCATACTTCAAAATAGCATTGCAAAGCATGATACAAGCTATTATAAAAAAAAATATATATATATATATATAATCAGATTGAAACAAAGTCTTTAATATGAAAATTCATATAAGAATTTTTTTTTTTTAAGTTATTCAGTAGCATCAAATGTTAAAATTTTAAATTGTATTTATTAATTATCAGATCTTAAAAGATTATATTTTCTAAATATGATTTTAATATATAACAAAATTTATATTTTATTATTTTTTAAATTTTAAATACTAGTTTTTGATATTATCCAAGAATTAAAAAGAAAGAGAGAGAGAGAGAGCTAATTTCTTATCGGGATCTCTAATAAATTTTCTATCTTAAACACATTTATCAACCTATCTCTTCCAAAAATATAATTGGAATTTATATGAATCTTGATAAAATTTATTTTACTCTTTAAAATTTTATTAGACGAACATAAAATTTTAAATTTATTTTTTAAAATATCTAATAAAGTTACCATGAAAAATTTATCAAAATATCTTTTTTTTATATATATATATTTATATAGTGATATATTTATGAAAAGAAATTAGGGGATGTAAATCTACAAATTCTTTATTTTATCAAACTGCGTATATGTGTATGTGTGTGCATAGATATATATTAAAATCTAAGACCAAAGTCTAACATTAAGAAATCAGAAAGTATATGATATTAAGCAAAAGTATAAAAACAAGTAATATTACAAAAACATAAAATATGTCACAAAGAAAGAAAAACATCCCCAACCTCCCGGCTGAAATCAAATCGTTCAGATGGCTTATTTAAACACAAAACACAATTGAGCGGTCCAATTGTCATCATTATCGTCACTATAATCTTCAACTAGAGTCCATATAGTATTGAGCATGGTAAAACCGCACTCAATCATAACCGTCACAGTTCTCATCAGAACTCGGCTCCTTTAGCTCGATACGTATTGCATGAATTCAAAATCCGACTCAATCTCCGCCATCGTCTCCGGGGACAAAACGACCTCCAGATCAACGCTCCCACCTCCTTCCCTCCCCGGAAACGCCGAGATCTTGCCGTCGAATTTGTTCGCCCTACCGCTCCGAACAGCCATCGGTCTTCCCCACCCGAAATCGTTGTCGTACATCGGGAACCTCGGTGAGCTACCCATCGTGATCGACGCGCCGTCGGGATTCCCTAAAGGAAAACACCTCGGATTGCTTTCCCAATCCTCTACGAACCGGCGCACCATACCGCTATCGTGTGCCCTCACGTTCTTGTTCAGCTGCTCGGCACACCATCTCAGATCCCGAGACAATACGTCACTCGCTGACGCGTAAGTCGGTACACTTTGAATTGCGTTCCCGAAGTAGTACGGATCAAGCTTCGGTTCCAGTCTCTGCCTGCAATTCACCGCCATCCGAAACGTCGTCACTTTGGAGCTAGGAAGCTTCCTGGCACGCGTGACCGCTCGCCAAAGAAGCGCGCAGATCGATTGGAAAGATGAAATCTCAGCCGTCGCTTTGTTTGACTCAATCTCTGCTGTTTGCTGTTTCGCAACGACGCCGTTTTTCAACCAGTTCTCAATCAGACTCTTCATCTTACCGTTATTTTGAAACGTGTCGTTACTGAGCTTCCCCAAAATTTCAACGGCGGTGAGTTTGTCGTCGTCTTCGTTGTCTGTCCATTTCTGGTTGTTTGTTTTCGCTTTCAGCTTACGAATCGCTTCCCTGCTGAAGCTAAATATTCGCTCGCTCAACGGCTTGTCGTTAGAGAAGGTAACTTTAGGTCCACCTTCCGGCAATTTGAGCACCGCCGGCGAGATCAACACCGATTGGCGGCTAAATTCCGGTTGCTTCGAAATCCTTTTAACTCCTTTACACTCCTCAGCGAACGTGTTGAAGAAATTCCAGAAAGAGGTCCCATCGACGACTGCGTGGTTCACAGCGCATCCGATAAAAACCCCATCAGCAAGCTCGGTAACCTGCACGGCCAAAATCGGCCTGAAATGGCCATTGTAGCTGACAGTTCGATCGAAAGCGAAGAATTCCTTCACACATTCAGGAACATGGACAGAACCCAGAATGTCGCGGATGTATATATGGCCGGCATTGGCGTGAATGAAGTCCGCACCGGCATCATTGCAGGTTATATAGACATGGCCATCGGAGTCGGTCGTTAACCGTCCGGCGAGAGGCGGGAATTGAGATAGAGTTTGAGAGAGACCGCGCTTCATAAGAGCGAGGAAGGAGTCGACTGGGAGAGGAGGGCGAGTGAAAAGGCCACCCTTTTGGATGTACTGGCAGGAGAGCATGGGGAGGTCGGAGACGGAGAGCTTGAGGTCTCCAAGAGTGGAGTTCCGGTCTGGGAAGACGGTGCATTTGGAAAGAAGAGTTAGAGATGGTGAGGAAGGCATATTTATTTGTTTTCTTTTTTTCCTTTTTTTTTTTTTTTAAGGGAATTTGAATTTGCAAGAAGAAATTGTCTCACTGACTTTGAGTGTGGCCTCTCTCTCTCTCTCGCTCTTTCTTTGTATATATATCTCTTGGGGAGTGGAAGAGTGAGGAAGTGAGGTTGTAGAGTAGGAGAATGGTGGGTATATATAGAGGAGGGGAGGAGGGTTGTATAGGCATATGGAATTTGGTTCATGCACTTGCTGAGGTGGTTTGTTGCTGTAGTTAGCTTAGAACCCTTAATTTAGTGATTTCGTTGTCGTGGGTTTTCCATTTTTTTAAAAAAAATTATATATGTTTTTTTCATAATGGTCAATGGTCATGCCTTTTATTAATCATTCATTCATTCATATTTTATTATGCTCCAATTTTTTTTTATTATTTTTTTGTCTCCATTTGTATTGGACAAGTGATATAATATTTGATTTTTTTTTTTTATTTTGTCTTCAATTAATGTAATGTCATTAAATTTTAATTGAAATATTTATTTTTATTATTTTTATTTTAAAATTTTAAAAATAAATTTTTTAATAATAACTATTTAAATTATATATAGGTATCATTAATGATTATCCACCAGTAATAATATGTTTTTCTAAAGAAAAGGAAACAAAGTAATGTGATCTCATGTTACATAAGAATGGAAATCTCACTTCATTTATTCTTCAACGAAAATCCAAAAAAAAAAAAAAAAAAAAAGGACTTTCATTCATATTTATCCTATTCAATTCGAAATCAATGCATTTTCCCTATACGATAAATTAAAGAATCCAAAAAAATATGAAAAAAATTATTATACTTAATAAATGGATCTGAACCTTACCCTTTGTTTTTCTACCATGTTTGTGCATACATCCTTGTTTTGTTTTTTTTTTTTTTTTTTTTTTACACTATGTTAACAACATGCTTAACATAATTTATTTGACAACAGTCCATTGTGTTATTAATACATGGTAGTGCTTGAGACAAATCAAGTGCAACAAAAATAGAAGGAAAGAAAAAAGGCATATTGGATCTAATTCATGAGAAATACATCAATATATATCTGGGGAAGTATATATGGAAAGCGTTTAATTTATCTATAAATTATTGGTGGATTTTAATAACTTACCGACAAGATTAAACCATTTATAAAATGAATAATTTTGATGATTATTTTTTCTTTGGCTCAAAGAATGTTTTTGATGATGTTTGAATTTCGGTGAACTAATTTATTGACGTTAGATCAGCATGTAATAATTCTTCACAAGCGTTTTTTTTTTAAATATTATTAAGTAATTTTAATATAGTAAGTACTATTAAATTATATTAACAAAAAAGCAAAAAGAAAGTTGAAGATAATAATATAATCTCGCTTGAGATGAAGCTATAGCCCTCAAATTTTTTCCATTATAAACTCCAACTCTGCATCAAAATACAAGCCCTACTGGCAATAAAATATAAGAGATATATCTCAAAGAAGGTTCAAGTTGGTTTGCGAGTTGGTATATATATTCAAAGTAGAAAACTTTGTCGGGTGGAAACGTTTGGAAGACCACTAGTAATTTCCATTGACCATAGTTTTATTTTATATATATATTTTTTTCCCTTTCATGTAAACCAATAATAACCTGACATGAAATCTGCTAAGTTTTTCTGTTATTCGACCTGTGATCTATGTGAAAAAGAATCGTACCCTGTAAAGGAAAGAGAGATAGAGCTTATTCATTTAACTTGTGAGCATATGTACGCGCGCATATACATTGAAAGAGTAATTCGAAAGAGATTATTCATTTAACTTGGTAAAAATCTATCTGTACAAAGAATCCAATAATTTGGCCAAAATTAATGCTTTTAAAAGTATATTAGTCACTTTGTATGGATAAAAACAGGCCCACTTGAAAGAAAGAGTATTTTATATATTTAATAGTTATACGTTTACAGCATAAATCTCACGACTTACAGGATTGTACAGTATCAAATTAAAGTACATAGGTGCTACATAAAAGTTATGAAGTGTCTTTATTATATCACTTTATCCACTGCATACAAAAATTAACTAATAATAAAACCTTAGTGGAAACTATGTTGAAAAAACATACTAATTGAATATTTTTATTTAATTATATATACACTTTTTCTTCTAAAAAACTAATATTAAAAAGTAATCTATTAAATGAAATTGACTTATCACTTACACTATCATGAGTTAAGTAACACACTTGAGAGAATCATGAATCAATGATTGAAAAATAAATGAATAAAAAAAGCAAGCCCTTTTACAACAACCAATTAAATTGTCATGTACCATTTAGATCACCTTACGCTTTATTACCCCAAGACAAATAACATTTTTCTAAAATTTTTTCACACTTGCATTTTATCTATTGTTGAGATCAAGGATTAGCTATTTTTTATTTTAATGAAAAATAGAGGTTTATTAAAATATTTTCAAGACGCAAAGTTGGGGCTCACTTTAATAATCTCATGGAGATTTTTTTCTTGAAAATGTGAGTCAGATAGATAGGGCAGAATCCACCGGTTCACGCCTTGAACTACACAACGGGTATACAGAGCAGATATGCATGCCTGCCTGTGGTATCCAATCGATATCATTCTTTCTGTCTTTAACCTTTGGATTGCAGATTTGCAGTCTAATGTGGCATGCTTTTGTAGATTGATTCGTCAATCACAAACAAAAAATAAAAATAAAAAGACAAAAATCTGGTTTGAGTTTGTTTAAGATATCAAGAATTTTTTACATTCATTGACTTATATTATACGTGAATCATTTATATTGTTTGAATTTATTTTTATGCATGATAAAGATACGATGATTAAATAATTTTGTTCCAACCTCAAAAATAGTCCATATATATTTTACTTAATATATCAAATAACGAGAAGATTGTAGATTTTAATTTGATCCAACAGCAAATCTTTTGGTCGGTGAAGTTCTGCAGAGTTTGAGATCCTAATCACGATCATTTAGTGCAAGCTAATATGAATTCAGCCACATATATCTTGCTTTACTAATGGTAAATTAGAATGTCGAACATAAACGGAATTAAAGAAGATATGTTATATGATATGAATTAATTAATTATTAATAAGGAAAACATGTAATAAGATGTATTTTGAACAATACTAGATGCACCATCTAATCTACTAAGTTGTTTACCAAGTGTACAATATCATTATTCGAATAATTAATATTTAGTTACATTTATTCTTTAAAAGGTTGATTTATTCATATTTAGGTTATATTAATATATTAATTACTCATGTTTTTATTCCCATAAATTTCCTTATTTGAACTTTTAATAGTATTATTTAATTTGAGAGAATTTTTGTATGTAAGCATGACTTAGTGGTAAAATCATGGAGAATACACCTTCAGATATTGGGTTTGACCACCTTCGACTAGGCATAGGTGAAATCTTCCATCTCTATTAGTTTAAAATATATTTATAATCCTGTTTAAAAATTAGTCATCTCCAATATAAAATAACAAAATAGAGTGGTGGCTTTGGAAGAAGCATGACTACTTGCAATATTTATATATATATATATATAGTCATTCTTATTGGACAGTAAGTTATCTTCTTTTTTTTTTTTTTTTTTTGCTTGAATTAAAATTTGACATCATATAGTAAACAATAGTTACATACAGTCTTTAGTTGAATGATCGCAATTTGATTGTGTAGATATAATAGTTGTGGATAGCTGTTATCCATCAAATAATAAGAGGGGATTTCCTCCACAATAATATTTTCATATATATATATATATATATATGTATGTAAACATATATAACATATATATATATATATATTTAGCATTTAGTAGTTTCATATATTAAACATAACCTTATAGCGAAGTGACATTTATTAGTAAATAAACAACTTATAAATCCCTTTATGGCCATTTATTAATTTTTACTAACTCTTTAATTTTCATTTGAAATCAATACTATTAATTCGTCTTCTCCTTCACAGGGGGAGCGACATATATGCATTAATGGTGGTTAGTAATAAAATGATTCACCAAAATAAATTTACCAGAAAACTTCGTAATTAATTGACTTGACATGAAATCTTTTATTGAGTTGAGTTACCGATCTATTTAAGTTTATATTTATTCCTCAATCATTAATCATTGCCACATTAATTATTATATTGCTTAACAAATTTTATTCTAGTTAAACTATTGCAACTTTTCACATTATATGTATACGTTTCTACCTGTCACAATTTTTAATTATTACTTGCCAGTTAGCTTTGTGCTGAATTTAATATGTAGCTTAGAGAAGATTCCATGACATAAATCAATTTAATGTGTTAGAAATTATTTTAATTATCCAAAAATGAGTAGCGCCGACTATTAACGTTCTGTATGTGGCTGTCATTCTCCAAATCCCCAAAAAGGTCGGCCCCAAGAATCTCAGCCGTCTTGTGCCCAAAATATTAATACTCAAACTATATCTTAGTTTTAATTATTGTTTATTAAATTATATGATATTTCCAAACCATTTATTTATTTTGTTTTTATGAGCATGAATATAGTCCATAACTTATGTTCGAGATAACCTGATAAGTAAGATGGTCGGTCTATTAAGTAATATAATGAGAATCTCCTCAAACCGCCAATTTCTGATTTGTCGGTTTGTGAGCTATATAAAATAGCAAACATAGAGCACATTTGTTATTTATACAGGTTGCAAAATTAATGTATTTTAGGCTTTGTTAATTGTTTGACTTTTTTTCATTGCAATGCCCATTGGTTGCTTTGGAGCTGAATTATAAATATATAAAATATTTTGTGTATTCTATTTAAAGTACTATGGAGGGAGTGAAGTGGGAGATTGTTAATTTGTTGCAGCGTACCTGGAACTTTAGCCACGTCAATGACAGTTCAAGACCAACTCTGAGCTGCGTAGGAGTGAGCGTGAAGCAGTGAACCTTGAGATGTGCCACGTTTTTGACAGTTGGGTAACAACCATGCATGTAAATTGAACTGCCTACTCTTTTTATTTATCTATTTATTTATTAATTCCAAGAAATACCCAAATACGTACCCATCCTCAGTTGTCAGTCCTATGGTCATTAAAAAAATATATAAAATAAAAAGTTCACTTATAATGTAAACAATTTCACATATAATGTAGCAATCCGTACCATAAATTAATATCCAAATCTTACATGTTTGATCGGGTTTAATTAATTGAATTGTGTATGATTTAAAAGATTGATTTTTTATATGATTAAGCTTTGATGTTAACCATTATGGTATTACATACGCCTTATTAAAATTAGTTCATACAATGAAACATTAAATTTTGAATCAAGTTTAAAATATAAGAAATTGGGAATTTATATGCTTTAGTTCTAGTATTAGTATTATTTTAAAAGAGACATGTGTGTGTGTATATATATATATATGGGGATATGCTTACATGGGAAAAAAATCAGTAATAAAAATATCGGTATCGATAAAAATATTGATGTCGGTGCAAATATTGAAAAAATTATAAAAACTATAGATATTTAACTTCAAATATAGATTTTTGTATATAAAATATATAATATAATAAAATAAAATAGAGAAAAAAAATAATTAAAATACAAATGTTAACAAAGCAGTCAATAAATATTAAAAATTATTGTATATAAAGTAAATTTAGTATTTGCTGGCATTAAGATATGGTAAATTTGATTAATAATATTAAAAATACATGAAGTGTTCAAATATAATTCATAATGCAACATCAATACAACAAAAAACTTTTTGATGGTTCCAATTGATTATCATATACAAATGCCTGATGCACGTTACAATGGACATTCTAGCTCATTATGCTAGAGGAATTTTTCACGTAATTGTGGATTTGTCAAAAATATTTTTCTTTATCAATTCTAACTATCTATCTAAGTAGAGGGTAATGTAGATTAACCTAAGGAAAAGTATAGTATTTGGTTGAAGACATATGATAACTAAAAACAAACAATATTCGAGTCTTTTTTTTTTAGATTATGTGATCTCATATGACTAATTGGATATACAGTTAGAATCTTAGAATTTTCATAATAAAAACTAACTAGTATACTTAAGTTCATTGTATCAATGGAATTAGAAAGACAATGCTCCTCAAATTGATTCATCATGAAAATTCCTTGCTACCTTCTTAAACCATGGCTTATTGTTTGAGCCTTATGATCAAAATCTTGTATAGCATATATGTATTGATTTTCACCAATAAATGAGCTTAATGGTTACTGACTTTGTTCTTGACTAAAACTTGACATTTTTACTCTTTTCTTCAATGTACTTTCAAATAATTTTCGTCATAAAATTACTCAAATAATAAAAAAATTTAATGCATAATCGAAAAGATTACAATTTTGCCAATATGTTTTGATAACACCAATATTTTCCATCGATGACCAAATTTCCATTGACATTTCTAGCAAAATCTACATGAAATCCTTAGTTTCCACTAACAACTTCTGATATTAATGACATTTTTTGACATCATTGATATTCCCACCAATAACTTTTATAGATATATCTTACATGCCCTATATGTGTTGAAGATACGGAAATTCTTACAATGTCAGAAAACTATTGACAATATTGATGATTTTTTCTTCCATGGGAACAACTTTACAATAACCAAAATACCCACAAAAATCCCCAAAACCCATGGACAACCCCCCTTCTCCTCTCTCCCTACTTATAAATTTGACAACTAGTACCTCTCACCCACTCGACCCAACATTTCCAATGGAAATTGCCTAAAATCAACTATTAGCTTACAAAACCGCCCAGACCATCGTCCAGCTCACCTCGAGACTGATTGATCGATTAATTGAATTTCATGGTGAACTGCTGTTGGACACATCATGATCAATGTTTGGAAGCTGGTAGTCAGTGTTATCCAATTTGCCATATTCTAGTGATTTTCAAGTCGTGGCTTCAAGTCCTCCCCCTTATTTACCCCTTCCATTTTTCTCAATTTATCATCATTTAAAAGATCTATCAATTGAAATTTAGGCCATATTTTTTAGTCCATTTTCATGTTATCGACGACATTGTTAAACCAAGGTGAATATGACATCCTGTTACCAATTCCATGGGCTTTCGATTGATTATGGTTTGTCAATTATAATTGAGTTTTAGGTAACTATGCAATCTGGATCAATTTTTATAAACAAACGATAAAATTAGACTAAATTTGGACAATTTAGAATTATATCTTGTCGTGAATGTGTTCCTAAAGGTTATCATGTGCTAATAGAAAGTTCAATTTCATAGATTTCACTGTAGGTTGAAAAACCCAATTTTGCATACCGAGTTCGATGGGTTCACAATATAATTGATCCATTTGGTATCCAATTTCTATAACTTGGAGTTGTAGAATTTATTTTGAGTACCTTAGGCAAGAACCAATGTCTTCAGTAACATTTTTGGAAACATAAAAAATATTTTGTTATATGTTAGGCTTTTCTATTGAGCTTGGAAGCGATACTTGAGTTGAGGAAGATTGATCATCATTTGTATTTATGAGTGAAATAATTTTCTTGAAATAATTTTGGGCTTGATAGTAATTTAGTAATTTGGTTTTGAATTTCAATATGCAGCTCTATTAAAATTATTGTTATATTAGATAGAGAGAAAGAGAGGGAGATAGAGATAGAGAGAGAGAGAGAGAGAGAGAGAGAGAGAGAGAGAGAGAGAGAGTCAAGCTCATATTAGAATAACTTGATGGTTTTTTAACATTAGATCTTCCTTAATTGGTCTTTGGATTACATTAAATATGGGTTTACTGATATGCTAAAATTCTATTTAGAAAATGTAGACCTTATCGAGATATAATGATTAATGAATGTAATTTTAAATCTCAACCATTGATTTCAATCTAAAGGTTATCAAAGGAAGCCTTAACTTTGGTTCTGATATTATGAACCTGATTTGAGGCAAGCTATATATATATTTTCATTTGTGGATTGATCAATGCCTATAAATATTTCTAGAATTTTAACTATGGTATTCAAATAATTTGAAAATTATTTGTGTTGATGGTTTTCAAAGTCATGGAATTGCATTATTGTATATGCGAAAACAGAATTTTGGAATGCTAGTTTATTTGGAATGGTTTGGTGAAGTTGAGAATTGATATTATGGAATATATAGATATGGATTATATGTTTAATTATAATATTGGATATAAATAGGTTAATGTACCATCCAGTGCTAATGAGTACTCTTGATATTGATTATGGCCATTATATATGTTTTATCATCTTCTACTACAAAAAGTAAAGATGAGATCCACTATGATAGCTTTAGGACACTAAAAATTGCTATGAGTTTCCACCCTCTTCCATTGTCAAATGTGGTGCTTTGGTATACTAATGACCATTTTGTAGCAGTAGGTATATATAATGTGGTATATTGATGGTAACTTGCTACATGAAAAAAGTTTACCTATATGTATGATATGTTTTGTTTGAATACCTATATATGGTTTAGGCAAACATTTGCAGCTCTATAATTCTTTTTACAATATAAGTTATATTATTCTATTTCATCAAATATTAGTTTTATTTAAATAAGTTTTTAGTGTCAAGTATATGGGCTCTGTAAAAAGGTTTTAAATGAAAACCTTTCAAAATGTGGAAGTGTAATATTTTAAGAAAAAGGAATTTCAAAGGTTAAACATTTAATTTTTTAAATTAATTAGTCTCCTCATCAAGATATCTTTATTTTATATTTTATTATTTTTAACTCATTCCTTAGGTTCAAGTAGTTAGTTGGCAGCTTACATTGTGTAGCATTCTTCCAGCTTTTCCCATAGCAATAGTATCTAGCTTCCATTGTATTTTATCTTTATTTATTCAGAATATTTGTCTAGCATGTACAACTTAAATTTATAAATTACTCTTTGATATAAATTATGGATGTACTAGTAACTCTAGTTGTGTATGTTTGGTGCTAAAAGTGGAGTATGAAATTGGTGGTAATGGTAGTTGTTACTATTGAACTATAGTAATGAGATTTGTGTTGTTTTGGATATATATATATATATATATACACACACATTTGCAGTGTTTTATTTGTAGGAAAATTTTTGGATTGTTTATATTTTAGGGGAGGTTTGACCAAATTTTCCATAAGAACTGCTCGGTGGGACTTCCTTATATAAGGCTATTCCAAGAATCCTGGAGCAATTCCTAAGGAAGGTCTAGTCACACTGTGCTTGTAGGTTAATAATTATGTGTAATGTAAATTGAACAAATTGTAATATTTTTTGTTCCACTATAAATGATTCATTGCACCAATGCATTAACCATGTTTATATACTATACAACTAAATTTTTCTCAGATCGATTTGATGCTATTACTATCAAAAGTTTATTTTCCAAATCTTAGATCACTTCTAAGATTGAAATTTAAAAATTCATCTATGGTCACTTGATTATCTGCAAGGATCACTTTTGCCCAAATATATGTTTATAAGGTTCTATTTATCAAAGCTTTTATTTCTATTTCTGCTTTTTTAGAAGTTCTTCCTGAAAAGTTATTCTTTAGTACTTTGGTTGAATACTCTTCTTGGAGGCTTGAAACACCTTTAAAAAATTATCAAAATACTTAAGGAAGTTGTTTTTGAGCCTTAAAATCCAAAAGCAGCTTCTTAGAAGTTATACCAAACATGGCTTTACTATAGATATATATATACATAATATATATAGTCAAGACTAAATTAGATTGACCTGATAATTTTAGCATCATATATTCTACACTAGCTTTTATTATATCAAGGAGTAGAATTTAAAATTCGATTATTAACCAAATATGAGTTTAACCTTTGTCTATGGTTGTTGTAGATTGTTAAAAAAAAAATTACCAAAAACAGTGCTGAAACAACAAATAATTTTTTGTCAATCTAATAAGTATTTATTAATTGTTATTTTGAAATTGCTAAAAGTTACAAAATTAAATTTTGAATGGTTGGTAACCTACTTAAATGTTATATTTGTATTTTCAATATTAAAATACTAGTTCTGCTTCTAACAGAATCTCAAAAGCTACCCATGGTTGCTTTTCAAATAACAGCTTATGGGAGGAGTTAATTATTTAAGAATCTATAATATATAGATTTACAAAACACTTATTTTTCTAACAAAATTCTTATATATATATATATATTATATTTTAAAGGGAGTCCCCGATTTGGGACGGGGTGTTACAGCCTTCCCCCCTTACAAAAATTTCGTCCTCGAAATTTCCGTGCGTCACTAGAACAGATAAGGGTTCTGATCACGCACTTGCGCTTCGGGCTCCTACGTCGCTTCCTCGACTAAGTGGTTCCTTACCAACCAATCCATGCCCAAACTTACTTCAAGTCCGAATAGATCCAACAGGATCAGATCCGCTTCCATCACTTGATCTTCGATGCAGAAGAAACATTCCTTGATTAACTGGCTAGGCCACAAGGATTCTCCTACAGGAGTGGCTATTTCTAGCAAACATTCTAAAGGAGTAGGGGTCATACCGACCCGAACGACAGACTCTCTTGAGATGAACGAATGTGTTGCTCCCGGGTCTATAAGTACACATGTGTCATTACCAAAAATATTCAAAGTACCTGTGAAATCGTCGGGCGTAGTCCTGGCTCCCTGCTGCGTCATAGCAAACACCCGGCCTTGACTTGTCTGCTGGGGTCTCCTTCCTCTACCTCGACTCGATCCTGCAGACGGCTGGACTGATCCCGAAGAAACTCCTACTGGCTGACTCCCCTGGGAACTCTGTCCTGGAAATACTCCCGTATGCTGTGTCCGTCGACCTGCTCCTAGCACACTGCCGCTACCATAAGGGCAATCCCTCCTTATGTGGCCTGGCTGCCCACACCGAAAGCATAAACCATCCATCTGACACTGCCCAGAATGATTCCCCCTACAAAGTGGACAAATCCGCGGAGAACCAATGCGTGACTGCTGGTACGAGCTTGTATCCACACTGATCGAATGGCGAGTTGGCTGGGGCATACGATAACTATCTCTCCTCTGGAATCTGCCTCGTGGGCTTAACCCATCATTGTCTGAGCCTGAACTATGGCTTCTTTTAGTTGCCCCCTGTTGAGGTACTCCGCTATACGAACCTTCGAAAGATCTGCGCCTTGAGGGTCTGCGTATCTCCTCCTGTCTCTCTAGCTCGAGCGCTGCATCCCTGGCGGACTGATAGGTGGGATGTACTGATCCAGAAAGGGTGTAGCCGATGCTCTCTTTCAATCCATCTATGAACCTCATCTTCTTCGTGTGATCGTCAGGAATCAGGTGCATGCAGAATTCTGATAGTTCCCGGAATCTCCTCTCGTACTCGGTCACTGTCATGTTCCCCTGTCGCAGTTCCTCGAACTCTCTCCTTCTTGCCTCACGATAGGCAGGAGGACAAAACTCAGTAGAGAAGGCAATCTTGAACTGATCCCATGTATGCCTTCTACGGGTCTTCTCCATCTGCCACCACTTCCGGGCGTCTCCCTCTAACATGAACCCAGAAATCCTCACCATATCTTCATCGGGGCACTGCATCCCCTCTTCCAAGATTTTCTCCATGCTGGATAGCCACTTCAAGGCTGCTGCTGGGCCTTGGCTCCCATCGAACTCCACGGCTCCTAAACGTCGAGCTTGATCCACAGATCGATTACTAGAGCTTGAACCCCCTAAGGCTCTAGTTAGTTGAGAGACCAGATTTCTAAGGCTAGAACGACTTCCGGAACTCTCAGCAGAGCGTTCCCGAGTCCTACGTGTGTCCCGCCGACTCATCGTAGTAGATTCTGAGGAAACAAACAAGAGTTTAGAAACAGGGAAACAGGGACACTTAAGCACGATTACGAAAGGAAGGAATTTACGGATGGGCTGTACAGCAATGCACAGTCCCTTAGGATTACAAGAACCTATGCTCTGATACCAACTGTCAGGACCCGTCCAGAATTCCTTCCCCGGAACCCTAGACAGCCCTGATCCCAGGGAAACCCTACCGGACCCTCCAAAGGAAAATCCGACAGAGCCTCCCCTAAGGGATTTACTTACCACAAATTACCTGCACTGAAAACACACTTCTAAAAACATCCCCTTATTCCTCCCACAACTACAAACTGATTCCACAAATTCCAGCACTTCTCAAAGTAACAACAGTCCAGTGCATAAATAAAACAGAAGTATTCCAATAGTATACAGAGCTTTAAGAAGTGCTAAACAACAGAAATACAACAAGGCTGAAAAGAAATAATACACTGAAATGAAAGAGTACAAAGAAACTTCTCGAAACACAACAGCAGCGGAAAACTTGGTTCGCTCCGAAAGAACGTCTACCACCACTTGCACCTAAGGGAACGAAATTTAAGAGTGTGAGATGCTAATCATCTTCGTGAGTAACCCGAACTACTGAACACCTTTTGATAATAATAATAAAATAATAATAATTAAGGAGTGGAACAAATACCAACAATTAATAATAAATAATAATAACCTTTGGAAAATAATGATTTCCCTCAAAACTCTCACCAATCGCTCCGTTTGAAATGTTCCCATTTTAAAACCTTTTCGCAAAACCCAATGTGCATACCTCCCAAAAACCAAGGGATTAAATAATTTAACAACAACAATTAAATAAATACATACCCCAAATATATAAGAAAAATATAATAAATTATAATAAATAAATTTTGAACACCTTTGGGGTTTAAACCATTATTTGCAATTACACCGACAATTACACCTGACGCACCACACCATATACCGGTGATGCCCTCCGATACCCAGCGTCCCGAGCACCGACTGGCGGGAGGTTAAAGAGAGAAACCTGCAGTGGTCACTTCGGCGTCCCGACAGTACCGACTGCTAAAAACCATCACCCGGCCAAGGAGGGGGGCGGCTGTGCGCAACAATAACCTTGCCTGCCCACGGTCCAATGGCAACTCACGGGTGAAGTAATAACCGCACGCTAAACCATATAATAACCGCGTGCTAAACCACGTGTCCATACACCATACACCAGAACACCAATACTGTATGAGTGCGTCTAAAAATAAACATAAACAACCAACCGTACCGTTTTTCCAAAAACCACCGTGGGAAGTATACCAAAATTTCACAAAACACCATCCCACATATTTTATCCAATCACCCGGTACGAAACAGCGATAACAACAAACCACAATTTTCTCGAAATACAAAGTGCAACCATAAAAATACCGCGGGCATAATTTATAAAATTTAAACAAATATTTTCGTAAAATATTTAACCCAATTATGCCCGGAAAATCAATTTAAAAAAAAAAAAACACATACAAATACTACCAAAATACACCTTGCTCATGCATAATAAATAATTTAAACCACAATAAAATTCATACATAAATCACACCACATGAGCATAATTTAAATACTAAATTAAATACCAATTAAATTTAATTAATTGCCCAAAATAATTTTTGAAGGTGGGTCACTCACCTGGAGAGCGCAAATCAACTAAGATCCTCCTCGGGATCCACTCCACTACTCGCGCGTGCACCTAAACAATCACAGTGCACAAACCAAAAATATTAATATTTTATTCGGGTAATTCCCAAATAGATACCCGGGGAGCGAACACCAAGCGAAATCTAAGGGTTACGAGTTATATACCGAATCGAAGCTCGCGTGATGAGGATCACGGATTCGGTCTTACTTTCCGGTGATCGAACCCGACGGGGTCGGAATCTCGCCGGAAAGCTTTCCGAGTTTCGACTCCGCAATTCTCCCAAACCGTCGCGAATTGGCGGAAACAGAAGTCGGATTTGGGTTCAGGAGGTTGAACACTGCGGACTGGAGCTGGCCGGAATTTTCGGGTACTCGCCGGAACAGTATTTTCCGGCGGGCCGCCACGCCACCGGCAACGGTCACCGGAACAGTATTTTCCGGCGGTGGCCGTTGGCTGTGAAATTTTGCAGATTTGTAGATCGTGAGGAGAGCAATCCAACGGGACCGACGGTGAGCAAAACGGAAGTCGGACGGCGGAGAAATCACCGTTTGAAGATTTTCGACCCCTCGCCGGAAAACGCTCCGATCCCGGCGCGTCGGTGGTCCGATGGCCGTGATTTTTGGTGGGTAGGCCGGACTTGAGGAGAGGATCAAGGCTGTCAGGCGCGTGTGGCCGGACAATGGCCGGAACAGTGCCGATTCGCGGTGGCCGGCGGTGGAGGGGGAAAAATCGCCGCCAAACTTCGGACGTCCGATCCGGGCGCGTCCGGCGGCCGTTCGCCGTGAAATTTGGAGGTTTTGCCGGAAATGAGGTGGGCAAGCTTTCTGTCCGGCGCATGTACAGTAACTCGGCCGGAACAGTGGAAAACTCCGGTGGCCGGCGGTGGCTCTCTCTCTCTCTTTCTCTCTCTTCCCCGGGAATTTTAACAAATAAAAACCCTTGTGTAACACTGTTCATGCCACGTGGACCAATCAGAAACTGACACGTGGCGTTTCACTGTTCACCGACCCAAAAAAAAACATTAAAATAATACGGTATCCGGTAAACTTCTAACGTCCATAACGTTTTAACCGGATGTCCGTTTTGAGCGTGCCGCTAGTCTGTGAACTCGTATCGACGAGCACTTCACAACCATGCATGAGTCAAAGCTCAATTCCCCATAAACAAAAAGTCAACTCCGGCACCCCTTGGACAGTTTGGACCGCAACTTGTTTCGTCCATAACTTTCAAACCGTAGCTCCGTTTTCGACGTGCTACCAGTCTACGAACTCGTGGCATCGTGCACTTCGCCACGGTACCCTAGTCAACTCAAAATTCTCACCGAGTCAAAAAGTCAACTTTTGACCCCTTTGGTCAACGATCAACAGTCAACCTCGGTCAACGTGCACGGATTCCGGTGCGATTTGGGACGGGGTGTTACACTTGAAACACCTTTAAAAAATTATCAAAATACTTAAGGAAGTTGTTTTTGAGCCTTAAAATCCAAAAGCAGCTTCTTAGAAGTTATACCAAACATGGCTTTACTATAGATATATATATACATAATATATATAGTCAAGACTAAATTAGATTGACCTGATAATTTTAGCATCATATATTCTACACTAGCTTTTATTATATCAAGGAGTAGAATTTAAAATTCGATTATTAACCAAATATGAGTTTAACCTTTGTCTATGGTTGTTGTAGATTGTTAAAAAAAAAATTACCAAAAACAGTGCTGAAACAACAAATAATTTTTTGTCAATCTAATAAGTATTTATTAATTGTTATTTTGAAATTGCTAAAAGTTACAAAATTAAATTTTGAATGGTTGGTAACCTACTTAAATGTTATATTTGTATTTTCAATATTAAAATACTAGTTCTGCTTCTAACAGAATCTCAAAAGCTACCCATGGTTGCTTTTCAAATAACAGCTTATGGGAGGAGTTAATTATTTAAGAATCTATAATATATAGATTTACAAAACACTTATTTTTCTAACAAAATTCTTATATATATATATATATTATATTTTAAAGGGAGTCCCCGATTTGGGACGGGGTGTTACAGCCTTCCCCCCTTACAAAAATTTCGTCCTCGAAATTTCCGTGCGTCACTAGAACAGATAAGGGTTCTGATCACGCACTTGCGCTTCGGGCTCCTACGTCGCTTCCTCGACTAAGTGGTTCCTTACCAACCAATCCATGCCCAAACTTACTTCAAGTCCGAATAGATCCAACAGGATCAGATCCGCTTCCATCACTTGATCTTCGATGCAGAAGAAACATTCCTTGATTAACTGGCTAGGCCACAAGGATTCTCCTACAGGAGTGGCTATTTCTAGCAAACATTCTAAAGGAGTAGGGGTCATACCGACCCGAACGACAGACTCTCTTGAGATGAACGAATGTGTTGCTCCCGGGTCTATAAGTACACATGTGTCATTACCAAAAATATTCAAAGTACCTGTGAAATCGTCGGGCGTAGTCCTGGCTCCCTGCTGCGTCATAGCAAACACCCGGCCTTGACTTGTCTGCTGGGGTCTCCTTCCTCTACCTCGACTCGATCCTGCAGACGGCTGGACTGATCCCGAAGAAACTCCTACTGGCTGACTCCCCTGGGAACTCTGTCCTGGAAATACTCCCGTATGCTGTGTCCGTCGACCTGCTCCTAGCACACTGCCGCTACCATAAGGGCAATCCCTCCTTATGTGGCCTGGCTGCCCACACCGAAAGCATAAACCATCCATCTGACACTGCCCAGAATGATTCCCCCTACAAAGTGGACAAATCCGCGGAGAACCAATGCGTGACTGCTGGTACGAGCTTGTATCCACACTGATCGAATGGCGAGTTGGCTGGGGCATACGATAACTATCTCTCCTCTGGAATCTGCCTCGTGGGCTTAACCCATCATTGTCTGAGCCTGAACTATGGCTTCTTTTAGTTGCCCCCTGTTGAGGTACTCCGCTATACGAACCTTCGAAAGATCTGCGCCTTGAGGGTCTGCGTATCTCCTCCTGTCTCTCTAGCTCGAGCGCTGCATCCCTGGCGGACTGATAGGTGGGATGTACTGATCCAGAAAGGGTGTAGCCGATGCTCTCTTTCAATCCATCTATGAACCTCATCTTCTTCGTGTGATCGTCAGGAATCAGGTGCATGCAGAATTCTGATAGTTCCCGGAATCTCCTCTCGTACTCGGTCACTGTCATGTTCCCCTGTCGCAGTTCCTCGAACTCTCTCCTTCTTGCCTCACGATAGGCAGGAGGACAAAACTCAGTAGAGAAGGCAATCTTGAACTGATCCCATGTATGCCTTCTACGGGTCTTCTCCATCTGCCACCACTTCCGGGCGTCTCCCTCTAACATGAACCCAGAAATCCTCACCATATCTTCATCGGGGCACTGCATCCCCTCTTCCAAGATTTTCTCCATGCTGGATAGCCACTTCAAGGCTGCTGCTGGGCCTTGGCTCCCATCGAACTCCACGGCTCCTAAACGTCGAGCTTGATCCACAGATCGATTACTAGAGCTTGAACCCCCTAAGGCTCTAGTTAGTTGAGAGACCAGATTTCTAAGGCTAGAACGACTTCCGGAACTCTCAGCAGAGCGTTCCCGAGTCCTACGTGTGTCCCGCCGACTCATCGTAGTAGATTCTGAGGAAACAAACAAGAGTTTAGAAACAGGGAAACAGGGACACTTAAGCACGATTACGAAAGGAAGGAATTTACGGATGGGCTGTACAGCAATGCACAGTCCCTTAGGATTACAAGAACCTATGCTCTGATACCAACTGTCAGGACCCGTCCAGAATTCCTTCCCCGGAACCCTAGACAGCCCTGATCCCAGGGAAACCCTACCGGACCCTCCAAAGGAAAATCCGACAGAGCCTCCCCTAAGGGATTTACTTACCACAAATTACCTGCACTGAAAACACACTTCTAAAAACATCCCCTTATTCCTCCCACAACTACAAACTGATTCCACAAATTCCAGCACTTCTCAAAGTAACAACAGTCCAGTGCATAAATAAAACAGAAGTATTCCAATAGTATACAGAGCTTTAAGAAGTGCTAAACAACAGAAATACAACAAGGCTGAAAAGAAATAATACACTGAAATGAAAGAGTACAAAGAAACTTCTCGAAACACAACAGCAGCGGAAAACTTGGTTCGCTCCGAAAGAACGTCTACCACCACTTGCACCTAAGGGAACGAAATTTAAGAGTGTGAGATGCTAATCATCTTCGTGAGTAACCCGAACTACTGAACACCTTTTGATAATAATAATAAAATAATAATAATTAAGGAGTGGAACAAATACCAACAATTAATAATAAATAATAATAACCTTTGGAAAATAATGATTTCCCTCAAAACTCTCACCAATCGCTCCGTTTGAAATGTTCCCATTTTAAAACCTTTTCGCAAAACCCAATGTGCATACCTCCCAAAAACCAAGGGATTAAATAATTTAACAACAACAATTAAATAAATACATACCCCAAATATATAAGAAAAATATAATAAATTATAATAAATAAATTTTGAACACCTTTGGGGTTTAAACCATTATTTGCAATTACACCGACAATTACACCTGACGCACCACACCATATACCGGTGATGCCCTCCGATACCCAGCGTCCCGAGCACCGACTGGCGGGAGGTTAAAGAGAGAAACCTGCAGTGGTCACTTCGGCGTCCCGACAGTACCGACTGCTAAAAACCATCACCCGGCCAAGGAGGGGGGCGGCTGTGCGCAACAATAACCTTGCCTGCCCACGGTCCAATGGCAACTCACGGGTGAAGTAATAACCGCACGCTAAACCATATAATAACCGCGTGCTAAACCACGTGTCCATACACCATACACCAGAACACCAATACTGTATGAGTGCGTCTAAAAATAAACATAAACAACCAACCGTACCGTTTTTCCAAAAACCACCGTGGGAAGTATACCAAAATTTCACAAAACACCATCCCACATATTTTATCCAATCACCCGGTACGAAACAGCGATAACAACAAACCACAATTTTCTCGAAATACAAAGTGCAACCATAAAAATACCGCGGGCATAATTTATAAAATTTAAACAAATATTTTCGTAAAATATTTAACCCAATTATGCCCGGAAAATCAATTTAAAAAAAAAAAAACACATACAAATACTACCAAAATACACCTTGCTCATGCATAATAAATAATTTAAACCACAATAAAATTCATACATAAATCACACCACATGAGCATAATTTAAATACTAAATTAAATACCAATTAAATTTAATTAATTGCCCAAAATAATTTTTGAAGGTGGGTCACTCACCTGGAGAGCGCAAATCAACTAAGATCCTCCTCGGGATCCACTCCACTACTCGCGCGTGCACCTAAACAATCACAGTGCACAAACCAAAAATATTAATATTTTATTCGGGTAATTCCCAAATAGATACCCGGGGAGCGAACACCAAGCGAAATCTAAGGGTTACGAGTTATATACCGAATCGAAGCTCGCGTGATGAGGATCACGGATTCGGTCTTACTTTCCGGTGATCGAACCCGACGGGGTCGGAATCTCGCCGGAAAGCTTTCCGAGTTTCGACTCCGCAATTCTCCCAAACCGTCGCGAATTGGCGGAAACAGAAGTCGGATTTGGGTTCAGGAGGTTGAACACTGCGGACTGGAGCTGGCCGGAATTTTCGGGTACTCGCCGGAACAGTATTTTCCGGCGGGCCGCCACGCCACCGGCAACGGTCACCGGAACAGTATTTTCCGGCGGTGGCCGTTGGCTGTGAAATTTTGCAGATTTGTAGATCGTGAGGAGAGCAATCCAACGGGACCGACGGTGAGCAAAACGGAAGTCGGACGGCGGAGAAATCACCGTTTGAAGATTTTCGACCCCTCGCCGGAAAACGCTCCGATCCCGGCGCGTCGGTGGTCCGATGGCCGTGATTTTTGGTGGGTAGGCCGGACTTGAGGAGAGGATCAAGGCTGTCAGGCGCGTGTGGCCGGACAATGGCCGGAACAGTGCCGATTCGCGGTGGCCGGCGGTGGAGGGGGAAAAATCGCCGCCAAACTTCGGACGTCCGATCCGGGCGCGTCCGGCGGCCGTTCGCCGTGAAATTTGGAGGTTTTGCCGGAAATGAGGTGGGCAAGCTTTCTGTCCGGCGCATGTACAGTAACTCGGCCGGAACAGTGGAAAACTCCGGTGGCCGGCGGTGGCTCTCTCTCTCTCTTTCTCTCTCTTCCCCGGGAATTTTAACAAATAAAAACCCTTGTGTAACACTGTTCATGCCACGTGGACCAATCAGAAACTGACACGTGGCGTTTCACTGTTCACCGACCCAAAAAAAAACATTAAAATAATACGGTATCCGGTAAACTTCTAACGTCCATAACGTTTTAACCGGATGTCCGTTTTGAGCGTGCCGCTAGTCTGTGAACTCGTATCGACGAGCACTTCACAACCATGCATGAGTCAAAGCTCAATTCCCCATAAACAAAAAGTCAACTCCGGCACCCCTTGGACAGTTTGGACCGCAACTTGTTTCGTCCATAACTTTCAAACCGTAGCTCCGTTTTCGACGTGCTACCAGTCTACGAACTCGTGGCATCGTGCACTTCGCCACGGTACCCTAGTCAACTCAAAATTCTCACCGAGTCAAAAAGTCAACTTTTGACCCCTTTGGTCAACGGTCAACAGTCAACCTCGGTCAACGTGCACAGATTCCGGTGCGATTTGGGACGGGGTGTTACACTTGAAACACCTTTAAAAAATTATCAAAATACTTAAGGAAGTTGTTTTTGAGCCTTAAAATCCAAAAGCAGCTTCTTAGAAGTTATACCAAACATGGCTTTACTATAGATATATATATACATAATATATATAGTCAAGACTAAATTAGATTGACCAGATAATTTTAGCATCATATATTCTACACTAGCTTTTATTATATCAAGGAGTAGAATTTAAAATTCGATTATTAACCAAATATGAGTTTAACCTTTGTCTATGGTTGTTGTAGATTGTTAAAAAAAAAATTACCAAAAACAGTGCTGAAACAACAAATAATTTTTTGTCAATCTAATAAGTATTTATTAATTGTTATTTTGAAATTGCTAAAAGTTACAAAATTAAATTTTGAATGGTTGGTAACCTACTTAAATGTTATATTTGTATTTTCAATATTAAAATACTAGTTCTGCTTCTAACAGAATCTCAAAAGCTACCCATGGTTGCTTTTCAAATAACAGCTTATGGGAGGAGTTAATTATTTAAGAATCTATAATATATAGATTTACAAAACACTTATTTTTCTAACAAAATTCTTATATATATATATATTATATTTTAAAGGGAGTCCCTAATTTATTTAAATCAAGGATAATTATACAGAAAAAGCTTAAACACTAGATAAAATAATAATTTAGTAATTTTTTAAGATTTTAATAATTTCCTGAAATCAATATACTCCACTAATACTTTTTCAAATATTTGGTAGCCATTGAATTAATCCAAATACTTATGAAAAAACTTTTGATCGTAAAGTTATCATAGTATCCTTGTAGGAAAAGGATTGCATATGTTTTACTTTTTTTTTTTTTAATGCTAAATCAGTATTTATTTTACCATACACAGTATATTGTTCTTCATTTTTTTGTTCAACTTAAATTTGGATAATTTCATTTTTTTTTTGTATAAAATATATATGTATGTGCATATTTTTACCCTATAGAAAATCGATTAGGAATTTGAAAAGTAAAGGGAAGAATAAAACATTCAATCATCCATTTGGAAATTATATGTCAGTCAAAACCTATTGGATACGGTCAAAAATGCAAAAACCTACTCTCGAAGGTTGATTATGAAACTGTAAAGATTAGGGTTACTAATTCTTTTTAAGCCCAAGAAAATATTCTTAATGGAATATTTAGGTAGTTATAGAAGTACAATTTTGCACTACCATACTCCGATTATCTTGATCTAAATCCTTGTAAAACAATGAAAGCATGAAGATCCTTATGGTGTCAATATGGTAATGTCTTTGGACACTATGATGCTCAGGTCAGATAGTGTTCTTTGAATGCCTAAAGCTAATAAGAATAATATATGTTGAATACCTACCTTGCGTGCTGATTAGTTATGCTTATATTGGCATTAGGATTCCTCGGTCCTTCAGAAACCTAGCTCACCAAAAGCCTCATAAGTTTGGACCACAGAGTTAGATAAAGAAACTAAGATTTCCTTATATTGCTGATGATATTCTCAAGTTGATTTGATGGAATTAAATAATTAAAATTTCTTTAATGAATGATATAACAAATCTTTCAATACTTTCCTTAATTGCAATAATAAGATAGATGAAATTCTCTTTGTTTCGAGCTAGAACAAGCTAATTTTATGCTGATCAAATTACACTTCAAAGCTAATTAACGTCGACCCTATTCTACTAATCATATAGATTGATCAGACCAAACTCGTTGGCTCCAAAAATATGAACCTATCATCGCCTCAATTATATTGAACTATTCTATCCTTTAACTCAGTCGTACCTGAGGCTTATCGACTTGGAAATATTGGGTCTTACACTAGTAGTCTTGCTATATCAGACTTTTCTATCTTCAAGCTCAGTAAAGAACCTTGGAACAAAGTATACCCATATAGTCAACCTTCCACTACTCCAAGTGAAGTGTTCACTTGGTGAAGTAGTCTGATTTCAAGATAAAAGTTGCATGGTTTCCAAAAAATTGCTTAATCATCACTTGGTTGGCTTGTTTAAGATATTTTGTCTGATACACTCACTACATGTCGAAGCTCTTGTATATCTCGAAGCCTTAATTACTACTGCATCTTTCACTTCAAGGGTCTTTAATTTTATGCAGTTGATTGAAAACTGAATATTTGAATAACAACTATTTAATCCCTCTTATTTAACTTGAAATACACGCTTCTTCTTCTACTTCACACCAAAAATTCTCAAAGCTTCTCAAATCAAAAATCGATTTTCCTTTGACAACCAATAAAAATATTGCTCATATTTTCATTCAAAATTCATTTTTCGTCAGTTCTAGGTCTCCAAATCTCACATCACAATGCCTTGGTCATCATTTTTTAAGATTATTTGTCAAACTAACCTTCCATTCGAGTGTTCATGTTTTTGCTCTTCTAAGTTTTTAGGTATTCTTCATCTTTTTATTCCTTCTAAGGTTAATTATTTACTTTTTTACATCCAAAATTTATTTGAATCTTGAAAATTGTTGTTTTATATAATTATTTTTCAAGCTAATTTATTTGGGAGAAACGCTTTAATTTTAACTAAACACAAGATGCCTTCTGATGCTTCTAGCCCTTTTGGATTTGTGTAAACAAATAGACAAGTATCACTCATCTAGGATAAGACCCGTCCGATTTCCTAAAATTCATAGATTCTGAGGTTGAAAGTACCTCTGACACCACATATGCATCAATAGATAATGTACATAGTCCAAGAAGTGTATAATTTCTTGCCAAGTCCTCAAATAGATGTGAGTAAGTTTCAATCCATACCATAGGAAATTTAGCTTTAGCTTATCCCGAGAAATTTCCTTTAAACCAAGAAGGAGGTGATGATGAAAAAAATAAATCATCCTTTTCCCTGATGTGATTCCGCCCGAGCCCGCTCCACCGATAACCCACTGGGGTGCTGAATCGACACGGATGAAGACTAGGCCAATCAAAAGAGCTCAAATTAAGAGATTTAAGGGCAACCTGGGAGTATTTATACAGAGGTTAATCAATCTCAACAGAGCTTGTTCATACTTGAAGATACAAAGCCTATTCGAAGCATCCAAGTGGTGGAAGCCGATACGGACCCGGCTGACGGTTTTGATACATTTTTGGAGTCTGGGAAGCATGAAATGGTTCCAATGCTTTATGGGTTCAATACATATGCCTAAGAGGTCATGGAATCAAGTTAAAGCAGCCTCAAATGCAATCAAAAAGGGCTTGTACGGATACATTTTTGGAGTCTGGGAAGCATGAAATGGTTCCAATGCTTTATGGGTTCAATACATATGCCTAAGAGGTCATGGAATCAAGTTAAAGCAGCCTCAAATGCAATCAAAAAGGGCTTGTACGGACAGCCTCAACAATTTGGCCGAATTTGCTGTATTGCTTGCTGGCTTTACTGTATTTTACTGTTTTAGCCTTTTCTTATTTTTCCAAGCATGGGCAACGTGTTGGACTTCATATTCAGCTTATTTGGCATCCTACAAAGCATCTAGAAGCTGATTTGAAGCTCAAAGAGGTCAAAGAATTGGTCAAAGTCAATGTAGTCAAAAAGCTAGTATTTTAGTTTCCTAATTTTATTCTACTTTTTGTTTTAGGAAACTACCATTATTTTTAGTTTCTATTTATTTATTTTCTGGACAAATAAGATTAGGAAAGTTATTATTTTATTATTTTCTTTGTAAATTAATTAATTCCTAATTCAAAATAAAGGAATTAATTAATCCAAATTAGATTAGGAAAAGGAAAGTTTCGGCCAAGGTAGAATTCTTCATTGAGTGGCCGGTTTTTCCTAGGGTTTTTAGGGTTTATTTTGTTTCTTTCAAAGCCTATTTAAAGGCTTATTTTTCATTAATAGGGGAACTTTGAAACTTTGATTTGATTAAGAAAATACTTGTGAGATTAATTATCTCTTTGTTCTTTGAGAACACCTAAAACACCATTAGAGAATTGGTTGTTTTAGCTTGACTTATCAATAGGTTTTCCATCCCCTATTGTGGCTTCTACATTATACTAAGGTTTCTAACCACAGGTTGGTTAGGGGTTGAGGTCCATTCCATTAGAACTTGAACTTAATTAAAGATCCGGGCTAATATAATACGGGTTTAGGAGCAGGTCGTCCTAGGTTCGTATCATTTGGTATCAGAGCTAAATTTTGTTCAGGTTTGATCTATCTTTATTTGTTTTATTTGTTTTTGTGTTATTCTGCAATTTTAGCATTAGGTTAAGGTTGCATCCATCCTATACACGTTCAGCATCTTAAAAAAAAAAAAAAAAAAAAAAAATTCATTCCTAGTTGAATTAGGATTTCCTAGTTTTATCGTATTTTTGTTTCCTAGTTTGTTGGTTCTCTTTTATCATTGTTCTTGTTAATTTGGTTCTTGTTGATTTTTCTTTGCTGTTTTAGTCTTAAATATTTGCATTCATATATTCAAAAAAAAAAAAAAAGAAAACAGGAAAAAAAAAAAAGTTTGCGGCAACATTTTAAAAAAAAAAAAAACTGCACATTTTGTTTATTTGGAGGTCACGGGTTTGGTGTTTGTTTTGGAGTTGGAATTGCAATTTTGGTAATTATTCTTGCTACTGCAGTTGTTTATGTTCTGTGAGTGAAAAAAAAAAAAGAAGAAGGTAAAGCCGAATAAAAAAAAAAAAAAAAACAAAAAAAAGAAGAAAAATATTTTCGGTTTGTTGGAGTTTGATTTGTTTGCTGGAAATTTGTTGGAGCTGCTGGTTTTTTATTATTTATTCAATATTTGAGTTGCTGGAGAATTATTTTTGCTGCTGGATATTTGGATTTTGGGTGCTTAAATTTTTTGGATTAAAATTAGTTAAAGGAATTGATACAAAACTTGAATTACAAGAACAACAACCAACAGTTTTCTATATTTTTGTTCTCTTTGATTCTTGTTCGTATTTGAATTTCTTTTTCTGGAATTTTATTCTTGAACTCATAATCTACTACCATCTGGTGCAGTTTTCAAAAATTCCAACGTTTTCCCATTATTTTGTGTTTTCTTGTCTAGAAAGCCGAAAAATTAGGATTTGTTGGATTCTTTCGGTATTGCCTACTTTTTGCTTCTGTTTTGTTGATAAGTTTAATTAAAACATACTAGTGATCTAATTGCTGTTTTGTGGGTGTTTTAATTAGAACTTTGAGATAATTCATTGAGTGGAAAAAGGCAAGAGTGTGTGAGCTTAAAAGAGGGTAAAAGCCGAAACTAGTGTGCAAACACGAGTGTCGAGACCTTGTTTGAGTGAAACACGTGAGGGAGTGAATATTGTGAGGATTTATTTTATTTTTGCAGTAATTATCTCTTTGTTCTTTGAGAACACCTAAAACACCATTAGAGAATTGGTTGTTTTAGCTTGACTTATCAATAGGTTTTTCATCCCCTATTGTGGCTTCTACATTATACCAAGGTTTCTAACCACAGGTTGGTTAGGGGTTGAGGTCCATTCCATTAGAACTTGAACTTAATTAAAGATCCAGGCTAATATAATACGGGTTTAGGAGCAGGTCGTCCTAGGTTCGTATCATTCCCATACAACTAATATCTTTCGTCATCGATAAATCATCCTTTTCCCATATAACTAACATCTTTCGTCATCGAAACAAAGGCAAAGAAAAGAAATATCCCACCATTTACTGATCATGTATCAATAACTTTGAGATTCCATTCAAGCTTGGCCTTTGTTTCCTTATTCTTCCTTTCATGAAGCTTCGCATCCCACTCTGATCTAGCTTCCACCTAAATCATGCCTGACTATTAGAAAGTATTGCTTGGAGTTTTCATTTCGTTTAAACTTCATAAAATCATCATCACATGAAAGATCTACCTAAAATACTACACAGTACAAAAGAATTATGATGAAAAATACTGCTTTTGACTTATTGCCTAACAAATGATTAAACTGCTGGCTGACACTTGTTCTAGTAATAAGAGGTGGTAGACCTGGTTTTTTATTGTCATGGTAACCTAGGGACAAGACATCCCCAAAATCGATTCTAGGCTAGTTAGAAACACCTGGAACCTAAATTTTGGTAAGTTGTTTCCTTAGCATTGTTAACTTTTTGTTCTTGATAAAATGGTGTCTAAGCCACTTTTATTATTTGTAAATGTCACTTTAATAAGGAGTTGAAGCAATTTACATAGACATGAGAAACAACCATAGCTTAGCTTGAATCCTTCCCAAACCTAAGCTTGCTTCGTATCTAAATTGAGGAGAATTTTATTGCAAATAGGCTTCAAATTGATCCTATCATTATATTAATATGTATTCCATTTCTTCCAAATCTTAAAGTTCAAGCCATTAAACTTGAAGTTTCTTGGTTTGGCTGGTTACGATGTTGTGCTTACTTTTACTTTTAGTCTGATTCTGAACACATGGACTTACTTATGACTAAATCTATTTGCTGAACAACTTTAAGAGATATAGAACAAAACTACTAAAGTCACAAAGCCAAACATCATTAACGTTTTCACAATCTTAAGAACAAGGATAAGAGAAATAAAAGAAAAAAAAGCTGAAGATGTAGTCAAAATCCTACCAAACCAAAGACATTGACTAATCCTATGTAGAAGCAAGTTACCCTGTAGGATAAAGGCAAGGCTTCAGAGATTTGGGTTGAAGCCATTAATCTTAAGCAAACAATCTTAAGCCTCAAATGAAGAGATTAAGGTCCAAGAGAATGATACCAATTGATCAAGCTAACGTTGAGATCCAAAAGGAAGGGATACTCATCAAAGATATTTTAGTGCCATTCCGAGAAGGGATGAGCCTCAAGGACAACCCTTCTGGCTACCCTAAACTGTTGACCGCCTTTGTTACCCATACCATTGTTGCTTCAGTGCAACAAGGTAGCTCTTTAAAGCTAAATGAATGTGTGGCTGTAAAACTTTTCACTATAATGATTATAACCTATCTCTCCTATCACTAAGTATAAGGAGCAAAGATCCAAATTGCCTTAGTTTTATCATCGTTCCAGTCTAAGACTGGCTTGTAGTCTTATTATAATGCATATAACTTGTAGTCTTCTTTAATTGAAGGAGGTATGGACAATGCAATATTGAGTCATTTTTGTATGAAGGTTTTGTTTCAAGAATGTAAATACATAATGAATGAATGAAAAACATTGAAGTTTTACCAATATAAAAATTATTAGTGAGACACTAGTGTACCTCTATTACCTTCATCTCCAAAACAAAATAATAAGAAACAATAAAAACTTAAATGTCTAATAATGGAATGCTAGCACATTAAAAGAAAGAATTACAATGGTAAATCCTAAAGTTTTTTGAGTTCCAGTTGTATGGAATTTTGCTATAGCTCATGTCTTATAACTGATAGATGCCGGGTCAGGATGTCAAAATGATAAAATAAGACGATTCCAAGGGTGGTCTTAGCTTCCCTATGTTCAATTCCTGAGTGTTCTGGAAGACCTTTCTGAATAAGATCACCAACCTGAATTGTCTAATATTTACCTAGTATTATCATACCATGTAGCAAGTTGCTAATATTGGCTAAGTAAAATTGTCACCGATTCTCTTTTTTCTTCGACCTCATCAAAAGATTGTTTACTAGGTTTGTTTAAAGATTTCTACTGGGATTATAGCCTCGGTACCAAAAACTAATGCAAATGAAGTTTCATTTATGGGAGATTGGACTATTGTTCTGTATGACCAGAGCATTTTTGGAAATTTTTTTGTCCATTTTCCTTTACACTTTTCAAGGCATTTTTTCAAAGTATTCAATTATGGTCTTATTGGTTACTTCATCTTGGCCATTCCTCTATGGATGTCTTGGTGTTAGATACTTGAAGCTAATTTCCTATTTTTGCATACAAGTTTTGAATTTGGAGTTGATGAATTAAATGCCATTATTGGAGACAATGACCCTCAATAGCTCAAACTTACAAATCATATTCTTCAAATGAACTGTACTAAATTGAAGTCTTCGATGTTAGAGTAAGCCTTAGCCTCTATCTATTTATAGAAACAGTTCACGGCAACCAATATGAACTTCTTTTGTGTTGAAGCTATTGGTAACGATTTTACAATATCCAATCCCCATTAAATGAATGACCAAGGGCTCGATATTGATGTAACTTCTCCAAACAACATATGATGAAGTGGAGTTAATTTCTAACACTTCTCAAATTTTTTTAGTCTACTTGTAATAGTCTTTCAACAGTTTGCTTATAAAAATACAAAATCATTACTCTTTCAACCATTGCTCTCCCACCAAAATGGTTACCACATTCCCCTTTATGTACCTTGGCCATTATTTTTAAAGTTGTAATTGGACCAAGGCACTTCATTAATGGGCTAAAGAATGATTGTCAACAGAGCTTATCACCAAACATGCAATACTTGACAGCTTTCATCCTTAATTTTTAAGCTTCAAACTTATCCACTTGTAAACATCCATGCACAATGTATTTAATGATCTCAACCATCTAACTTTTTTCATCTTCAATAATAAAGCAAAATCTTATGTTTTTGCTGCTTTTCTTGAGTACAAATTCTACTATGATTGACTCTTTTTTTTTTTCATTTTTTGTTCGGACAACCAAGGAAATACTACTCAATGGATCAGTATGGCTATTTTCATTTCTCATTAATTATTTTAATTCAATATTCTCAAAATTCAACGTCAAGTCCCTTTTAGCGTATAATACAACTTGTTGTTCTATGGTAGAGTAGCTCACCACTAGTTGAAAGTCAGTAAAGATTTTAAATGAAGTTACATTGAACTTATTTGCTAGCCCAAGCCTTAATATGAGAGCTCCGTACTTTACCTCATAATTAGTGCTATGAAGCCAAATCTCATTGAACATTCAATAAGATTTGTATTTGGAATTTTTAATAGTGTTCTAACTCCATTTCCTTTAGAATTTGAAGATCTGTTTACATACAAAGTCCATTTATCTTTGAAGGTGTCTTCCTTGGTATTAGTTTCTTCTACCTATAATGTGAACTCTACTACAAAAACTGCTAAAATTTAAGATTTCATTATAGTTTGAGTTACATATCTGATATCAATTTCTCCAAATTCAGTTGCCTATGGAGCCAATCTTCCTACCAAATTTGGTTTTTGGATGATTGTCTTTAAAGTATAAGTTATCATAACTTCAATAGTATGGCACTGAGAGTACAGTTTTAACCCCAATAATTGCAAGGGCATAAATTGGTTTTTCCATCAAAGAATATATGGTCTCCACATCAAGTAAGACTTTATTAATGTAAAAGATGGGCTTCTCCACTTTATCCTCCATCTTTACTAATATTGAGCTTATTGCTTTTTTTGACATAGCTAGATAGAGCTGAAGAACATACCCCTAATTAAGTTTTGGTAACAATGGAAAGGAACTGAGATAATTATTAAGCCCTTGAAAGGCTACTTCACATTCATCTGTCCATTCTAAATACTTTTCCCCATTCAAAACATCAAAAAACTTGAGGAATCTACCCAAGGATTGAGATTAGAATCTGCTTAAAACAACTACTTTTCCATTGAGCCATTGGACCTCTTTTTTATTTCTAAGTGATGGCATGGATTAATGCTTTGATATAATCTGAGTTAGCTTTGATTCCTCTTTGTGTAACTATGTAGCTAAAGAAGTTTCCAGTTGATATTCTACAAGTACACCTGGTTAGATTTAACCTCCTTTATACTTTTCACTAACATATTGTTAATGTAAAACTCATAGTTTTCTTCATTTTTTTTCCTCAAACATCTTATTTATGAGCCTTTGGAATAAAGGTTCAGCATTTTTCGTTTCAAAGGGTGTGATTTTGTAATAGTAAATGCCTCTTTCGATCATGAATGATGTCTTTTCCTAATCTTCAAGATGCATGAGAATTTCATTATATCTTAAGAATGAATCTAGAAAACTCATCATCTTATATCCTACTATTGTATCCACCAACTGATGTATTTCAAGCAAAGGAAAACTGTCCTTTAGACATGATTCGTTTAAATCAATAAAGTCGATGTAGACCCCATTCTTTCCATTTTTCTTCTTCTCTACTATATCGTTTACCAACCAATCCAGGTATTGAAATTCCCTTATCATATCATTTTCTTCCAACTTGTCAACTCCTTCATTTATGATCTATTTCTTTCTCTTCTATTTGATTGGCTTAAAGCTCGAATCTATATTCAACTTGTGTGTGATTACTTATGGATTTTTTCAAGGCATATCCCTTGCATCCCATGTGAAACATTTGTTGTGATCTCTAAAGATGTTCGTTAGTTTGACTTTCATCTCAGTGTGTAGCTTCGTTTTGATCCTTACTGTTTGATTTGGCTTCTTAGGATCCAGAGAAACTTCTTCGATTCCATATCATCATTCTTTTTTTATCTTAATAGTAAGGATCTTAAGGTTTTTTAATTGCTATTTGTCACCATACTTTTTTCCTTTTGTGACTTCAAAATTGTAATTCCAAGTTGCTTTCTAATTGATCCTTGATATTTCAATTTTTTTACCATTTGAGAACTTCAACATTTGATGATAAGTGGAGGGTACTACCTTCAAGTTATGCATCCAAGGTTTACCAAGGATGTGTTGTAAGCTAATTTCACTTTTACTACCATCGTAGTAGAGTATAGTGATTTCATTTGTTGTAATTAGTATTACAACTTTCCCCACCAATTATCTAGGCTTCCCATTGAATTTGCCCAAATTCATCTTAGCCTTTTCTATCTTGCTATCATCATAGCTCATCTTTTTGGGCAGAAAGGAATATCATATCCACTGAACTCCTGTTGTCAATGAGTACACTATTTAGAAAACAACTTGCAATTAATATATTAGTTACCAAAACATCATCTTGGGGCATGTGCAATCCCTTGACATCTTGATTAGTGAATGTTATGTTAGGGAGCTTTTATAATTGAGTCTCGGTTGTCTTGATCACTACAACCTTAGCCAGTTTAACATGCCTCCTTTTTGCCATAGTCTTACCTCCATAAGCTGGTCCTCGATGTATCGTAGAATTACACATTAAGCTATTCCATCATTTTCTCTGTCATCTCTTTTGTTAGGATGCCATGATTCACCATGTTCCTTTCTTTCTACCTTCCTAAAGTTTCTTCTTCTCCTATCATCAGGCATGAGCTTTTGAAATCCCCTTTCTTAGTTAAATTTTTCATCTCCCATTTAAGCTGTAGGCAATTTTTTGTTAGATGACTATAATCATTATGGAATGCATAATACTTAGTGTTATCCTCTAATTTTGAGTCTGTGAACATTATCCTAAACCATTTTACATTTTATTTATCTTTAAAAAAACTTCACCATGTTATCGAGAAAGATGCTCAAAGTGTAATACTTAAATGAGTTAATGATTTCCCCATCCACATTGTAGAAGCTCCTGTTCTTATTTGGATAAGATATTTGCTAAAAATTATCTTGCAATGGCTGTTCTATTTGTTGTTAATATTACTAAGGCTGATACTGGTGAAGTTGAAAATATTGAATTTAATCGTTTAAGATTTGTATCTGTTTGCATATCTATTAATTCTATTGCCATGAGATCTATTTTGTTCTATCTCATTTTTTCTTTTTCTTTTTCCCCTCTTATTTGTCCTTTTTTAATTTGATATACTGAATAACCATTTTTACAGAAAACCCTCATGTTAGTTGGAGTCTTCATAGTTAAAGAATCATATAATGATGAGTCTCAAGTAAGGCCTTTTTGCTAAAAGCCTCCATAACCACTAATTTCTTGCAACCTAGCATGCTAAAATTGTCCTTGTTGAATCACTAGGCATAGCTTTTAAGCCTTTCACTTTCTTTTGTTTAATGTTAGAAAAGCAAATGGACTCCTTCCTAGCTTTGATACTCGAAGCAAACTGAGCTTTAAATGCCTATAGTAATTATTCAAAGCAATTTATTAAGTTGCTTCCAATCCATAGAACCACATTAAAGTCTTTTAGACTTATCCTCGGGTATGTTAACTTGGAACATTGTATTATAGTACTGTTGAATGCTTTCTTTTAGGTCAGACATCCTATCAAAGAGTTCAAATTTAGGAGCCATGAATCAAGGATAAGGCATTGCCTTAACTATCCACCTTGTAAAGAGTGTATCGAACTAAATTTGAGAGCCATGCATCATTTGTCTAACGAACTAAATTTGAGAGCCATGCATCATTTGTCTAACTTTCTTGTTTTCTTTCTCTTGTCGAATCAACTCCTTTAAATCATCCTTGAATTTTCTCTTGCTCAATTTGTGATCCAAATTGCTTGCATTTTCTTTTAGCAAAGATTCCTGTTTGTGTTTGTTTTTACGAACACATTCTAATTTTTAATTTCATAGGTCAAATCTTCCATATGTTCAAGCATCCATCAAGCTCTTGCTAATTATTCTCCCTTTCCAACCAATTCTCATCCAAATTTAGCTGATCATCCTTTAGTTTTGATTTAAGATTCAAAGTTTTTTTATCATCCTTTAGTTTCCAATCAAGGTTCAAATTTTTCTATCACATTTAATCTCCTAATGACAATGGATCAAAGTTTAGATTTAGCCATGGAACTTATGGAATAAAGGAAGTTTCATTTCAAGCAGTTTAATATTTTGAGTTTTTGAGAATAAACAATGTATTAGGTCTTGATTAATCCTATTCATCTGTTCATTGCCCATGATTGTCATCACAAACAACGTGAAGAGTCATGAGTTACTATTCTGATTTTTTTCTCCATGCCTTCGCTCCTAGTATTCAAAATTGTCATTGGTGAAAATGTGCTTTTCAATAATTGAACAATTTTTTGGGTTCTTTGTTTGTTCTGAGTACTATCATGTTTAAAATTGTGAAATTACCCCTATCTAGCATGCCAAATAGTAGAACCACAATTTCACACCACTATACTCAAATTATCTTATTCTGAACCCTCACAAAACAATGAAGATGTGAAGGTCTTTAAAGTATTAGAGTAGTATCGGTCAAATTGACTCTGATGCTTAAGTTAGATAATATTCTTTAAATGCCTAAAGTTGCTGATGATAGTATGTGTACCTACCTTGGATATTTATAACTTTTTCTTATATAGGCATTAAGATTCCATGGTCCTTAAGGAATCCAACTCACCAAAACCCTAATGAGTTTAGATCATAAAACTTTAAAAAAGGAAACTAGGATTTCTTTATATTCTTAATAAAATACTTTCAAAAAAATTTTATGGAATTAAAAAGTAAACTTTTTCTTAATAAATGATTTAATACACCCTTGAATACGTTCCTTAATTGCAATGGTGAGATAGATGAAATTCTCTTTGTTTTAGGTAAGAACAAGCTGATTTTATGTTGACCAAAAAATTTTTTTTTTTACACTGTCTCATAATGAGACTTGGTCATCTTAAGTCAAACAACACTTTAAAGCTGATTACTACCATGCCTGTTCTAGTAATCATGTAGATTAGTCAGACAAAACTCATTGGCTTCAAAACTATGAACCTGTCATCACCAATATCATATTAAAATATTACATCCTTTAACACAGTCATTCTTAAGGCTTATCTGCTCAGAAGTATTGGGTCAGACATTAGAAGTCGCTCTATATCAGACTTTTCTATCCTCACGCTTGGCTAAGAAACTCAGAATGGAGTATACCTTCATAGTAGTCCAAATGGAATATTCAAGATCCATATAAATGTCCAAATAAGAATGCCTCAAAACCATTAAGCCCCACAAGGACACCAAGATTCCATCCAGACCTATCCATTAGGATAGTTTGCATGGACATCAAATCTTTCAATTGAACTACATGTCTTTAATTGGTCGTTTCTTACTAAACCAACTAAATCAAAGTATCAAAGGTAAGCCGGACTTATCTTTTAAGATAGTTCAAATATAATATGCATATGCCATTCAAAATATTCAAGATACAAACAACTCGGATCCAGCTCAAGTGAAGCACCCAAGTTCCAATAGGAACCATCTTAGAAGGAAGCTCGAATGGGCATAGTGTATTCCAATTGGGCATACACACATTGGTATAGTCTAGTTGAATGTCTTCTTACTTAGTCATATATTGTATCTGGATAAGATGAAGGAAAAAGCTCATGAGCTAGTGATTTATAAAATTTTGACATGTAACATCATCATAATTTTTCTATGAGGGAAATCTATATATGAAAGAAAAGCTTTCATTATAAAGCATGCACACTTTTACCCCTTATATAGGACTTTTCTCCGCTCATTTTCCTAAAAAAATAAATAAATAAAATAAAATACGTCATCTGACTTAAGCATCATAGAATTATAAGCCACTACCATATTGATAACTTATTAACTCCTAGCTCATTTTCTTTCTCACTTTTAGGCAATTCCAACTAGAGAACTCGTCGGGAAACTTAAAATTTCTACTTTGATTGTCTGTACACGAACAATATACTTATATATATATATATATATATCAAGGTTCAAAAAATCAATATCGATGGAAATATCAAGAGTTTAAAATACTGAAATTTCCATGAAAATATCGGAAAATATCGAATATTGATAAAAAGATATAAAAAATGATGAAAATTTGTTTTAAAAAGTGGAAATTGTTATTGAAACTTTAGAAATAGCTTATTTAACCCATTGGTTATTAAATTGATTATAAAACTTGCTAAAATATTGAATGGATGTTATATTCGTCTTAGTAAATTGATTTATAATAAGCATTAATGATCATAGATGAATTATTATTAATAAAAATATAAAAATATATATATATATATGATAAAATTATTTGTTAACTAAAATATATAAAATGATTATTACAATTACATTACAGTTCATAAATGTCATCTTAATACCACAAAAAACTTCTTGGTGGTTGAAAATCATCAGTTTTTTCCTCATTTTGATTTTGAGATGTAAAATGTAAGAAGTAGTTATGAAAAGATGTATCTCTCTGATAATTTTGCATATAATTATTAATATGCCAACCATATGGATCTTGTATTATTGGTTGACTATATGCATAACTACTACTCTCTGATAGTTGAGCTTGAGATGGTAACCATGAGTTGCTACTTGATGACATTCTATACATATCCATTGAATAAAGATTATGAAAATGACTTCCAACCCTCATAGATCTAAAATTTATAGAAATTGAATCTTCTTCTTGTTGTGACATCTCCATTATAGATTTTTATTTTTATTTTATTTTTTTTACGTATATAGTCTTTTCCAACAGTACCGAATCCTTGACCTGCATCTCTACTCCCATGATCTTCATCTTGTGTTGCATGTGTGTAATAATGTTCACCAGTAAATGAGCTTAATCCAACTTATTGACTTGATTATTCCCTTTGGCCACTATCTCTTCTAACTTCTAATTCAGATAATTTATTGAAGTTATCTTCATCACCACTGGAGCTAGAATGACTACTAAGAGCCTCAAATTGTGAATGTGTACCACCTGATTGAGTTGAAGTACTAGTAATTCTAGTTTTCTCTCTCATAAGCTTTTAAAATAAATCACCACTACGAGAATTTACTTCTTCAGCAATCACTTTTTAAATATTTATTCCCTCTTTTTCAGCTTGTTGAGCGATGTTTGGATCAGGATTCCCTAAGTCTTAAATTGTGAATGTGTACCACCTGATGGAGCTGAAGCACTAGTAGTTCTAGCTGGTTCTCTCATAAGCCTTTGAAATGAATCACCACTACTAGAATTTACTTCTTCCGCAATCACTTTTTGAAAATTTATTCCCTTTTTTTTAGCTTATTGAGCAATCTTTGTATCAGGATTCCCTTCATGTTCATCCATTGGTACATTTGATTGCCCCCTTCATCATCATCATCTTCCATTATAGTTTCAAATATTAAGATCTCCAAGGTTTAAAAATATAATCCACAATCTTTGTATGTATTTTTGCTTTATCAATATTCAATAAATAAGTAGAACTTATTAATATTATTCAATTCAATTCATTCTATTTTGCTTATATCACTAAATATCTAAAAATAAATTAAAAGGTAAATAAATTATCAATGAAGTTAATTTGATAAAAAGTTTTACTAAATATCAATAATATTTATGAATTTTTTAAAAAGAATTTTAAAAAATATAGGATATTTTCAAAAAGTGGAAATTTCCATGGAAATTATAGATTTTTTAACCAAATCGTTAATGATTTGATGTAGATATTTTATGGAAATTTCCATGGAAATTTTGCCAAAATTTCAGAAATTTCAATGGATATTATGGAAATTCTATCCATTTCCATATCGAACTTAAATTTTATTTCAACCCCCTCAAAAAATGGAAATATCAAAAAAATATCAGATATTTTAAACCTTGATATATATATATATATGTGTGTGTGTGTGTGTGTGTGTGTGTGTGTGTGTGTGTGTGTGTGTGTGTGTATAATTGGTATCCTCATAGCTATTTTCTGGCTTATTTTGGGAGACATAGTGATGTGTACAGGTACAACACAAAAAATTGGAATCACATACTTTATGGATTCACATCCACATTAGATTTTTAGTTTTAAATAACTTTAAAAAAATTAGTCAAAGAATTAACATGTTAAACCAAATGGATCTATCTATGTAAGTCACACTTTTATTGTCCACTTCATCATACCTCTCAAAATAAATTGGAAAATAATTCTCAAGATATCAGATCTAATATATATATATATATATATAATATAAATATTTAAGTTTTCTCTTAAATTTAAATGTGATTCATTTATTTGGAGCAGTGAGAAAGTAAATAAGAAATATAGCTAGAATATTGTGTTGTAATAACAAGCACAAAATTACAGGAAATATGATATCTACAATGCTACATACTTTATAACAATTTGGAACTACTTTTTTTTAATCTTCTTGGACAGATTGAAGACATTTTTCCTTGATAAATTGGCCACTTTTAATTGTTAATAGAAAACTGGTGTCTAATTTTTTTTTATTAGAAATTAATGTTCAAACTGGATACTCTGTCTTCCATTTAGGGAAATTCCAAAATGTCGAAGAAAACAAATATCTATTTTGACTATAAACATTACAATAACACCAGAACAAAACCAATTTGTTTACTAATTTTTGGATAACAACTGATATGGTATTGTCAGACTGAATTGCTTTCAGAATTTACTTATCCTTATATATTTAGATTAAATATTAAGTTTTAACCTTTCGCATACTGCCATATTAGTAGGTATTTAAATTATTAATAAAAACAAGTTGCCCGGACTATAGAGTAACAAGTTAGCTAATTTCCTAGCAAACTAGATATAGTCTGCATTTCAGTACAGAGTCCATTATTTGGAAAAGCTGTTGTTGAAGTGAAAGAGTTTATGCTTTCTAATTATTTAGGGGATTGTTTCCCTCGAGAGATTCTTGTGTAGTTGTTTTTGATTTGGGGTATATCCCTCGTTATTAATCAAAATATATATATATATATACTGATAGAAACAAGTTGCTCGAACTGCAGAAAATTAAGCAAATAAAAGTTTCTATGCGATAATAATACAACAATTTTGGTATTCTACTCTTCGATAATGATCTGAATCGAATTCTCATAGCTCTAATAAAAAATAAATAAATAAACAAAGCTCAAGTACGCAGTTGGGGTTCATGCAGCCTTTATGTATATATAGTCTCCATTTGGATGGATTTTATATCCACTTGAATATTTATTTCTCAAGCCATATTGCTGACATATGAGAAAAACCCAATCCCTTTCAAATACAGTGATGTTTCCAATGCATGAGTCTAATTTTGGTAATATACAGAACAATATTGACGGTAATCATAAAAAAGAAGTTCCATATAAAACAAACAAGAACATCAAATATCGGCAATTCATCTTTTTAATACTTCAATTATGAATATTGGTACACGTGACGTAGAGGTAAAACTATTGAAAATATAGCTCTAAATTCTATATTTAAATATTAGCTTCACTGAGATCATTCTCCCCTAATTATAATGTTGACAAATAAAAAAAAAAAAAAAAGAAGAAGAAGAAGAAGAAGAAAAGGAAGAAAACCAGCATCACGAAAAGCAACATCAACTACTACTAACCTAATTATTAATTATCATGACACCAAAGTATGATTTCACACTAGTGTCTTGTTTACATATTGTTGCTAATCAACTTCATTTATATCCAAAAAGTTATGTCAAAATCATAGGGGACTAATTATTAATTAATGTCGTGGAGAGAGGGATAATTTTAGTTCAAATTGATTCTATCAAATGTGATATGTGTATTTCAATTAGTTTTATTCTCGTCAATAATTTCTTCTTTTTTTTTTTCTTTCTCCAAAATAATAATAATATTTATAATAATAACTGACCAATAAGATACCTGGTTTCACCACAATTCAAAACCAAACAATCCGTGTATATAATTAATTATATATAGCAATAATTTTATGATTATCAAAATGTTTACGAACTTTATGTACCAAGTAATATAGCAAATGATTTAACACTCTTTTATTAGCTTGCGTTTAATTTTGTCATACTAAAACATTTGAAGCTGTAGGTTCAAGTCATTCTTTTTCTTTTATATTAGAATATTATTGTATATAGCAAATAATTTAGTATTATTTTATTAGCTTGTGTTTAATTTTGTCATACTAAAACATTTGAGGTTGTAGGTTCAAGTCATCCTCTTTTCTTTTATATTAGAATATTATTGTAGAGTAAGTTTCTTATTAAAGAATCCTTTATTTAATTAAATTTCAGATATTTATATGGCAAATGCTTATTAGTTAACTGTATTATCATTTGTAATTTAAATTTAAATTTAAAAACCTAAATGGGATGTAATATTCCTTAGCACTTAACATATAAAAATTCTTAAAAATTCCCCGATAAATTATTGTATTATTGTAATTTGTCCAAAAAAGCTATAGGGTCATCATAATGTGGCAAGATATTACTGGGTTCATTTTTCATGAATTTAAATTAAGTTTTTTATCAACCACTAATCTCTTGTTAAATCATAGATGAACAAATTCTTATGAAAAAATTAGGTGGGCCTACTAGTTTTAGAAATTGTCCTACCATTACGTAAGGAAACTTTTTTTTAATCATTTACAATAATTTTTTCTCATTCAATATTTTAAATTTACAACCTCTTAAATGTGTATGTGAGTGACATATCATCAAAATAACTATTGTAAATTATTAGGATTAAATTAGTGGCTAAAATTTTAAAATGCATTAATAGTTTATTTGAATTTATTAAATTACTATAACTATATATTGGACTAAATGAACTATATGTGGGTTCAATAATCTATTAATATAATTTTAAATATCAATATAATATTTTGAAATAATCCATAAACTGAAAACAAATGTGTAACAACCCGTACCAAAATGCCCTTGTTATACGAATTTGACTAGGTTTGACCAATTGGATTGTATGTGGATCCCAGTTTGACTTTTTGGTTAAGATTTTGGTTTGATTGATATGTTATTGTATAGAGCTCATCGATACAAGTTCAAAAATTGGTGCCATGTCAAATTCTGAGTTATGGATAAAAAATTACGATTCTCAAAATTTTTTAAACAACAATTTTATATCAATGTCCAAATCAGCCCCAAGCTTTTGCTTGTTAAAGATCCAAAACTCTATATAAGCATTATAAAGTGAGCTTGTAGGGAAACAAGTCCCAAAATATCCATTTTGTCCCCCATATGCGAGAAACTTTGTCCCAGATCGACGGGTCTGAACCAAATCACCACGAATTTGTTTAACACCCAACCAGGTCATTGTCATTTTATCTAATTCAGGCCACCAACCTTATACACACGCCAGCCAGCCACATTTTCAACTTTTGGGTGACTACGTTGGCCAAATTTCCAGCCAAACTGCTAGCCAATGCATCGAGTTCGACCATTTGAAGCCGGCAACGAATGTTTATCATTTTTTGATCGTTTGGCTGTTGTTTAGCCTTTTCAGCCCAAGCCACACACACTTTCTACCATTTTTAGACCCTCTAAACCCATTTCCATGCTCCATTTGCTAAGATTCCTTACCGTTTGAACCATACATCAAAGGGAGATTTAGCCTAGTTTTGTGATGAGTTTTTCGACCATCGGTGATATTGTTGGACTGAGGTGAGCACACCATTGTAATCCTTATCTCTTGGACCTTTCATTGATATAAAGTTTGTGAGTTTTAGACATTGTTTGATAATTTTTCTATCTTTGGATCAATTAGTTAAATACCTTTTAGACGAAATTGGTCAAATATGTCAAAATTGATATTAGAATAATTGGATATTAATGGGACCCATTAGAAGATTCAATTTTGAAAGATTGGTCTTTGGATAAAAAACTCCAATTTTTGGTATCGAGTCCTAAGGGTACGTGGTATAATTGGACCGATCAGTGTCTAATTTATGTAGTTTTATAGTTATGTAAATCATTTTAAGACATTTGATACAAACCAATGTCTTTGGTTTAATTGTTAGAGCCTGAGAAATATTTTTATTATATTACAGACACTTGTATAGAGTCTGGAGGCGATCCTGAGGAGGAGCAAGAGTGGGTATTGATAGTATAGTTAGTGGTTATATTTTTAAAATATTTTGGGCATGTAGTATAATATATATATGTGGTTTGATTATTTAACATATATATATATATATATCGTTTGATTTAAATGTTTATTTTATGCATATATGAACATCTGCTTATAAATATATGTGTTATTATTTTATATGACTTTTGACAATATTTTGAATGACTTCCAATTCTAATGAATTCATAATGGACTTGTGGTATTTAAATATCTTAGTATTTGAATTGAGGTTTGTTTTAATTCATTTTGGAAAATAATTAATTTTGAGAAAGTGGATTGAAAATTATATGCTTTTAAGCATATTCAAGTATTTTATAATTTTATGTGCTTAAAATTAGTTTATGGTGATATATATTTCATTGTGATATTTATGATTTTAGCATGAAATGATGATTTGAAAATTTTGAAATATTTAAATAAGCAATTGGAATTGAATATTAAATTATGATTTATGATACAGTATAGTTTAGAAAAGTAGGATCTTACAAGATTATTTTATGGATATTGTATTATATATTTTTAATTGGTGTACCATATAATACTAGTGTTTTGGATTAGTACTGTATTATAGCGTACAGGTTTGCCACGATGCATGTAATACGTTAAGGGCTGTAAGGTTGGGTTCATCCCAAAGGTTTATTATTGTCACGATACCTTTTGTACATTAAGAGCCATGAGGTTGGGTTAATCTCATCGGTTTATTATTGCCATGATACCTTTTATACGTTAAGGGTTGTGAGGTTGGGTTTAGTCCACAGGTTTATATCGCCACGTCGCCTTAGGACACTAAGGTTTGTGAGGTAGGTTTATCCCACAAGTTTCATTTCTTTTACTATCCAACGGTGTTTTGGGACGCTATGCACCGCTTAGTGGTGCTAGGTATATCGTATGGTACATTATTTATATTTCTAGTTATATTATTAATATATTTTTTAATATTTCTGGTTATTACTGCACTTTCATAAATATTTTGAGAAATTGTGTTTATATTATTTTATGCTCAATATTTATATCATGATTAAAGCACTTTATAATATTTTAACGATCATTCACTTTATACTATTTGATCATCAATTTTTTGATATTGAATTAGGATACTAGTTTGGATTTTGTAAAATGATTTTGAATAGGAAACCTTTCAAAAGAGTGGAACGAGAGGTCTTGAGAGAAGGTGTTATAGAACTGAAATATTATTTTCCTATTATACTATGCCACTCACTTAGATATTTTTATCTCTGGTTTTATTTGTTTTTAAATTTGTTCCTCTAGTTATTTTATGCATCCCAGTGTAGGAGAAGTACTTGTCTTTCTCTATTTCTCTTTATCTTTATAGACTTATTTGTATTAGTTATTCTTCTAAATTTTAGTAATACTCTTAGAATGCTTTGATATAGATTTTGGGTACAGTATTGACCATTTTATTTATATGTGTAGTTATGGCCTGTAGTATGACAGACTGTATTTATGGACTAGTTATGGATCTGTATTGTGGTTTTATCGTTATATTAAGGTATTGTTGGTATTGCTTATGTTTGCTTGTAAACGTTTTAAGTGGGGTTCCATTGGACATTCTCTAGAGATTGTTTAATGAAACTTCACCAAGAGGGACCATCCGAGAGATCCTAAGAGGGTTTTCAGGGCTAGTATTGTTAGCTTGCTAGCAAAGATCTAAGTTCTAAATTCCTCGGGATTGTGCATTGCTGTACAACTCATCCTGTGTTTCACCTTCCATGCCTACCCTTTTGTTGATGTTAATTATATTTTGACTAATTCTTTCATATAGAACTTTTTTTTTATGTCGCAAGGAGGTAGATGTGGTTGCCAATATACTACAGCTAGAAGTACAGATGTGTCCAATTACAAAGAATGTCTTACCAAGCGCCTGGCTCGATCACTCGAGAGGAGTGGATTTACTAGGTATTCTATTAATTAGGCTCATAGACTTAGAACAATGTGTTTTCATGGCTCCACAGATCTTGTGTAATATCCAGACGAGGACAAGATCACATTAGCTAGCCTTATGTTAGAGGGAAATGCAAGAAAGTGGAGGATGTATGATTGAACTAGGAGATGTCACACTTGGACATAGGTCAAGATTGCATTTCACACCAAGTCTCATCCTCTAACCTTTGTTAAAATTAAGAGGTTAGAGTTAAGACATTCACTCGGGGTAACATGAAAGTTTCTGAGTATGAATGGAGAATTTGGGAGCTATCAAAGTTCTATCTCAACTTGGTTGCCGATGAGATTAGCAAGAAGAATAGGTTTCTTGATGGTTTGACCAAGCCTATAGCGTTGAGCATCTTAGGTGCCATTCACCTTATGAATTAGTCTATAAGAGATGCTGCCTTTAAGATAGAGGGTCAGACCTTGATACGCAAGTCTAAATGCCAATCTTTTAGATGACATGTCTTTGGAGACCCACCGGTAATGATCATCTAAAAGGAGCAGCTTTAGCTCAGGGCCATTGGATGGTGGAAGATTTGAAAAGGGCAGATGTAGCCCCAAGGACAGTAGATTCCAGAGAAGTGATCCACTCAGGGTTTAGGACAGTGGATAGTTAACAACGATAGTGGCCATTTTCAAATATCTACAGTCCAAGGTAGCTTATGTGGCAAGTTTCATGATGGACAGTGCCAGTGGGATGGATCATGCTTTCATTATAGGCAGTCAGAACACTTTAAAAAAGATTGCCTCTATCAAGGACATTGCTAGGCTAGAACTTTAAGATCAGATGCATAATTTTAGCAAACTAGTGGGTACAAAGTATAAGATACATAGATAGCCAAACTTTAAGAGGTTCTACTAACAATGGACAGCGGTCTACATCCACAGCTAGAGGCGAAGGTCAGAGGGATGAACATTTAGTAGAAGCAAGGTATATGCTATGATCAAGTTAGGAGGCACAGACCATCCCGATGTTATGACAGATACATTATCTATGCTTGGCAGTGATGGACATATTTTATTGGCTCAAGGACCACATGCTCTTTTGTTTTACATGAATATGTTGTATAAGTTGGGATGACTCCAGTTCCTTTGGGATATCAGTTGGAAATTTCCATATCCACGAGAGGGTTCATTTGACCTAGTCAGATGTTCGAGGGTAGTTATTTTTGTTTTATGGAAATTAAGACCTTAATATTAGAATCTAGCATAGAACAAGTTTGGGTGATGCATTTTAGTTATTTAATGTGAGATAACTTGTTGAGAACTAAGCTGTAAATTTCATAAGTTGATTTTGTTGCATTTACTTTTGGGTGATGATTTTAGATCTTGGTTTTGATATTTTGTTTCCTTGGAGATTGAGGGCTTTATGTTGACGATGTTTTATGGATCTAAGGTGGTTGATATTTTGATGACAACTTAACCTTCTAAGGAGTATGACTTTTGGTGGCGTAGCTAAAACATAAGAAAGTGATGAATGTTTTCCTATGGTTTGAGGATCTAAAAATAGTTCTTAGTATTTGGTTGTAATATTAAAATTAAGATTTAAATTTCTTTATTACTTGAGGTATGAATTCTTGGAGTCTATTTAAAATTGGAAGAATTTGCGATTTCTCAAGAATGATATTTAGGATGCTGAGAAAATCTGGGCATGATCTTTGAGATTCTTACTCTTTGGTACTGACAATCTCAAGGATTATGTTAGGCTCTATAAGCAGTCTAAGAATAAATATGAGAATTTTTGCTTCATGACTTTGATGAATTTAGTGAAAAGAAAGATGTTTATTGAGGTTAAGAAAATTGGATAATCAATAAGGAGCATGGATCTTATATTCACAACTACTAGGAGTGTACTCGGAGGCAAAAAGAACAATTTCAATTTTAACTTTGTGATACTGGTATTTGGTTTCATAAATTCTAAAATTTCTTTATGATTTGATGGATGTATTCTTTTTAGAAAATTATGAATTGTTACTTATGCTTCTAGGCGATTGAAGAAGCACGAGCTGAATTATCCGATTTATAACTCAGAGCTTGCTGTAGTGATGTTCCTATTGAAGACTTTGAGGTACTACTTGTATGGTGCTACTTGTCAGATCTTTATCGATCATAAGAGTTTTAAGTACTTGTTTACTTAGAAGGAGTTGAACTTAAGGCTAAGGAGGTGCATGGCGTAGCTCAAGGATTATGATTGCACTATTGACTGTCATTCAAGAAAGGCAAATGTGGCTAGCTTCTGACTACGACTGATACTTGTGGATTGTGTTTTCGAGGCTCAATTTGAAGACCCTTACTTGATGAGTATAAGAAGGAAAGTTGAAGATGGGGGATAGTCAGATTTTACTAGTAGAGGCGATAGAGCATTGGTGAATGGTTCTAAGCACTGTGTTCTAGCTAATGTTGGAAGAAGCCTATAGTTTTGCCTATATTATGCACCTTGGCAGTACAAAGATGTACCATACCCTAAAAGAGTATTATTGGTGGGCAGGGATAAAAATATAAGTTGTTGAATATGTATCCAAATGTTTCATTTTGCTAGCAAGTGAAGGTAAAAAGACAAAAGGCTTCTAGACTTATAGATCATTTACCCATCCCAGAACAAAAATGGAAGTGCCTTACAATGGATTTTATATTCAAACTTTCTCCCACAATTCAAAGACATGATGGTATTTGGGTAGCAGTGGATCGACTCAACAAGTTGGTACATTTCCTCTATATTCTTGAGAGGTTTTCTCCTCAGAAGTTAGCGGAACTCTTTATGAATCATATAGTGGGTATCAATTGTATTTGATAGAGATCCACCGTTCACTTTGAGATTAAGGCGGAAATTAATGAAAGGATGAGGCATCAAGTTGAATTTGAGTATCGTATGAGATATTTGAGAGGATATGTCTAATGGCTTACAAGTTAGACTTACTGGAGGAGCTTTCTTGAGTCCATAAGGTATTCCACATCCCTATGCTCCGCAAGTATATCTAAAACCCATCATATATGTTGTAGACACCAAAGATTGAGTTAAAGGATGACTTATCTTATGAGGAGCAGCCAGTGCAGATCCTAAGTAGGGAAGAGAAAAAGGCTTGCAACAAAACCATATCTTTATTGAAGGTTTTTTTGTGAGATCACCTAGTCGAGGAGGCAACTTTAGACAAATGGATCAAATGTGGAGTTAGTATCTTCATCGATTCCAAAACTAAGATATGAATTTCATGGTTGAAATTTCTTTAAGGGGATAGGTTGTAACAACCCGTATCAAAATACCCTTGTTATACAAATTTGACCGAGTTTGACTATGAGGGTCACAGGTTGATTTTTCTATTGATAAGATTTTGATTTGACTGATATGTCATTGTGTTAAGCTCGTTGATACAAGTTCATAAACTGGTGGCATGCCAAATTCTAAATTAATGTTTTGAGAAGTTTTAAACATCAATTTTATATCAGTATCCAAACCAGTCCCAAGTTTTTATCTGTTAGTAGCCCAAGGCTCTATATAAACATTGGAAAGGGTGCCCAACAAGACCCATTTTGTCTCCCAAACCTGAGAAACTTTTTCCCAGACATACACATACGGATCTGAACTGGGTCACCACGAACCTGTTTAACACTCAACTAGGTCATCCTCGTTTTATCAAATTCCGACCACCAACCTTGACATGCGCCAGCTAACCACATTACTAGCCTTTGGGGGGTGCCCATTTATCATTTTTTGATCGTTTGTCTATTTCTTAGCCTTTTCAAACCAACTCACACACCCCTCCCACCATTTGTGAACCCTTTGAACCCATTTTCATGCTCCATTTGCCTAGATTGCTCACCATTTGAGAGATACATCAAGAAGAGGTTTGGCCAAGTTTTTGCGATCAGTTTTTCGACCACTGGTGACATTTTTGGATTGAGGTTAGCACACCATTGTAATTCTTATCTCTTGGATTTTTCATTGATATAAACTTTGTGGATTTTGTATGTTGTTTGATAATTTTTTCATTTTTTAGTCAATTAGTTAAATACCGAGTAAATTTAGACTGTGTTTGGATGAAATTGATCAAATTGGTTAGAATTGAGGTTAGATTAGTATAATTGGATATTTGTAGGACCCATTAGAAGGTTCAATTTTGAAAGATTGGCCTTCGGGTGAAAAGTCCTAACTTTGGGTATCGAATCTTAAGGATATGCAGTATAATTGGATCTTTTGATGTACAATTTATGTAATTTTATAGTTATACAAATCATTTTAAGACATTTGGTATAAACCATTGACTTTGGTTTAGTTGTTAAAGCCTGAGAAATATTTTTATTATATTAGAGACTTTTGTATTGAGCTTGAAGGCGATCACACAGAGGAGCAAGAGTGAACATTAATAGTACAATGAGTGGTTATATTTTTAAAATGTTTTAGTAATGTAGTATAATATATATATATATATATATATGTTTGAGTATTTTACATATATATACATATATCGTTTGATATAAATGTTTGTTCTATGCATATATAAATATATGCTTATACATATATGTGTTATCATTATGTACCTTTTGACAATATTTTAAATGATTTTCAATTCTAATAAGTTTATAATGGACTTGTGGTATTTAAATATTTTGGTATTTGAATTGAGATTTTAATTCATTTAGGAAAATAATTGATTTTGAGAAAGCAGATTGAAAATTATGGTTATATATATATCACTGTGGTATTGCTGGTTTTAGCATGAAATGATGATTTGGAATTTTTGGAATATTGAAATAAGCGATTAGAATTGAATATTAAATTATGATTTATAATACAATATAGTATGGAAAAGTATGATCTTATAAATATTGTTTTATGGATACTATATTATTTATTTTTAATTGGTGTACTATATAATACCGATGTTTTGGATCAGTATTATATTATAGAGTGCATGATACGAACATAGGTCAACTCGCGTCTAAACCTGTATTATATTAGCCTTGATCAAAAATTAAGTTCAAGTTCTTATGGTCACCTCAACTCCTAATTAACCTGTTACTAGAAACCTTGGTATATAATAAAAACGCCACAATAGGTGATGGAGGTCCTATTGATAAGTTAAACTAAAATATTCACTCTCTAATGGTATTTTAGATGTTCAAAGAGAATAAAGAGAATTCTTTCTCACAAATAATTTTTTAAATAATATGTAAACTGATTTCTCATTGAAAATAAGCTCTTAAATAGGCTAAAATCATAAAACAATAAACCCTAATTAACTAGGTAAAATTTGGCCATTAAGTTCAGGAAACAAGTGTTGGCCAAATTTCACATACTTTCCTAAACCTATTTGGATTAATTAATTCCCTTATTTTGAATTAGGAATTAATTAATTTACATTTGAAGTAATAAAATAATAAATTTCCTAAGTTAATTTATCGAGCAATTAAACAAATAAAAACCAAAATAAAAGATAGTTTCCTAAAACAAAAAGTCAAATTTAAATTAAGAAACTAATTAACTAGTTTAACAACTAAGGTATCTTTGACCAATTTTCAGCTTGTCAAGGCTCCAAATTAGATCCAATGTATCATGTAAGATACCAAATAGGATTAATTATGATTCTCATACATTTTCCTTGATTGGAACAAAGAGAAAATGCCAAATCAACAAAAGATAGCAAAGCTAGCACCAATTTAATGCATTTTCAACCAAATTGAGGTGTTGTGCTCACAAGCTGAATTTAGACACTTTTGCTACTAACTTGACATGATTCCATGGCTTCTTGATGATATAAATTGAATTCATGAAGTTATGAATCCATTCCTTACTGCCCAGAGTCAAAAAATGCACTAAAACAGCTATCCAGGTCCATATCGATCTCCACCACTTGGATGCTTAAAACAGGCTTTGAATCTTCGGGTATTAACAAGCCCTTTTGAGAATTGATAACTCCTTATATAAATCCAGCTAGGTTGTCCTTAAATCTCTTGGCTTGAGCCCTAGTGGGTGGCTCGGTCTTCAACTATATAGGATCTGCACCCTAGTTGGTTGTTGATTGTGCGGATACGGATGGATTCTCATCATTCCCCTCCTCTTGAAAATGATTTTCCCTCAAATAAAAATCATCACCTGCAGCAAAAAGAGATAAATTAGCAACATTGAATGTGGCACTAATTTTATACTCACCTGGTAAGTCAAGTTTATAAGCATTCTCATTAATCCGCTCCAAAACTTGAAAAGGTCCATCTCCACGCAGCATAGGCTTCGACTTTTTTTGTTCGAGAAACCTCTCCTATCCTAAATGCAGTCATACCCAATCTCCAGGTTCAAAGATAACTTTAATCCAGCCTTGGTTAGTATTCCTTGAATATTACTCGGTTCTTTTCCCAATATTTGCCTTTGTCTTTTCAAGAATCTGCTTCACGAAATCAGCTTTTTGCTCTCCATCTAGATTAGCATATTCACTTAAAGGTATAGGTGTCAAATCTATTTTAGCCCTAGATAAATCAAGAACAAAATCCACAGAAAAATTAACCCAAGGAATTGAAGGAATCGGCAATGGGAGACGCAAACCGTGCGGTTTCATCCTAGACTTGGATTTTCGGCATTTCAAGCATCTTTCACAAACTCTTTTCACATCTCTCTTCATGTTAAGCCAATAAAAGTGTTCTTGTATTAAGGATAAAGTTTTTAAAATACCAAAATGACCCATTAAACCACCACCATGACCTTCCCTCATTAACGATTCCCTAATGCTACAATTAGGCACACAAAGTTTATTTTCCCTAAACAAATATCCGTTAAAAATGTAAAACTTAGTAAAACCATATTTTGTACAGTTCCTAAATATTTTTCCAAAGTCACTATTATGCACATAAAGTTCTTTCAATTGTTCAAATCCAAGCAATCTAGTATCTAAGGTAGAAAACAATATATATCTTTGGGATAATGCATCGGCAACCACATTTTCCTTACCTTTTTTGTAATGGATGACATAAGAAAAAGTCTCAATGAACTCAATCCACTTAGCATGCCATCGGTTAAGCTTCCCTTGGCCGTTGATGTGCTTCAATGATTCATGATCTGTATGAATCAAAAACTCCTTCGGCATTAAGTAATGCTGCCACATCTCCAAAGCCCTCACCAATGCATACATCTCCTTATAATAGGTCAGGTACTTCAATGTAGCTCCATTTAGCTTCTCACTAAAGTATGCTATGGGCCTTCTTTCTTACATTAAAACATCTCCAATACCTACACTCAAAGCATCACATTCAATTTCAAAAGTTTTAGAAAAATTAGGCAAAACTAGTAAAGGAGTATTAGTTAATTTTTCATTCAACAAATTAAAAGATTTTTCTTATGCTTCCCCCCATTTGAATCTAACATTCTTCTTTACAACTTAGTTCAAAGGTGCTGTGAAAGTGCTAAAATCCTTGACAAATCTTCAATAGAAATCTAGCCAAATCATGAAAGCTGCTTACTTGGGTAATAGATGTAGGTTCTGGCCACTCTTGTATAGCTTTTAACTTGGATTGATCAACTTTAATTCCTGCAGCAGTTACAACAAATCCTAGAAAACCAATTCATCTTTACAAAAATCACACTTTTTGAGATTAGCAAGTAATCTTTCCTTTCTAACTGCTCCTAAAACTCACCTAAGATGTTCTACATGCTCATCTAAATGCCTACCATATACAAGAATATCATCAAAATAAACAACCACAAATTTTCCAATGAATGGGTACATAACATTGTTCATTAATTTCATAAAAATGCTAAGTGCATTAGTTAATCCAAAAGGCATTACTAAACACTCATACAATCCATATTTAGTTTTAAATGTGGTTTTCCCATTCATCCTCTTCTTTCATCCTAATTTGATGATATCCACTCCTAAAATCAATTTTAGTAAACATGCATGCACCATATAATTCATCTAACATATCATCTAACCTAGGAATTGGATGCCTATATTTAAAGGTAATATTATTTATAGCCCTACAATCCACACACATACGCCATGAACCATCTTTTTAGGTACGAACAAAACAGGAACAGCACATGGACTTATACTCTCACGAATATAACATTTGTCAAGCAACTCACTTAGTTTCCTTTGTAGCGCTCCTTTGTCTTCTCGGGATCACTTTTATATGCAAGCCTATTAGGAATTGCAGCTCTCAGAAAAAAATCAATTTGATGTTAAATCCATTAGATAGGTGGTAAACGATTAGGAATTTCCTCCGGAAAGACATCTTTAAAATCCTAGAAACTAGAAGAGATAAAACTTGGTAATTCAAGTTCTTCGAGTTTAAATTGATCATTTAAAAAAACATCTTTATAAATCATGACCTGCAAAGGTGTATCACTCAAAAATGTCCTTTTAATTTCCCCAAAACTAAGATATTTCTTTTTCTTCTCTTTCCTCTCTCTTCCTTTCCTACTCACGGATTCCATTTTTTTACCCTCACTCTTGGCCTTAGCTTAAATTTTCTCACTCTCGACTTTCTCTCTTATTTTCACTTCACAATTGGGATTAGAATACTTACCTTGGACAGGAAGCTTGATTGTGTCCTCATGGATAGGTGGTGAAACCGTGGGTGCCACACTAGACCTCTCCTTTAGCTTTTCGGCCTCCCCCCTTTGTTACATTTGTAATTAGTCTCTAAATACCTCATTTGGAGTTAATGGCTCCTGCTTAACCTTTTTACCCTTAAATTTAAAAACAATGGAATTCTCTCTTCCATAGTGTATGGCATCTTTATCAAATTTTCATGGCCTCCCTAATAAAATATGACCAGCATGCATGGGAAAAATATCACACAATACAACATTCACATATTTATCAATGCTAAATTTTACTTTGGCTTGTTTGTTTACTTTCACCCCACCACTGTCATTAAGCCATTGTAATCTATATGGTTCTAGATATTTAATGGTTGCTAATCCTAATTTATCAACTACCTAATTACTAATTACATTTGTACAACTTCCACTATCAACTATTATACTACAAATGTTACCTTGAATTTTCACATCGGGTGTAGAAGATGTTCTCTCTTTGAATTTGATCCTCATCTTCGTACACGGTTAGAACCCTTCCGGACACTAAACTCAATTCAGCCCTTGAATCCTTGAGTGTTTCAGATTCCCCATGTTCCTTACCTCCAAGTTCTTCTTCTTCAAGTTCGATTTCAGCTTCACTTTCTTCACTTTCAGATTCCAAGTCTCCATTACCCTTCAGCACCATGATTCTCCTATTCGGGCATTGACTAGTAATGTGTTCTCGTCCCTAGCATTTGAAACACACAATGTCATGAGCTTTAGAAGGTTTAGGATCAGTTTTACCTACAATCTTAGGTGCTTGGACAGATTTGGCTCTTGCTTATCTTTTTGGCCGATTGGTGCTCTCATCACCATGTTTCGATTTTGGCTTGGTGTTATATTTGGAATTGCTTCTCCAAACACTTGGATTTGTCCTCCCACTATTTGAACCACCTCCAAATTGTGAGCTTCCCCTCCTCTTGAATTGGTTTTCAATTTTGATGGCCACATGAAACATCTCCTCCAATTCTACATATTGTTGAAGCTCCACTTGGTTGGTTATATCATGATTCAAACCACCCAAAAACCTTGCCATGGTTACCTCTCGATCCTCATTCATGCTCAACCTCACCATGAGCATCTTTATCTCCTTATAGTAATCCTCCACAGTCCTACTTCCCTGAGTTAATTATTGAAGCCTTTGATGCAGTAACCTATAGTAATGACTTGGTACAAACCTTTTTCTAATGGCTCCTTTCATTTGTCGCCAAGGAATAATAGGTTCATCTCCAACTCTCCTTTAAGTACCTTGCTCATTAGTCCACCATTGGAGTGCATAATGTCCAAACTCCAAAGCTGCTAATTTAACTTTCTTAGCCTCGGAATATTTATGACAATCAAAAATTATCTCCATTTGCTCCTCCCACTCTAGGTAAGCTTTCGGATCACTCTTTCCCATGAAAAGTGGTATGTTGACTTTAATGTTTCCAAGATCATCATCTTCTTCTCTGACTGGTCTCCCACGGGTTGGCCTTCCTTGGTAAGCAAAAATATTATCAACCCCCTCTTCAAAATCATCTCCAAAATTACCATCCTAGAATTCTTCCCTAGGCCGTCCACGACCTCCTCGTCCTCAACCTCAACCTCTATGAAATTCTTGCCTCTAATTCAGCCCACATTGTGATGTTTCTAACCTATCCATCCATTAATCTAGGTGATCAAAGCCAAGCATTCATCCTTTGAAGTTGTTCCAAGAGCGCCATCATGTCGATAGGTTCACCTCCACTTCCCGTTGCTTAAGAATCACCTTTGAACCCTATGGATTCTTCTTCATTAGTTCTAAATGAGCCATCTCCCCTTCTCATTCTTGAATCTTCCATGTTAGTATAAATAACACAAAAATCCTTTTACCAAAATCACTTCCTCAAGTGTTTCACTCAAAAAAGGTCTCGACACTCGTGTTTGCATACTAGTTTTGGCTTTTACCCTCTTTTAAGCTCACACTCTCTTGTTTTTTTCCACTTAAAGAATTATCTAAAAGTTATAATTAAAACACATATAAAACAGTTACTAGATCACAAGTTTTCCTTAATTTAACTTCCCAACAAAATAGCAACTAAAACGAATAAGTACCGAATGATTTGACAAAACCTAAGCTCGGCCTAACTAACCAAAAATAAGATAAATCAACAAGCAATTTTTTGGAATCAATAAGGAACTGACTAGAATATTAAGAAACCAATAATTCAAGGATAAACTTTAGAAAAGACATTCAAATAATGAACAAAAAACAATTCGAACAAATATGGAATAGTTATTGGTTGTTATTCTTGTAATTTAAGTCTTTGTATCAAATTCTTTACCAATTTTAATCCAAAAAATTTTTAGCACTCAAAATTCAATTTTCCAGCAACCAAATATTAATTAAATAGGCAATAACTCAGCAACTCCAATAATTTTCCAACAAACAAATTCAAATTCCAAACTTCAACCAAAACTGGCCGTTCACAAAAATTTTTTTTTTAATCTTCGGCTTTTCTTTCTTTTATCTTTTTTTTTTCCCCTTAAACACACAAAATATAAACTCAACTCTAGTAACAATAATCACACCAAAAATTGCAATTTCAAAGCCAAAAACTTCACCAAACCCAAGACCACACTCCAAACAAAATCAAATTGCACAATTTTTAGGATTTACGCATTATGCTTTCAAATCTCTTCTTTTTTTTCCTTTTTTTTGGAACATATGAATGCAACTAAGTAAGATTAAAATATTAACGAAAAAAATCAACAATAAACCAAATTAACAAGAACAATGGGTAAAACAACCAACAAACTAGGAAGAAAAAATACGGTAAAACAAGGAAACCAAATTTGACTAGGAATAATTTTTTCTTTTGTTTAAACCAGAACGTGTATGAACTAAGAACAATCTCAACATAATGTTAAAATTGTAGAATAACACAAAAATTAATAAAACAAATAATATAGATAAAACATGAATAAAATCTTGGCTTTGATACCAAATGAGACGAACCTAGGCCAACTCGGGCCTAAACCAGTATCATATTAGCCCTGATTGAAAAATTAATTTCAAGTTCTTATGGTCACCTCAATCCCTAATCAGCCTATGATTAGAAACCTTGGAATATGATAAAGACATCACAATAGTTGATGAAGATTTTATTGATAAGTCAAACTAAAGCACTCACTCTCTAATGGTGTTTTAGATGTTCAAAGAGAACAAAGAGAATTCATTCTCACAAATAATTTTCTGAATAATATGTAAGGTGATTCCTCATTGAAAATAAACCTTTAAATAGGCTAAAATCACAAAACAATAAACCCTAATTAACTAGGTAAAATTTGGCCATCAAGATTAGGAAACAAGTGTTGGCTGAATTTCACATACTTTCCTAAACCTATTTAGACTAATTAATTCTCTTATTTTGAATTATGAATTAATTAATTTACAATTGAAATAATTAAATAATAACTTTGCTAAGTTAATTTAGCCAGCAATTAAACAAATAAAAACCAAAATAAAAGATAGTTTCTTAAAACAAAAAGTAAAATTCAAATTAGGAAACAAATTGACTAGTTTGACAACTAAGCTATCTTTGATCAATTTCCAGCTTGTAAAGGCTCTAAATCAGATCTAATGTGCCATGTAGGATGTTAAATAGGATTAATTATGATTTGAATATATTGTCCTTGATTGGAACAAAGAGAAAATGCCAAATCAATAAAAGACAGCAAAGTCGGCGCCAATTTAATGCATTTTTTATCAAATTGAGTTGTTGTCCGCACAAGCTGAATTTAGACACATTTGCTTATGCCTTGACAGGATTCCATGGCTTCTTGGTCATATCAATTGAATTCATGAAGTTATGAATCCATTCATTTGAACCCGGACTCCAAAAATACACTAAAACAGTTATCTGGGTCCATATCGACCTCCACCATTTAGATGCTTAAAATAAGCTTTGAATTTTCGGGTATTGACAAGTTCTTTTAAGAATTGATAATTCTTTGTATAAATCCATCCAAGTTGTCCTTAAATATCTTGGCTTGAGCCCTAGTGATTGGCTCGATCTTCAACTATATAGGATCTGCACCCCAGCGGATTGTCGATTGTATGGATAAGGACGGAATCTCATTGGTGCAGATTTCCTATGATGCTTATAGTACGTTAAGAGCCATGAGGTTGGGTTCATCCCACATGTTTATCATTGCCACGATACCTTTCATACATTAAGGACCGTGAGGTTGGGTTAATCCCGCAGGTTTATTATTACCACGGTACCTTTCATACATTAAAGGTCATGAAGTTAGGTTACCCACAGGTTTATATCGCCACGTCGCCTTAGGACGCTAAGGGTCGTGAGATGGATTTATCCCATAGGTTTCATTTCTTTTACTATCCAGTGGTATTCAGGGACACTGTGCACCACTTGGCAGCGCTAGGTGTATCGTATGGTACATTGTTTATATTTCTACTCATATTAATATTTTTCTGATATTTATAATTATTACTGCACTTTCATAAATATTTTGTAAAATTGTGTTTATATTATTTTATGATCAATATTTATATCATGATTAAGACATTTTATAATATTTTAACGATTATTCACTTTATACTATTTGATTATCGATTTTATAATATTAAATTGGGATATAATTTTGGGTTTTATGATAAGATTTTTAAAAGGAAAACCTTTTAAAATAGTGAAATAAGAAGTCCTGACAGAAGATTTTACAGAACTGAAATATTATTTTCCTATTATACTATAACATTCAATGAAATATATTTATTTCACGTTTTATTTGTTTTTAAATTCGTTCACTTAGGTCTAGGAAGTTAGCTAGTAGTCTATCTCACACACTGCTTATTATTTCGTGCTTCCCACTACAACAACAATACTTATCTTTGTCTATTTATTTTTATCTTTCTAAACTTATTTATATAGGTTGTTCTTCTAAATTTTACTAATACTCTTAAAATGCTCTTATCTCAATTTTGGGCATAGTATTGACCATTTTATTTATATGTGTAGTTATGGTTTGTAGTATGACAGAGTATCATTAAGTACTAATTGTGGATCTATATATTGTTGTGGTTTTATCATTATCTTGATGTATTATTGATTTTGCTTATGTTCGCTTATAAATATTTTAAGTGTATCCATTAAATATTCTCTAGAGATTGTCCAATAGAACTTCATCAGACGGGACCATCTGAAAAATCCTAAAAAGGTTCTCAAATGGGGTCCTATCAAAATATATTAACAATAAAATTATCAAATCCATATAATATATGGGCAAGACTGTATAATTTTCCAATTTGCATAGAAAAATAATTGCATGTTGGATAAGAAAAAGCGCGGACGACAAAGGAAATGATCAAAGATAGGTTTTCATGGAGAGAGAGAGAGAGAGAGAGAGAGAGAGAGAGAGAGAGAGAGAGAGAGAGAGAGAGAGAGAGAGGGGGGGTCATGTTCATGGAATTGGCACCTACTGTTTAAGTGTTTAAGTGACGTCCATGTCAGCAATTTACTTTTATATATTGTATGCATGACACAAAGTCAAAAGTGTATAAAATTTTCTAAAATAAATAAATAAATGAGCAAGTTGAGCGTTCATGTACCTGATTTTGCTCATTCACCTCTGTTGTGCACTGCATGGATATTCCCGTTGACGTTCCTTGAATTAGGGCTTGTAAGTTATCACCTACTTTGGCCGGCCGCTGCTTTCCTTTTTCTGAATGGTTCAGATCACCAAACCCACCTTTTGGAATCAAATGCTTTGTTTTTTTTTTTTTTTTTTTTTTTTAAATAATTATTATTATTTGTAATAGTCGTAGTAATTATTAATTGCTTAAAGTGTTTCAATACTTCAGCCTGTATATATATATATATATATTTTTTTTTTTTCTACTTCAATGGAATTTTTCTTGTTAATAAAAATTTTGTTTTTTGTATTTTAATTTTTACATAGTAAAAAGTTAAAATGTAAATTGTCATTCAAAAAAAAAAAAAGGTTTGTAGTAGAGTTATGCTAAAAAAAATAATCTATATTACGACATAATTTGACATTTCTTCTTTTGCCAAATAAAGGAAATAAAAACATTGATGATGTCAAAACAACATAAAGAGTAAATCCAAAAACTTTTAAAATTTAATGAATCAACAATGAACATTACATCTTCAAATCCTTGAAACCTAAATCAGTCAAGGGGATATTTTAAAAAAAAAAATTAAAAGCAATTATTATTATTATTTTGATAACTAGGTAAAATCAATTAGTGGTTGATAAAGTGGAAGAGTTTTGTAAATAACATGAATGATGGGTTTTCAGGTGGCAATATTGTGAGAGTGAGGTTACTATAGTACAAGAAGTGTATTAAGATGGAAAAGAGCTAAAAAGCAATAGAGGTTGACCCAAAAAAGTAGATGATGAAGCATTGACGACTGAGTGAATGTGGTTGGTCGAAGTGGGTAATGGCGATTTGGACCCATTGATAGAAGTTAGGGAACAAAGTTAGTTTGGGCTGTTCTAGAGGGGATGTAGACAGCGAGACAACTAACCATGCAATTGGACAGCTTCTCCAAATGTATCAGACAACTTCCAAGCACAATTTTGATGCATTATACTTATAAATAAATAGATGCCCCCCATGCCTCATTTGTTAGGTTAGGCCCCAAAATTAAATTAAACTTATAAATTGACACATATATTTCCTGCTAAATTCCGTATATAGTGTTTTGATACCCTGAACGTGGTCATTTCCTGTCATCAACTACCAAAACTATCTTTTAACACGAGATCTCTGCATCTTGAATTCTTAATCAATCACCATTTACATAATTAAACCCCCTTTTCTTTTCTAAAGATCTATTTCAAATTCCTCCAATCTTTATTGATTATGTTAGGCGACACATGTTAATGATCTTATATACATAGATAAAATGGGATAACAAAGATTTACTTGGTTCAATCAAAAAGGTTCCAAATGACATCCATGGGCAGAGACAACGAAAAAATTCCATTATCAACAAAAAGAAAAAAACATACAAAAGAATTGAATGCAGTCTCACGGACCTAAATCTACATACACCTAAATCCTCTTTCACTTCAAGTATAAAGAAGAAAACCAAATAGAAAATAGGGTTAATTACTAATTAATATCCTTAAATTTTATTATTGTGCAAAATGAATCTTAAAGTTTGGAATTGTTTAAATTAAATCCTAAAATTTTGAATTAGTTGCAAATTAGTTTAATCGGCTAATGGCTTTAATTTTGCTAAATGACATCATAATTCATTTCAACAAAAAAAGAAAAATATGTATTTTTTTAAAAAATATTTTTTATTTTTCCATTTTATATTCATATTTTTTACCTCAAAGATTGAATCAATTCCTATTTCATTTAAATTAAAATTCCAAACTAATTAAATGTTTTTGGACTTAAATTAAACCCAGAAAATAAAAATAAAAATAAAAATAGAATTTTCGGTCTACTAAAAAATAATTTTATTAGACCAAAAATCAATAATAATTTTTATTCCCAAACATAAAAAAAAAAATTTAAAAAAAGATTAAAATGACAAGTAAAAATTAAACAAAAAATAAAATAGGAATTTTTGGACTAATACAATAATTTTAATTGACCGAAAATCAAATAAAATAATTTTATTAGACAAAAAATAAATAACGATTTTTTATGCCTAAACCATAGAAAAAATTAGAACGAAACTACAAAAATAAAAATTAGACAAAAATAAAAATAAAATAAAATTAGAATTTTTGCTCAAGTAAAAATATTTTTAGCAGACCAAAAATTAAATAAAATAATTTTATTAGACCAAAAATATATAATATTTTTAATGGCCTAAACCATTAAAAACTAAGACCAAAATTACAAAAATAAATATTGGAAAAAGTAAAAATAAAATTAAAATTGAAATTTTCACTCTAGGAAAAATATTTTCATTAGATTAAAAATTAAATAAAATAATTTTACCCGACCAAAAAATTATAATAATTGTTTAATGATCAAATCACAAAAAAAAAAGACCAAAAATAAAAAAAAAAGTAAAAATAAAAATAAAAATAAAAATAAATTTTTATGCTTTTTTTAATTTGGTATAATAAGATTAATAAAAATAAATCTATTATTATTTATTTATATTTATTATTTTATTTTTATTTGGTCTAATAATTTAATTTTATTATTTTTTATCATTATCTTTTTAAAAACAAAATGGTTTATTTTATTTCTAATATTTTTATGATTATTCATTCCTTCTATAATCGAATAATTCAAATAAATATAGATAGATCTATATTGCCTTTTTCTTCTTATATCAAAATAAATAAATAAATAAACCATAAAAATTAAGATTGATTTTTATTTTTTGTCTAATTTTTGTTCTATTTTTTTATTTTTATTTTATATTGCACTGTATTTTTAATGCTTTGGGCAGAAAAGAATTGTTATTAAGTTTTGGTCAAATAAAATTATTTTTACATGATCAAAATTCCAATTTTATTTTAAAAGTTTTTGGTTTAACTTTAGGTACAAAAATATTTAATTTATTTGGAAGTTTAATTTAAATAAAATTAGGATAGATACAATTTTTCAAATAGAAAACTCATAAATATAAAATGGAAAAATAAAAAAATTATTTTTTTGAATATATATATATATATTGTTGAAAAAGAAATTATAACACCAGCATGTTAACATTATCTAATTGTAAACTTAATCTCATTAGCCAATTAAATGGATGTGTAACAAATTTGAAATTTCAATTCAATTAGAACAATTCCAATTTTCAAAATTCAATTCGCATAATCCTTAAACTTAAGATATTAATTAGCAATCAAAATAATAGATAGATATATATATATATACATATATTATAATTTAAAAAGAAGCAAAAATCAATCAAGTTACAAACGTAGAGAGAGTCAAAATGTAATTGGTTGCTACATCTATTGAAAAAAGGCCACTTGGGCTTTTAAGCCACATCCACACGTGTTACAAATCTCCACTTTTGGTTAAATAACCTAAGACCTTCAAATTAGAACTTCAAAAATGTCTTTTCCAAATGCCTCATGGGCAACTCATAAACTACAAGCACCAAACAAGTCCAAATAATACTTGGTAGGATGGATTAAAAATAAGAATGATAGAAAACAAAAGAGAAATGGAAACTGGACAGATGAAAAATGAAAAAATTTATATTTTTCCCTATGTTATTTAGACATAAAGGATGGAAAACAACTATCCACATAGAAGTGAAAAATGGAAGGAAAAAATTTTAGACAAGTTTAGTTATTTTGTATCCATATACAAAGGGATTATTTTAAATGAAAAACTCATCCCCTAATTTTTAATTTATCCTCTTCTCCTTCCTACCTAACAACCAACTAATTTTCCCTTCTTTCACTTTTCCATCCATCTTTTTCTTTCTTTCCAATTTTCTATCATAACAAACAAAGCCTTACATAAAGAACACTAGGCATATATTCCAAACTTCAAACAAACTTACCAAAAGTTTTTTCCAAGCTACACCTCCACACAAACACCATGGTCTAAACTTACATCATTAGGCTCAAAGTTCTATGCTAATTCCATAGCATTCTCATAAAAAATCAAATCTCTGTTAACTATAAACTTGAGTGACTCAGACTTAATACACCACAAACTATAACTATTCACTTTAAATTCAAATTTATAAAATCCAAATTAACCTACCTTTCCATTATGCTAATTACATGGCATTCTCATCAAAGATCAAATCTCTACTAATTAATAAGTTAAATGACTCAGGTTCAACTCACCAAAAACTATAGCCATTCACTTTGAATTCAAATCTACAAAATAAAATTTTCCTAACTTTCCATCATGCTTACCATCAATCACATGTGCATATGCAGAACAATCAAACATTTCAAAATAATTAGAAAGACCACTAAGTTATACATCAAGTAGAGTCTTCAAACAATATGTAGTCGATGGAGATGGAGAGAAAGCATAACCACCAACTTTATCCCAAAAAGCCAAAGACCGACCAAACTAAGAAAGCAAGCAAAAAACTTTCTCCAAAATGACTACTTTCATACATTCTGCAACTACAAATTGTGATGTTTCCCAATTATTCTAATGTCTCACTATGTCTTCAATATTGTAGAAAATACCCTTATAAGAACACACCCATAATTCCATGAAAAATGCCATCAACATCCAAATATGGCCAAAAGGAAACATCAGCATCACCAATAATTGTATCACTCTGAACAACATAAAGGCCATTAGACAACTGTTCTAAAATTAGAATAAAATCATCTTTACAAACTCTCAAAACTACACCTACAGTTGAATACTTATAACTTAAGGAATCGAAAGTACTCAAAGATACAAGTTCTTCTACAATTTTGGCATATGTCAAACATTTGTCAAAGTTTTAACTATACCATCATACATTCTAACTTAAACAGGTCCAATACTAACAACTTGACAAGAAATACCATTTCACATCAAAAGAATTCCCTTATCAATGAACTATATGTAGTAAATCGATCCCTATTTGGGCACATGTGGTATAAGTAACATGTATCAAGAATTCGGTTATTGTCAAATCAAGCAACAAATATAGAGATAACATGTCCAACACCATCATCAGAGTTATCCTCCACAAAGCCATCATAATCAACAATAGCATATGTCTTTTCTTTTTTAGATTTGAGTTTAGGACACTCATTTGTCCATTGTCATTCTTTATGACAAAAGTCACATTTTCCCTTTCTAAATTATACTTTATGTCTAGAATTTCTTCCATTATTTTCAAAGTTTCTACCTCCAGCAGTCAAACAATCACCAACGTACTCATTCAAATTTCCAACTAATTTTTTTTAATTCCTTAGAATTTAATTCTACTTTACCATCTTTTATAGAAATATTATTGATATAAAGTATGATGTCAATAGAATGCCAATACAAAGAAGGTAAAGAACATAAAAATAATAGAGCCTGATCCTCATAATCAATTTTCATATCAATATTTTTCAATTTCAAAATAGTTCTATTAAATTCATTAAGATGATTTTGAATATGTGCATCTTTTAACAAAGTGTATACAAATACTACTTTAGATAGGGTGGATCGGTAAGCAATTTGATCATGTACAAATTCTTCAACTTAAGTCACAACCCATCAATGAAAGTGTCACTAGCAACCTCTCAAAGAACATCATCTAAAAATGACAATAATGTTGTACTTCATGCCTGATCCAAAAGTTTATCTTTCTCTTCATCAGACAATCTAGCCAATAAGGCCTCCTTGCTTTTCAATTGAAAAATAAATAATTGTTCCACAATCCAAAAAAATTGGAATTCAAATGCTCAAATAACTTCTCAAATGCAAACCCAAATAGCCTCAAATTTTACAAACCAATAACCAATAACTTTGATGCCATTTTGTTATGCCCACAATTATTAAATAATAAATTTAGGCAAAATAAAATTAATAGAAAATAAAATGGGACATCAAAAATTTACATTGTTTGGTTAGAAAGGTTTCAACCTACATCCACCAACTATGACATAAACAAATTCTACTATCAACCAAAGGAGAATACAAAAGAGTTGGATAAACTCTCATAAATCCAAACCCCACATACACCAATATCCTCTCTCACTCCAAAAATAAAAAAGAAAAAATAGAAAAATAATATTTTTTTCATAATTTCGAAAGAAACAAAATAACAAAAAAAAAAAAGCTTCTCCAAATTCCTTCACTAGAGCTAAAAACCTAGAGAGAGGCAGTATATAAATGGCAGCTACATCTATTGAAAAAAGCAACATATAAATATATATTTAAAGGGTCACATTATGGGCTTGAGCTTTTAAGCCGCACCCACACATGTCACAACTCACATTCTACTTATTTCAATAGAATGTAGAAAAAATACTTTACAGGACACATGTGGGATGTATGTCGCTCACTATGGTAAGCATGCAAGCTAATAACATAAAATATTTTTGCATGGAGGAGTGTATGTATATAGAGTCTTATAGACATAATTAGTCTTTTACCAGATTGACCAAGTAATATCAAACTAACATTCCATGTTGCCTCTTGAACTATACACCTTATAATAATAAACGACACGAAAATGTGATAAATATTAAATCTATCATATCGCTAACCAAATTTTTAATTTCAAATCATTAATCAAGAGGCCACCCATGTCACTTATCATGCTACTATATAGACACATGTATATTATATTACCTCTCTTATGAACAATTTAAGTTCTTTATTAGTAATTAAATTGGTTTAAAGTTGAAATTTAAAAATGTATTTGGGATTTGTATAAGTCTATACCAAATTTATTTTACTCTTATAAAATCTTAATATTTCTCTAAATTCATATACTATATAAATACAATTTTAAATCTTATACTAAAAGTAGTTCAATGGCTAATAATTAGACTAGTATATGGTGCATGATGTTAATTATTTTCATTGTTTTAACAACAAATTAATAGCTAGGATCAGGGGCATGTGAGAGAGCACATAATTAACTTTTGCTAAGCCAAGGCTAGGTGCTAACATGAGGAGAGATGTTGAGAGAATTTGTGAAAGATGTTTGAAGTGCCGAAAAACAAAATCAACATTGAAGCCGCATGGATTGTACAAGCCTTTGCCGATTCCTACCTATCCTTAGATAGATTTGTCTATGGATTTTATTCTTGGTTTGCCTAGGTCAAGGACAGGTAAGGATTTAATATTTGTTGTAGTAGATAGGTTTTCTAAGATGGCACATTTTATTGCATGTAATAAAACTGATGATGCATCTAATGTTGCTAATTTATTTTTCAAGGAAATTGTGAGATTGCATGGAATGCCAAGAACTATTGTTTTGGATAGGGATGCTAAGTTCTTAAGTTATTTTTGAAAAACTTTGTGGGCTAAGTTAGGTATTAAGATTTTATTTTCAACTACTTGCCAACCAGAAACAGATGGGCAAAATGAAGTTGTGAATAGAACCTTGTCCGCTTTGTTACGTGCTTTAATTAGTAGAAATTTGAGAACTTTGGAAGAATGTTTGCCACATGTTGAATTTGCTTATAATAGGTTTTTACATTCAGTTCCTAATATACACCATTTGAAATTGTTTATAGTTTTAATCCTTTGACTCTATTAGATCTAACACCTTTACCTTTGAGCGAGCATGCTAATCTAGATGGAAGACAAAAAGCTAATTTTGTAAAACAGATTCATTAGAAGACAAAGGCAAATATTAAGAGGAGGACCGAGCAATATGCAAAGGTGGCTAATCAAGGCCGAAAACCAATGGTCTTTGAACCTGGAGATTGGGTGTGGCTGCATTTGAGGAAAGAAAGATTTCCCGAACAAAGGAAATCAAAACTCATGCCGAGGGGAGATGGACCTTTTCAAGTTTTGGAAAGGATAAATGACAATGCCTACAAACTTGATCTATCGGGTGAGTATAATGTTAGTGCTACCTTCAATGTTGCTGATTTGTCTCCTTTTACAGCAGGTGATGACTTTGATTTGAGGGAAAATCCTTTCAAGAGGAGGGGAATGATGCGAATCCGCCAGAGACTATTCAATCGACAACCCGCTGGGGTGCTGATCCAATACAGATGAAGGTGGGGCCGATCACTAGAGCCCAAGCCAAGAAGTTCAAGGACAATCTTTCTGTCTTTATCCAAGGAATAAGACATAATCAAGAGGTTTTGCCCATATTTAAAGAACCAAGGTCTGTTTTACTCATACAAGCAATAAAAGCCAAAACGGGCCCGGGTGACATTTTTTAGTGCCAATATGGAGGTCGGGTTGTATGAATTGGATCCCCATTCTTATGGGTTCAATTCATATGGTGGATGAGTCATATAAACCAGCCAAAGCAGCTTCAAAGCCGAACAACAAGGTGGTTTGCGCACAAGGGGAAGAAAGGCTGAAATTTACTGTATTCTTTGCTGACTTTACTGTATTTTATGGTATTAGCCTTTTCTCATATTTCTAAGCAAGGGCAACGTGAGGAACTTCATAATAAGCTTATTTGGGATTCCACAAAGACTATTGAAGCTGATTTGGAGTCCAATTAGGTCAAAGAAGGGTCATTATCAACCTAGCCGAAAATTACCATATTTAGTTTCCTAATTTGTTTTTACTTTTTGTTTTAGGAAACTATCTTTAATTTTGGATTTGTATTTATTTATTTATTGAACAAATAAGTTTAGGAAAGTTTTTATTTTATTATTTTGTTTGTAAATTAATTAATTCCTAATTGAAAATAAGGGAATTAATTAATTAGATTAGGAAAAGGAAAGATTTGGCCAAGCTAGAACTCTTCATTGTGTGGCTGGTTTTTCCTAGGGTTTTTAGGGTTTCTTTTGTTTCTTTCAAAGCCTATTTAAAGGCTTATTTTTCAATATGAATAGAACTTCAATTTTGATTGAGAAAATACTTGTGAGATTAATTATCTCTTTGTTCTTTGAGAACACCTAAAACACCATTAGAGAATTGGTTGTTTTAGCTTGACTTATCAATAGGTTTTCCATCCCCTATTGTGGCGTCTACATTATACTAAGGTTTCTAACCACAGGTTGGTTAGGAGTTGAGGTCAATTCCATTAGAACTTAAACTTAATTAAGATTCGGGCTAATATAATACGGGTTTAGGAGTAGGTCGTCCTAGGTTCGTATCACCGCATATAAGAAATAATAGCTCTTTGGCTCCATTAAAATAAGTTGTTATTTAGTGATACATACCTTAAACATCATGAGCAGCGATATCATCCTATCCAGGGGTCAAGCCCATTCCTCTTTCAAATGAATCAAACCTTTGATTCAGTGCATATGATACAATATCAAATTTCTTTTTCATCTCAGCCATCCTTACTTCCAAATCTTCATTCTTTCTCCTTATTTGCTCTTCCCTTTCTCTAGCTATTTCCTCTCTTTCTCTTGCATCTTCCTCTCTCTTTTTTAGTTTCTTCAAGGTCCCTTTCTAGTTGAGCATAATACATACGTGACTTAGTGGACTTGAATTTTGAACCAATGCTCATATCATGTATGTATCAAGATTTTGGAGATAAAACAATATCAAATATGACTTCCACTAATAGTTTAAAGTATTCATCATGTGCATCTCAAGTTGCAATTAGTTTTTCCTATACCCATAGGATAAAAAGTATCATAATAATTCATTCCTTTTTTATGAAAATGTATTTAACATGTACCAAATTCTTACCTAGACCTTTTTTGATCTCTAATTCACTCATTTGTGGTTCTTCATGCTGAAGTGCATTGCATACCACAAATCAAACGTAGCAAATGCATGCATACTTTCCGGGTCATCCTATGAAAAAATGGACACTTAATGTTATTATGTACACCTTGTGCGTACAATTTTTATTATGCTCATATGGATGTAAAAATTAAAGTGTACCTGAGTTATAGATTCATGAATTATCCTTGCGAATGACTTATTCCCAGCACAATAATTTGTTTCGTCAGCTTCTTTGTCTTTCTTGTCGATATTGCTTCTTTTTTGAAATTTCGTTGGCAACTTAATATGTATTCAATTTGTATAATTAGCTTTATTTTTTAACCATTCCAAATATATTAGTGAGTTTAAACATATATTAAAATAAGTCTTCATATTAATTAACAAAATATGACATTCTACAATTGTTTGTTGGTTTTCATATACTAAATTTATTAGAACATGTTATTGCACTGGTGCTGGTTGTAACCTTACCTTAAACTCTCATATTTATATTTTAAGTTTAACATGTAAGTGCAAGTATACAAATCAATATTTCTCATGTAACATGCATAAATATATTACCACGTATTCAACATTTGTCAACTATATAGGTCTTGCTAACCTAAAAATCTCTAATTTGATTCGTTCAATGTAATACTTCCATTTATCCTCTGTTATAACATGGGAATAGTTTTACAATGCCTCCTCTTCTATTGCGATCTCATAGTGAACTGTTAATCTATACCCAATTTTTAAATGTCCTCCTTATTTTTAGCAAGAAGGGCAATTTGGGTATGTGCTTCCATTCCAAAGTCAAAAGAATTCTAAATAGTCAATCATATATTTTATTTTCAAACAACTTAAAGTTGGTTTCAACGTTGTGTAAATTGGTTAATAGATAAATATAGCATTCGAACTTAGGAAACTAAATGGTTTTTTGTATGAAAAATTACATTCACCTGAAGTCATTTGAGCATGGTATCCATTGTTGGTTTGTCAATTTCTTTCCATTCTTTGAAGTGAGTTGGTACAATATCTCTAACTACCTATCCAATCTCTGTTATTAGTTTTTACGAAAAATCACCAACAAATCATATCGCATGCTTGTTGGGATATTTACCAATAAATTGACATGCCAAAGCTTATATATGAGACTCAGAAAGAAACTACCAAAAAAAAAATAGAGATTGGTTTATGGCTACGTATAAACAAAAGTGGAAAATAAAACTATAGAAAAAATACATGAATGACAAAAGTATATACATTATGGCAATGTATGAACAGTTAAACACATAATTATTATGGAAATGAAAATTCCAATACATGATTGGGATGGATAGGCTTCAATGAATTAGTTATTTATCTATAATAATATATCCTACTTAACAAATAAAGAAGCCAAATAATTAAATTCAATTATCAGATTAGCTGATGACACCTACTATAAATAAGCAAGTGGCCCAACAATAGTTAAACAAATGAGTTAGGCAACTCAAATATAACTGTAAAGCATTTGTACATGTAACATGCATAAAAATATGCATTACCATATAACTATCAAAGACATAAGTAGTGAAAAGAAAAATAGTAAGGACACTTTGTACATGGGCTATTTTCATATAAGCTGAATCACGAACATGTTGTAGAGAAATCATAACATAGTACTAACAAAATGATTGCTCCATCATTGTTCAATAGTTACATATATAATTGATAGGCTAATGAGAAGCCATAATATTCCTTCCTCAGTTAGAAAGAGTTTGGAAGCCATAATATTCCTTCCTTAGTTAAAAAGAGCTGCACGTGTAAGAGGGAAACATATATTAGGACAAAAAGAGACAAACTTTGCTCCCATCAACACTTCCACAGGAAGACAAAGATTAGAGCTTAATGAGGGAAAAAAAATTACTAAAAGAGCAAAGTTGATGCTTCAACTATTGCTATCAAATAATGAATGGTACATAAAGCATACGACCATAGATAAAGTATTTCTCAAATCCATACGAGAAAAAAAAATGTAGAGATGAAAATGGACATGCATAGGGATGTGAATCCAACAAAATCCAATAGGGTTCACATAGTAATAATCTCAAAGCTTTTTAAATAGCAAGCATAACTTAATACAATGAAGCAAATATGGCTATATTGTATATATTCATCATGAGACAATTAATAGTAGCAAATTATTTTGAAACTCTTGTAAATCACGATGAAAAAGCTAAATATGTAGAACATAAGATGCATTAAATCTTTTCGCAAGTTCAACACATTGGCTTTGTGAAGTGCAAATCGTACAATGAATATTACATGAACTAGCTATGTTTATGATCATATTGGAAATCCAAAGTTAATTCATTTCTAATTTTTAGTTATCTAAATAGTAAGAAAAAAAAAATTCTAACTAAAGTTTGATTGTGGAAGGAAAATATGCCAATATATTATATAAATTATATAGTAATGATAATGACATCAAGTGATTGATCAGTAATTGGATTGACAGTAAAATGGTCATAAAAAGGTCTTAGAATTTTCTAGCATATGTTGAGTATGAAACCACCACATACATTTTCTCTCTATCTTATCAATATATATATATATATATATATATATTGTATGTTATTCTTTCTTGTTGTCCGGTAAAATATGATTTAGGGCCACAAACAAAGTAAAAAGTAAGGTAGAAAATGAATGAAAATGCAAGTCAAAAAGAAAATCTGAAATATACATTTGGAAAATTCTATGGTTGATATAATATTCAACAATTATTATACACAAAAGTTGTTTTGAAAGCTTATATACAGCATAATAAACAAGCTATAATAATAAGATTAATTACCCAAAATAAATAAATAAATATAAGCTACACAACCAAGCTAACAACACACAAATATACTAAGCAATAATACAATGGCATAAAACACTTTAATAAACCAACTGACATGCCAATAGAACTAACGTTAGAGTCCAATAAAAAATAAAAATAAAATGAACAAAAAACAACAATATTTAAAATCCAAATTTGTTTATAGATGTATATAAGAAGGTTTTGATTGAGCCAGCTCGAAGTCAATTGTACAGTTAATCTATTTATTTCAAATTAAAATCCAACAATATAGATATTGATTTAGATTTTTTTTTTAATGAATTTGACCAATTCATGCACAATTTTCGAACTACCAACTACATTTCAAATGGGGAGAAATGAAATATATATATATATATATATGTATGTATGTATATATAAATAAGAAGCACATCTGGTGAACATAAAAGAGAAACCATATCAAAGAGAGATGAAGATCACTACTAGAATCGCGTTGATAACTGACGCAATAAATGCGTCGCACAAAATAAATAACGACGTATCGCACGGTGTCGTCTAACGTCTTGTCGCTAAATCTATAAGACAACAAGCGACGCATTATAAGAGTCGCCTATCTTTGAGTTTTTAGCGACTCATATTTACTTTTAGCGACGCATTAATAGAGTCGCCTATTTAGCGACGCATTATTAGAGTCGCCTATTTAGCGACGCATTAAAAGAGTTTACTATTTAGCGATGCATTCGTAGAGTCGTCTATTTAGAGACGCATTAATAAAGTGACTATTTAGCGACGCATTAATAGAGTCGCCTATTTAGCGATGCATAATAGAGTTGACTATTTAGCGACGCATTAGTAGAATTGCCTATTTAGAGACGCATTAATAGAGTCGCCTATTTAACGACGGATCGACACTTTTAGCGACGCATTATTTCTTAATGCGTCGCCCCTTCTTTTATTTTTTAATTTTTTTAAATTTTGTGAAAAGTGATTAAAATAATTAAAATACAAAAAAATGAAAACTAGCTTCATCCAAAATAAATAGAATACAAAAATTTTAAATAAATATTTTGTCATAACAAATTAATTATCAAATAAATTAAATATCATCTCATTGATATATTTTTACATAATTTGCAAGCTATTGTATTTTTCATAACAAATTTAATATTAATTAAACTTCCATGAATGCATATTCATTGAGATGGAAGTTGACCTCTTGTTGACGATATTACTGTTGGGGTGAGAAGGTTATGACCAAGAGCAAGCCAGCTTGAAGTGTTAGCAACAAGCAAGCTTTTGGTGATGCTCTTGGGAATGGTTGTGTGTGAGTTGTGTTTTTAGGTTTTGGTTATGGTGTTTTCTGGTTTTTAGGGTTCCTAGAATGTTCTAAGGTGTTGAAGAAGAGATAAGAAGAAGAGGAACACGTTGGCTTTTTGAAAATAAGGCTTAGATGTATAGCCATTTCATTCATTTTACAATATAAGCTTGAAATTACAACTAGTTCACACATGCCACGCATGTGAGCTTACAAAATGAGTAAAGTATTTGAAATTTAAAAAGTAAAATGGTCAACACCTAACTTTTCATACACAAAAGAGTCAAAAACCAGCTGCAACATGTCTATTCCAAATATAGAAAAAAGTGGCACATGGTTTGAACTAAGTTCCTATTGTTTAACTAGTTTGGGTAAACAACCAAACTAGTTTCACCTACTTAGTTCCCCTTTGTATCTGCTTATGAAACTTGGTTTGAAGCATCCTTGGTCATCAATAAATATTGTTCCAAGAGCTAGGAAAGTTCTGGAACCGGATCATGGGCCAAACAGCTCCAAAGCTGACCCATACTCTGCATACTGGGCCCATCAGATACAGCAATCTGTTTGGAATAGGAAATGGACTTTCCCATGTCATTTGAACCTGAAATTTGAACCATAGTCTTCTGTATATGTCTATAGACATCCCTCAAAATGTCAGCCCAAAACTCCATTTGGAACCTGAGATATAAGATAAATAGTGGAACTATGTTGCTGGAAATTATGAATCCAGCACCATAGGCATTTCAAGCATAACATTCCTACTCTTTTGTGCATAATTTTGCCTATACTTTTGCATACATAACTTAGGCACAAAACATTATCAAAATATACCTTGCATAAATTAAAACATACAAAAAAAATATAAACTCATAAAAGGAAAGGATTTGATACCAAGGTGTGCATGCTAGCCCGTGACATGCACCATCAAGTGGCAAAATTGCCACACTTCAACACTCCTCCTTGGCAATTTTGTATGAGACGTTGAGAAGTCCTCTCAATATCTCAAATCTCTTCTTTCCCAATGGCTTGGTGAAAATATCCGCCAAGTTCTCCTCGGAAGTCACATACTCCAACTCCACTTCACCACTTGCTTCAAATTCCCTTAAGGAATGATACTTGACCGGTATGTGCTTGGTCCTCCCATGTTGGACTGGATTTTGTGCAATTGCTATTGCTGAAGTATTGTCACACAATATCACCGTGGCTTCCTCTTGCTTCAAGCTCAAGTCCTCCAATAATTTCCTAAGCCAAACACCTTGATTAGCACAACTTGAGCAAGCAATATACTCGGCTTCCGCGGTGCTTTGTGCAACGGTTTGTTGCTTCTTGGAATTCCATGAGAAAGGACCATTTCCAAGAGTGTAAATGTAGCCCGATGTGCTCTTGCTATCATCCAAAGAACCAGCCCAATCACTATCACTATAACCAAGCAAACCTTCATTCATGCCATCCTTGTACCATATACCAAAATCACTAGTACCTTTCAAATACCTTAGGATTCTTTTTGCACAACTAAGATGATTTTGTGATGGACTATGCATAAATCTTGACAAAACAGCCACACTAAACATGATATCCGGTCTAGTAGAGCATACATATAAAAGGCTACCAATTAAACTTCTATAGATGGAAGGATTTACCTTTGGAGAATCATCATCCTTCACCAACTTGGTGCCTTCATTCATAGGTGTGGCAACGCTATTACAATCCTCCATGTCAAACTTCTTGAGCAACTCCTTCACATAGCTTTCTTGAGATATGAAGATGCCCTTGGATGATTGGACAACTTCAATTCCAAGAAAGTATTTCATCTCTCCAAGGCTAGACATCTCAAAGTTCAATTCTAGCTCACTTTTGAAATTGCTCACTTCTTTCTCATTACCACCGGTCACTAGGAGGTCATCAACATAAAGAGACACCAACACCATGCAACCGTGAGTCCTAATATACAATGTAGGCTCATTAGGACTCCTCCTAAATCCATGCTTTGTCAAAAAACCATCTATCTTGGCATACCATGCCCTAGGAGCTTGTTTAAGGCCATACAAGGCCTTGTGTAGCTTGTATACCTTCTCTTCACTTCCTTTCTTCACAAAACCTTCGGGTTGCACAACATAGACCTCCTCCTTCAATATTCCATTCAAGAAGGCTGACTTCACATCAAGGTGATATACTTTCCAAGACTTTTGTGCCGAAATTGCAAGGAGAAGCCTTATGGTTTCCATCCTTGCAACCGGTGCAAAAGTCTCTCCATAATCCACACCGGCTTGTTGTGCATATCCTTTGACAACAAGCCTTGCCTTGTGCTTATTTATGGACCCATCCGGATTGTACTTGGTCCTAAAGATCCACTTCACCCCAATAGCATTCTTTCCCTTCGGTTTTGTTACCAAGCTCCAAGTGTCATTCTTGTTTATCACATCGATTTCATCTTGCATGGCTTGTCTCCACTCTTTTCTTGCCATAGCCTCATGGACATTGATTGGATCACTCAATGCCACATTACACCTTTCATAAATCTCATTAAGAGGTCTTGTGCCTCTCACACCATCACCAATCTCCAAATCAAACCCTATGAAGATTTCTAGCTCATTCTCATCATATTCATCATCATGGGCAGCACCTTCATCATTTCCTTGTTCCTCGTCATTATCATGAGCTTCAAGCCGATTGTCTTCATCCATACTAGCCAGCTCCTCCTTACCACAAACCCATTTAGCTTCCTCATCAACTTTCACATCTCTACTTATCACAAGTTTCTTGGTTTCCAAGTTATACACTCTATATCCCTTGGTCACATCACTATAGCCAATCAAGACACCAACTTGTGACCTTTCATCAAGTTTTCCTCTCTTCTCTTGTGGTACTAGGATGTAACAAATGCTTCCAAATACCCTTAGATGATCAAGATAAGGCTTATATCCAAACCAAAGCTCAAATGGGGTTTTACTCCTCAAAGACTTGGAGTAAAGCCTATTTTGGATGTAGATGGATGTATTAACTCCTTCGGCCCAAAACTTCTTTGGCAAGCCACTTTCAAACAACAAACATCTAGCCATCTCCATGATGGTACGGTTCTTCCTTTCACATACACCATTTTGTTGTGGTGTGTATGGTGTAGTAAATTGATGAACTATACCATGATCCTTACAAAGTTGTTTGAAAGCCTCACTTGTGTATTCCCCACCATTGTCCGTCCTTAACACCTTTATAGTGCAACCGGATTGATTTTGCACTAACTTCATAAATTCTACAAACTTCTCCAAAGCTTGTGATTTTCTTTCAAGGAAATACACCCAACACATTCTTGAGTAATCATCAATTAAAGTTATGAAATACTTGCTGCCATTTAAGGATGGAACACTCATAGGACCACAAATATCCGAGTGTATAAGTCCTAGCTTCTCCTTTGATCTCCAAGAATAAGATTGAAATGCTAGCCTAGTATGCTTTCTTTTTTGACACACTTCACACACATGTTCTTGCTTCTCCACCAATGGCATGTCTCTAACAAGTTCATGTGTGCCTACCAATGACTTAAAGCTAGCATGGCCTAGTCTTTTATGCCAAAGTTGAGAGGTGTTCTCAACTTTGGTGTTCAATGCAACCGATGCACCATTTTCATCCATATTCAACCTAAAATTCTTGTTCTTCATTCCAACACACATTAATTCATTTCCATGTGGATCAACTATAGTGCATGTCATGTTTGAGAAGTGTAATGCATATTTGTTCTCAAGCATTTGACCTACACTAAGTAAGTTCTCACATAAAGAAGGTACATAGAGAACATCATGGATAGTTTTGATACCTTTGGTGGTGTGTATCACCACATCTCCTTTGCCTTTCACTTCCATCAAGGCTCCATTTCCAATTTTGACTTTGTTGTGGCTGCTCCTATCCAAGTTTGTGAACCACTCATGCTTGTGAGACATATGGTGTGTTGCTCCACTATCAATGATCCATCCTTCATCATTCTTGATGCTACTAAAACAAGTAGCAACAAACAACTCTTCGGATTCACTATCACTTGCATTATCTTTAGCAACATTTGCTTGTTGCTTATCTTTCTTGTTTGCCTTGCATACTCTCTCCACATGACCCTTTTGTTGGCATTTATGGCAAAATGCATCCGGCCTCCACCAACACCCTCTTGGATGATGACCTTTCTTCTTGCAATGGTGACAAGGTTCATAGGACTTCCTCTCGGGTTTGCTAGTTTCACCTTTCTCCTTTATGACCTTAAGCTTGTTCTTCTTTTGATTTTGTGTCTTTTGATGTTGTTTAGACACAAATGCAGCCTCCATTGATTCTTCATGTCTAATTCTCCTCCTTTGCTCCGTAGCTTGCAAGGCATTCACCAACTCGGTCAAGGAAATTTCATTTAGGTTCCTTGACTCCTCCAATGAAGATATCTTAGCTTCAAACCTCTCGGGCAAGGAGACCAACACCTTCTCCATAATCCTTTGGTCACTTAACCTTTCACCGAGCACCCTAATTTGATTCACCACATTAAGAAGCCTTGTGGTGAACTCCTTAACCGTTTCTTTGTCTTTCATCTTGATAGTCTCAAACTCCCTCCTTAGGTTAAGGATTTGCATTTGCCTTGTCCTTGCACTCCCTTGGAACTCATCTTGAAGTTTGTCCCAAGCTTCTTTGGCACTCTCACATGCCATTATCCTTGTGAAAATGGTATCACTAATACAAGAATGAATGGCGGTGAGAGCCTTGAAACCTTTAGCCAATTCCTCCTCATGGTGCTTGATTTGGTTGACCGTTGCCCCTTGTCTCAAAGGCTCGGGTTCTTGGGGATTTATGGTGACCTCCCAAAGACCATAAGGCTTCAAGTAGGCTTGCATCTTGATACTCCAAATGTTGTAGTTCTCCCCATTGAAGATAGGAGGAGAAGGAGTTGAAAAACTTGAAGAAGCCATGTGAATGTTGCTTTCTAGTATGAAGGAATATGAAAATATATTTGTGCTTTCAAGTATCTCTTCACTCTCAAGGAACGAACCAGCCCAAAAACCTCACAAATCTCACAAAAATGTGCCTAGCTCTGATACCACTTTGTGGGGTGAGAAGGTTATGACCAAGAGCAAGCCAGCTTGAAGTGTTAGCAACAAGCAAGCTTTTGGTGATGCTCTTGGGAATGGTTGTGTGTGAGTTGTGTTTTTAGGTTTTGGTTATGGTGTTTTCTGGTTTTTAGGGTTCCTAGAGTGTTCTAAGGTGTTGAAGAAGAGATAAGAAGAAGAGGAATACGTTGGCTTTTTGAAAATAAGGCTTAGATGTATAGCCATTTCATTCATTTTACAATATAAGCTTGAAATTACAACTAGTTCACACATGCCAAGCATGTGAGCTTACAAAATGAGTAAAGTATTTGAAATTTAAAAAGTAAAATGGTCAACACCTAACTTTTCATACACAAAAGAGTCAAAAACCAGCTGCAACATGTCTATTCCAAATATAGAAAAAAGTGGCACATGGTTTGAACTAAGTTCCTATTGTTTAACTAGTTTGGGTAAACAACCAAACTAGTTTCACCTACTTAGTTCCCCTTTGTATCTGCTTATGAAACTTGGTTTGAAGCATCCTTGGTCATCAATAAATATTGTTCCAAGAGCTAGGAAAGTTCTGGAACCGGATCATGGGCCAAACAGCTCCAAAGCTGACCCATACTCTGCATACTGGGCCCATCAGATACAGCAATCTGTTTGGAATAGAAAATGGACTTTCCCATGTCATTTGAACCTGAAATTTGAACCATAGTCTTCTGTATATGTCTATAGACATCCCTCAAAATGTCAGCCCAAAACTCCATTTGGAACCTGAGATATAAGATAAATAGTGGAACTATGTTGCTGGAAATTATGAATCCAGCACCATAGGCATTTCAAGCATAACATTCCTACTCTTTTGTGCATAATTTTGCCTATACTTTTGCATACATAACTTAGGCACAAAACATTATCAAAATATACCTTGCATAAATTAAAAACATACAAAAAAAAATATAAACTCATAAAAGGAAAAGATTTGATACCAAGGTGTGCATGCTAGCCCGTGACATGCACCATCAAGTGGCAAAATTGCCACACTTCAACAATTACATCCTCATACTGCATATGGAAACATTAAAAAAGTTATTAGCACTTATGCAAAATAAATAAAATATTAATCATTATTAAATTTGTAATTTAGTATAAATGAAAATTTTAAAAATATTACCATTGTTCTTAAGATTTGACGAATCACATTTCTCCCCTCACAGTCATTACAAACATAGTCACTCTCACATTCATCCTCATTATCATTTTCATCGACACTTGGCAACTATATGACAAATGGATTGTGAGCCATCTTTTGTATCTCCAAGAACATCTTCTTCAACAACCGTACGATGTTGTGGTGAAGTTAAAACAATAGACCATCTTGATTCAAGTTAATCTTCAACACAAAATACTTGTTGAAGTTAGCAAAATAATGTCAAGCAATATCACAAACATAATTTCTAAAAAAGCAAGATTAATAAAACCACCCAATGAACCTAAGCTGCAGTTAAAATGAAAAAAAAAAAAAAAAAAACAACCCACCTCATGTCAAGAAAAAAGAAACTCACCTAAACGATGGAGATAAAGAAAAAAGAAAACCAAAAAATCAAGAGGGCGACAAAGAGAAATCTAGCTTCTCGGAGAAATGAAACCTGGAATATCTCACTCTTCAAGTCTCTCTTAGATTGCTTCCAAATCTAATATCGATTAGGTGGTGTACTTGATGTAGTTTTAAAAAAGAAAAAATGGATTTAAAGGAGCGCGTAAAAATTTAAAAACGCGCCAAAAATTTTCAAAAAATGGCAAGAACGCGCCTTTTCTCCCAATTGCATTTTTTTTCTTTGATTAATATTTTTATTTTTCAACTACAAATAAAAACTGAAAATATTTCTTAAAAATGCGAAGCAAAATATCGAAGATTGCTGTTTATTTTTCTGTTTTTCAAGTACATGCCTTTATTCTTTATAAAATTTGCATGTCTTTCAAAATTTTTGTTTTTGTTAATTGAGAGAATAGGCGACGTATTCTCTTCAAGAAGGATCGCCTGTTCTTGAATTTTGGGATCAAGCGACGTATTATGGTTGAAAAGCGTCGCCTATTTCATTTTTTTTATATTTTCTTTATAATCTTTAAATAATTTTTTAATTGTTCATCTACAAATATATTCATGTAGCAATCCAATGAAAATAAATTCCATTAATCTAAAAATAGAAAATAGTTTTGTCAATGCTCTTCTCAGTTATACATATATGTGTATAGAGGAGACAAAATATCTCAAGACCTAATTTGAGATAGGGTACCGAATATAGAATTCTAATTTAACAATCATTTATTGACCAATTTATCTAGATAAGTATGTTAAATGAGCTTAACTTTCATGTGTTTGTAGTCATTGATAGTTTACTTGTTTTTATAAATTGAAACTCTATTAAATTGCTTTTTCTTAAAAAAAAATAAAAAATAATTGAAGGAACAGGCGACGCAATTCCATTAAAACACGTCGCCTATTCCATTTTCTTTTTTTAATCTTTAATTAGTTTTGTTGATTGGTCATCTACAACTTAAAAAAAAAAAAACATATTTACAAAACTAAAAAATTCCTAAAAATAACTTTCAAATTGAAAAAAAAGTTAAAAATTGGATGGGTGAAACGGCGACGCAGTTGTTTACAAATGCGTCGCCTTTTAGTCTATTTAGCGACTATACTAGCTAGTTCTTATTGTATTATTTGGCCTGGTGGTGTGGTGATTTCTTGAGAGTGTAGGAGGTCTTGCGTTCAATTCTTGTTATGGCCCTATTTTGATTTTATTTTTTTTAAATGTTTAAACAAAAAAATTGAAAAAAAAAAAAAAAGAACAGGCGACACATTTGTTGAAGAATGCATCGTCTGTTCTTGTATTTGGCGACGCATTGTTTGAATAATGGGTCGCCTAACACTATGTTAATCCATTTTTGCGGTATCAGTACATATAAGTCATTTGGCCTGGTGGTGTGGTGATTTCTTGAAAGTGTAGGAGGTCTTGAGTTCAATTCTTGTTATGGTCCTATTTTGATTTTATTATTTTTTTTAAATGTTTAAGCAAAAAAATTGAAAAAAAAAAAAAAGAATAGGCGACTTATTTATTTTGATTTTATTTTTTTTAAATGTTTAAGCAAAACAATTGAAAAAAAAAAAAAGAACAGGCGACTTATTTGTTGAAGAATGCGACGCCTGTTCATATATTTGGCGACGCATTGTTTGAATAATGCGTCGCCTAACACTATATTAACCAATTTTTGCTGTATTAGTACATATAAGTGATTTGGCCTAGTGGTGTGGTAATTTCTTGAGAGTGTAGGAGTTCCTGTGTTTAATTCTTGTTATGGTCCTATTTTGATTTTATTTATTTTTAAACGTTTAAACAAAAAAATTGAAAAAAAAAACGAACAGGCGACGCATTTGTTGAGGAATGCGTCGCCTGTTCTTGTATTTGGCGACGCATTGTTTCAATAATGCGTCGCCTAACACTATATTAGCCAATTTTTGCTGTATTAGTACATATAAGTAATTTGGCCTAGTGGTGTGGTGATTTCTTGAGAGTGTAGGAGGTCCTGGGTTCAATTCTTGTTATGGTCCTATTTTGATTTTATTTTTTTTAAATGTTTAAACAAAAAAATTAAAAAAAAAAAAAGAACAGGCGACGCATTCCTCAAATGCGTCGCCTGTTCTTGTATTTGGCGACACATTGTTTCAATAATGCATCGCCTAACACTATATTAGCCAATTTTTGCTGTATTAGTACATATAAGTGATTTGGCCTAGTGGTGTGGTGATTTCTTGAGGGTGTGGTGATTTCTTGAGAGTGTAGGAGGTCCTGGGTTCAATTCTTGTTATGGTCCTATTTTGATTTTATTTTTTTTTAAATGTTTAAACGAAAAAATTGAAAAAAAAAAAAAAAGAACAGGCGGCGCATTTGTTGAGGAATGCGATGCGGCGCCTGTTCTTGTATTTGGCGACGCATTGTTTCAATAATGCATCGCCTAACACTATATTAGCTAATTTTTGCTGTATTAGTACATATAAGTGATTTGGACTAGTGGTGTGGTGATTTCTTGAGAGTGTAGGAGGTCCTGGGTTCAATTCTTGTTATGGTCCTATTTTGATTTTTTTTTTTAAATGTTTAAACAAAAAAATTGAAAAAAAAAAAAAGAACAGGCGACGCATTTGTTGAGGAATGCGTCTGTTCTTGTATTTGGCGACGCATTGTTTCAATAATATGTCGCCTAACACTATATTAGCTAATTTTTGCTGTATTAGTACATATAAGTGATTTGGTCTAGTGGTGTGGTGATTTCTTGAGAGTGTAGAAAGTCCTGGGTTCAATTCTTGTTATTGTCCTATTTTGATTTTATTTTTTTTTAAATGTTTAAACAAAAAAATTGAAAAAAAAAAAAAAGAACAGGCGACGCATTGTTTCAATAATGCGTCGCCTAACACTATATTAGCCAATTGTTGCTGTATTAGTACATATAAGTGATTTGGCCTAGTGGTATGGTGATTTCTTGAGAGTGTAGGAGGTCTTGAGTTCAATTCTTGTTATTGTCCTATTTTGATTTTATTTTTTTTTAAATGTTTAAACAAAAAAATTGAAAAAAAAAAAAAGAACAGGCGACGCATTTGTTGAGGAATGCGTCTATTCTTGTATTTGGCGACGCATTGTTTCAATAATGCGTCGCCTAACACTATATTAGCCAATTTTTGCTGTATTAGTACATATAAGTGATTTTGCCTAGTGGTGTGGTGATTTCTTGAAAGTGTAGGAGGTCTTTGGTTCAATTCTTGTTATGGTCCTATTTTGATTTTATTTTTTTTAAATGTTTAAACAAAAAAATTGAAAAAAAAAAAAAAAGAACAGGCGACGCATTTGTTGAGGAATGCGTCGCCTGTTCTTGTATTTGGCGACGCATTGTTTCAATAATGCGTCGCCTAACACTATATTAGCCGATTTTTGCTGTATTAGTACATATAAGTGATTTGGCCTAGTGGTGTGGTGATTTCTTGAGACTGTAGGAGGTCCTGGTTTCAATTCTTGTTATGGTCCTATTTTGATTTTATTTTTTTTAAATGTTTAAACAAAAAAATTGAAAAAAAAAAAAAAAGAACAGGCGACGCATTTGTTGAGGAATGTGTTGCCTGTTCTTGTATTTGGCGACGCATTGTTTCAATAATGCGTCGCCTAACACTATATTAACCAATTTTTGCTGTATTACTATAAGTTATTTGGCCTAGTGGTGTGGTGATTTCTTGAGAATGTAGGAAGTTCTGGGTTCAAGTCTTGTTATGGTCCTATTTTGATTTTATTTTTTTTTAAATGTTTGAATAAAAAAATTGAAAAAAAAAGAATAGGCGATGCATTTGTTGAATAATGCGTCGCCTGTTCATCTATTTGGTGACGCATTCTTTAAGTAATTCGTCGCCTAACATTATATTAAGCAGTTTTTGTTGTATTTGTACATACAAGATATTTGACTTGATGGTGTGGTGATTTCTTGAAAGTGTAAGAGGGTCTGAGTTCAATTCTTGTTATGGTCCTATTTTGATTTTATTAAAAAATCAAAAAAAAAAAATAGTGAAGAGAGAACAGGCGACGCACAATCTTATTGGGGCGTCGCCTGTTAACTATATATATATATATAATATATATATATATATATAAACCTCAGTTTTGGTGCACTAATATTTTTATTGATTGTTATTATTAAAATAAAATTAGATTGATTAAAAGATCTAAAAAAATTAAGTGAAAAGAGAACAGGCGACGCACAATCTTACTAGTGGGTCGCCTATTACACGTATAACAAAAAAGAAAAAAAAAAAAAACCAGCCTCAGTTATGTTGCTCTAATATCTTTATGGGTTATTTGTTGTTAAATTAAAATTAGATTAATTAAAAGAACTAAAAAAAAAGTGGAGGAGAGAACATGCGACGCACAATCTATATAGTACGTCGTATATTTATTGAATTTTTACTGACGCATTAACCTCAGAGTCGCGGTTTTGTTTTTTCAGATGTATTTGTTTCGTAGCGTCGCTAAATGAGTATCGCTAGATATCAATTTTCGCGTAGTGAGAATCTAAAAGGAAAATATAAAGATGAGATAGGAGGAGGGATTAGTATAGTGGTATCATTCATTACAGAAAAGCTAAACGAAGCTACATACTAAGGAATCCTAGTGACAGAGTTTCAATGTCAAGAACATGGTGCATTCAAAAACCCTTGAAGGAAAAAGATAAATAATCCTCAAAAATTATTCCACAGAACTTAAGGTTGCATTGTGAACTGATGGTGGTGAGACTATTTCATAAATAAGCAACAAAATCAGCCAACTCTCAAGTTCAACTCCCCTATTTTTGATGTAATATTCAAGATCGAAATAGATGTTTATCCATGTCTACCACTAGAATGGTAACTATTTTGTAGAATATGAAATATAAAAGAAGAACCCTTAAATTGATGAAATGGGTATCATGAAATTCCATTCAACAACATAAACCTAAATAAAAACCCATAATCTAAAGCACCAAAAACAATAACAATATGGAAAGACAAATCAAAACCTAGAAGATGAAAATAGAGAGAGCGGGAAGTATATCAAGAGCTATCAGGCTATTGGAAAACTTCGAGATGGCTTTCATAGATGCAGTATGGACAAGAATAATTCCATAACTGCAATCAGCCATATTGCACAAGTATGCAAAAGAACAAATGCAAAATGTTTCTCTTCTAAAGCCAAAATCTATGAGCGAGTGAACAGGAGCTAGATGAGTGTCAATTTCGGACAACAAACAGAAAAAGGGAAAACTCTCTGCAGATTTCCTTGGCCAAAAATGGATTTCAAATATAGTAGCTCCATGAAACGCAGCATTTTGGACAATAAAATTATGGCTGACAATTTTAATTTTTGTAGCTGTTAGATATTAGCAAGTCAAAACTAATACATTGAATAACTATTAAAAAATTTCATCACATTTTAGAAGTAAAACAAATAGATAAATATTGGTGTCAAACAAGACTTTGTCATTTATTGAAATATGAAATCAAAAAAGATGACAATGGTTATTTTTATGATGCATTAGTGATAAATTTATATTTATTAGTGAAACCTTCATATTTTATAGTGTGACATACCTATGTATGGACAAGTTTGCCAACAATATTCAGTGACTCATGTAATCTGTGCAAAATTGCTATCGATTTGCAAAATTCACCCCCCCCCAAAAAAAAAAAAAAAAAAAATGAGGTGAGCACATGATGATTTTAGTTCGTATTAGCTAGTCAACTCCCCAAATGCATGCACTGGTGCACATCAACAGGAAATTCATAATTTGGTCCATTTTTTGGTTGCTAAACACTGCAGAACTGTACTGCTCCTTAGAAAATGACCTTGATCATTTGCTAAGGACATATATATATTGGCTGTATCTGCTGATGTTGATATCAGATTGGGTAACGTGTCAAAATGGGACTAGAGGAAATTAAAGATTACAGAAGTTGTTGAATGATCAAGGGCTAACAACTAATCATTTCAGATAAATATATAGTTAAATATTATTCTAATTGGATGGATATGAATTGAAAAGAAGTCAATTCATGCATATCAAGTCATTTTCTCATCATGTTCTTGGAAAAAAACAAAATGGATGACTAGAAAGGTGTACATTGAAGAGAGTTAAAAGGGGTATATTTTCATTATTCATCTTCTCAAATAAAAAGGAATATACGTAGCGAGATTGAATTAAAATTATGCCAGTATTGGAAAAGAAATTCTCATCAAAATCTAGCACCTTCTGTCTCCTCAAGGCTCAAAGGCAAATTGAATGGAAATCGTTGGAGATACATATTGGGTGGGGTATGAAAAATGGTTGGTGTTCTCTTCCTTGGAATCAATTAGAGAAAAGGATGGAAAAAGAGCCATTGCCTTCCATTCCTTGCTAACGATAGAATATGCCCTTGTTCACTTCCAAGATTTCCACTGACTCAACGCATACACCAAACATTCTGCACATGAGGCTCCACCATGCTCTGGTGTCTTAGTCTCAAAGAAATCAGTGCAAGTGCCATGTCATCATATAGGTAAGCATATTGAAAATTTACATAAAAACAAAAAAAAATAAAAATAAAAAATTGTTATTTCTTACCATTAGCTAGTGACAATCACCAATAAAAATTTATATATGCTGACGAATCAATTTTTAAAGGGTATCTTTTTTAAATGTACAAAATCATCTTTTATCAAAGATTTTTTTTATTCTACTAAATATATATACCTATGTGATTAGATGTTTATCAATTTTTATTTAAATTTTAATATAAAAACAATAATAACTTTAGCACTTACCACATACTCCTCTCTTATTTAATAAAATAAAAAATTCCTTTATTAGAGAATTCGTGTATATATATAAATATAGAGTTAGTCTATTAACAAGTTACTATCATTTAACTGAACCAGGGATACTTAGCCATAAATGTTTATACTTAGATATATAATTGTTATCACAACTTAAATCCAAAATCTTACGTGAAATGTAAATAAATTTTATATAATAGCCAGTCAGTTCAAAGTATCAAATCCCACTGGCCACTATGGGGAAGAACAATGTACACAAAATCATAATACCTTATCATCTTCATGTATATTAAATAAAATATAATTGTCGAAGTGAGTTGCATTTCTTTCTTCTATTTAGATTCTATTAATTTTGTCCTTGATTGTTTAGACTTTTAGTGCATTTCCTTCTCACAACTTTATGAAATCTCCCTTGATATCTTTGTCTTTTTGTTTGAATCTCTCTCTCTCTCTCTCTCTCTCTCTCTCTCTCTCAAACGTTTTGCACAAGAAGTATAGTAAAATAAAACTAATGAATTTTATCAAAACATATGTCTATACACACTTGGTACATACACTGAAAGAGGCTGGAATTCATACATATCCTTCGTCCCCACAACCCTCCTGGGTGGAAAAGCTAGCCAAACTTTATTTGCAAGAATGTCCCGTCTGAATTTGCAATTTGTCCAATTTAATACGTTGTCAAACCTCATTGGACCAATAAATTTTTTTGGCAAATTAATAAGTGCCTCGATATTGAAGTGATTTCCAAATCAAAGGAACTTCTTCTCTTGAAGAAAAACCAAAAAAATAAAAAATAAAAATCCCATCTCTGAAAGAAGTACACTGGACACCATCATTTTGTGTCGCCCCAAAATCAAAGTTGATACGCGGAATATTTTAAAAAAATATGAGTTTTGGCTGTGGAGCACAAAACAAAAAGAGGAATTTAAAATGTGCAGATACACATATGGATCCCTTTTTGTTTATCTATACACCACTCCTTTGGAATAAAAATATATTTTTTACGTTCCAAAATAATCAAATAACTTCATCAGGCGGAACCCATATCTCATTTTACCTTGTTTGACATTGTGGCTCAGTCTGTATAGTATAGCCACATGATATATTAAACATATATGTCAAAAAGTCTCTGAAGATAATAATTTAATATTTGCTTTGCTATCTTTGCAAATTAAACCCAAGAATATCAAATAATTTTCACTTGAAATCTTAGCTTTAAGCTTTTTGGGTAAGAATTAATATCATGCCTTCCTTCCCCTTCCCCCCTCTTACAAATGTACGGCTGAAACATGAAGAGGTCTTCATTGTGTTTTATGAACCAATATATATATATATACAAATAATAATAAGCATATTTTACTATATTAAGAATTGAAGACCCAGGGGACAAGGAAAAGAGCAAGATGGACCAATGAATTTATTTATTAAATTAGATATTTTTAAGAAAAATGCTGAAAAGAACATAGAATAAAAAGCAGGTGAAGATTCTTATTTGGTTCGGAAAAGATTTATAACAAACGGAAGATGAATGGTATTGATCCATGACTTCGTGTTTTCTTCACTCATAAATAAAGTGCCGGCTTTACAGATTGTTATTTTAAAATGGACGAAATCATCTCTCTTTTTTTATTTTATTATTATTATTTTTTTTAACAATTTGATATGTGAAAATTTTCGTCAACTTAGAGATTTGAACTTTAAAGCTGAAAGTACACCATCAGTGTTCAAGCTACTTAAGCCTATGAACGCAGAATGAAATCACTTAATATATTTATATATATATATATATATATATGTATTATTATTATAATAGTCGACAAAAACAAAATGTGTATATATATATATATATATATTTTGCAAAAAATATATGACAAACGTTTTTTACTGATTTTTTTAGAAAGTAAATCTTTTATTTGGTTTATTAGAAGAAACCAAAAAAATCTGTTGCATTTATGTACACCTTGGGCCGAAAGCCTTCCAGCTGAACTCATGTCGAAGAATGGGCCCAATATGAACTGGATCCAACCCAAATCCATGCCATATGGCAGAGGGTTGACCGAGTAAAAAATAGATGTTGGGCTTTCTTTTATTTTAAATTTTATTTTTGGAATTTATGAGAGGGTTAATTGAATCTCTCCTCCCAGATTTGGGAAAATGAAAATCACCCCCATGATGTTAGAGAAATTATAGGTACCTCCATTATGCTACTACATTCCGTCCATTCAATCATCCTCTCTCTTAGTGGCACATCAAATGATAAAAATGTCCTCTTATCTAATTTAAAAATCAAATTTAATAAAATTATATAATAATCAATTTATATAATAGTATTTAATATATAGAATAAAACCATGTAATAAATTTATTAATGTAATAATTTTTTTAAAAAAATTAATCATCTCCATTATTTTTCCAATGATATCATTGATAACTAATACTTATTTAAAAATAATTAATAATCAATATTACAAAATTTATAAATAGGTTTAACTTCTATTTAAAATATATTAGCTAATTAATTTAATTAAGAATTTAGCAATAATTTAATTAATAATTAAAATATTTTAGCAAAACAATTAAATAACGAACTTAAGTAATAATTTAGCTATAATTTAATGAATAATTAAAATAGCTTAGAAAAATTTTAATTAATAATGTAAATAATCAATTTTTTAGTGAATAATTAAGATTTTAATTTTAATTTAAGATATTTTAATTGTTAACCAGATTCTAATTTTTTAATTTTAATTTAAAATATTAAATAAAACTCTCTCTCTCTCTCTCTCTCTATATATATATATATATATATATATATATATATATATACAGAGAGGCTAGCCTAAGGACCGACCGCATGCCTTACGTGCGTTCCAAAAATGTGATTAAAATTGGGCCCTCTGATCTGCACATTTGGCATCAATGGTCCTAGACAAAAGCTTGTCTCATGTAAGAATTCTCTTCTCTTCTCCCATTCGCAGCTTCGTTTCTCTGACCAGATCTCCCATTTCGCATTTGCGAATTCCCTTCTCTTCTCCTCCCATTTCTCCTCCCATTCGCAGCTTCGTTTCTCTTCTCCATTCCAGTGACGTTGCAAGCCATCGATCTCCAGTTCTTGGGATAGCCATTCAGCCCCACCCATGCCAACCCTACCCTGGATAAAATCTGCAACTTCTCTGCTGCTTCCATTGGTCACCGGCCAGCCCTACCCCAGATTTTCATCGTTTTCCTTTTACTTATCTTTGTTTTTGTTCTTTATAAATGAAATTCAGCAATCTGTGTTACTATAGTTTCAGATCGGTTACCAGAACAATGGAGGAAAATATTTAAATTATTTTGACTATTTTTTTTTTTTTTTTGTTTCCCTATGATTATTGATAAGGTCAGGGTCGAAATAGTTTAATTTGTTTTTCATGTTGAGTAGAGCTTTTTGTTCCCTCAACACCTAGATATGATTTATCAATAAATAGGCTTGTTGAAAGTTCAAACTTGGCTGCTTCTACCGGCCAGTTCTGCCCCAGATTTTCAATTGTTTCCACTATCGAGAGTGTCCAGGTTAAATCTACAACTTCTGCTTTTGCCTTATATTTGACTGATGACAAATACTATTTGACTGATGACAAAGTTTTACTGAGAGCTATTACAATCCAGTGGGAATTACTTCAGCAGAATATAGACAAAGAAAATTGTCTATTTATTTATTTATCGTGTTTATTATTGTATCCTCATAATTGGATGGTATTATATACATTTTCCCAAAGAGAACCTATTTAAATGCTAAGATGGAAGAAATATCAAGCCTCGCATGCTTAGTGGGAAAAATGCATGTAAGCTTTTGAAAAAATTAAGATAATTAATTGAAGTGAAAAGGTTCAAAAAGATATAATATATATTTAGTGGTTGCTATTGCTATTGCTTTATCGTCATTGGTATTGCTAAGTAAGATTCATTCATTCATGTAGAAAGGTTGCTGGTGGTTTTTTATGTTTTTCATTTTTTATGTCTTTTGGTTTTTTATAGCGTATTAAATCCTGCCTTATATTCTTTAGAAGTCATAGCTGGAGATTAGTTGTGTAAGCATGTCAACAAGTACTAGTGATGTTCAACAGATCCCGATGTACTCATGTGGGCAATATATGCATTTAAAAACATCAAGGACGGATAAAATCCAAATCATCAATTCTGGAAATGCTTAGATGGAGAACAGGTTGTATACAATTTTTTATGTGTTGAATTTTTATTTGTTTTCTTTTATAAAATAATTAAATTATATATGTTTACTTGCTATAGGAAAAAGGATGTGGTAAATTGATTTGGGCAAAAGAAGAGAAAGCTAAACTAGAAAAAATAGATGTACTTATCGGTGAAGTTCGTCGTTTATCTTTGCAAGTGGAGAAATCTAATAATATGCTTGAAGCAATTCAGAAAAATACCAAGAGGAGCTACCAATATGACATTAAAACTGTCATATTTCTTATACTTTTATTATTTATTTTCTTTAAAATATTAGCCTAGTAATGTAGTCAAGCAATATATATGTTTTTTTGGTTGGTAAACTAATTATGTAGCCCCATATGTATCCTATTAAGCTCGCTGTATGTTTTGTTTCTATTAAGTTGATGTTCAGATTCCTATTTTGGTGAAGCTTTATTTGTACCTCTTGCTGTACATCCATGCCTCCCTCTCTCTCTCTCTCTCTCTCTCTCTCTCTCTCTATAATTCATTACAGCTTGCATGGCTTTGGAAAAAGCAAATAATATTAGTTTAGTTTATTCATTGTTATAGCTTGCATGGATGTTGCTCGTGCTGCCAAGCTTGTTGTGTTGCTGCTGTTGCTGTTGCTGGTGCTGCTGTATTGCTGCTGGTGCCGCTGAGCTTGCTGTGTTGCTGTTGGTGCTGTTGCTGGTGCTACTGTATTACTGTGGTGCTGTTGCTGGTGCTGCCGAGTGCCGAGCTTGTTGTTGCTGCTGCCGAGCTTGCTGTGTTGCTGCTGGTGCTGTTGCTGGTGCTCCTGAGCTTGCTGTGTTGCTGCTGGTGTTGCTGTATTACTGCTGGTGCTGTTGCTGGTGCTGCCGAGCTTGCTGTGTTGCTGCTAGTGCTGTTACCGAGCTACTGTGTTGCTGCCGAGCTTGTTTTTGCTGCTGCCGAGCTTGCTGTGTTGCTGCTAGTGCTGTTGTCGAGCTACTGTTTATGTTACTGTTTACGTGCACTGTTCACCTATGTTTAAACATCTTTTTTTTTTTTTTGCTAAAATACCTATGTATAAATATCAATCTCCAGCTTCTCCTTCCTGCTAACTGAAGTAAACCACATTGGTAAATAAACGGTAAACTAGACTAAAAGCAAACTAGCATACATTTAGTCAAATAATCAAACAAGACTTCATGTTTCCAATACATGGCAATTTAAGGAGTCTATAATCATAACTCAACTCTCTTTTAGTAACTAAGCTGATAGTTATTGCAATATGACACAAAAAGAAAACAAAATGTAAGAAAAAGAGGAATGTTTAAACACAGGTAAACAGTTCACGTGAACACTATGCGTGAACAGTAATCGTGAAGCTTGCTTTCTTAAGTTTTCTGTACTAGTTTATACTATGGCTTTTTTATCCTAGCTAACAAATATACCAACCAATATCAGCTTTTTGTTCTCTGCAGAATTTACCACAGCATTGAGCATCCTATTCCTTTGAGCACTTTACTTTTTCGTTTCGATTATTAATGTCCCATAGGATATTTCTATGTGCTTCATCTAGCTTAAGATTTTTTAGATCTTTTTTTGAGATGCCAATCTATCCATTGACAAACACATCTGAGTAGAGGCCAGAAAATTCCTAATAAGCATACGTCCAATAAACAGGCATAGAAAAAACATGAGAAAGATGAAATAAACAGGCCAATAAGTCTTCTAACAAATAAACTAAGGTGGTGAAGTACAATGTGTTATTTTAGAAGTAAATCAATAACATGACAGATTAGAATATTGAAGTAAAGCAAAATGGCAATGGTATGTGGAAGAACATAATTTGTTGCAAAAATGGCTGCTCTTCTCTTCATTTATCATGATGTACAGAAATTAGACGTTCCAAACATAAAAAGTAGCATGTGAATATACGGCAAAACCAGGATACATTCAATCCAATAATGAAAACGCATCTCTATTTTACATAGTCAGCTGATAGTGCTTGCTATAAGATAGAAAATCCCAAACGAGCACACCAAAATAAAAAAACAACTTCTTCTCCCAAATCTATTGCAAGATAGTTCATCCTTTCGTTTTCTCATGCAGACCTGCCAAAGTCCAGCAAGTCCTTAGATTAGCAGCATGTTAGTTCAATAAAATATCTAAGACCATACGATACCACTTAGTTTCATACCTGTGGAAGACAAACTATCAGCTTCAGAATCATATTCCGAGGCGTGTTGAGGACTTTCCTCATTTTGTGAGGACCTATATAGATGAGCAGCATGGTTTGTACAAAGTATGGTCATAGAAATTGCATAAGAATAATAAATAGTAAATGTATTATTTTCTTACGGATTGTTGAGGAGTGGACAATTTCTTTTGTCGTGCGATTGCACAATTTTTCCACATCCATTGCAACGTCGATCTCTATACTTTGCAGAATTTGTTGCCTTCTCCTTTCCCCTTTTTAATCTTTGTCCGCATCCCTTTGTCCTCACAGCAGATGGGTCTTTCAAAGCTTCATAGTCATGAGCAGTGCTACCTTTTTTAGAAATGCCTCCACTTTTCGTGTTTCTAACTATGGATTCAATCTTGCGTAGCAAACTTTGAAGACCATTATTCACAATTACACTTGCCTCTTCATATATTATGGCTTTATCAATGACTTCCAAAGCAAGTTGGAATAGTTTAGCTCACCAAGTCAACATTGAACTACGCTGTCCACTATCTCACACCTTGCTTATCGGTTATTATTTGACATTTTGCACCTCTAGTCCACCTTTTCATTATATATTGATTTGGCAAAGGAATGTTACCAAACAGTCACAAGAATATCAAGATATGTCTATAGGGAAGTCTTTCACTCTCAAACTTCTTACATGTACAAGATGCAAAGTCCAATTCTTTATCATAAGCAATTTCCCGCACTCTATGAACACCTTCTTTTGGACTACTCTCGACCACATACATTTTGTGTGTAGCATTTTCACGAACAAATTGTGGCATTATTACTAAGCTATGCCACAACTCATCTTGAAACTTAAAAAAAATCTTGTGTGTGTAAATCTCAGCCATTTGCTTTTCCATTTCCAATGGCAATTTCAAAACAAGCTTTTCATTAATATCAACGTGATCCGCCCCTAACTCTTCGTGACGTTGATGTGCAAGTGCCCTATTAAATCGAAGTATGAAATCCATCAATAAGTTTCTCTTCGAAACATATTTCTTGAAAAATGCATGGGAGCTTTCCGCACGTTGGCTACTTGACATTCCAGCTAAGAATATATGGTTAACATATACAAGCACCCATCTTGAACGTAGCTCAAATATTGATTTTAACCAATCATTGTTATCTGGGCTTGCCTTCTCGATGGTAGTCATCCATTTTCTTTTAAACTCTCCAGGGCATTCTGATTCCCAAATGCATTGTTGAAAGTCCTTATATAAATCTCTATAGGTGATTGCATTTAAATACGTAGAGAACTTCTCAAGTATGTGCCAACTACAATACCTATGAAATTTATTCGGTAAGCTCTGAACTATAGCCTTTGTCATTATAGGATCTTGATCGGTAATGATCATTTTTGGATTGTTCGTCGGCATGCTATCCTTTAAGGGCTCAAACAACCAAACAAATGATTCCGTTTTTTCATCACTTAAAAAGGCACATGCAAAAAGCACCGTTTGACCATGATTGTTCACCCCCACCAAGGGTGCAAATATCATACCATATTGATTAATGTTGTAAGTTGTATCAAATACAACTACATCATCAAAACATCCATAAGCCCTTCTAGACACCGAATCAGCCCAAAAACAACACTTCAATTTACCATCATCATCTACATCTATTTTAAAAAAGAAGCATGGATCCTTTTCTTGCTCGGTTAGGAAATATTCCTTTAAAAGTTTTGCATCTTGTCCTCTTAATTCATTCCGCACCTTAGCTTCATGGTTACATATATCCTTCTTTGTACACCCAACATTCTCTATACCTCCAGCTTCAAATTCAAGAATGCTTATTTGTTGATGAGTTGGCACATTTGCTGCTGAAAACTGCAAGATTAGTGACTTCTTGGCTTCAGACATACTACGATGTGACCTCAATAAATGCACTCTTCGAGGGGTTGATAATGGATGACTATGTTCTTCAACAAATACAGTGATGAAAATTTTCCCCGTTTTTTACCTAACCATGGCAAGTTTAGCTTTACAATTTTCTCTTGTCATCCCCCGATACCTTTTTCTCTCACCGTCCTTTATAGAAGATACTCCTTCCTTAAAACACATAAATTCTTTCCTAAAAACTTCATTCGCACCTTTACATCTCTTATCGAACTGTTACGAACACTAAACCTCGCCTCTTTTGCATATTTGATGTAGAACTCATGTGCCCCATCTATCGATTCAAACTCTTGTCCAACCTTCGGTTTGCAGTTTTCGGTCACTTGGGGAATGTAAACATCATCCACGGATTTTTAATGTGACAGCAAGGATATGTCTTTAACTCGTCTACAATCTGAATTTGCTTCCAACTGTTCTACACTCATGTTTCCAATCAGAATTTGCTTCCAACTATTCTACATTCAAACCAGCTTCCTATTGATCAATTTGTAACCTGGTAGATGGCAAAGCAAAACCATCATGAGAGGTGGTAATATCTTTTATTTTAAGAAAGTTTAGTTTCTAAATAGAAGAGAAAAATGTTCCAAAAATAAATTCACTTCAGCCAAAATCTGCTGAGTTTGCTTTATGGTTGCTGATCCAGCACATTTTATAATGAAAGAAACAAATATGCGTGCATCAACAGAAAAAATAAATAAATAAAGAAATCTGAATCATGGGGTTCAAAAAGGTTAATAGTACATATAAAAATGAAAAATATAAGTTGCAAAACAATGAAATAATTACATCTTTGCTAGATAAAGGGAAAAAAAATATTGATACATAACTCTTTAATCAATGAGAGGTTAACCAATCTACGCAAAAGGCTATTAAAAGAATAAAAATAAAAAGCAATGATATCAATTTAATCTATTAACTCTATGTTTCATGCATATTAAGGGGATTATAATTATTCAAAGTTCTTATTCAAGACTAAACTAAGCAGTTTTGGAACGGAACACAATAGGATATATATACATATGTCTTTATGTGTGTGTGTAGATATAGGAATTACAAAATAGAATTACTTTGTGTTCCAATTATAACAAACTTATTTTATCTTGTATAGCATGCATGGATTGGCCATTCGTATACTCCAAAAACAAGTGGTGTAAATATCTCTTTCGTGTTAGTATTATGATAGACAAAGTGAATTGATTATTACACAATGAACAGTACGCGTGAACAGTATGCGTGAACAGTGATATTTATACGCCAGGAAAGAAAAACAACATGCATACATTCATGCTTTTTTCTGTGAAAAGTATCATTTTCTAAATTTTTGAAAATCATCATGAAGATTGGCCTTCGTTCAAGTTATTTCTTAACCCAAATCACAATCCCACATTTAACAATTTCAACTATGCAAGACTACATAAAATCACCAACATAAAAAACAGAATGAAAAAAAAAAATTACAAAACATAAACTCAGTTACTCACAGATACAAAGAGCCAGAATACAGAAATGCAGAGTAGAAGATTATGAGCTGGTGGGTATAGAGAAGGGTGGCAATTGTGGTGCGAGCTAGTGCGTTTGCAAGATGGCAATGGTGGTGCGATCTAGTGGGTTTGCAAGGATGGCAATGCTGGTTTCTGCTGGTGCGATTGGGAATTTTGGCTGGTTGCTGCTAGTGCAATTGGGAATTTTGGCAAAGTCCTTTCAAGCTGGTAAGAGCAGGAATGTGAGCGGGAAGGGCTCAGGGGAAATTTGGCTAGCCATTCTCACGTGAGAGTTGCTTTGAAGTTGGGCCGTAGATGCCAGCAGTGCAAATTGAAGGGCAGGAAATTTCATCACATGTTTGGTCCGCATAAAACCCATGCTGTCGATCCTCAGGCTAGCCTTTCTATATATATATATATATAACTTACCAGATCACAAAAATGGGTCTTTCCATCAAAACCAACCCACCAAGCTCAATTGGATCTTCCATCAAAAAATAAAACATAATAAAAAGCTCAATGGCAAATCACAAACGGATCTCTCACATTTTGACTTTTCATTTCTTTCTTAAATCTTGAGGCTTAAAAATGGAAAGCAAGAGTCTTGCTTGGAAACCTCGATCAACCGAAATTGCAAAAGCATTTTTCTTTGTTTTGCAAATTTCAACTTCTTTCTCTTTCTTTGTTTATTTCTTTCAATCGATAACTTTCTCATTCTTCACAACTTTGTTTCTGAACTTAATTTTCTTTCTTGGTATTAACTCGGCGTTCAAAATCTCAAGGCTTTACTTCAAATTTGAAATGGTTTTGATTGAGGACAAACCTTATAAGAGGATAAGAAATAACATTTCTCAGTGACAACCTTTTCGGGATTGAAGATGGAAGAAGAGATCCCATTAAGGCAAGCCTTGACTTAGGCTGAATAGGAGGTAGGGGTGAGTCAACATGAGCGAGTTGTTCCTCAATAGAATGCTTGGAGTGACCGAACCGCTCTCGAGATCCTTTTCGGACATCCAAGATGGCTCCGCTTAAGGAAACCTAATGAATCAATACCGAGAGTTCAATAGGACTTTTCCATAAATTGGATATAACTCAACAACATAAAAGAGAAAAATAATTACTTTTCATAGGAAATCTGAAATCATAGTCATGTCCATCAAAGGTTCTAACTCAAGAGATATAAAAATAAAAATAAGCATAAATATTGGGACAATCCACCAATGCAAAGTAAAAGAAAATAAATGAATTCAAAGATACATAAAACAGCACATAATAATCTCATAAGAAAGTAGAAAAAAGATAATAGATCAGTCGAAATGTGTAGAATGTGAAAATGCAATGATAACAAAATATATGAAGGTGATGATAATTAAACAGTGCTCAAATATAACATACACCACCTGTCAGCTGAAGTTTAGGGAAAACAGTTTAAAAAATACAAAACTATGATATGAGCTCAATAAGTGAACAAGTACAGTATTATGAAAATAAATATTATTTTTAAAAATCAATGCTCTCAAAACTTCACTTTCACTCTTTCAAAGTTTTTCTATTTTAACAAACTGTTTTTACAAACTTAATTATCCCCAACATAAAAATTTCATGAATCGTAGTATAAAAAAAAATCAAAAACATATAATATCCTCACCTTTTAATAAAATAATAATTTTACGAGTTATGGATTATAACTATCTGTAATAAAAATATATAAAGAACCATATGCTATAACATAGTATAACAACAATAACCTTGTGTATCATATTTATTACAATAACTTGTCATCCGACCACACTAGCTTCCTAATATGTCGTCGACTATCGACGAAGGGGAAAACTATCAAATGTGACTCTAGGTATCCAAAAAGCATCGCAGACTGAGGTCTTCCACGTAACCTCAAAAAACACGTGATCAATTAGAGAATGGTCCAATAAATGTGCGTAATCATAATTCACAAATCTATAATCATAGTATAATATGATATACAATAATTCAAAACCGGGTGTCCAACTCATAACCTGATATATATATATATATATATGTAAATATAATCTATCAAATAATATCCATATTCATCATATCAAAATATTCTCTCAAATATCCACACACACATAAATTAATATAGTCATATATATCCAAATTTATTTATGTTAATTCATTCCTTTTAGGATACCATAATATAATAAATAAATATAATTCTTTCACAACATGAAATAAAATATATGACTTAAACTAATTTCAAAATTAATAATAATAAGATAATATATATAAATATATATAATATATATAATCAAGCACATAATTTTCAAAAACCATTTCACAATATAAAGTTTAATCACATATTACAGCTTAATCCAGATTTTCCACTGAAATACCTCTAATATCAGTTCGGATGTCTAAAATAATAATAAAATATTTTTTAGACTCAAAAAATTAAAGCTAAGAGATTGGATGCATATCAATATCTCAAAAAAATTTAATAATTTTAAAATTTCTAAAATAGAACACCAAATAATTCAATTATGTTGGGAGCCTTAAATTAAGTGTTAATGGAACCTAATAGAAAGTTCAATTTCAATAAATTAATCTCTGGATGAAAAATATGTTCAAACACAATACAAATTTATTTGATATTAAATTAATTGATCCAAAAATAGAAAAAAAAATTAATTAATAAGTTATTAATGTCCTACTATCATAAAAGAAAAAATCATTGATACCATGCCAACTCTTCAAATATTAAAAATTTGATTAACAAATTTGATAAATATAAAATTACTCATTTAGATTCTCCTTGCAAACTAAAAATAAATTCAGATTTTTTTTCTTTTAATGAAAAAATTCAAAGACTTGTAAAAAAAAAAAAAAAAAAAGTTAATATATATATTTTATGTGAATGGAATGTAATCTTTTTTTTTTTATGAAATATATGGAATGTAATCTGTATACATTCTCTGTCTCTGTTTTCCGTACCGATCCACTTCAATCAAGTCTACCCTTCGATATATATATATATATATATATTTTTTAATATGCCAATTAATGACATTATTATTCTTTATTTTATTTTATTGTTTATTTTTTATGACTGCCAATGCATTAAACCAAAATAATACAAAGGAAACGGAGCCTAGAACTCGCCTTTTTTTTTTTTTTTAAAAAAAGAATATATACACACAAAGAAATGCAAAAATATTAGTATATTAGTTTAAGGATTTGATATTGATGAGATGTAGAAGAGAAAAAAAGGAAGCTTGACCCAATGGGGGAAAAGGACACAGAGAAAGGCCAAGCAAAAATCTTGATAGGAATCTTTATTTTAGAGGTTGAGATTTAAAAAAAAAAAAAATAGTTATTCAATCTTGGCCAAAAGTACCAACCATAAGTACAGAACTTCAAGATTTAAAAAAAGAGTCATATGCTTTCTGCAAGTAAGGTTCAAAAAATCAATATTAATGGAAATATTAAAAATTTAAAATATGAAAATTTTTATGGAAATATCGAATATCGATAAAAAATTATAAAAATGATGAAAATTTATTTTAAAAAGTGAAAATTTTTATTGAAACTTTAGAATTAACTTATTTAATCCATTAATTATAAAGCTTGATAAAATATTAAATGGATATTATATTCTTCTTAATGAATTGATTTGTAATAAGCATTAATAACCATAGATGAATTATTATTAATAAAAATATATCAAAAAATACATATATGATAAAATTATTTATTAACTAAAATATATAAAACGATTATTACGATTACATTATAGTTCATAAATGTCATTTTAATACCACATACAACTTTTTAGTGATTGAAAATTATCAATTTCTTTCTCATTTTGATTTTGAGATGTGAAATGTGAGAAGTAGTTATGAAAAGATGTATCTCTCTGATAATTTTGCATATAATTATTAATATGCCAACCATATGGATCTTGCAGTATTGGTTGACTATGTGCATAACTACTACTCTCTAATTGTTGAGTTTGAGATGGTACTCATGAGTTGCTACTTGGTGACATTCCATATGTATCCATTGAATAAGAATTATGAAAATGACTTTCAATTCTCATAGATCCAAAATTCATAGAAATTAAATCTCTTCTTGTTGTGACATCTCCATTATAGATTTTTCTTTATGTATATAATGTTTTCCAACAGCACCGAATCCTTGACCTGCATCTCTACTCCCATGATCTTCATCTTGTGTTGCATGTGTGTAATATTGTGCACCCGTAAATGGGTTTAATTCAACTTCTTGACTTGGTAATTTTCTTTGGCCGCTATCTCTTCTAACTTCTAATTCAGATAATTTATTGAAGTTATCTTCATCATTACTAGAGCTAGAGTGACTACTAAAAGTCTCAAATTGTGAATGTATACCGCCTAATAAAGCTGAAGCACTAGTAGTTCTAGTTAGCTCTCTCATAAGCCTTTGAAATGAATTATCACTACTAGAATTTACTTCTTCAGCAATCACTTTTTAAACATTTGCTCCCTCTTTTTCAGCTTATTGAGCAATCTTTGGATCAGAATTCCCTTCATGATCATTTAAATAAACATCTCTAATCCATTGGTACATTTGATTGCCCTCTTCATCATCATCTTCCATTATAGTTTCAAATATTAAGATTTCCAAGATTCAAAAATATAATCCACAATATTTATATTTTTACTTTATTGATAGTCAATAAATAAGTAGAACTTATTAATGTTATCCAATTCAATTCATTATATTTTGCTTATATCACTAAATGTCTAAAAAGCAATTAAAAGGTAAAAAAAAAATTATCAATAAAGTTAATTTGATAAAAAAATTTACTAAATATCAATAATATTTATGAATTTTTAAAAAAAATAAAAAAAATCCAATATTCTCGAAATTTCAATGGGAATTTCAGAAATTTGCATGGAAATTATATATTTTTTAACCAAATCGTTAAGGATTTGATATAGATATTTTATAAAAATTTCCATGGAAATTTTTTGCCAAAATTTCAAAAATTTCAATGGATATTATAGAAATTCTATCTATTTTCATGTCGAACTTAAATTTTATTTCGATTCTTTCAAAAAATAGAAATATCAAATAAATATCGAATATTTTAAACCTTTCCTGCAAAAAAAAAAAATCCAACCTTAAATAAAGAATTCCTATTTTACAGATTAATCTGTATTAAAATAGATAATTCCTACTTTAGAAGAAAAAATTGTATGAAATGGTGGTAAGTCAATATGTTGCATTTGTTAAAATGACAACCTTAGCTTACCATCCCAATTTATTATATTCATTATTTTATTTTTCTTTAAAATTTAAAAATTTTTATAGGAGAAAATCGCAAATGCCAAGCCTTTGTGCATGGGTTTAATCAGAAAAGAAAATAAATGTTTATCCCGTGGGTCAATGACTAAAGCAATATCAATGTGATTGTGTATATGTATAGAATGAATAAGATTGTAGGACATATATAATTATTTCTGTTGTATTAATGTAGAAGGAATACAATTGTAGGTCATATATCATTTTTTTTTAATTTATAATCTTTATTATTTGTATAAAGAGGTATATGAATCTTGGTAAATGACATCATCATAGGACTTCCCAATTCTTAAAAGGGTAAAGTCGATTAAGTGGATCAATCACGCTAGAACAAAGGGAATATATATTGACCATGCTAGAACAAAGGGAATAAACATTGAATATTGATCATACACACATAAAAAAAAATAAAAAAAGAAAGAAAAAGAACACCATTAAAATTTTTTGTCCGTACAAGTCTTTTATGAATTTTTTATGGGAAAGAGAGAGAGAGAGAGAGAGAGAGAGAGAGAGAGAATTTGCAATGGCTTTTTTTTTTTTTTTTTTCTTTTTTTATAGATTTGTGATGGTTTAGTTATTAAAGAATAGAAATTAAAAAAGTGTCGATTCTTCTCATTCTCAAGGTGAATCTTCTGTTGTTAGTTTGCTGGAATGGTGGAAAAACTTGTGGCGTGTTAAAGTTTCAAATAAAATGAAAGTATTTTATGTAGAGCTTGTCCTTATGCCTTCACTGTGCTGTTTCTTTAGCAACACATTTATGGTATGTACATGCCTGAAAGGGGCACTATTTTAAAAAAAGAAAAAAAAAGTATTTTAAATTGAATCAGGTTTAAGGGATTGTTAACTACTTTTTTTGTTATAACTCTAGTTTAAAATAAATAAATGAAAAAAAATCAAATTAAATTAAAAAAAATGAAAAGGAAAAAAAATGAATTTCAATTAACCAAAGAGAGAGAGAGAGAGAGAGAGAGAGAATCATCAAATTAGATTGAATTTGAATTGAAATTCAATTTCAAAATTCAAGAAAAAAAAAAGGCGGAAATCCAGGAGGTTTTCGAAATTGAATTTGAAAAAATTCAACACAAATTCAATTTTTAAATTCAAATTTCTTTTAAGAAAAAAAAGTATTTTTATCTGGTTTCCATCATTTATAAATAAGGATTGAATACAAAGCCAAAAAAAAAAAAAATACAAAAGTTTTAAATTTTTTACCTTTTTACCTTTTGAGAACCACCCCAAAAAAAAAAAAAAAAAAAAAAAAGAGAGATAGTTTTTAATAAGAGAAAATAAAGTAGTGTAAAGTAAAGGAATATTGGGGTATTGGTAAATCTAAGTTACTTATATCCAATCATAGTATAGTATTTTTGATAGGTATGGATACTGATAAATAAAAATATTAGTATTTAGTTTTAAGAAATACTACGATATTTTTGATGATCATGGATATAGACAGATGAAAATCAATAACTTGACCCTAAAGAAATACTGTACTACTTCTAAAAGGCACTATAAATACTAAATATTATTCTTTTATGCTAATTGTGCAATTAATATAAATGGTTAAAAAATGTGCCTTGTCAAAAATTAAATATCCAGTATAAATTTTGGTGAGCCAAGAAAAGCAAGATATAAAAAAAAAAAAACAAAAAAAAAACCTGCATATAAAAAAGCCAACGTCTTATCGAAAGGTGGACATAAAAATATTTTTCCTAAAAAAATTTATGTTTAAAGAGGCAAATTAATAAGCAGAAATAGAAGTCAGAACTAAAAGGAGGTAAAAAAAAAATCTGTACTTATTTTCCTAAGAACTTATACGCAATTTCCTAAGGCATAAATTTAAATGTTTCATGAAGGTTGCTTGTCGTTTTTGTCGTGCGTGAGATTTCTTCATCCTTTGCTTAAACGTACAGACAAAGCAATTTTCTCCATCAAATTAATTTGGCAGGCTCAAACTCATTAGACATTACTCTAAAAAAGGGCCTGTAATCCATCAGTCAAGCCTTCATGCCACGTACATAGCCCTCCTAATTGCTTACAGCTTAGCCGACCTTAGACTTGAAGGAATGAATATGCAACGCGTTTCCTTTAAAATCCTAAGCCACCGCCGTTAGAGAGTTCCCACCATTTCTCATTGCCGCATCCGAATTCAACTTGATTGTTCCTGCTGATGGTCTTTTACCTCGAGTTGTGTGTAAAATGTTTAAAATTTTGCAAAAGAAGCTCTATATGCTTTGCCTTAGTGTGAGATCTACTTCATATAATGTGTTACTGATTCTTGAGAAAGCTAAAAATACAAGTAAAATTTTGAAACAATTAAACTCAGTCTATTTGATATGTCAATATATCACATTATGTGATAATGGTTTTCTTCTTTTCTCTTCTTTGAATTTGGCAAGGTTAAAAAAAAGAAAAATATCAATAAAATTAAACAATTTTTATTATTAAAATACCTGAGATTGGTGAATTCTTTCAAAATTTCTTTTCATGGATATTTATATTAAAGGATAACCAAGTTTAATAATTGACTTCCTTTTAAATTGATATAAATCAAGATAATTTCCGGAATTGATCCTTCTCAATTAGATAAGGTTTGTGTGGGACAGTAACGCTAATTTCCAGATAAAATGATTTTTAATATTATTTTATTTGATATACAAATTCACTGCTAATAAATGTCTTTTTAGAGTTAAAAAATTAAAAAAATAAAAACTAAAAAATAAAAGCCTTAGGCTCAATCTGTTAAAATGAGAATTGCTGGTTAAAGGGCCCAATTAACATCATTTGGGCCTGTTAATTTCATCTTACTTTAAAAGTTGCACAAGAATTTTCTTATGGGTTTTTTTGAAAAATAACTATTTTATAAATTAAAAATTAAAAAATAATAAAAAATTTTATTTTTTTAATAAGTAGCCATATTTTAGCCATTTCAGACAAAACCACCCTTATAAAACAAAACATCCTAAAATAAAAAACACCCAAATTCTCATTCTCTTCTCACATCTCCTTCACAGTATCCGATTGTTACTTCTTCTTCTCACATCGTTTCCTCCGCAATATCATCATGTGATCACACATCATCATTGTTCAATTTCGAGCCACTCAAGAAACAATCACGAACCCTTGTTGTCAGATCACAATCAGATCACAAGCAAGCCAGAGGTAATCTCACACCGTCGTCATCGTTACCATCACTCCGACCCAGATGTAATCACCTACTTTGTTCCTCATTGTTTTGCAGTGTATGTAGCTTTTTCTCTTATTATAATGTTAAAAGGAAAACCAAAATATATTGAAACCACACTTTTTTATATATATATATATATATTTTTCTGTAACGACAAATTGAAACCGCACTTTCTTCTTCTTTTTTTTTTTTCCCTCCTTTTTTGAAGCTATGGTTTAAAAATAAAAAAAATTTAAGAAGGACAAAAGGAGATCCAACAAATTTAAAATTTTTTAGTTTTTCTTTCATCTAATCCCAAATTGCAAACCTTGATAGTAATAGTTTCAATGGTTGCTCTTTTAACTCCAACACTAACGAGGTGGACAACCATTGCAGAAAGCATCTCCTTCTTGTTAATTTCAACAAAATTCATGTAAATTTCAACAAAATAAAATTGCTTATATAGCTCAGGATGTTGCAAGGCACATATCAAAACATCTCTTAGCCATTTTTTTTTTCTCACATACATAGGATGTCAGATATGCTAAGCAGGGCTGAAAGTTTCTTGAAATTTGAAAAGATATTAGAATCTGGCATTGGAGGATTTTTCTTTTTTCCTTGGCTACTGGGACTGACGTTTGGGTAGTGTCTTCCTTTTTATGAGTTGCATCTGGTCTACCATCTTAGGCTCTTCTTTTTTTGGAAAGTTAAGCTCTTCATCTGAGTCGCTCCTAAAGCCAACCATGTTATTGACTGGAGAGTGCAGCAAGCTTTCTATCTCCAATGTCGTCAATTCTTCTAGCTATCCATTCTTCACTTCATCCTAAAGTTTTTTGACCCGTTAGATTCGTTACAACCAACATCAGAGACCAATTTTGCCTTTAAATCCTTCAAATTTAGTCTTGTGTAGCTGTTGTCTTGGTCACTTTGTTATCAGAATTAGTCGAATCTTTGTCGAATTTTTGGATCAAATCAATATCACTCTTTGTTGGCTTCTCTATCCAATGGGAACCTTGCATGTGGTTTTAGATGGGTGTTTGGTGAGATGTCATTGCGAGTTTCGAAACTTTTTAAGTTTGTATTTCTTGCATTTCAGCTTGAATTGATTTGGCAAGTAAACGTCTCTTCCTCTTTTATCTTTTGATGATGAATCTAGCTTTCTAGTCAAGTTTTATGAGGCATGGAGTTTAATTTTTTCTTTTTTTTGGTAGAAATAACATAAACATCTAGAGCAGCTAGTCCATGCCATATACGTGTGCTTTAAACCAGCATTACTAAATTAAAACCTTGCCTCCACATCGACTATTGCTTTGTACCTGGTTTCAAATGCATAATCTTCAGTAGTTAAAGCTCAGAAATGGTCTAAATTTTGTGAACACTGCAACTTGCATCTCAAATTCAGAACTACCAAATTCCTACATAAATGTTTGACACAATATATATATATATATGTGAATAAATAAAAATCAATGTATAACTTATCAAGAAAAGACCAAAAATAAAAAGCCAAGAGGAATACATAAATAAGGAGCTTTTTAAGTGCACTTTTTAAATTGAAGAAATAGAATAAAAGCTAAGATGAGAGTAGGGAAAAAGTAAATCGTAGTAAGAAAGTCATGCTTATATGATCTCTCCCCACACTTCAATTATATTATTCGAAAAAAAGGTCAATAAACAATTATTTTTTTTCTGCTATTATTGTCAAAAAAACAATAATTTTACAGTACTTTTACTCTCTGGATGACCGTTATTATTGCAGCGACAACAATGTTTGTTCTACTGTTGATTGTCATGCAGGAGACAGATGGAAAATTGTCAGTTAGAGATGTAGTGAAAGCCATCTCCACCACAGAGTACTTGAAATTCAAAGAAATGCTATATGATGATAATGGTATTTATGTTTCTCGATCAAATCAATCTGAGTTCTTTCGTTTTTTCTTTTTTATTTCTATTGAATAAAATTTTCTAAAAATTTTGTAGTTGAAAAGGAAACCACATGAGCATATAAAAGCTTTTGGTTAACAACATTCTATCTTTTGATTTGCAAGGCAAGAGATGAAAATGCATTGGAGTTGGATTTTGCAGCAATTGAACCCGCTGTTCCTCACTTAACCCTGTCATCTTCAATAGGAAATGGACTCAGTATTGTTTCCATGTTGAGTGGAAGATTGGAAAATGCACAGCCTCTTGTGGATTACTTATTATCACTAAGTCATCAAGGAGAGGTATGATATAAATAAAAAAATTTAGTTTCGTTCTTATAAAAATATTTAATTTTTAGTTTCATTCTTATAAAATTTGTTTGGTTTCTAATTCTTGTTTTTCTAAAATTTGCAAAAATTAGTGATAAACGAAACCCTCAACATAGCATCTAAGCTGAAGTTTTTCTAGCATCTCTTGCCAAAGATACTCTATACCAAAATTTTGATTTAAGGTGAAAAACAAAAATCTATATTCTCATATTTCCTTTGCTGACCTTATTTTAAAACTTGAATTAACACTAAAATATTTCACAGATTTAAGGAGTGGGGATTTGAGAAAGGAGGGGGAAGTACTGTAGACAGAGTTAAAGAAACAATAAGATCTCTCTCTGAAGTACTACAAGCACCTGGTACTTTCAACATAGAGAACTTATTCAGCAGAGTTCCAACAATCTTCAACATTAAGAAATAGATTGTCTACCAATTATATCAAAGCATGTTATTATTATTATCTGTTATCAAGAAATAGCCACTAGCCCTTTGAAATCATGCAAGCTAAATGTCATAATGCATTTTTGTTCATAAATGTTAAAAGGGTTTATCTAGAATCTACTAGTTTGCCAGGGTCATTTGACATGAACTGTCCTTGCCCATTTCTTGTCATTATATTTGTAATAATTGTGGTATTACCTTGGCTTCCATTTATCCACCTTGGAATTTGTTAGCAGCTAACAATATGTCTGCATCTTTTTTTTTTCCCTTAATTTTTAAATTTTTAAATTTTTATTTTTTCTTCTATGGAAGGGTTGGATCTTGTAAATTCCATAGATGAGTTTATCTGTGCATTGGTAGAAAATTGCCCCCAGCAAACTAATAAGTAAAGTCCTTTAACACTTACATATTTGTTGAATAAATTTTAACTATTGAATATGATTGTAATTATGTTATTATTTTGTTGTAATAATAACTATTTTGCAGTGGTGATTGTGGCATTTTTTTGCTCAAGTGTATGTAGATTTTACATGCCAGATTACCATTGATTCCACTAAACAAGCGAAACATACATTGGCTTCTAGGGCACGTGGACTTGAAAGAGCATCATATGACTATTTATGACTCATATAAGGCTGTCAATCGAAATAGAGGAGATACGTATTTTAAGAAATTATGCATTATGCTACATTATTTATTGTAGTCTACATACTTTTATGAGGAACGGACGGATCTTGTAGACTCCGTTGATGAGTTTAAAGTAATGGGTAAAGCCCCTTAATACTTACATGTTTGTTGAATAAATATTAATTATTTAATATGGTTGTAATAATGTTATTGTCTTATTGTAATAATTGTCTTGTTGCAGTGGTGACTATGGCATTTTTACACTCAAGTCCATGGAGTTTTTACATGCTAGATTACCATTGAATTTCACACAAGATGATGTAGAGTCCTTAAGGAGGAAGTATGCTCATGAGGTTTACAATAAAGAACTAAGCATATGAGCTGAGTGGTGATGCATTTTTTCTTTACTTTTGTCATGTTTATAGATCCATCTTTTTTATTATATTTGCCTTTTAAATGTAAAGATAATGATGGCTTATAATGTTCATTTAACGAAGATAATGATGTGTTTTGATGTAAGGATAACTAATTTAGCTTATAGAAAATGTGCCATGTTTATTTATTAGAATTCTATTATGCACAAACTTCTTACATCTAGTTCAATTGCAGCTTATGTAAATTTTTCTGCTTGTCGGAAAATTTTTCTTCCAAGCGGAAACATTTTCCTACTGTCGAAAACATTTTCCTCTTGTAGAAAACTAATTTCCTCCGATTGGAAAATCTAGTTCCAATAGATGAGTAAATTAATATTGGGGTAAAAAAAGGAAAGTGGAGACAAAATACGTCACGAACCTAATGAATGGAGGTCCAATGGATTTAAATGTAAAGATAATTATGGATATTTTGATGTTTATTTATAAAAAATAATGATGGATTTTGATGTAAAGATATCTAATTAACTGTCTATAAAATGTGCCATGTTCATTAGAATTTCATTTTGCATAAACCCTTTATATGCAGGTCAATTCAAGCTTTTGGATAATTTTTCGTTTGTCGGAAAACATTTCCTCCTATTGGAAATTGTCGGAAAATATTTACTCCTATCGGAAACTAATTTCCTCCACTTGGAAAATCAATTTCTAAGAGATTATTTAAATTAATATTGGAGTAAAAAAATAGAGAGTGGAGACAAATATTATATAAGACGAATATGGATTTAACAAAAAATGTATTTCCTTTTAAAATCAATAACCAATTAAAAGAAAAAAATAATATATATTTGTTTTTCTTTTCAAAATCATTTGGACATTTTATTCTGTAAGTCACATTTGCTGCAAAATATCTGTCCAACTATAATGCTCTCACAGCTATTGAACTTCGATCAACATATGCCCATAGAACCGCTTTTGTTGCTCGATGATAAGTGGTCACTTGTAGCACGATGAATCCTAATATCATCAACTTGTTCATTGTTCATTTCAGAATGCATATCATTATTATTGTCGGACAACTCATGTTCGAAATCTACATCATTATAATCAACATCATCTAACTGAATGCTAACATCATCCCCTGCTGCATTGTAATTCTCATATTGATTAATATTATTCAACTGCTTATACTCCTCTTAGTTAGGAAACTGTTCTGCACAGTCACTTCCAACATCAACTCTTTCATGTATGTTAAATAATGTCCAAGATCCACGGACATTAACTTGATCTTGATTTCTAACCTGAGTTTCATGAACTATAATTCATGAAATGTAGCCTCAATGGGTTCAGGATCGGGAACTTATGGTACACGAACATCAATTGGAGCACGAGCAAAAGAATACTGATTACTCCCATTATCTGAAGCAAAGTCTGTTTGATGAATATTTCTAGATACACGTTTAACTTATGAAATTATCTCAACATACAATGGAGGTCGCATCATTGTCATCCCTCCATTCCTCACTTCTTGAAGAAAGTATTTCACAACCCTATCCTTGCGTATTTATATAGAATCCAACTTTTCTATACATCATCTATATATCCATTTTAGCTTTAGTAAATATTCATTTTCGTCTATCTCAATAATTGAAAATCTCATCCTCTAACTCTAATTTTGTGCATCTTTTATCGATGAAAACCATTATAGTTTTACCATTTTGATACTCCCAATGGCCACCATCACTTTGTACTAATGTTCCGTTGTATAAAACGGCAATTACAATATCATCGTTTTCCATTTTACTACAAAATTAAATTAATAACGTTAAAATAAATTAATAAATATATAAAAATATGAATAATACTTAATAAACATATTATTTGTCCCAAAAAATCGCTTCTGTTTTTTTTTTTTGGGCCAAATATAACATTTTCATACTGGCAGAAAATTAGTAAAAAACTAGAGAAGAATTAGCGGAAAATTGACAAATTGGCAGAAAATGGCGAAAGTTCATCTTTTTTGCCAATTTTTCTTCGTTTTACTGGTTTTCACGATTTTTTATTTCTACATCATTTTTCTCCCATTTTCATACTAGTTTACATCATTTAGCACCAATATTTCATCTAATAACAAAAAAGAGAAACTTTTTACCTGAGTTTTGTGTACAAAATGTCCAGTCCCAAAGAATGTTTGGGCAAATCATAATTTTGTGAGAGACCTTCAGTCCATAGGCTAGTGCAAGCTCACTGCTGTCGTGTTAAAGTCTTCTCAACTGTGACTATTTGGGCTCTATTGGGTAGTAAGATTCCAGAAAATACAAGAAAAAGGAGTAAGAGAAGATGAGATGCAAGAATTTTTTTTTTTAAGGGTGCAAAGGTTTTTTGACAAATAAGGAAAAAGAAAAAAGGTAAGAGAAAAGCTATTTTGTAATTTTCGGTTTATCTAAGGGCATTTCGGTCCACAGTTGGTTAGATTTTATAAAAAAAAAAATTTTTTTGCTATTTTTCAAGTTTGCATTTTGTTGGTGGCTAAAAAAACCCTTTTCTTATGGTGAATGATTCAAGTTATTTAATTAGATCAAGTTTACAAAGGTCCAATATAGCTTGTTTTAAATTAAATTAATTTGTATAATTAAAATTAAATAGACATTTTAATTTAGAATTAATTGGTTTTCAACCCATCAAAATAAAGGATTGTCAATTAAATTAATTTGGTATAAAATCAAATCAAATGTTAAATAAAAATATCCAATTGATTTTAAACGATTTTTATATCTGAAATATTTTAATAGTCCAATAAAATTGTAAAAATCATTAAAAAACAATTCGATAAGGGTTTTTAAAATTAGTAGTTATATAAAATAAAGGACCATTAAATAAAAAGTTGTTCAAACAAAAGGATAATTATTTTAAAAATTAAATATCAAACTATGGATTATTATTTGGCATATAATTCAAACAAATCAATAGTGTTAAATAATAAATTCAATAAATTAAAATTGTTTTACTATCTCTACAAAACTAAGAGTGGTCAAATGAATGCCACAAGATATTCGTATATGATTGAGACTTTGAAGGGTGCCAACCTAGTTGGAATATCTCTTTATTCTTGTAATGCATAAGTATTTTAGTGTAAAATTTAATAAAATTATTTCTCCAATTTTCCAAATCAAATAATGCAAGCAAATATTTTTAAGTTATTAGAATCAAAGAATCAAAATTTCAAAGTTTCCAAAATCTTTCCAATGAACTATGGTTCACTTGATTCCACAAAATATGTGTAGGTAGCTTAGTCCAATGCTTGGTGTGATTTAAATTCAAACAAATCATCTAAACTTCCAAAGTTCTAATTTTTCAAAATCAAATTCCAAATTTTCTAAATAATCAACAAAAATCTTTTGAGAACTACAAGTTTCTTGATCCCTTTGAAAGGGATATATGTATGTAGCTCAATATTTCCAACTAAGTGCAACTACAAAATATTTTTAAAACCATTTTCTTTAAGATATAATTAGAATCAAAGGGTATTCACTTTTACCAAGGGATTGTAATTAAGGGTTATACAACTTTAAATAGGTTGAATCATAATTTAATAAACTCTCATACCTCTAATAAAGTATAGGTGAAACCTTGATTTGTGGATGTTAAATTTTTCTCAATCATGGATTTTATGTGTACCATTACCTTACCATGGTTGTTGGATTTGATAGATATTGATACGAGTGCTACATTACTATCTTCTATTGATCCTATGTTTTATTAAGGTTAAATGTGAGGTTCTAACTCTATGGTGCCTTAGGTTGATAAGGGTTGTGAGACAATTTTCCCTCCCCATGGCTCTGCAACATATTAGATGCTAAATATTGATGCGAACCCGCCCGAGCTCGCACAACCGATGACTCACTGGGGTACTGATCCGATACAGATGAAGACTGGACCGATCACTAGGGCTCAAGCTAAGAGGTTTAAGGAAAACCTTGTTGCCTTTATCCAGAAAGTAATTCATTCTCAAAAGGGCTTGTCCATACCTGAAGATAAAAGATCTGTTTTAAGTATCCAAGTGGTGGAGGCTGATCCATCAGATACCATACATCGGACATTTTATATCGGACACCCTTGCCTCGGACATCTGACCTCGGACTTCAGACATCGGACGTAACTTAGCTCGGACAGACATCAGTTAGCTCGGACAGACATAAGTTAGCTCGGATAGAAATCAAATAGCTCGGACAGACATAAGTTAGCTCGGATAGACATAAGTTAGCTGGGACATCAGGCAGACATAAGTTAGCTCGGACATCAGACATAAGTCAGCTTAGTTGTCAAACTAGTTAACTCTTTTTCTGATTTGCGTTTGACTTTTCTTTTTGGGGTTTTTATTTATTTATTTTCTGGACAAATAACTTTAAGAAGGTTTTTATTTTATTCTTTCCATTTTAAATTAATTAATTTCTAATTTAATATAAAGGAATTAATTAATCAAACTTAGATTAGGAAAGGAAGTATAGTTTCGGCCAACTAGGTTTCTTTATGTGTGGTGGCCGGTCTTCTTTATGTTCTAGGGTTTTAAGTTGTCTTTTCAAAGCCTATTTAAGGGCTTATTTTTCAATAAGAATATAACTTTGATTTGATTGAGAAAATACTTGTGAGATTAATTATCTCTTTGTTCTTTGAGAACACCTAAAACACCATTAGAGAATTGGTTGTTTTAGCTTGACTTATCAATAGGTTTTCCATCCCCTATTGTGGCGTCTACATTATACCAAGGTTTTTAACCACAGGTTGGTTAGGGGTTGAGGTTAATTCCATTAAAACTTGAACTTAATTAAGATCCGGGCTAATATAATACGGGTTTAGGAGCAGGTCGTCCTAGGTTCGTATCATTTGGTATCAGAGCTAAATTTTGTTCAAGTTTCATCTATCTTTATTTGATTTATTTGTTTTTGTGTTATTCTGCAATTTTAGCATTAGGTTAAGGTTGCATCCATCCCATACACATTCTGTATCTGAAAAAAAAAAAAATTTCATTCCTAGTTGAATTAGGATTTCCTAGTTTTACCGTATTTTTTTTTTGTTTCCTAGTTTGTTGGTTGTCTTTCATCATTGTTCTTTTAATTTGGTTTTTGTTGATTTTTCTTTGCTATTTTAGTCTTAAATTTTTGCATTCATATATTCAAAAAAAAAAAAAAAAAGGTTTGCAGCAACATTTAAAAAAAAAAAAAAACTGCACATTTGTGTTTATTTGGAGGTCACGGGTTTGGTGTTTGTTTAGGAGTTGAAATTGCAATTTTGGTAATTATTCTTGCTACTGCAGTTGTTTATGGTCTGTGAGTGAAAAAAAGAAAAAAAAGAAGAAAGCCGAATATTAAAAAATATATATATATATATATATCGGTTTGTTGAAAATTGGTGTTGAAGTTTGTTGCTGGAAATGTCTTGTAATTGCTGCTGTGTTGATTATTTATTCCATATTTGGAGTTTCTGGAGAATTATTTTTGCTGCTGGATATTTGAGTTTGAGTGCTAAATTATTTGGAGTAAAATTAGTTAAAGGATTTGATACAAAAACTTGAATTGCAAAGAACAACAACCAACAACTTTTCTATATTTTTGTTCTCTTTGATTCTTGTTAGTATTTGAATTTCTTTTTCTAGAATTTTATTCTTGAACTCATAATCTATTACCATCTGGTGCAGTTTTCAAAAATTCCAACGTTTTCCCATTATTTTGTGTTTTCTTGTCTAGAAAGCCAAAAAATTAGGATTTATTGGATTCTTTCGGTATTGCCTACTTTTTGCTACTGTTTTGTTGATAGGTTTAATTAAAACATACTTGTGATCTAATGGCTATATTTAAGTGTGTTTAACTAGAACTTTGAGATAATTCTTGGAGTGGAAAAAAGGCAAGAGAGTGCGAGCTTAAAAGAGGGTAAAAGCCGAAACAAGTGTGCAAACATGAGTGTCGAGTCCTTATTTGAGTGAAAAACGTAAGGGAGTGAAATTGGTAAGGTCCTATTTTATTTTTATTGCATTATTATACTAACATGACAGAATCAAGAATGAGGAGAGGAGATCCACCCTTAAGGATCAATGAGGAGGAGTCCGTAGCATTCCATGGCGATGCCCGAGCTACCGGGAGTGGAGACCAAGTAGACATGAGAGCTGTTTTGGAGTCAATACAGCAGGTTAGTGCTCAAGTTGAGCATGTGAATCAAAGAGTGGGAAGACTAGAAGCCTCACAAGGAATACTAAATACAAGAAATAGGCAAGAATTCCATGGAGGGCAAGGCCGAGGACGAGGAGGTCGCGAGAGATCGAGAGAGGAATTTGATGAGGAACCATTCGGTGAAGACTTTGAGGAGGGTATGGATGAAACTTTTTCTGTTCAAGATAGAGCTGGCCGTGGAAGATATAGGAGGGAAGATACAGATGATGATTTGGGAAATATCAAGGTTAACACCCCACCTTTTATGGGTAAAAGTGATCCCGAAGCTTATTTGGAGTGGGAAGAAAAAATGGAGATGATTTTTGACTGCCACAACTATTCGGAAGGTAAGAAGGTGAAGTTGGTAGCAATGGAGTTTGGACATTATGCACTCCAATGGTGGCCCAATGAGCAAAATACCTGAAGGAGAGTTGGTGATGACTTGATTACAACATGGCGACAAATGAAAGGAGCCATGAGAAAGCGGTTTGTGCCATCACATTACCATAGGTTGCTGCATCAACAGCTTCAATCTTTGTCTCAAGGAAGTAGGTCCGTGGAGGATTATTACAAAGAGGTGGAGATGTTAATGATGAGGCTGAATATGAATGAGGATAGGGAGGCAAAAATGGCAAGATTTCTTGGTGGTTTGAATCGTGACATTGCCAACCAGCTTGAATTACAACAATACTTGGAATTTGAGGAGATGTTGCATGTAGCAATTAAGCTTGAGAACCAATTCAAGAGGAGGGGTGTTAGCACACGGTTAGGAGGAGTTTCTAGCAGTGGAAGGACAAGTTCAAGTGGCTGGAAAAACAATTCCACTTATGAAAGCAAGCTGAAGCCGAAACTTGGTGAAGAAACTACCAACCGGCCAAGAAGAGAAATTAAAGCCAAATCTGCATAAGCCATTAAAGGTGAGGTAAAATCTGAACCTAAACTTCAAAAGTTAAGAGAAATTATTTGTTTCAAGTGCCAAGGAAGAGAACATATAGCTAGCCAATGCCCGAATAGAAGGATAATGGTAATTAGGGGTAATGGAGAGGTGGAATCCGAAAGTGAGACTAGTGAGGCTGAAATCGAACAAGAAGATGAAGGACTTGATGATGAGGCCGAACCATTAAACACATCAAATGTTGAGCTAAATTTGGTATTAAGGAGGGTACTTGCTGTTTATAAGGATGAAGAACAAATTCAACGAAAGAACATCTTCCACTCTCGTTGTGAAATACAAGATAAAATTTGTAGCATGATTATAGATAGTAGGAGTTGTGCTAATGTAATAAGTAACCTTGTAATTGATAAGTTGGGCTTAAAAATAATAAAACATCCTGAACCATATAGATTACGATGGCTTAATGATAGTGGTGAGATGAAAGTAAACAAACAAGCCAAAGTAAAATTTTGTATAGGTAGATATGAGGATGTAGTTTTATGTGATATTGTACCCATGATTGCTGGACATATACTATTAGGTAGGCCATGGCAATTTGATAAAGATGCTACTCATTTTGGTTGAGAAAATAGTATTGTTTTCAGGTTTAAAGGAAAGAAGGTCAAGCTGGAACCATTATCTCCTAAAGAGGTTTACAAAGACCAATTACAAATGCAACAAAGGAGAGAAGCCGAAAAGCTCAAGGAAAAAGCAAGCATGGCACCAACGGTTTCACCATCCTTTCAAGAAGGTAAGAATGAGGTTGCTGATCAAGGTAAGGTTTCTAAGACTCATATTGAGTGGAAAGATCAAGGAAAAACCGAAAGAGAGGGGAAAGAAAGTGGCAAACCCGAGAGCTTGGAGAAGGAAGAGAAATTCGAAGATTTGCTCCAATCCAAGGGCAAAAAGGAAAAGAAAGAAAAGAAAGGTTAAGTAGCAATTTTTATTTGAGTTTAGGGGATATTAATAAGGCTATTGAGTGTAAGAAACCTTTGCTGGTCATGATTTATAAAGAAAATTATTTTAATGATCAAACTAACTTTGAAGAACTTGAATTGCCAAGTTCAATGATTTCTCTGTTGAAGGAGTTTGGAGATGTCTTCCCAAATGAGATTCCAAGTGGACTACCACCTATTTGAGGGATAGAACATCAAATTGACTTTGTTCCAGGGGCTACCATACCAAATAGACCAGCTTATAGGAGCAATCCCGAAGAAACAAAGGAGCTGCAAAAATAGGTAAGTGATTTACTTGATGATGCAAACCCGCCCGAGCTCGCACCATTGACAACTTGCTGTCTTTATCCAGAGAGTAATTCATTCTCAAAAGGGCTTGTCCATACCTGAAGATAAAAGACCTGTTTTAAGTATCCAAGTGGTGGAGGCTAATACATCGGATACTCATATATCGGACATTTTATATCGGACACTCTTGTCTCAGACTCGGAGCCTTACCTTGGACATCTGATCTCGGACTTCGGACATCGGATGCAACTTAGCTCGGATAGACATCAGTTAGCTCGGCCAGACACAAGTTAGCTCGGACAGACATCAGTTAGCTCGGCCAGACACAAGTTAGCTCGAATAGACATGAGTTAGCTCGAATAGACATGAGTTAGCTCGAATAGACATGAGTTAGCTCGGACATTAGGCAGACATAAGTTAGCTCGGTTGAAGACATAATTCAGCCTAGATGTCAAAGTCAACTCGTTATCTAATTTGCGATTGACTTTATTTCTTTTTGGGTTTTTATTTATTTATTTTTTGGACAAATAACTTTAGGAAGGTTTTTATTTTATTGTAAATTAATTAATTCCTAATTTAATATGAAGGAATTAATTAATCAAACTTAGATTAGGAAAGGAAGTATAGTTGCGGCCAACTAGGTTTCTTTATGTGTGTGGCCGGTTTTTCCTAGGGTTTTTAGGGTTTATTTTGTTTCTTTGAAAGCCTATTTAAAGGCTTATTTTTCAATAAGAATACAACTTTGATTTGATTAAGAAAATACTTGTGAGATTAATTATCTCTTTGTTCTTTGAGAACACCTAAAACACCATTAGAGAATTGGTTGTTTTAGCTTGACTTATTAATAGGTTTTCCATCGCCTATTGTGGCGTCTCCATTATACCAAGGTTTCTAACCACAGGTTGGTTAGGGGTTGAGGTCCATTCCATTAGAACTTGAATATAATCAGATCCGGGCTAATATAATACGGGTTTAGGAGCAAGTCGTCCTAGGTTCGTATCATTTGGTATCAGAGCCAAATTTTGTTCAGGTTTGATCTATCTTTATTTGCTTTATTTGTTTTTGTATTATTCTGCAATTTTAGCATTAGGTTAAGGTTGCTTCTATCCCCATACATGTTCTGCATCTTTAAAAAAAAAAAGAAAAAATTCATTCCTAGTTGAATTAGGATTTCCTAGTTTTATCGTATTTTTGTTTCCTAGTTTGTTGGTTGTCTTTTATCATTGTTCTTGTTAATTTGGTTTTTTGTTGATTTTTATTTGCTGTTTTATCTTAGATATTTGCATTCATATATTCAAAAAAAAAAAAAAAAAACAGAGAGAAGGTTTTGCGGCAACATATAAAAAATAAAAAAAATAAAAAAAAACTGCACTTTAATTTTTGATTGGGATGTCACAGGTTTGGTGTTTGTTTTGGAGTTGGAATTGCAATTTTGGTAATTATTCTTGCTACTGCAGTTGTTTATGTTCTGTGAGTGAAAAAGAGGAGAAAAAAAAAAGAAAGCCGAATATAAAAAAAAAAAAAATTATATATATCGGTTTGTTGAAAATTGGTGTGGAAGTTTTTTGCTGGAAATTTTTTTGTAACTGCTGCTTTGCTAATTATTTATTACATATTTGGAGTTTCTGGAGAGTTATTTTTGCTGCTGGATATTTGAGTTTGAGTGTTAAATTATTTGGATTAAAATTAGTTAAAGGAATTAATACAAAACTTGAATAACAAGAACAACAACCAACACTTTTCTATATTTTTGTTCTCTTTGATTCTTGTTCGTATTTGAATTTCTTTTTCTGGAATTTTATTCTTGAGCTCATAATCTACTACCATCTGGTGCAGTTTTTAAAAATTCCAATGTTTTCCCATTATTTTGTGTTTTCTTGTCTAGAAAGCTGAAAAATTAGGATTTGTTGGATTCTTTCGGTGTTGCCTACTTTTTGCTACTGTTTTGTTGATAGGTTTAATTAAAACATACTAGTAATATAATTGCTATTTTTTGGGTGTTTTAATTAGAACTTTGAGATAATTCATTTAGTGGAAAAAGGCAAGAGTGTGTGAGCTTAAAAGAGGGTAAAAGCCGAAACAAGTGTGCAAACACGAGTGTCAAATCCTTATTTGAGTGAAACACGTAAGGGAGTGAAATTGGTAAGGTCCTGTTTTATTTTTATTGCATTATTATACTAACATGACAGAATCAAGATTGAGGAGAGGAGAGCCACCCTTGAGGATCAATGAGGAGGAGTCTGTAGCATTCCATGGCGATGCCCGAGCTACCAGGAGTGGAGACCAAGTGGACATGAGAGCTGTTTTGGAGTCAATACAGCGGGTTAGTGCTCAAGTTGAGCATGTGAATCAAAGGATGGGAAGGCTAGAAGTTTCCCAAGGAATTCCGAACACAAGAAATAGGCAAGAATTCCATGGAGGACGAGGCCGAGGACAAGGAGGTCGCGAGAGACCGAGAGAGGAATTTGATGAGGAGCCATTCGATGGAGACTTTGAGGAAGGTATGGATAAAACTTTTGCTGTCCAACATAGAGCTGGTCGTGGAAGATATAGGAGGGAAGAAACAGATGACAATCTTAGCAATATCAAGATCAACATCCCACCATTCATGGGAAAAAGTGACCCCGAAGCATATTTGGAGTGGGAAGAAAAGATGGAGATGATATTTGACCGCCATAATTATTCGGAGGCTAAGAAGGTGAAATTGGCAGCAATGGAGTTTGGCCATTATGCACTCCAATGGTGGATTAATGAGCAAAACACCCGAAGGAGTGTTGGTGATGACTTGATTACTATATGGCGACAAATGAAAGGAGCCATGAGAAAGCGGTTTATGCCATTCCATTACCATAGGTTGCTGCATCAAAGGCTTCAATCTTTGTCTCAAGGAAGTAGGTCCATGGAGGATTATTACAAAGAGATGGAGATGTTAATGATGAGGCTGAATATGAATGTGGATAGGGAGGCAACAATGGCGAGATTTCTTGGTGGTTTGAGCCGTGACATTGCCAACCAACTTGGAATTGGAGGAGATGTTGCATGTAGCAATTAAGCTTGAGAACCAATTCAAGAGGAGGGGTGTTAGCACACGGTTTGGAGGAGTTTCTAGTAGTGGAAGGGCAAGTTCAAGTGGCTGGAAAAACAATTCCACTTATGAAAGCAAGCTGAAGTCGAAGCTTGGTGAAGAAGCTACTAATCGGCCAAGAAGGGAACTTAAAACCGAATCTGCCCAAGCCATTAAAGGTGAGATAAAATCTGATCCTCAACCTCAAAAATCCAGAGAAATAATTTGTTTTAAGTGCCACGGAAGAGGACACATAGCCAGCCAATGCCCAAGTAGAAGAATCATGGTATTAAAGGGTGACGGTGAGCTGGAATCTGCAAGTGAAGAAAGTGAAGTTGAAACCGAGCAAGAGGAGGATTGCAATGAAGATGAAGCCGAATCTGTAGATACATCTAATGCCGAGTTGAGCTTGGTTTCAAGGAGAGTACTTGCTGTCTACAAAGATGAAGAGCAGATACAAAGAGAAAACATCTTCCACACTCGCTGCGAAATACAAGGTAAAATTTGTAGCATGATTGTAGATAGTGGGAGTTGTACTAATGTGATAAGTAATCTTGTAGTTGATAAATTAGGCTTGAAAACAATTAAACATCCAGAGCCCTATAGGTTATAATGGTTAAATGATAGTGGTGAGATGAGGGTAAATAAACAAGCCAAAGTAAAATTTAGTATAGGTAGATATGAGGATGTAGTCTTGTGTGATATTGTTCCCATGATTGCTGGACATATACTATTAGGTAGACCATGGCAATTTGATAAAGATGCTACTCATTTTGGTCAAGAAAATAGTATTGTTTTCAGGTTTAAAGGGAAGAAGGTCAAGCTGGAACCATTATCTCCTAAAGAGGTTTACAAAGACCAATTACAAATGCAACAAAAGAGAGAAGCCGAAAAGCTCAAGGAAAAAGCAAGTATGGCATCAACGGCTTCACCATCCTTTCAAGAAAGTAAGATTGAGGTTGCTGACCAAGGAAAGGTTTCTAAGGTTCATATTGAGTGGAAAGATCAAGGGAAAACCGAAAGAGAGGGAAACGGAAGTGGCAAACCCGAGAGCATGGAGAAGGAAGAAAAATTCGAAGGTGTGCGCCAATCCAAGGGAAAAAAAGAAAAGAAAGAAAAGAAAGGTTAAGTAGTAACTTTTATTTGAGTTTAGGGGATATTAATAAGGCTATTGAGTGTAAGAAACCTTTGCTGTTCATGATTTATAAAGAAAATTATTTTAATGATCAAACTAACTTTGAAGAACTTGAATTGCCAAGTTCAATGATTTCTCTTTTGAAGGAATTTGGAGATGTCTTTCCAAATGAGATTCCAAGTGGATTACCACCTATTCAAGGGATAGAACATCGAATTGACTTTGTTCCAGAGGCTGCCATACCAAATAAACCAGCTTATAGGAGCAATCCCGAAGAAACAAAGGAGCTGCAAAAATAGGTAAGTGATTTGCTTGATAAAGGATACATTCGTGAGAGTTTAAGTCCATGTGCTGTTCCTGTTTTGTTGGTACCTAAAAAGGGTGGTTCTTGGAGAATGTGTGTTGATTGTAGGGCTATAAATAACATTACCATCAAATATAGGCATCCCATTCCTAGATTAGATGATATGCTTGATGAGTTGCGTGGTGCTTGCATGTTTACAAAGATTGATCTTAGGAGTGGTTATCATCAAATTAGGTTGAAAGAAGGTGATAAATGGAAAATCGCATTCAAAACTAAATATGGGCTGTATGAATGGTTAGTTATGCCTTTTGGATTATCCAATGCACCTAGTACTTTCATGAGGCTTATGAATCATGTAATGCATCCATTTGTTGGTAAATTTGTGGTTGTTTATTTTGATGACATTCTAATATATAGTCGAAATTTGGATGACCATGTGGATCAACTTAGGCAAGTTTTGGAAGTTCTTAGAAAGGAAAGATTGTTTGCTAACATTAAAAAATGTGAATTTTGCAAAGATGAGCTTGTGTTTCTAGGATTTGTAGTAAGTGGTACAGGAATCAAAGTAGACCAAGCTAAGGTGAAAGCAATTCAAGAGTGGCCGGTTCCTACTTCTATCACCCAAGTGAAGAGCTTTCATGGCTTCGCAAGCTTTTATAGAAGATTTTTCAAGGATTTTAGTACCATAGCAGCACCATTGAATCAAGTTGTCAAGAAGAATGTCGGTTTTAAATGGGGGGAAGTACAAGAAAAATCTTTTAATTTGTTGAAAGAAAATTTATGTAATGCACATTTGTTAGTTTTGCCAAATTTTTCTAAGACTTTTGAAATTGAGTGTGATGCTTCGGGTGTAGGTATTCGAGCTGTCTTAATGTAAGAAGGAAGACCCATAGCCTACTTTAGTGAAAAATTAAATGGAGCTGCCCTAAACTACCCGACTTATGACAAGGAGATGTATGCTTTGGTGAGGGCTTTGGAGACGTGGCAACATTATCTCATGCCAAAGGAGTTTGTAATTCATACGAATCATGAGTCTTTAAAGCATATCAAGGGTGAAGGAAAGCTCAACCGAAGGCATGCCAAGTAGATTGAATTTATTGAAACTTTCCATATGTGATCCGCTACAAAAAAGGTAAGGAAAATGTGGTTGCCGATGCATTATCCCGAAGGTATGTACTCTTTTCTACCTTAGATGCTAGATTGCTTGGATTTGAACAATTGAAAGAACTTTATGAGCATGATAGTGACTTTGGAGAAATTTTTAGAACCTGTTTGAAACATGGATTTAATAAATTTTACATATTTGAGGGTTATTTGTTTAAGGAGAACAAACTTTATGTGCCTAATTGTAGTATTAGGGAATTATTGGTTCGGGAAGGACATGGGGGTGGTTTGATGGGTCATTTTGGTATTTTGAAAACTTTATCCTTGCTGCAAGAACATTTTTATTGGCCTAACATGAGGAGAGATGTTGAGAGAATTTGTGAAAGATGTTTGAAGTGGCGAAAAACAAAATCAACATTGAAGCCGCATGGATTGTATAAGCCTTTGCCGATTCCTACCTATCCTTGGGTAGAATTGTCTATGGATTTTATTCTTGGGTTGCCTTGGTCAAGGACAGGTAAGGATTCAATATTTGTTGTAGTAGATCGGTTTTCTAAGATGGCACATTTTATTACATGTAACAAAACTGATGATGCATCCAATATTGCTAATTTATTTTTCAAGGAAATTGTGAGATTGCATGGAATGCCAAGAACTATTGTTTCGGATAGGGATGCTAAGTTCTTAAGCTATTTTTGGAAAACTTTGTGGGCTAAATTAGGTACTAAGCTATTATTTTCAACTACTTGTCATCCACAAACTGATGGACAAACTGAAGTAGTAAATAGAACCTTGTCTGCATTGTTGAGAGCATTAATTAGTAGAAATTTAAGAACTTGGGAAGAATGTTTGCCACATGTTGAATTTGCATATAATAGATCTTTACATTCAGCAACTAAATTTACTCCATTTGAAATTGTTTATGGTTTTAATCCTTTGACTCAATTCGATTTAACACCTTTACCTATAAGTGAGCGTGCTAATCTAGATGGAAAACAAAAAGCTGAATTTGTAAAGCAGATTCATGTGAAGACACGAGCAAATATTGAGAGGAGGACCGAGCAATATGCAAAGGTGCCTAATCAAGGCCGAAAATCAATGGTGTTTGAACCTGGAGATTGGGTGTGGCTGCATTTAAGGAAAGAAAGGTTTCCTGAACAAAGGAAATCCAAACTAATGCAGAGGGGCGATGGACCTTTTCAAGTTTTGGAGAGGATAAACGACAATGCCCACAAACTTGATTTACCGGGTGATGACTTCGATTTGAGGACAAGTCCTTTTCAAGAGGAGGGGAATGATGCAAACCCACCCGAGCTCGCACCACTGACAACTCGCTGGGGTACTGATCCGATACAGATGAAGACTGGACCGATCACTAGGGGTCAAGCTAAAAGGTTTAAGGATAACCTTGCTGCCTTTATCCAGAGAGTAATTCATTCTTAAAAGGGCTTGTCCATACCTGAAGATAAAAGACCTGTTTTAAGTATCCAAGTGGTTGAGGCTAATACATCGGATACTCATATATCAGACATTTTATATCGAACACTCTTGTCTCGGACTCGGAGCCTTGCCTTGGACATCTGATCTCGGACTTCGGACATCGGATGCAACTTAGCTCGGACAGACATCAGTTAGCTCGGCCAAACACAAGTTAGCTCGGACAGACACAAGTTAGCTCGGACAGACATCAGTTAGCTCGGATAGACATGAGTTAGCTAGGACATCAGGCAGACATAAGTTAGCTCGGTTGAAGACATAATTCAGCCTAGATGTCAAAGTCAACTCGTTACCTAATTTGCGATTGACTTTATTTCCTTTTGGGTTTTTATTTATTTATTTTCTGGACAAATAACTTTAGGAAGGTTTTTATTTTATTGTAAATTAATTAATTCCTAATTTAATATGAAGGAATTAATTAATCAAACTTAGATTAGGAAAGGAAGTATAGTTGCGGCCAACTAGGTTTCTTTATGTGTGTGGCCGGTTTTTCCTAGGGTTTTTAGGGTTTATTTTGTTTCTTTGAAAGCCTATTTAAAGGCTTATTTTTCAATAAGAATACAACTTTGATTTGATTAAGAAAATACTTGTGAGATTAATTATCTCTTTGTTCTTTGAGAACACCTAAAACACCATTAGAGAATTGGTTGTTTTAGCTTGACTTATCAATAGGTTTTCCATCCCCTATTGTGGCGTCTCCATTATACTAAGGTTTCTAACCACAGGTTGGTTAGGGGTTGAGGTCAATTCCATTAGAACTTGAACATAATCAGATCCGGGCTAATATAATACGGATTTAGGAGCAAGTCGTCCTAGGTTCGTATCACTTGACAAAGTTATATTCGTGAGAGTTTAAGTTCATGTGCTATACCTATTTTGTGAGTGCCAAAAAAAGATGGTACATGGAGAATGTGTGTTGATTGTAGGGCTATAAATAACATTACGAGCAAATATAGACACCCCATTCCTAGATTAGATGATATGCTTGATTGCATGGTACTTGCATGTTTACAAAAATTGATCTTAGGAGTGGTTATCACCAAATTAGGATGAAAGAAGGTTATGAATGGAAAACCGCATTCAAAACTAAATATGGGCTGTATGAATGGTTAGTTATGCCTTTTGGATTATCCAATGCACCTAGTACTTTCATGAGGCTTATGAATCATGTAATGCGTCCATTTATTAGTAAATTTGTGGTTGTTTATTTTGATGACATTCTAATATATAGTCGAAATTTGGATGACCATGTGGATCAACTTAGGCAAGTTTTGGAAGTTCTTAGAAAGGAAAGATTGTTTGCTAACATTAAAAAATGTGAATTTTGCAAAGATGAGCTTGTGTTTCTAGGATTTGTAGTAAGTGGTACAGGAATCAAAGTAGACCAAGCTAAGGTGAAAGCAATTCAAGAGTGGCCGGTTCCTACTTCTATCACCCAAGTGAAGAGCTTTCATGGCTTCGCAAGCTGTTATAGAAGATTTGTCAAGGAGTTTAGTACCATAGCCGCACCATTGAATGAAGTTGTCAAGAAGAATGTCAGCTTTAAATGGGGGGAAGTACATGAAAAATCTTTTAATTTGTTGAAAGAAAAATTGTGTAATGCACCTTTGTTAGTTTTGCCAAATTTTTCTAAGACTTTTGAAATTGAGTGTGATGCTTCGGGTGTAGACCAAGCTAAGGCATTAGAGCTGCTTAATGTAAGAAGGAAGACCATAGCCTACTTTAGTGAAAAATTAAATGGAGCTGCCCTAAACTACCCGACTTATGACAAGGAGATGTATGCTTTGGTGAGGGCTTTGGAGACGTGGCAACATTATCTCATGCCAAAGGAGTTTGTAATTCATACGAATCATGAGTCTTTGAAGCATATCAAGGGTGAAGGAAAGCTCAACCGAAGGCATGCCAAGTAGATTGAATTTATTGAAACCTTTCCATATGTGATCCGCTACAAAAAAGGTAAGGAAAATGTGGTTGCCGATGCATTATCCCGAAGGTATGTACTCTTTTCTACCTTAGATGCTAGATTGCTTGGATTTGAACAATTGAAAGAACTTTATGAGCATGATAGTGACTTTGGAGAAATTTTTAGAACCTGTTTGAAACATGGATTTAATAAATTTTACATATTTGAGGGTTATTTGTTTAAGGAAAACAAACTTTGTGTACCTAATTGTAGTACTAGGGAATTATTGGTTCGGGAAGGACATGGGGGTGGTTTAATGGGTCATTTTAGTGTTTTAAAAACTTTATCCTTGCTGCAAGAACATTTTTATTGGCCTAACATGAGGAGAGATATTAAGAGAATTTGTGAAAGATGTTTGAAGTGCCGAAAAACAAAATCAACATTGAAGGTTTTCCATTAGAGAACATTGGTTGTTTTAGCTTGACTTATCAATAGGTTTTCCATCCCCTATTATGGCGTCTACATTATACCAAGGTTTCTAACCACAGGTTGGTTAGTGGATGAGGTCAATTCCATTAGAACTTGAACTTAATTAAGATCCGGGCTTATATAATACGGGTTTAGGAGCAGATCATCCTAGGTTCGTATCAATGGTCATATAACAGCTTTGGTAATTGGTATAGTACAAAGGTATTGGTATTATTTGGATTATGATTTAACTACATTTTTCATAATTATTTTATGAAAGTATATTGATATTTTTTTATGCTATATTTAAATCAAGTTAATGTAATTTATAATATTTAAATGGTTTTATTCGGAAACACCTATTTTTTTATATTGATTTGGGTACAAATTGAGTTTTGTTAAATGATTTCAAAAGAGAAAATTTTTAGAAGAGTAGGATGCGAGATCTTGCGAGAAAGATGTACTAGAATAAATTATTATTTTCTTATTGTACCATATCATTTATTGAGATATCTTTATCTCATATTTTATTTAGTTTTAATCCATTCGTTTTGATCCCAAACTTTAACATATAGTCTACCTCGTCTATCACTTGTCAATTTTAATATCCTACAATAGCAGTAGTATTATATTATCTTCCGTTAATTTATCTTTATCTTTCTCTTGTCTTATCCTAATTTATCTTAACTCATTCATATCAATTGCATAACCCAAATTTATACATACTCTTAGAATGATCTAATTTAATTTACAACATAGTGACCATAGTATGTATATATGGTAATGACTTGTAGTACAATTGGATAAAGTTGTTAGTTGTATTTGAAAGGCATACTTGCGATAGTGCTTATGTATTATAAATTTATATTGAGGTATTATTTTACTTATATGCATTTGGTTTGTCCTTGATTTACATAAGGTTTTGCCTGATGGAACTTTTCTAGATGGGACCACTTGAGATTCCTAAAAGGGTCTCTGGGATTGATTCTATTAGCTTGGTATCGAAGCATTAGTTAAACATTTTCTATCTTTTTATGATTATGATTTCTTTTATTTTCTGATCATAAATCTAGACATTTGTTTGACTTGATTGTGACATTTGAGCTATAATTGCTTTTATATAAGAATTCCTTTGTGATGCGATGTGGATGAGGTAGACATAGATTTAATATGTATTTTGCTAGAAGTGTTGGAGGGTCAACTTATGGGATGATATTGTTGAGCACTTGGCTTAGTCTCTTAAAAGAGATTTTTTTTTTCTAGGTTTTCTTTTAGTCAGGCCCAAAAAGTTGTTGTAGTAAAGTTTAGTGGTTATACAAATCATAGCCTTATCTTAACTAGTAGATGTGGAAATGATCCTAAATAAGGGCATAAATTGCCCAGTTAAAGATAAGCTCAAAATAGCTAACATTTTTTCTAAAAAGAGATGCTTGGAAATGTTGAATGACATATTGGACTAGGATACATTATGTATGGGCACATTTCATAGGTGCTTTTAGTACAAAATTTTGTCCTTCAACTGAAAGAGAAATGAAAAGGTGAAAAATTGAAAGGCTTAATCAAGTTAATATGATAGCACCAAAGTACAATGGAGCATAAAAGGTTTCAGAACTCTACTCCTTTATAAACCCAGATGATGCTAAATAAGAGCATATTTGTGCTTCTTACTAGTTTTAAAGGATGCAACCTTAAAGATCAAGAGGCAAATAATTATGCTCAAATCGAGGTGCCAATCTTTTGGGAGTAAATTTTTAGTCGTATGTTTGTTTAGCTTCATCGAAGGGTTGCACCTTTTGGTAATGCAAGTCTTAGAAGAGATAGCTCTAAGTCAATGCAACTTACACGAGGGATCACAGTCAGAGATTGAGTCGACACTAACTGAAGAGTGATAATAGTTAGTATCAGAGGTCACAATATGAGAGCAATTATCAAGTTGCATGTGTTACCTATAATAGATATCACACGAGACCTCAAGAATAGATGGATGTTTTAATTGGGGACCGTTTGACCATTCTAAGAGGGATTGCCCTTTTTTGGCACATGATGACAAAAAGCTTTAGGATCTAACTTTTCTCATTAATAGTCCAGTGATGTAGGAAGGTAGGATACCTAGACATGATAGACTAAAGGTGTTTCACTTGACAATAGAGCACAATCAGCATCCATATGTGAAGGTTAAGACTTAATGAATGATCGTTGAGTTAAGCCAGAGCATTTGTTGTTTTACAGTAGGATGATCAAGCTACTAAGGACGTGGGTATACATATGATGCATACTCATTGGACTTATGCACATGTTCTTATTGTTTTTATAATAACTCATATTTCCTATGTAAATGATATGAACCTAGGACGACATGTGCCTAAACCCATGTTATATTAGCCCGGATATAATTATGCTCAAGTTCTAATGGTCACCTTGACCCCTAACCAACTTATGATTAGAAATCTTGGTATATAATGAAGACACCACAATAGGTGATGGAAGACCTATTGATAAGTCAAACTAAAATACTTATTCACTAATGGTGTTTTAGGTGTTCAAAAGAACAAAGAGAATTCAATCTCACAAATAATTTTCTGTATGAATAAAGTATTGAATGTTATTGATAAAACAAGCCCTTAAGTAAATTTAAAAGTTACAAAATAAAATCCTAATTAACTAGGTAAAACTGGCCACCAAAAGAAAAGGAAACTAGTTGGTCGAATTTTACACTAAGTTCCTAAACTAATTTGTATTAATTAATTCCTTTATTTTGAATAAGGAATTAATTAATTTACAATGAAAAATAATAAAATAATAACTTTCTTAATTTGATTTTTCCAGCCAATAAATAAATAAAAACAAAACGAAAAGTCAAATGCAAATCAGGTAACGAGTTGAATAGTTTGACAACTAAGCTAACTTATGTATGATGTCCGAGCTAACTTATTTCTGCCTTATGTCCGAGCTAACTTATGTATGATGTCCAAGCTAACTATGTCTACCTAATGTCCAAACTAAGTTATGTCTTGATGTGATTCCGCCCGAGCCCGCTCAACCGATAACCCGTTAGGGTGTTGACTCGACAGGGATGAAGACTAGGCCAATCACAAGAGCTCAAATTAAGAGATTTAAGGACAAAATGAGAGCATTTATATAGGGGGTAATCATTCTCAACAGAGCTTGTCCATACTTGAAGATACAAAGCCTATTCTAAGCATCCAAGTGGTAGAAGCCGATACGGACCCGGGTAGCAGTTTTGGTGCAAATATGGACAACGGGCAGCATGAAATGGTTCCAAGTCTTTATGGATTCAATACATATGTCTAAGAGGATATGGAATCAATTCAAGGCAGCTTCAAAGGCATTCAAAAAGGCATTGTATGGACAACTTCAAATTTGGCCTGTTTTTTACTGTATTTTGCGCTGACTTTACTGTATTTTGCTGAGTTGGCTTTTTCTTCCTCTTCCAAGCATGGGCAACGTGTGGGACTTCATATTCAGCTTATTTTTCATCCTACAAAGCATATTGAAGCTGATTTGGAGCTCAATTTGGTCAAAGATTGGTCAAAGTCAACTTAGTAAAAAAGCTAGTATTATAGTTTCCTAATTTGATTCTACTTTTTGTTTTAGGAAATTACCATTACTTTTTAGTTTTTATTTATTTATTTTTCTGGGACAATAATTTTAGGAAAGTTATTATTGTATTATTTTCATTGTAAATTAATTAATTTCTAATTCAAAATAAAGGAATTAATTAATCCAAATTAGATTAGGAAAGGAGTGAGAATTTCGGCCACCATAGGAAACTACTTTGTATGGCTGGTTTTCCCTTTGTTTTTAGGGTTTTATTTCGTGGCTTTGTAGCCTATTTAAAGGCTTATTTTTCAATAAGAAGGAAGCTTGGATTATATACATAAATTATTTGTGAGATTGAATATCTCTTTGTTCTTTTGAACACCTAAAACACCATTAGTGAATGAGTGTTTTTGCTTTGACTTATCGATAGGACATCCATCACCTATTATGGCGTCTTCATTATATACCAAGGTTTCTAATCACAGGTTGGTTAGGGGTTGAGGTGACCATTAGAACTTGAACATAATTAGCTCCGGACTAATATAATACGGGGTTTAGGCGCAGGTCGTCCTAGCTTCGTATCATGTCTGATGTCCAAAGTCCGAAGTCCGATGTCAGATGTCCAATATATGGGTGTCCGATGTATGATGTCTGATGACAACTATCAGGGTCCATATCAACCTCCACCACTTGGATGCTTAAAATAGGCCTTGTATCTTCGGGTATGGACAAGCCCTTTTGAGAATGAATTACTCCTTGGATAAAGGCAGCAAGGTTGTCCTTAAACCTGTTAATTTAAGCTCTAGTGATCGGCCCGGTCCTCATCTGTATCGGATCAGTACCTCAGTGGCTTGTCGGTTGTGCGAGCTCGGGCGGATTCGTATCATTCCCCTCCTCTTAAAAAGGATTTTCCCTCAAATCAAAGTCATCACTTGCAGCAAAAGAAGACAAATCAACAACATTGAATGTAGCACTAACATTATACTCACCTGGCAAATCAAGTTTGTAATGATTGTCATTTATCCGCTCAAAAACTTAAAAAGGTCCATCTCCTCTTGGAATCAATTTTGATTTCCGCTGTTCGGGAAACCTCTCCTTTCTTAGATGCAACCAAACCCAATCTCTAGGTTCAAACACAACTTGTTTTCGGACTTGATTAGCATTCCTTGCATATTGCTCGGTTCTCCTCTCAATATTTGCCTTAGTCTTTTCATGAATCTGCTTCACAAAATCAGCTTTTTGTTTTCCATCTAGATTAGCACATTAACTTAAAGGTAAAGGTATTAGATCTAATGCAGTCAAAGGATTAAAACCATAAACAATTTCAAAAGGAGTAAATTTAGTTGCTGATTGCAAAGACCTATTATAAGCAAATTCAACATGTGACAAACAATCTTCCCAAGTTCTTAAATTTCTACTAATTAATGCTTCTCAACAATGCAGATGAAGTTATATTCACTACTTCGGTTTGTCCATCAATTTGTGGATGACAAGTAGTTGAAAATAACAACTTAGTACATAACTTAGCCCACAAAGTTTTCCAAAAATAACTTAATAACTTAGAATCTCTATCCGAAACAATAGTCCTAGGCATTCCATGTAACTTCACAATTTCTTTAAAAAATAAATTAGCAACATTAGATGCATCATCAGTTTTATTACATGCAATAAAATGTGTCATCTTAGAAAATCTATCCACAACAACAAATATTGAATCCTTACTTGTCCTTGACCTAGGCAAACCAAGAATAAAATCCATAGACAAATCTACCCAAGGATGTGAAAGAATCGGCAAAGGATGGTACAATCCGTGCGGTTTCAACGTGGACTTGGTCTTTTGGCATTTCAAGCACCTTTCACAAATTCTCTCTACATCTCTCTTCATGTTAGGCCAATAAAAATGTTTTTACAGTAAGGATAAAGTTTTAAAAACACAAAAATGTCCCATTAAACCACCCCCATGACCTTCTCAAACTAGTAACTCCCGAATACTACAATTAGGCACACAAAGCTTGTTTTCCTTAAACAAATATCCCTCAAATATGTAAAATTTATTAAATCCATGTTTCAGATAGGTTCTAAATATTTCTCCAAAGTCACTATCATGCTCATAAAGTTCCTTTAATTATTCAAAGCCAAGCAATCTAGCATCTAAGGTAGAAAAGAGAACATACCTTCGGGATAATGCATCGGCAACCACATTTTCCTTACCTTTTTTTGTAGCGAATCACATATGGAAAGGTCTCAATAAATTCAATCCATTTGGCACGCCTTCAGTTAAGGTTTCCTTGACCTTTAATGTGCTTCAAATATTCATGATCCGTATGAAACACAAATTCTTTTGGTATGAGGTAATGCTGCCACGTTTCCAAAGCCTTCACTAACGCATACATCTCCTTGTCATATGTCGGGTAGTTTAGTGCAGCTCCATTTAATTTCTCACTAAAGTAGGCTAGGGCCTTTCTTCTTACATTAATACAGCTCCAATACCTACACCTGAAGCATCACATTCAATTTTAAAAGTCTTAGAAAAATTTGGCAAAACTAATAAAGGTGCATTACATAATTTTTCTTCAACAAATTAAAAGATTTTTCTTGTACTTCCCCCCATTTAAAGCCAACATTCTTCTTTACAACTTCATTCAAAGGTGCTGCGATGGTGCTAAAGTCCTTGACATATCTTCGATAAAAGCTTGCCAAACCATGAAAGCTCCTGACTTGAGTGATAGATGTTGGTGTCGGTCACTCCTTGATTGTTTGAACTTTAGATTAATCAACTTTGATTCCTGCAGCACTTACTACAAATCCTAGGAAAACAAGCTCATTTTTGCAAAATTCACACTTTTTCATGTTAGCAAACAACCTTTCTTTCCTAAGGATATTTAAAACTTGCCTAAGATGGTCTACATGCTCATCCAAGTTTCGGCTATACAGTAAAATGTCATCAAAATACACAACCACAAATTTACTAATAAATGGACCCATAACATGATTCATGATACGAACCTAGGACGACCTGCTCCTAAACCCGTATTATATTAGCCCGGATATAATTATGTTCAAGTTCTAATGTTCACCTTGACCCCTAACCAACCTGTGATTAGAAACCTTGGTATATAGTGAAGCTGCCACAATAGGTGATGGAAATCCTATTGATAAGTCAAAACTAAAACACTCATTCACTAATGGTGTTTTAAGTGTTCAAAAGAACAAAGAGAATTCAATCTCACAAATAATTTTCTGTATAAATTCAAGCTTCCTTTTCTAATTAAAAATAAGCCTTTAAATAGGCTTTGAATGAACAAATAAAACCCTAAAAGGATTAGGAAATTTCGGCCAACATAGAATCCAATTAGGAAATTGCCTAATTTCACATCCTTTCCTAATTTAGTTTGGATTAATTAATTCCCTTATTTTGAAGTAGGAATTAATTAATTTACAATCAAAATAATAAAATAATAACTTTCCTAAACTTATTTGTCCAGCAAATAAATAAATAAAAACCCAAAAAAAGTCAAACGCAAATTAGAAAACGAGTTGACTAGTTTGATAACTAAGCTGACTTATGTCTGATGTCCAAGCTAACTTATGTCTACCTGATGTCCGAGCTATTTATGTCTGTCCAAGCTAACTTATGTCTGCCTGATGTCTGAACTAAGTTATGTCTGATGTCCAAAGTCCGCGGTCAAATGTTCGAGGCATGGGTGTCCGATATAAAATGTCCAACGTATGGTTGTCCGATATAAAATGTCCGATGTATCAGCCTCCACCACTTGGATGCTTAAAACAGATCTATTATCTTCAGGTATGGACAAGCCCTTTTGAGAATGAATTACTTTCTAGATAAAGGCACCAAGGTTGTCCTTAAACCTTTTAGCTTGATCCCTAGTGATTGATCTAGTCTTCATCCGTATCGGATCAGTACCCCAATGAGTTGTCAGTTGTTCGAGCTCGGGTGGATTTGCATCAATTCATAAGTCTCATAAAAGTACTAGGTGCATTAGTTAAACCAAAAGGCATGACTAACCATTCATATAGCCCATATTTAGTTTTGAATGCAGTCTTCCATTCATCACCTTCTTTCATCCTAATTTGATGGTATCCATTCCTAAGATCAATTTTAGTAAACATGTAAGCACCATGCAATTCATCAAGCATATCATCTAATCTAGGAATTTGATGTCTATATTTACTGGTGATATTATTTATAGCCCTACAATCAACACACATTCTCCAAGAACCATCTTTTTTAGGCACTAATAAAATAGGAACAACACATGGACTCATACTCTAATAAATATAACCTTTATCAAGCAACTCACTTACCTGTTTTTGTAACTCCTTTGTTTCGTTAGGATTGCTTCTATATGCAGGTCTATTTGGTATGGAAGCCCCTAGAACAAAGTCAATTTAATGTTCAATCCCTCTAATTGGTGGTAATCCCTTTGGAATCTCATCCGGAAAGACATCTTCAAAATCTTACAAAAGAGAAAGAATTGAACTTGGCAATTCAGGTTCTTCAAGGTTAGCTTCATCATTTAAATAATTATCTTTATAAATCATGACCAGAAATTGTTTCTTACTCAAGATAACTTTATTTACATCTCCAAAACTCAAATAAAAATTTTTATTCTTTCTTTATTTCCTTTCTTTCCCTCTCTCTCTCTCGGCCATAACACACTTTTCCTCACTCACGAGTTTCTTGCCCAAGCTCTCGGGTTTCTCGCTCTAGCCCTCGGGTTTCTCATTTTTTTTCACTCCAATTTCAGCCTTCTCTTGGTTTTTTCCATCAAGTTGGGTTTTAGAACACTTACCTGGTTGGTCTTGCATGGCTTGGACTCCTTGGATGGGTGTTGTTGCCGTGGGGGCCATGTTAGCTCTCTCCTTGAGTTGTTCGGCTACCCTCCTTTGTCGTATTTCTGTTTGATCTTTGTACACCTCTTTAGGAGTTAATGCATCCAGCTTGACCTTCTTACCTTTAAATCTAAAAATAATACTATTCTCTCTATCATAATGAATAGCATCGCTATCAAATTTCCAAGGTCTACGAAATAAAATATGTCCTGCATGCATAGGCACAACATCACACAAAACCACATCCACATATTTATCAATGCTGAATTTTACTTTGGCTTTTTATTAACTTTTATCTCACCATTATCATTAAGCCATTGTAGCCTATATGGTTCTTGGCCGATTGGTGCTTTCTTCTCCCACCTTAGACTTTGGCTTGCTTTCATAGGTTGGATTGTTTCTCCAGCCACTTGGAATTGATCTTCCGCTATTGGAAACTCCTTCAAACCATGAGCGTACATCCCTTCTCTTGAATTGATGCTCCAATTTAATAGCCACATGCAACATCTCCTCCAATTCTATATATTGTTGCAATTCTAGTTGGTTGGCTATCTCATAATTCAAACCACCAAGGAACTTTGCATGGTTGCCTCTCTATCTTCATTCATGCTCAACCTCATCATGAGCATCTCCATCTCCTTGTAATAATCCTCCACAGATCTACTTTCTTGAGATAGGGACTGAAGCCTTTGATGCAGCAACCTATGATAATGTGATGGTACGAACTGCTTCCTCATGGCTTCTTTCATTTGTCGCCATGTAGTGATTAAGTCATCTCCAACTCTGCTTCGGGTGTTTTGCTCATTGGTCCACCATTGGAGTGCATAATGATCAAACTCCATTGCTGCCAACTTCACCTTCTTGGGCTCCGAATAATTATGACAATAAAAAATCATCTCCATTCTTTCTTCTCCAAATAAACTTCCGGATCACTTTTTCTCGTGAAAGGTGGAATGTTTACCTTGATGTTCCCAAGATCATCATCTTCATTCCTTGCTGGTCTCCCATGGATTGGCCTTTCTTCAGATTCAAAAATTTCATCAAACCCCTCTGCCAAGTCATCTCCATAGTTACTTCCTCTGAATTCCTCTCTTGGTCGCCCTCGGCCTCCTTACCTCGACCTCATCCTCCATGAGCATCTAACCTTATATTTGGCACTCCTTAGGATGTTTCTAACCTGTCCATTCTTTGATTTAAATGGTCAAATTGAGTATTCATCCACTGTACTTGTTCCAAGACAGCTGTCATGTCCGTTTGTTCACCACTCCTTGAAGCTCAAGAATCGCCATGGAATCCTACGGACTCTTCTTCGTTAATTCTTAAAGGTGGATCTCCTCTTCTCACCCTTGAATCTACCATGTTAGTATAAATAATCCAAAAATAAAATAAGGCCTCACCAAATTCACTCCCTCATGTGTTTCGCTCAAACAGTGTCTCGACACTCGTGTTTTCACACTAGTTTCGGCTTTTATCCTCTTTTAAACTCACACACTCTTGCCTTTTTCCACTGAATGAATTATCTCAAAGTTCTAATTAAAACGCCCACAAAACAGCAATTAGATCATAAGTATGTTTTAATTAAACTTATCAACAAAACAGTAGCGAAAAATAAGCAATGCCAAATGAATTAACAAAACCTAATTTTCAACGTTCTAGGCAAAATAAAGCAAAATAATAAGGAAAATTTCAGAATTAGCAAGAATTGGAGCAGATGGTAAGAGACTAAAGATTCAAGAATAAAATTTAGGAAAAAGAATTTCAAACATGAACAAGAATCAAATCGAACAAAATTAAAGAGCAGTGTTGGTTGTTGTTTTTGTAATTCTAGTTTTGTATCAATTCCTTTAACTAATTTTAATCCAAATAATTTAAAAACCCAAAATTCAAATATCCAACAACAAAAATAACTCTACAGAAACTCCAAATAATGAATAAATATGCAACAATTCAGCAACTCCAATAATTTCCAACAAACAAATCAAATTTCAACAAACTGAATTTTTTTTTATTCGACTTTTCTTCTTCCTTTCTTTTATTTTTATTTTTTAACTCACAGAACATAAAAAAACTGCAGTAGAAAGAATTAACACCTAAATTGCAATTCCAACACCAAATCATCACCAAACTAGTGACCTCCAACAAAATACAAAAGTGCAGTTTCTTTTTTTTTTTTTTTTTTTTTTTAATATATGAATGCAAATATTTAAGATTAAAACAGTAAAGAAAAATCAACAAAAACCAAAATTAACAAGAACAATGATGAAAAACAACCAACAAACTAGGAAACAAAAATACGATAAAACTAGGAAATCCTAATTCAACTAGGAATGAATTTTTTTTTTTTAAATGTAGAATGTGTATGGGATGGATACAACCTTAACCTAATGCTAAAATTGCAAAATAACACAAAAACAAATAAAGCAAATAAAGATAGATCAAATCTGAACAAATTTTGTCTCTGATACGAAATAATACGAACCTAGGACGACCTGCGCCTAAACTCGTATTATATTAGACCGGATGTAATTATGTTCAAGTTCTAATGGTCACCTTGACCCCTAACCAAATTGTGATTAGAAACCTTGGTATATAATGAAGACACCACAATAGGTGATGGAAGGCCTATTGATAAGTCAAACTAAAACACTTATTCACTAATGGTGTTTTAGGTGTTCAAAGAGAACAAAGAGAATTCAATCTCACAAATAATTTTCTATATGAATAAAGTATTGAATGTTATTGATAAAACGAGCCTTAAATAGGCTAAAAAGTTACAAAATAAAACCTTATTTAACTAGGTAAAACCGGCCAACAAAAGAAAAGGAAACTAGTTGGCCGAATTTTACACTAATTTCCTAAACTAATGTTTATTAATTAATTCCTTTATTTTGAATAAGGAATAAATTGATTTACAATGAAAAATAATAAAATAATAACTTTCCTAAGTTGATTTGTCCAGCCAATAAATAAATAAAAACCAGCCAATAAATAAATAAAAACAAAACAAAAAGTTAAATGCAAATTAGGTAACGAGTTGACTAGTTTGACAACTAAGCTGATTTATGTCTAATGTTTGAGCTAACTTATGTCTGCATGATGTCCGAGCTAACTTATGTTTGCCTAATGTCCGAGATAATTTATGTCTGCCTGATGTCCGAACTAGATTATGTCTGATGTCAGAAGTCCGAAGTCCGATGTCAGATGTCCGATGTATGGGTGTCTGATATAAAATGTCCAATCTATGATGTTTGATGATAGCTACAAGGGTCCATATCAACCTCCACCACTTGGATGCTTAAAACAAGCATTGTACATTTGGGTATGGACAAGCCCTTTTGATAATGAATTACTTCCTGCTAAAGGCAACAAGGTTGTCCTTAAACCTCTTAGCTTGTGATGCGAATCAGCCCAAGACCGTTCAACCGACAACCCGCTGGGGTGCTGATCCAATACAGATGAAGGTGGGGCCGATCACTAGAACCCAAGCCAAGAAGTTCAAGAACAATCTTGCTATCTTTATACAAGTAATAAGTCATAATCAAGAGGTGTTGCCTATATCTAAAGAACCAAGGCCTGTTTTACTCATATAAGCAATAGAAGCCAAAACGGGCCCGGATGACGTTTTTAGTGCCAATATGGATGTCGGGTTGTATGAATTGGATCCCCATTCTTATGGGTTCAATTCATATGGTGGATGAGGCATAGAAACCAGCCAAAGCAGCTTCAAAGCCGATCAACACGATGGTTTGCGCACAAGGGGAAGAAAGGCCAAATTTGCTGTATTCCTTGCTGGGTTTACTGTATTTTACTGTATTAGCCTTTTCTCATATTTCTAAGCAAGGGCAATGTGAGGAACTTCATAATAAGCTTATTTGGCATTCCAAAAAGACTATTGAAGCTGATTTGGAGTCTAATTAGGTCAAAGAAGGGTCATTACCAACATAGCCGAAAATTACCATATTTAGTTTCCTAATTTGTTTTTACTTTTTGTTTTAGGAAACTATCTTTAATTTTGGATTTGTATTTATTTACTTATTGAACAAATAAGTTTAGGAAATTTTTTATTTTATTATTTTGTTTGTAAATTAATTAATTCCTAATTGAAAATAAGGGAATTAATTAATTAGATTAGGAAAAGGAAAGGTTCGGCCAAGCTAGAATTCTTCATTGTGTGGCCGGTTTTTCCTAGGGTTTTTAGGGTTTATTTTGTTTCTTTAAAAGCTTATTTAAAGGCTTATTTTTCAATAAGAATATAACTTTGTTTTGATTAAGAAAATACTTGTGAGATTAATTATCTCTTTGTTCTTTGAGAACACCTAAAATAGCATTAGAGAATTGGTTATTTTAGCTTGACTTATCAATAGGTTTTCCATCCCCTATTATGGCATCTACATTATACCAAGGTTTCTAACCACAGGTTGGTTAGGGGTTGAGGTCCATTCCATTAGAACTTGAACTTAATTGAGATCCGGGCTAATATAAAACGGGTTTAGGAGCAGGTCGTTCTAGGTTCGTATCATTTGGTATCAGAGCCAAATTTTGTTCAGGTTTGATCTATCTTTATTTGCTTTATTTGTTTTTGTGTTATTCTGCAATTTTAGCATTAGGTTAAGGTTGCATCCATCCCATACACGTTTTGCATCTTTAAAAAAAAATTCATTCCTAGTTGAATTAGGATTTCCTAGTTTTACCGTATTTTTTGTTTCCTAGTTTGTTTGTTGTCTGATGTGATTCCGCCCGAGCCCACTCCACCAATAACCCGCTGGGGTGCTGACTCGACACGGATGAAGACTAGGCCAATCACAAGAGCTCAAATTAAGAGATTTAAGGGCAACCTGGGAGTATTTATACAGAGGGTAATCAATCTCAACAGAGCTTGTCCATACTTGAAGATACAAAGCCTATTCGAAGCATCCAAGTGGTGGAAGCCGATACGGACCCGGGTGACGGTTTTGGTACATTTTTGGAGTTCGGGAAGCATGAAATGGTTCCAATGCTTTATGGGTTCAATACATATGCCTAAGAGGTCATGGAATCAAGTTAAAGCAGCCTCAAATGCAATCAAAAAGGGCTTGTACGGACAGCATCAACAATTTGGCCGAATTTGGTGTATTGCTTGCTGGCTTTACTGTATTTTACTGTATTAGCCTTTTCTTATTTTTCCAAGCATGGGCAACGTGTGGGACTTCATATTCAGCTTATTTGGCATCCTAAAAAGCATCTAGAAGCTGATTTGAAGCTCAAAGAGGTCAAAGATTGATCAAATTCAACTTGATAAAAAAGCTAGCATTTTTAGTTTCCTAATTTGTTTTTACTTTTTGTTTTGGGAAACTACCATTACTTTTTGGCTTTTATTTATTTATTTTCTGGACAAATAACTTTAGGAAGGTTTTTATTTTATTCTTTCCATTGTAAATTAATTAATTCCAAATTTAATATAAAGGAATTAATTAATCAAACTTAGATTAGGAAAGGAAGTATAGTTTCGGCCAACTAGGTTTCTTTATGTGTGGTGGCCGGTTTTTTTTTATTTTTAGGGTTTTATTTCGTGGCTTTGTAGCCTATTTAAAGGATTATTTTTCAAGATGAATACAACTTTGATTTGATTGAGAAAATACTTGTGAGATTAATTATCTCTTTGTTCTTTGGGAACACCTAAAACACCATTAGAGAATTGGTTGTTTTAGCTTGACTTATCAATAGGTTTTCCATCCCCTATTGTGGCGTCGACATTATACCAAGGTTTCTAACCACAGGTTGGTTAGGGGTTGAGGTCCATTCCATTAGAACTTGAACTTAATTAAGATCCGGGCAAGTATAATACGGGTTTAGGAGCAGGTCGTCCTAGGTTCGTATCATTGTCTTTCATCATTGTTCTTTTAATTTTGGTTTTTGTTGATTTTTCTTTACTGTTTTAGTCTTAAATATTTGCATTCATATATTCAAAAAAAAAGAAAAAAAAAGAAGGGTTTGCGGCAACGTATTAAAAAAAAAAAAAAAAACTGCACTTTTATTTTCTTTAGAGGCCTCGAGTTTGGTGGATTTTTGGTGTGGAGTTGCAATTTTTAGTGTTGATCTTTGCTACTGCAGTCTTTTTATGTTCTGTGAGAGAAAAAAAAAAAAAAAACAAAAGAACAAAAGAAGAAGAAAAAAAGCCGAATAAAAAAAAAAAATTCAGTTTGTTGAATTTGGTGTTGCTGGAAATTTCTTGTAACTGCTCCTGTGTTGATTATTTATTCCATATTTGGAGTTTCTGGAGAGTTATTTTTGCTGCTGGATATTTGAGTTTGAGTGCTAAATTATTTGGATTAAAATTAGTTAAAGGATTTGATACAAAAACTTGAATTACAAAGAACAACAACCAATAACTTTTCTATATTTTTGTTCTCTTTAATTCTTGTTCGTATTTGAATTTCTTTTTCTAGAATTTTATTCTTGAACTCATAATATATTAGCATCTGGTCCAGTTCTTCAAAATTCCAAAGTTTTCTCATTAATTTGCTTTATTTTGTCTAGAAAAACCGAAAATAGGTATTTTCATTCCGTTCGGTATTTGTTTATTTTTGCTTACTGTTTTGTTGATAAGTTTAATTAAAACATACTAGTGACCTAATTGCTGTTTTGTGGGTGTTTTAATTATAACTTTGAGATAATTCATTGAGTGGAAAAAGGCAAGAGAGTGTGAGCACAAAAGAGGGTTAAAAGCCAAAATTAGTGTGCAAACACGAGTGTCGAGTTTTTATTTTGAGTGAAATACATGAGGGAGTGAATATTGTGAAGATTTATTTTATTTTTGCAGTATTTTACTAACATGGCAGATTCTAGAATAAGAAGAGGAGACACACCACTGAGAATTAATGAAGAGGAGTCCGTAGGATTTCATGGTGATCCACGAGCTACCAGGAGTGGTGAGCAAACGGATTTGAAAGCTATTTTGGAACAATTACAGCGGGTGAGTGCTCAAGTTGAGTACATGAATCAAAGGATGGGAAGGCTAGAAGTTTTCCAAGGAATTCCAAACACAAGAAATAGGCAAGAATTCTGTGAAAGTCGAGGTCGAGGACGAGGAGGCCGTGAAAGATTGAGAGAGGAATTTAAGGAGGAGGAGAATTTCGGTGGAGACTTTGAAGAAGGCATGGACGAAACCTTTGCTGTCCAAGAGAGAGCCGGCCATGGAAGGTATAGGAGGGAAGAAACAGATGACAATCTTAGCAATATCAAGATCAATATCCCACCATTCATGGGAAAAAGTGATCCCGAAGCATATATGGAGTGGGAAGAAAAGATGGAGATGATATTTGACTGCCATAACTATTCGGAGGGTAAGAAGGTGAAGTTGGCAGCAATGGAGTTTGGCCATTATGCACTCCAATGCTGGACAAATGAGCAAGGCACACGGAGGAGAGTTGGTGATGATTTGATCACAACATGGCGACAAATGAAAGGAGCCATGAGAAAGCGGTTTATGCCATCACATTACCATAGGTTGTTGCATCAAAGGCTTCAATCTTTGTCTCAAGGAAGTAGGTCCGTGGAGGATTATTACAAATAGATGGAGATGCTCATGATGAGGCTGAATATGAATGAGGATAGGGAGGCAACAATGGCAAGATTTCTTGGTGGTTTGAACCGTGACATTGCCAACCAGCTTGAATTGCAACAATACTTGGAGTTGGAGGAGATGTTGCATATTGCCATTAAGCTTGAGCACCAATTCAAGAGGAGGGGACTAGGATCATGGCTTGGAGGTGTTTCCAGCAGTGGGAGATTCAATTCAAGTGGCTGGAGGAACAATTCAACTAGTGAAATTAAACCAAAGCTGAAGGTGGGGGAAGAAAGCTCCAATTGGCCAAAGAAGGAGCATAAAACCGAATCTGTCCAAGTCCATAAAAATGAGGTAAAATCTGATCCTAAACCTTCAAAATCTAGAGAAGTAATTTGTTTTAAGTGCCAAGGAAGAGGACACATAGCCAGCCAATGCTCAAATAGAAGAATCATGGTATTAAAGGGTGATGGTGAGCTGGAATCTGCAAGTGCAGAAAGTGAAGCCGAAACCGAGCAAGAGGAGGATTGCAATGATGATGAAGCTGAACCTGTAGATACATCTAATTCCGAGTTGAGCTTGGTTTCAAGGAGAGTTCTTGGTGTCTATAAAGATGATGAGCAGATAAAAAGAGAGAACATCTTCCACACTCGCTGCGAAATACAAGGTAAAATTTGTAGCATGATTATAGATAGTGGGAGTTGCACCAATGTGATAAGTCACCTTGTAGTTGATAAATTAGGCTTGAAAACAATTAAACATCCAGAACCCTATAGGTTACAATGGTTAAATGATAGTGGAAAGACGAGGGTAAATAAGCAAGCCAAAGTTAAATTTAATATAGGTAAGTATGAGGATGTTGTCTTGTGTGACACAGTACCAATGCATGCCGGGCATATGTTACTAGGTAGACCATGGCAATTTGACAAAGATGTTGAAATGTGGTGATCTTGCCACAATGTGGAAGTTAGCTCGGTTACACGTGCACTCTTTATTTTGCAACATCAAAGACCAAACATTATTTATGTTTATGCATTTTATTTTATCTTGTAATATTTAAGAACAATATTCTTTTTGTAATGCCCTAAGCTCATTAACTAATCTTATGGGCTTTTTGTCTAGTTGCTGGAATTGTATTTCCAGCAACATAAGTCCACTTCCTTGGATTCTGTTTGAAGAAGGTTTGGGATTTGGATTCGAATTTTGGATATAATAAACTAGAAACGAAGAGGAAGCAGCAGCATAAAGAATGGCCCAATTTGGAGCTGGGAAGGTTGAGTTAAGCCCTAAAAAATATGACCCTTGTGCAGTTTTGTTGCCCAAAAATCTGGACAAAACTGCCTCGGGTTTGATTATTTTTGAATGGGTAAATGGACTTTGTTTTATCTGATTTTTGGCTAGAACACAGTTTAATATACAAAAAGGCTTCCCTCCAATTTTCAAATCAAATGGAGCTGGTTTTCAAATTCAAATGCCTCAGACAAGCTGAACTACCCATTAAAGAAGGTTTCTTGCATGTCCAGCACATTGATTAGAGTTAGTTGAGGTAGTTTGGCTTGGTTGGTCACTTTTAATGCTTTTGTATTTATTGCTCAATATGGCAGCATGGCTTATTGTCTTTTTTATGTATTTAAAAGTATGAAAATTGTAATGAAAACGTTGAGGAAGTAATATTCAAAAATTTTGAAAAACAACAATTTTGGCTCTCTCTCTCTCTCTCTCTCTCTCAACTACTACATTTGATATTTTCTTCTTCCCAAAAGCTAACAACCTTCTCAAGAACCCCAAACCTCCATTAAAAACCAGAAACAAAACTTTAACAAACCCAAAAACAAAATCAAGAACCAAGAACCAACAACAATCATTCTTGACTAACACCTTGAATGATAGTGCTCTAGGGTACAACAACATAAACCTACACCAAATTCCATCATGGTATCAGAGCATAGTGTAATTTCTTAGGACCTTGTGAGCTTTCAACCTAGACCATTTTATTTGTGAGAGGATCCCCCACCTAAAGCCTTCCAACCGAAACCAAAACCTCCCAAAAAGACTAGTTGAAACTCACCAAAATACCACCACCCGAGAGCTTGTTCTTGTGTCCATTTTTCAAAACTTTTCAAAAACTATTTTTTCAAATGGCCACACAATCCTTTGCAACCCCAACACCACCTGAGTTTGAAGGCCAAAACTATTCCATTCGGAGTATAAAAATGAAAGCCTACCTTCAAGCCTTTGGTTTATGGGAAGTCATAGAAGAAGGTTATGTAGTGGAAGAGTTGAGAGCTAATGCAACCCAAGCACAAAGAAATGCACATGAGGCTGAAGTTGCCAAGGGGTTCAAGGCCCTAACTGCCTTGCACTCCTCCGTGAGTGATTCCATTTTTACAAGGATAATGTCATGCACAAGTGCTAGAAAGGTTTGGATAAAGCTTCAAGAGGAGTTCCATGGAAATACTAGAACTCGGCAAATGCAAGTTTTAAACCTAAGAAGAGAGTTTGAGACCTTGAAGATGAAGGAGAATGAGCTTGTCAAGGATTTCATGGAAAGGATGCTCAAAGTGGTAAATCAAATTTGGGTCCTTGGTGAGCAATTGACCGATCAAAGGGTAGTAGAGAAAGTATTTGTGAGCTTACCCGAAAGGTTTGAAGCTAAGATTTCCTCCCTTAAAGAATCTAGAAATCTTAGTGAAATAACCTTGAGTGAGCTCATCAATGCTCTTCAAGCAACCGAACAAAGGAGAGCCATTAGAAAGGAGGAGACCATAGAGAGTGCATTCTATGGTGGCCACGGCAATAAAAAGAAGAATAAATGAAGGAAGAGAAACAACACCAACCAAACCGGTTTTACAACCAACAACAACACAAACAACAACAAAAGTGGATGGAATCAACAACAACAACAACAAAGCCATCAAAACCGAGGAGGGCATCCACCTTGCCCTCATTGCAAGAAGCTTGGACATCCACCATCTAAGTGTTTTTGGAGGCCAGATGCATCTTGTGAAAGATGTGGAGGAAAAAGCCACATTGCCAAAGTATGCAAGCAAAGGAGACAACAAGCCAATGTGGTTAATGAAGAAGCCAAGAACCTATTTGTGGCCACATGCCTTAAGGCCACAAGTAGTGGTCTCGGTTGGCTTGTGGATAGTGGTTGCTCACACCACATGAGTTTCGAAAAGGATGGTTTTATGGAGCTTGACCAAAACTACAAAACCAAAGTGAAGATTGGTGATGGCCGGTTCATGGAAGGCAAAGGGGATGTGTGTTTGAACACCAAGGAAGGTACCAAAATTATAAAAGATGTGCTATATGTTCCTAGTTTCTGTGAAAACTTGCTTAGTGTAGCACAATTGGTAGAAAGAGGCTTTGCTTTAAATTTGCAAAAGATGGATGTATTATATATGATGCTTGTGGTAATGAGCTGTTTAAGGTACCATTGAAGGACAAAAGCTATAGATTGGACTTAGTTAAGAATGAACAAGCCTTAAAAACCAAAGTGGAGTCCATTTCTCAACTTTGGCATAAAAGACTTGGGCATTCTAGCTATGGTGCCACGAAAAACACCAATGCCATTGTCAATGATATGCCAAAGATTAAGGAGATGAGAAGCGTATGTGATGTATGCCAACTAGGGAAATCCACACGGCTTCCATTCCCTAAAGCCGGTTCATGGAGAGCTAAGGAGAAGCTTGAGCTAGTCCATTCAGATGTGTGTGGACCGATGAGTTTGTCATCAATTGGAGGTTGTAAGTACTTCCTAACCTTCATTGATGGCTACTCAAGGATGTGTTGGGTATATTTTCTAACAACCAAGTCACAAGTGCTTGAGAAGTTCATGGAATTCAAGAAGATGATGGAAACCCAAAGTAATGCAAAGATGAAGTGCTTGAGAACCGACAATGGTGGAGAATATACAAGCTTGGCTATGGAGGATTTTTGCAAAGAAAATGGAATGGTGTTTATGAGAGAAAAAATAGGACCTTGATGGAGATGGCAAGGTGCATGATACATGAGAAGAACATGCCAAAGAAGTTTTGGGCGGAAGCCATATACATGGCTAGCTACATCCAAAACCGAGCATACACCAAAGCTAATGAGTCCAAGACACCCTATGAGATATGGTATGGAGAAAAACCATCCTTGGACAACATAAAAATCTTTGGAAGTGTTTGTTTTCTCCATGTTCATCCACACATGAGAGACAAGCTTGACAAAAGGGCAAATGTGGGCATCTTGGTCGGCTTTAGTGAGGTTACCAAAAGGTTTAGGGTTTCCAACTTGGAAACCAAGAAACTTGTGGTAACAAGGGATGTGAGGATTGATGAAGATGCTGTTTGGGATTGGACAAAGGATGAGCTTCTTGTCCATGAAGATAATACTCGGTTGGATGATGAAGAAGAAGAAACCAATGAAAATGACAATGAAGAAAATGAAGATGATGAGGAGGATGCACTTGAGACCATTGGAGCTGAATTGGAGATTGGAGATGGTGTTTGAGGAGAAAGGCCATTGTCCAAAATATATGAAAGGTGCAATGTTGCCTTGAGTGATCCTATCAATGCTCAAGAAGCTGTGTAAAAAAAAGAGTGGATGAAGGCCATGCAAATCGAAATGGATACGATAGAAAAGAATGAAACTTGGTCTTTGGTTTCTAAACCTAAAAACAAGAAACCAATTGGTGTAAAGTGGATCTTTAGGAGCAAGTTTAACCCGGATGGAACAATATGCAAGCACAAGGCAAGGCTTGTGGCAAAAGCTTATGCACAACAAGTGGGTGTAGATTATGGAGAGACGTTTCCACCGGTTGCAAGAATGGAGACCATAAGGCTCATCATATCCATCTCGGCCTCAATGTCATGGAAGGTGTACCACCTTGATGTAAAGTCAGCTTTCTTGAATGGTGTGCTTTAAGAGGAGGTTTATGTCAAGCAACCCGAGGGTTTCATTGTTCAAGGACATGAAGACAAAGTCTACCATCTACACAAGGCACTTTACGTGTTAAAGCAAGCACCTAGGGCTTGGTGTGGCAAGATTGATGGTTACTTGATTTACCAAGGCTTTAGGAGGGGTTCAAATGAGCCAAAACTATACATAAGGAATGAACAAGGCATGATTGTTATCTCACTCTATGTGGATGATTTGTTGGTCACGGGTGAAAATGAAAAGAACGTGGAAGTTTTGAAAAATGAACTTGAAAAGGAGTTTGACATGTCAAGCCTTGGTGAAATGAATTACTTCCTTGGAGTGGAAGTGATGCAATGCTCTAAGGGTATCTTTATATCTCAAGAGAAATATATCAAAGATCTTTTGAAAAAGCTCAACCTTGATGAATGCAAGCCAATGTCAACACCGATGAGCCAAGGAGACAAATACAAGAAGGAGGATGGCACACCAAAGGTAATGATGTGATTCCGCCCGAGCCCGCTCCACCAATAACCTGCTGTGGTGCTGACTCGACACGGATGAAGACTAGGTCAATCATAAGAGCTTAAATTAAGAGATTTAAGGACAACCTGGGAGTATTTATACAGGGGGTAATCAATCTCAACAGAGCTTGTCCATACTTGAAGATACAAAGCCTATTCTAAGCATCCAAGTGGTGGAAGCCGATACGGACCCGGGTGACAATTTTGGTATATTTTTGGAGTTTGGGAAGCATGAAATGGTTCCAATGCTTTATGGGTTCAATACATATGCCTAAGAGGTCATGGAATCAAGTTAAAGCAGCCTCAAATGCAATCAAAAAGGGCTTCTACGGACAGCATCAACAATTTGGCCGAATTTGCTGTATTAGCCTTTTCTTATTTTTCCAAGCATGGGCAACGTGTGGGACTTCATATTCAGCTTATTTGACATCCTAAAAAGAATCTAGAAGCTGATTTGAAGCTCAAAGAGGTCAAAGATTGATCAAAGTCAACTTGATCAAAAGGCTAGCATTTTTTAGTTTCCTAATTTGTTTTTACTTTTTGTTTTAGGAAACTACCATTACTTTTTGGCTTTTATTTATTTATTTTCTGGACAAATAACTTTAGGAAGATTTTATTTTATTCTTTCCATTGTAAATTAATTAATTTCTAATTTAATATAAAGGAATTAATTAATCAAACTTAGATTAGGAAAGGAAGTATAGTTTTGGCCAACTAGGTTTCTTTATGTGTGGTGGCCGGTTTTCTTTATTTTTAGGGTTTTATTTCATGGCTTTGCAGCCTATTTAAAGGCTTATTTTTCAATATGAAAAAAAACTTTGATTTGATTGAGAAAATACTTGTGAGATTAATTATCTCTTTGTTCTTTGAGAACACCTAAAACACCATTAGAGAATTGGTTGTTTTAGCTTGACTTATCAATAGGTTTTCCATCCCCTATTGTGGCGTCTACATTATACCAAGGTTTCTAACCACAGGTTGGTTAGGGGTTGAGGTCCATTCCATTAGAACTTGAACTTAATTAAGATCCGGGCTAATATAATACGGGTTTAGGAGCAGGTCGTCCTAGGTTCGTATCAGGTAAACCCGACCTTAAATAGAAGCATGATAGGAAGTTTGCTCTATGTATGTTCATCAAGACCGGATATTATGCATGCCACATGTGTTTTGTCTAGATATATGCAAGCACCTCCCAAAATCATTTTGTAGGTGCCAAAAGAATTCTTAGATACTTAAAAGGAACACAAGACTTTGGAGTTTGGTATGATAGGCAAGATGTGATGAGATTAATGGCCCACTCGGATAGTGATTGGGCTGGATGCTTGGATGATATGAAGAGCACTTCGGGGTATCTTTTCTCACTTGGTAGTGGACCATTCTCATGGAATGCAAAGAAGCAAGCAACAACCGCTCAAAGCACCGCCGAAGCCGAGTACATTGCTTGCTGTTCATGTGCAAATCAATGCATTTGGCTTAGGAAATTATTGGAGGACCTTGGTTATCCTCAAGAGGGTTTAACCATCATCAAATGTGACAACACTTCAACCATATCAATAGCCAAGAACCCCGTTCAACATGGAAGGACAAAACACATACCGGTGAAGTATCACTATTTGAGGGAGTTTGAAGAAAATGGAGAAGTAAGCTTGGAATATATCAAGACTGAAGATAACCTTGCATATTTCTTCACCAAGCCACTTCCAAAAGCAAGATTTGAGACCTTGATGAAGCTTCTCAATATTTCAAGCAAGAACACCAAGGAGGAGTGTTAAAATGTGGTGATCTTGCCACAATGTGCAAGGTAGCTCGGTTACACTTGCACTCTTTATTTTGCAACATCAAAGACCAAACATTATTTATGTTTAAGCATTTTATTTTGTCTTGTAATGTTTAAGAACAATATCCTTTTTGTAATGCCCTAAGCTCATTAACTAAGCTTAGGGGCTTTTTGTCTAGTTGCTGGAATTGTATTTCCAGTAACATAAGTCCATTTTCTTGGATGCCGTTTGAAGAAGGCTTGGGATTTGGATCTGAATTTTGGATATAATAAACTAGAAACACATAGGAAGCAGGAACAAAAATAATGGCCCAATTTGGATCTGGGAAGGCTGAGTTAAGCCCTAAACAATCTGTTGTGCAGTTTTGTTGCCCAGAAATCTGGACAAAACTGCCTCGGGTTTGATTATTTTTGAATGGGTAAATGGACTTTGTTTTATCTGATTTTTGGCTGGAAAGGAGTTTAATATTAAAAAATGCTTCTCTCCAATTTTGAAGTCAAATGGAGCTGGTTTTGAAATTCAAATGCCTCAGACAAGCTGAACTACCCATTAAAGAAGGTTTCTTGCATGTCCAGCACATTGATTAGAGTTAGTTGAGGTAGTTTGGCTTGGTTGGTTACTTTTAATGCTTTTGTATTTATTGCTCAATATGGCAGCATGTCTTATTGTCTTTTTTATGTATTTAAAAGTATGAAAATTGTAATAAAAACGTTGAGGAAGTAATATCCAAAAATTTTGAAAAACAACAATTTTGGCTCTCTCTCTCTCAACTACTACATTTGTTTTCTTCTTCTTCCCAAAAGCTAACAACCTTCTCAAGAACCCCAAACCTCCATTAAAAACCAGAAACAAAACTTTAACAAACCCAAAAACAAAATCAACAACCAAGAACCAACAATAATCATTCTTGACTAACACTTTGAATGATTGTGCTCTAGGGTACAACAACATAAACCTACACCAAATTCCATCAAAAGATGCTACTCATTTTGGTCGAGAAAATAGTATTGTTTTTAGGTTTAAAGGGAAGAAAATCAAGCTGGAGCCATTGACTCTCAAGGAGGTCTACAAAGATCAACTACAAATGCAACAATGGAGGGAGGTCGAAAAACTCAAAGAGAAAACAAGTATGGCACCAACGGCTTCACCATCCTTTCAAGAAGGTGAGATTGAGGTTGCTGATCATGGTAAGCTTTATAAAACCCAAATTGAGTGGAAAAACCAAGAAAAAGCCAAGAGAGGGGTGAGAAAAGAGAGCAAATCCGAGGGCACCAAAAATCTGGAAATTTTTGCCAATGAGAGCCAAACCGAGGGAAGAAAAAGAAAAGAAAGAAAAGAGAGGAAAAACCAGAATTTTTATTTAAGTCTTGGGGATATTAATAAGGCTATTGAATGTACAAAACCCTTGTTGGTCATGATATATAAAGAAAATTATTTTAATGATCAAACTAACTTTGAAGAACTTGAATTGCCAAGTTCAATGATTTCTCTTTTGAATGAATTTGGAGATGTTTTCCCGAATGAGATTCCAACTGGACTACCACCTATTCGAGGGATAAAACATCAAATTGACTTTGTCCCAAGGGCTACCATACCAAATAGACCAGCTTATAGAAGCAATCCCGAAGAAACAAAGGAGCTGCAAAAATAGGTAAGTGATTTGCTTGATAAAGGATACATTCATGAGAGTTTAAGTCCATGTGCTGTTCCTATTTTGTTGGTACCTAAAAAGGATGGTTCTTGGAGAATGTCTGTTGATTGTAGGGCTATAAATAACATCACCATTAAATATAAACATACCGTTCCTAGATTAGATGATATGCTTGATGAGTTGCATGGTGCTTGTATGTTTACTAAAATTGATCTTAGGAGTGGTTATCATCAAATTAGAATGAAAGAAGGTAATGAATGGAAAACCGTATTTAAAACTAAATATGGGCTGTATGAATGGTTAGTTATGCCTTTTGGATTATCTAATGCACCTAGTACTTTCATGAGGCTTATGAATCATGTAATGCGTCCATTTATTGGTAAATTTATGGTTGTTTATTTTGATGATATTTTGGTGTATAGCCGAAACTTGGATGAGCATGTGGATCAACTTAGGAAAGTGTTGCATGTTCTTAGAAAGGAAAGATTGTTTGCTAACATAAACAAGTGCGATTTTTCCAAACATGAGCTTGTTTTTCTAGGATTTGTAGTAAGTGCTGCAGGAATCAAAGTGGATCAAGCTAAAGTGCAAGCAATCAAAGAGTGGCCGGTTCCTACAACAATCACCCAAGTGAGGAGTTTCCATGGCTTGGCAAGTTTTTATAGAAGATTTGTCAAGGATTTTAGTACCATAGTGCACCTTTGAATGAAGTTGTCAAGAAGAATGTTGGCTTCAAATGGGGGGAAGTACAAGAAAAATCTTTTAATTTGTTGAAAGAAAAATTGTGTAATGCACCTTTATTAGTTTTGCCACATTTTTCTTAGACTTTTGAAATTGAGTGTGATGCTTCGGGTGTAGGTATTGGAGCTGTCTTAATGCAAGAAGGAAGACCCATAGCCTACTTTAGTGAAAAATTAAATGGAGCTGCACTAAACTACCCGACTTATGACAAGGAGATGTATGCTTTGGTGAGGGCTTTGGAGACGTGGTAGCATTATCTCATGCCAAAGGAGTTTATGATTCATATGGATCATGAGTCTTTGAGGCATATTAAGGGTCAAGGAAAGCTCAACTGAACGCATGCCAAGTGGATTGAATTTATTGAAACATTTCCATATGTGATCCGCTACAAACAAGGTAAGGAAAATGTGGTTGCCGATGCATTTTCGAGAAGGTATGTACTCTTTTCTACCTTAGATGCTAGATTGCTTGGATTTGAACAATTGAAAGAACTTTATGAGCATGATAGTGACTTTGGAGAAATTTTTAGAACCTGTTTGAAACATGGATTTAATAAATTTTACATATTTGAGGGGTATTTGTTTAAGGAAAACAAACTTTGTGTGCCTAACTGTAGCATTAGGGAATTATTGGTTCGGGAAGGACATAGGGGTGGTTTAATGGGTCATTTTGGTGTTTTTAAAACTTTATCCTTGCTGCAAGAACATTTTTATTGGCCTAACATGAGGAGAGATGTTGATAGAATTTGTGAAAGATGTTTGAAGTGCCGAAAAACAAAATCAACATTGAAGCCACATGGATTGTACAAGCCTTTGTCGATTCCTACCTATCATTGGGTAGATTTGTCTATGGATTTTATTCTTGGTTTGCCTAGGTCAAGGACAGGTAAGGATTCAATATTTGTTGTAGTAGATAGGTTTTCTAGGATGGCACATTTTATTGCATGTAATAAAATTGATGATGCATCAAATATTGTTAATTTATTTTTCAAGGAAATTGTGAGACTGCATGGAATGCCAAGAACTATTGTTTCGGATAGGGATGCTAAGTTCTTAAGTTATTTTTGGAAAACTTTGTGGGCTAAGTTAGGTACTAAGTTTTATTTTCAACTACTTGCCACCCACAAACAGATGGGCAAACCGAAGTTGTGAATAGAACCTTGTCCGCTTTGTTACGTGCTTTAATTAGTAGAAATTTAAGAACTTGGGAAGAATGTTTGGCACATGTTGAATTTGCTTATAATAGGTCTTTACATTCAGCTACTAAATATACACCATTTGAGATTGTTTATGGTTTTAATCCTTTGACTCCATTAGATCTAACACTTTTATCTTTGAGTGAGCGTGCTAATCTAGATGGACAACAAAAAGTTGATCTTGTAAAACAGATTCATGAGAATACAAAGGCAAATATTGAGAGGAGGACTGAGCAATATGCAAAGGTGGCTAATCAAGGCCGAAAACCAATGGTCTTTGAACCTGGAGATTGGGTGTGTGATGTGATTCCGCCCGAGCCCGCTCAACCGATAACCCATTGGGGTGCTGACTCGACATGGATGAAGACTAGGCCAATCACAAGAGCTCAAATTAAGAGATTTAAGGAAAACCTGCAAGTATTTATACAGGGGGTAATCAATCTCAACAGAGCTTGTCCATACTTGAACATACAAAGCCTATTCTAAGCATCCAAGTGGTGGAAGCCGATACGGACCCGGGTGACGGTTTTGGTACATTTTTGGAGTCCGGGAAGCATGAAATGGTTCCAATGCTTTATGGGTTCAATACATATGCCTAAGAGGTCATAGAATCAAGTTAAAGCAGCCTCAAATGCAATCAAAAAGGGCTTGTACGGACAGCCTCAACAATTTGGCCGAATTTGCTGTATTGCTTGCTGGCTTTACTGTATTTTACTGTTTTAGCCTTTTCTTATTTTTCCAAGCATGGGCAACGTGTGGGACTTGATATTCAGCTTATTTGGCATCCTAAAAAGCATCTAGAAGCTGATTTGAAGCTCAAAGAGGTCAAAGATTGATCAAAGTCAACTTGATCAAAAAAGCTAGTATTTTAGTTTCCTAATTTTATTCTACTTTTTGTTTTAGGAAACTACCATTATTTTTAGTTTCTATTTATTTATTTTCTGGAAAAATAAGATTAGGAAAGTTATTATTTTATTATTTTCATTGTAAATTAATTAATTCCTAATTCAAAATAAAGGAATTAATTAATCCAAATTAGATTAGGAAAAGGAAGGTTTCGGCCAAGGTAGACTTCTTCATTGTGTGGCCGGTTTTTCCTAGGGTTTTTAGGGTTTATTTTGTTTCTTTCAAAGCCTATTTAAAGGCTTATTTTTCATTAATAAGATAACTTTGAAACTTTGATTTGATAAAGAAAATACTTGTGAGATTAATTATCTCTTTGTTCTTTGAGAACACCTAAAACACCATTAGAGAATTGGTTGTTTTAGCTTGACTTATCAATAGGTTTTCCATCTCCTATTGTGGCGTCTACATTATACCAAGGTTTCTAACCACAGGTTGGTTAGGGGTTGAGGTCCATTCCATTAGAACTTGAACTTAATTAAAGATCCGGGCTAATATAATACGGGTTTAGGAGCAGGTCGTCCTAGGTTCGTATCATTTGGTATCAGAGCTAAATTTTGTTCAGGTTTGATCTATCTTTATTTGCTTTATTTATTTTTGTGTTATTCTGCAATTTTAGCATTAGGTTAAGGTTGCATCCATCCCATACACGTTCTGCATCTTAAAAAAAATAAAATAAATTTATTCCTAGTTGAATTAGGTTTCCTAGTTTTATCGTATTTTTGTTTCCTAGTTTGTTGGTTCTCTTTTATCATTGTTCTTGTTAATTTGGTTTTTGTTGATTTTTGTTTGCTGTTTTAGTCTTAAATATTTGCATTCATATATTCAAAAAAAAAAAGAAAACAGGAAAAAAAAAAAGTTTGCAGCAACATTTAAAAAAAAAAAAAAAAAAACTGCACATTTTGTTTATTTGGAGGTCACGGGTTTGGTGTTTGTTTTGGATTTGGAATTGCAATTTTGGTACTTACTCTTGCTACTGCAGTTGTTTATGTCCTGTGAGTGAAAAAAAAAAAAAAAAAAAAAAAGAAGAGGCAAAGCCGGATATAAAAAAAAAAAAAAAAAAGGAAAAAAAATATTTCGGCTTGTTGGAGTTTGATTTGTTTGCTGGGAATTTGTTGTAGCTGCTGGGTTTTTGTTTATTTATTCAATATTTGAATTGCTGGGAAATTATTTTTGCTGCTGGATATTTGGATTTTGGGTGTTTAAATTTTTTGGATTAAAATTAGTAAAAGGAATTGATACAAAACTTGAATTACAAGAACAACAACCAACACTTTTCTATATTTTTGTCTCTTTGATTCTTGATCGAATTTGAATTTCTTTTCCTGGAATTTTATTCTTGAACTCATAATCTACTACCATCTGGTGCAGTTTTCAAAAATTCCAACGTTTTCCCATTATTTTGTGTTTTCTTGTCTAGAAAGCCGAAAAAATTAGGATTTGTTGGATTCTTTCAGTATTGCCTACTTTTTGCTACTGCTTTGTTGATAAGTTTAATTAAAACATACTAGTGATCTAACTGCTGTTTTGTGGGTGTTTTAATTAGAACTTTGAGATAATTCATTGAGTGGAAAAAGGCAAGAGTGTGTGAGCTTAAAAGAGGGTAAAAGCCGAAACTAGTGTGCAAACACGAGTGTTGAGACCTTGTTTGAGTGAAACACGTGAGGGAGTGAATATTGTGAGGATTTATTTTATTTTTGCAGTATTTTACTAACATGGTAGATTCTAGAATAAGAAGAGGGGATCCACCCTTAAGGATCAATGAGGAAGAGTCCATAGCATTCCATGGCGATGACCAAGCTACCGGAAGTGGAGACCAAGTGGACTTGAGAACTATTTTGGAATCAATACAGCGGATGAGTGCTCAATTTGAGCATGTAAACCAAAGAGTGGGAAGATTAGAAGCCTCACAAGGAAGGCCGAATACAAGAAATAGGCAAGAATTCCATGGAGGACGAGGCCGAGGACGAGGAGGTCGCGAGAGGCTGAGAGAGGAATTTGATGAGGAGCCATTGGACGGTGACTTTGAGGAAGGTATGGACGAAACCTTTGCTGTCCAAGATAGAGCTGGCCGTGGGAGATATAGGAGGGAGGATACAGATGAAGATTTGGGAAATATCAAGGTTAATATCCCACCTTTTATGGGTAAAAGTGATCCTGAAGCTTATTTGGAGTGGGAAGAGAAAATGGAGATGATTTTTGACTGCCACAACTATTCGGAAGGTAAGAAGGTGAAGTTGGCAGCAATGGAGTTTGGCCATTATGCACTCCAATGGTGGACAAATGAGCAAAGCACCCGAAGGAGAGTTGGTGATAACTTAATTACAACATGGCGACAAATGAAAGGAGCCATGAGGAAGCGGTTTGTGCCATCCCATTACCATAGGTTGCTGCATCAAAGGCTTCAATCTTTGTCTCAAGGAAGTAGGTCCGTGAAGGATTATTACAAAGAGATGGGGATGTTAATGATGAGGCTGAATATGAATGAGGATAGGGAGGCAACCATGGCAAGATTTCTTGGAGGGTTAAACCGAGACATTGCCAACCAACTTGAATTACAACAATACTTGGAATTGGAGGAGATGTTGCATGTAGCCATTAAGCTTGAGAACCAATTCAAGAGGAGGGGTGTTAGTACACGGTTTGGAGGAGTTTCTAGCAGTGGATGGACAAGTTCAAGTGGCTGGAAAAATGATTCCACTTATGAAAACAAGTTGAAGCCGAAATTAGGAGAAGAAACTACCAACTGGCCAAGAAGGGAGGTCAAGACCGAATCTGTCCAAGCATTTAGAGGTGAGATAAAATCTGATCCTAAACCTCAAAAATCTAGAGAAATAATTTGTTTTAAGTGCCAAGGAAGAGGACACATAGCCAGCCAATGCCCAAATAGAAGGATCATGGTATTAAAGGGTGACGGTGAGCTGGAATCTGCAAGTGAAGAAAGTGAAGTTGAAACCGAGCAAGAGGAGGATTGCAATGAAGATGAAGCTGAACCTGTAGATACATCTAATGCCGAGTTGAGCTTGGTTTCAAGGAGAGTACTTGCTGTCTACAAAGATGAAGAGCAGATACAAAGAGAAAACATCTTCCACATTCGCTGCGAAATACAAGGTAAAATTTGTAGCATGATTATAGATAGTGGGAGTTGTACTAATGTGATAAGTAATCTTGTAGTTGATAAATTAAGCTTGAAAACAATTAAACATCCAGAACCTTATAGATTACAATGGCTTAATGATAGTGGTGAGATGAAAGTAAACAAACAAGCCAAAGTAAAATTTAATATAGGTAGATATGAGGATGTAGTTTTATGTGATATTGTACCCATGATTGCTGGACATATACTATTAGGTAGACCATGGCAATTTGATAAAGTTGCTACTCATTTTGGTCAAGAAAATAGTATTGTTTTCAGGTTTAAAGGGAAGAAGGTCAAGCTGGAACCATTATTTCCTAAAGAGGTTTACAAAGACCAATTACAAATGCAACAAAGGAGAGAAGCCGAAAAGCTCAAGGAAAAAGCAAGTATGGCACCAACGGCTTCACCATCCTTTCAAGAAGGTACGATTGAGGTTACTGACCAAGGTTAGGTTTCTAAGGTTCATATTGAGTGGAAAGATCAAGGGAAAGCCAAAAGAGAGGGAAAAGGAAGTGGAAAACCCGCGAGCTTGGAGAAGGAAGAGGAATCCGAAGGTTTGCGCCAATCCAAGGGAAAAAAAGAAAAAGAAAGAAAGGAAAGGTTAAGTAGCAATTTTTATTTGAGTTTAGGGGATATTAATAAGGTTATTGAGTGTAACAAACCTTTTCTGGTCATGCTTTACAAAGAAAATCATTTTAATGATCAAACTAACTTTGAAGAACTTGAATTGCCAAGTTCAATGATTTCTCTTTTGAAGGAATTTGGAGATGTCTTCCAAAATGAAATTCCAAGTGGACTACCATCCAATCAAGAGGGAAAGGGTGAGCTTGCTGTCCAAGGTAAGTCTTCTAATACTCAGGTTGTGTGGAAAGATTTTAATAAAACCAAGAGTGAAAAATTTGGTGCAAAAGCCGAGAGTGAGGCAGGTGAGATGGCATTGAGTGAGAAAGGAAAAAGAAGACAAAAAAGGAAAAATATAAATTTTTATCTTAGCTTTGGTGATGTTAATAAAGTAATTATGAATAAGAAATCATTGCTGACCATGAATTTTAAAGATACTTATTTAAAGATGTCTTTATTGCATAGAACTTTATCTGCATTGTTGAGAGCTTTACTTAGTGGTAATTTGAAAATTTGGGAAATATTGTTTGCTAACTTTAAAAAGTGTAATTTTTACCATAACGAGCATGTATTTCTAGATTTTGTTGTAATAGTGTTTGACCCAGGAGAATTGATTTGGTTGCACTTACGAAAGGAAAGGTTTCCTAAACAAAGAAAGTCAAAGCTCATACCGCCTATGGATGGACTTTTTCAAGTTTTGGAGCCGAATAACAAGAATGCCTACAAGCTTGATTTACCGGGTGAGTATAATATGAGTGCTGCAATTAATGTTGCTGATTTAACTCCTTTTACTGCAGGTGATGATCTTGATTTGAGGACAAATCCTTTTCAAGAGGAGGGGAATGATGTGATTCCGCCCGAGCCCGCTCAACCGATAACCCATTGGGGTGCTGACTCGACATGGATGAAGACTAGGCCAATCACAAGAGCTCAAATTAAGAGATTTAAGGAAAACCTGGGAGTATTTATACAGGGGGTAATCAATCTCAACAGAGCTTGTCCATACTTGAAGATACAAAGCCTATTCTAAGCATCCAAGTGGTGGAAGCCGATACGGACCCGGGTGACGGTTTTGGTACATTTTTGGAGTCCGGGAAGCATGAAATGGTTCCAATGCTTTATGGGTTCAATACATATGCCTAAGAGGTCATGGAATCAAGTTAAATCAGCCTCAAATGCAATCAAAAAGGGCTTGTACGGACAGCCTCAACAATTTGGCCGAATTTGCTGTATTGCTTGCTGGCTTTACTGTATTTTACTGTTTTAGCCTTTTCTTATTTTTCCAAGCATGGGCAACGTGTGGGACTTGATATTCAGCTTATTTGGCATCCTACAAAGCATCTAGAAGCTGATTTGAAGCTCAAAGAGGTCAAAGATTGATCAAAGTCAACTTGATCAAAAAAGCTAGTATTTTAGTTTCCTAATTTTATTCTACTTTTTGTTTTAGGAAACTACCATTATTTTTAGTTTCTATTTATTTATTTTCTGGAAAAATAAGATTAGGAAAGTTATTATTTTATTATTTTCATTGTAAATTAATTAATTCCTAATTCAAAATAAAGGAATTAATTAATCCAAATTAGATTAGGAAAAGGAAAGTTTCGGCCAAGGTAGACTTCTTCATTGTGTGGCCGGTTTTTCCTAGGGTTTTTAGGGTTTATTTTGTTTCTTTCAAAGCCTATTTAAAGGCTTATTTTTCATAATAAGATAACTTTGAAACTTTGATTTGATAAAGAAAATACTTGTGAGATTAATTATCTCTTTGTTCTTTGAGAACACCTAAAACACCATTAGAGAATTGGTTGTTTTAGCTTGACTTATCAATAGGTTTTCCATCTCCTATTGTGGCGTCTACATTATACCAAGGTTTCTAACCACAGGTTGGTTAGGGGTTGAGGTCCATTCCATTAGAACTTGAACTTAATTAAAGATCCGGGCTAATATAATACGGGTTTAGGAGCAGGTCGTCCTAGGTTCGTATCAGTGTGGCTGCATTTGAGGAAAGAAAGATTTCTTGAACAAAGGAAATCAAAACTCATGCCGAGGGGTGATGGACTTTTTCATGTTTTGGAGAGGATAAATGACAATGCTTACAAACTTGATCTACCCGGTGAGTATAATGTTAGTGCCACCTTCAATGTTGCTGATTTGTCTCCTTTTTCTGTAGGTGATGACTTTGATTTGAGGGCAAATCCTTTTCAAGAGGAGAGGAATGATGCGAATCCGCCCGAGACCGTTCAACCGACAACCCGCTGAGGTGCTAATCCAATACAGATGAAGGTGAGGCCAATCACTAGAGCCCAAGCCAAGAATTTCAAGGACAATCTTACCATCTTTATACAAGGAATAAGTCATAATCAAGAGGGGTTGCCCATATCTAAAGAACCATGGCCTGTTTTACTCATACAAGGAATAGAAGCCAAAACGGGCTCGGGTGACGTTTTTAGTGCCAATATGGAGGTCGGGTTGTATGAATTGGATCCCCATTCTTATGGGTTCAATTCATATGGTGGATGAGTCATAAAAACCAGCCAAATTAGCTTCAAAGCCGAACAACATGGTGGTTTGCGCACAAGGGGAAGAAAGGCCGAATTTGCTGTATTCCTTGCTGGCTTTACTGTATTTTACTGTATTAGCCTTTTTTCATTTTTCTAAGCAAGGGCAACGTGAGGAACTTCATAATAAGCTTATTTGGCATTCCACAAAGACTATTGAAGCTGATTTGGAGTCTAATTAAGTCAAAGAAGGGTCATTACCAACATAGCCAAAAATTACCATATTTAGTTTCCTAATTTGTTTTTACTTTTTGTTTTAGGAAACTATCTTTAATTTTGGATTTGTATTTATTTACTTATTGAAAAAATAAGTTTAGGAAAGTTTTTATTTTATTATTTTGTTTGTAAATTAATTAATTCCTAATTGAAAATAAGGGAATTAATTAATTAGATTAAGAAAAGGAAAGGTTCGGCCAAGCTAGAATTCTTCATTGTGTTGCCGGTTTTTCCTAGGGTTTTTATGGTTTATTTTGTTTCTTTCAAAGCCTATTTAAATGCTTATTTTTCAATAAGAATACAACTTTTATTTGATTAAGAAAATACTTGTGAGATTAATTATCTCTTTGTTCTTTGAGAACACCTAAAACACCATTAGAGAATTGATTGTTTTAGCTTGACTTATCAATAGGTTTTTCATCCCCTATTGTGGCGTCTACATTATACCAAGGTTTCTAACCACAGGTTGGTTAAGGGTTGAGGTCCATTCCATTAGAACTTGAACTTAATTGAGATCCGGGCTAATATAATACGGGTTTAGGAGCAGGTCGTCCTAGGTTCGTATCAGCTTGAACCCTAGTGATCGATCCGGTTTTCATCCGTATCGGATTAGTACCCCAGCAGGTTGTCGTTTGTAGGAGCTCGGACAGATTTGCATCAGTAAGTCCATCTAGGAGCATGATACTAAGTGCGTTGACTTGATTTCACACACTCACACACATTGGAGATAATAGCTTGTAGAATGGAAAATGGGGTATTAGGTTGCATATATACCTTAAAATTATTGTTTAACACCAATGATTGAACTCTTTGAGGCCATCATAATCATATTGCTTGCTCCTTATTTTTAAATTTCAAGTTTTTAAATTCTTTTAAAGTTTTTAAGTTGGTTTTAAGTTTAAGTTTTAGTTGATTTTCTTTAGTAGTTTAATGTTTCTATTTTGAATAAGTGGTATTTTATTTGAGGACAAGCTAATGGCTAAGTTTGGGGGTGTGATTAACGAGCTTTATACTCACTAATCTAGCCTAGTTTAGCTTAATTATTTATTTATTTGCTTAAGTTTCTTATGATATTTTATGTGATTTGTTCTCTTCTATAGGAAAAGCTTTAATAATAGGTTTTGGAGATTATTTGGTTGAATATTGAAGTTTTTGTGCATTTTGGAGTATTTTTTGAGAGTTAAGTCCAAGAGTTGAAGAAAATCCTCAAGTTTGAAGAGAAAATGTGTGCACACTCTCACTAGGAAAGTGTACACACTGCTTTAGGCTACAATTAGGAAAAAACCAACATTGCCAACATGTAAGAGTCTACACACCACTCATTAAGTCTTATATAAGAGAGTGTGGCGTGCACACTCTTATTTGGAAAGTATACATGAGAGTGTGCACGCCAACTGTGGAGATTTTCTCCTTATGTCTTCAAATTTGGTAAGTGTTAGAAGATGAAGGGTTTTTAATGAAGCATATGACTTGTATGTGCCCTTTTACAAGCCATATGATGAAGATTTAAGAGAGAAGATCATGTTGAAATGTGGTGATCTTGCCACAATGTGCAAAGTAGTTCGGTTACACTTGCACTCTTTGTTTTGCAACATCAAAGACCAAACATTATTTATGTTTATGCATTTTATTTTATCTTGTAATGTTTAAGAACAATATCCTTTTTGTAATGCCCTAAGTTCATTATCTAGCTTAAGGCCTTTTTTGTCTAGTTGCTGGAATTGTATTTCCAGCAACATAAGTTCACTTCCTTGGATGCCGTTTGAAGTAGATTTGGGATTTGGACCTGAATTTTGGATATGATAAACTAGATATGCAGAGGAAGCCGCAACAAAAAGAATGGCCCTATTTGGAGCTGGGAAGGCTGAGTTAAGCCCAAAACAATCTGACCCTTGTGTAGTTTTGTTACCTAGAAAACTGGGCAAAACACTCTCGGATTTTATTACTTTTGAATGGGTAAATGGACTTTATTTTATCTGATTTTTGGCTAGAACGTATTTTAATATTCAAAAAGGCTTCCCTCCAATTTTCAAGTGAAATGGAGCTGGTTTTCAAATTTAAATGCCTTAGACAAGCTGAACTGCCCATTAAAGAAGGTTTCTTGCATGCCTAGCACATTGATTAGAGTTAGTTGAGGTAGTTTGGCTTGGTTGGTTACATTTAATGCTTTTGTATTTATCGCTCAATATGGCAGCATGCCTTATTGTCTTTTTGATGTATTTAAAAGTATGAAAATTATAATGAAAAACGTTGAGAAAGAAAATATTCAAAAAACAGATTTTGAAAAACAACATTTTTGGCTCTCTTTCTCTCAACTACTACATTTTGGTTTCTTCTTCTTCCCAAAAGCTAACAACCTTCTCAAGAACGTTAAACCTCCATTAAAACCAGAAACGAAACCTTAAAAAACCCAAAAAAAAAAAAAATTAAGAACCAAGAACCAACAACAATCATTCTTGATTAACAACTTAAATGATTGTGCTTTAGGGTACAACAAAATAAACCTACACCAAATTCCATCATGGTATCAGAGCATAGTGTAATTTCTTAGGACCTTGTGAGTTTTCAACCTAGACCATTTTATTTGTGAGAGGATCCCCCACCTAAAGCCTTCCAACCAAAGCCAAAACCTCCCAAAAACACTAGTTGAAACTCACCAAAACACTACCACCCGAGAGCTTGTTCTTGTGTCCATTTTTCAAAACTTTTGAAAAACCATTTTTTCAAATGGCCTCACAATCCTTTGCAACCCCAACACCACCTAAGTTTGAAGGCCAAAACTATTCCATTTGGAGTGTAAAAATGAAAGCCTACCTTCAAGCCTTTGGTTTATGGGAAGTCATAGAAGAAGGTTATGTAGTGGAAGAGTTGAGAGCTAATGCAACCCCAGCACAAAGAAATGCACATGAGGCCAAAGTTGCCAAGGGGTTCAAGGCCCTAACTGCCATGCACTCCTCCGTGAGTGATTCCATTTTTACAAGGATAATGTCATGCACAAGTGCTAGAGAGGTTTGGATAAAGCTTCAAGAGGAGTTCCATGGAAATACTAGAACTCGGCAAATGCAAGTTTTAAACCTAAGAAGAGAGTTTGAGACCTTGAAGATGAAGGGGAATGATCTTGTCAAGGATTTCATGGAAAGGATGCTTAAAGTGGTAAATCAAATTCGGGTCCTTGGTGAGCAATTGACCGATTAAAGGGTAGTAGAGAAAGTATTGGTGAGCTTACCCGAAAGGTTTGAATCTAAGATTTCCTCCCTTGAAGAATCTAGAAATCTTAGTGAAATAACCTGGAGTGAGCTCATCAATGCTCTTCAAGCAACCGAACAAAGGAGAGCCATTAGAAAGGAGGAGACCATAGAGAGTGCATTCTATGGTGGCCACAGCAACAAAAAGAAGAATAAAGGAAGGAGAGCAACAACACCAACCAAACCGGTTTTACAACCAACAACAATATAAACAACAACAAAAGTGGATGGAATCAACAACAGCAACAACAAAGCCATCAAAACCGAGGAGGGCATCCACCTTGCCCTCATTGCAAGAAGCTTGGACATCCACCATCCAAGTGTTTTTGGAGGCCGGATGCATCTTGTGAAAGATGTGGAGGAAAAGGCCACATTGCCAAAGTATGCAAGCAAAGGAGACAACAAACCAATGTGGTTAATGAAGAAGCCGAGAACCTATTTGTGGCCACATGCCTTAAGGCCACAAGTAGTGGTCTCGGTTGGCTTGTGGATAGTGGTTGCTCACACCACATGAGTTTCGAAAAGGATGGCTTTATGGAGCTTGACCGAAACTACAAAACCAAAGTGAAGATTGGTGATGGCCGGTTCATGAAAGTAGAAGGCAAAGGAGATGTGTGCTTGAACACCAAGGAAGGTATCAAAATTATAAAAGATGTGCTATATGTTCCTAGTTTGTGTGAAAACTTGCTTAGTGTAGCACAATTGGTAGAAAAAGGCTTTGTTTTAAATTTTGAAAAAGATGGATGTATCATATATGATGCTTGTGGTAATGAGCTGTTTGAGGTACCATTGAAGGACAAAAGCTATAGATTAGACCTAGTTAAGAATGAACAAGCCTTAAAAACCAAAGTGGAGTCCGTTTCTCAACTTTGGCATAAAAGGCTTGGGCATTCTAGCTATGGTGCCATGAAAAACACCAATGCCATTGTGAAGGACATGCCAAAGAATGAGGAGATGAAAACCCTATGTGATGTATGCCAACTAGGGAAATCCACACGGCTTCCATTCCCTAAAGCCGGTTCATGGAGAGTTAAGGAGAAGCTTGAGCTAGTCCATTCGGATGTGTGTGGACCGATGAGTTTGTCATCAATTGGAGGATGTAAGTACTTCCTAACCTTCATTGATGACTACTCAAGGATGTGTTGGGTATATTTCCTAACAACCAAGTCACAAGTGCTTGAGAAGTTCATGGAATTCAAGAAGATGGTGGAAACCCAAAGCAATGCGAAGATGAAGTGCTTGAGAACCGACAATGGTGGAGAATATACAAGCTTGGCTATGGAGGATTTTTGCAAAGAAAATGGAATGCTGCATCAATTCATAACACCATACACACCACAAAAAAATGGTGTTTGTGAGAGGAAAAATAGGACCTTGATGGAGATGGCAAGGTGCATGATACATGAGAAGAACATGCCAAAGAAGTTTTGGGCCAAAGCCATATACACGGCTAGCTACATCCAAAACCGAGCATACACCAAAGTCAATGAGTCCAAGACACCCTATGAGATATGGTATGGAGAAAAACCATCTTTGGACAACATAAAAATCTTTGGAAGTGTTTGTTTTCTTCATGTTCATCCACACATGAGAGACAAGCTTGACAAAAGGAAAAATGTGGGCATCTTGGTCGGCTTTAGTGAGGTTACCAAAGGTTTTAGGGTTTTCAACTTGGAAACCAAGAAACTTGTGGTAACAAGGGATGTGAGGATTGATGAAGATGATGTTTGGGATTGGATAAAGGAGGAGCTTCTTGTCCATAAAGATAATGCTCGGTTGGATGATGAAGAAGAAGAAACCAAAGACAATGACAATGAAGAAAATGAAGATGATGAGGAGGATGCACTTGAGACGATTGGAGCCGAATTGGAGATTGGAGATGGTGTTAGAGGAGAAAGGCCATTGTCCGAAATATATGAAAGGTGCAATGTTGCCTTGAGTGATTCTACCAATGCTCAAGAAGCTATGCAAAAGAAAGAGTGGATGGAGGCCATGCAAATCGAAATGGATAGGATAGAAAAGAATGAAACTTGGTCTTTGGTTGCTAAACCTAAAAACAAGAAACCAATTGGTGTAAAGTGGATCTTTAGGACCAAGTTCAACCTGGATGGAACAATATGCAAGCACAAGGCAAGGTTTGTGGAAAAGGCTATGCACAACAAGCGGGTGTAGATTATGGAGAGACATTTGCACCGGTTGCAAGAATGGAGACCATAAGGCTCATCCTATCGATCTCGGCCTCAATGTCATGGAAGGTGTACCACCTTGATGTAAAGTCGGCTTTCTTGAATGGTGTGCTTCAAGAGGAGGTTTATGTCAAGCAACCCGAGGGCTTCATTGTTCAAGGACATGAGGACAAAGTCTACCATCTACACAAGGCACTTTACGGGTTAAAGCAAGCACCTAGGGCTTGGTATGGCAAGATTGATGGTTACTTAACCTACCAAGGCTTTAGGAGGAGTCTAAATGAGCCAACACTATACACAAGGAATGAAGAAGGCATGATTGTTATCTCACTCTATGTGGATGATTTGTTGGTCACGGGTGAAAATGAAAAGAATGTGGAAGTTTTGAAAAATGAACTTGAAAAGGAGTTTGACATGTCAAGCCTTGGTGAAATGAATTACTTCCTTGGAATGGAAGTGATGCAATGCTCTAGGGGTATTTTCATATCTCAAGAGAAATACATCAAAGATCTTTTGAAAAAGTTCAACCTTGATGAATGCAAGCCAATGTCAACACCGATGAGCCAAGGAGACAAATACAAGAAGGAGGATGGCACACCAAAGGTAAACCCGACCCTATATAGAAGCATGATAGGAAGTTTGCTCTATGTATGTTCATCAAGACCGGATATTATGCATGCCACATGTGTTTTGTCTAGATATATGCAAGCCCCATCCCAAAACCATTTTGTAGGTGCCAAAAGAATTCTTAGATACTGAAAAGGAACACAAGACTTTGGAGCTTGGTATGATAGGCAAGATGTGATGAGATTAATGGCCTACTCGAATAGTGATTGGGCTGGATGCTTGGATGATATGAAGAGTACTTCGGGGTATCTTTTCTCACTTGGTAGTGGACCATTCTCATGGAATGCAAAGAAGCAAGCAACAACTGCCCAAAGCACCGCCGAAGCCGAGTATCTTGGAGGACCTTGGTTATCCTCAAGAGGGCTCAACCATCATCAAATATGACAACACTTCAGCCATATCAATAGCCAAGAACCCCGTTCAACATGAAAGGACAAAACACATACCGGTGAAGTATCACTCTTTGAGGGAGTTTGAAGAAAATGGAGAAGTAAGTTTGGAATATATCAAGACCGAAGATAAACTTGCAGATTTCTTCACCAAGCCACTTCCAAAAGCAAGATTTGAGACCTTGATGAAGCTTCTAAATATTTCAAGCAAGAACACCAAGGAGGAGTGTTGAAATGTGGTGATCTTGCCACAATGTGCAAGGTAGTTCGGTTACACTTGCACTCTTTGTTTTGCAACATGAAAGACCAAACATTATTTATGTTTATGCATTTTATTTTATCTTGTAATGTTTAAGAACAATATCCTTTTTGTAATGCCCTCAGCTCATTATCTAGCTTATGGCCTTTTTTGTCTAGTTGCTGGAATTGTATTTCCAGCAACATAAGTCCACTTCCTTGGATGCCGTTTGAAGTAGATTTGGGATTTCGACCTGACTTTTTGATATGATAAACTAGATATTCAGAGGAATCAGCATAAAAAAGAATGGCCCTATTTGGAGCTGGGAAGGCTGAGTTACGCCCAAAACAATCTGACCCTTGTGCAGTTTTGTTGCCCAGAAAACTTGGCAAAACTGCCTCGGATTTTATTACTTTTGAATGGGTAAATGGACTTTATTTTATCTGGTTTTTGGCTACAACATATGTTAATATTCAAAAAGGCTTCCTTCATATTTTCAAGTGAAATGGAGCTGGTTTTCAAATTCAAATGCCTTAGACAAGCTGAACTGCCCATTAAAGAAGGTTTCTTGCATGCCCAGCACATTGATTAGAGTTCGTTGAGGTAGTTTGGCTTGGTTGGTTACTTTTAATGCTTTTGTATTTATTGCTCAATATGGAATCATGCCGTATTGTCTTTTTGATGTATTTAAAAGTGTGAAAATTGTAATGAAAAACGTTGAGAAAGAAAATATTTAAAAAACAGATTTTGAAAAACAACATTTTTGGCTCTCTTTCTCTCAACTACTACATTTTGGTTTCTTCTTCTTCCCAAAAGCTAACAACCTTCTCAAGAATGCTAAACCTCCATTAAAACCAGAAACAAAACCTTAACATACCCAAAAAAAAAAACAAAATCAAGAACCAAGAACCAACAACAATCATTCTTGACTAACAACTTGAATGATTGTGCTCTAGGGTACAATAACATAAACCTACACCAAATTCCATCAGATCAGTCCTAATAAGTCAGATGTTATGAAGGTTCTTGAGAAAATAGCTATATTATCACAAAAAGGCAAAGCTTTAAAAAGAAGATGCAACAACACAATTAACACCATTACAAAGGAGTTTAGTAAGAGAAAGAATATTTCATATAGAGGAGCTCCAGGTTTTGGAGAATTTTTTAAAAACACAAGGTTTTAGGTGCTTAGAGGAGCCATCTCTACCTAAGAGTTCTCTTCCCCTTAATCTCTACTCATCTTTTATTAGAGTTCTGTAATAGGATTCTTGGATATTTGTATAAGACAATGGTTAGATCTTTGAAATTCTATCTTGTTTATGTATTTGTTATTTCTATAAATATAAGTAGATGGATCTTTATTTAGCAAAAAAAAAGGAAGTAGATAGATCTTTGATCTAGGACTTTGATGTAGCTTAAATATTGATTGTAATGACTTAATTTGGTTTATTAATGGTTTAATTTCTCTCCAGTTATTTGTATTTCCTTGCATTAATGGATTTGATTGGGTGTTGTTTAGATCGAACAATTTAAGTTTAGGTGAGCCTAATTTAGTAAATTAAGCACTAGGAAAACACAATTGAAGTGTTAATTATAGCTTTGGGGAGCAAATTAGGCTTGAGCAACCTTAATCTAGGCTTCAATTAAGTTTTAGAGAGCCAATTTAATTTGGCAATTGAAAAAGACATAATTTCATAGTTAATGTGTAGAGTTAGGAAGAGATTTGATTAGTGAGCATTTTACTCACCAAGCTAGCCCATTCAAGCTTAATTATTTGTTTGATTTATCAAACTTTTTGTTATTTTTTATATGTTTTATTATTTTTTTGCAAGCAAAGCCTCATTAGAGGATTTTGAAGATATTTACTACAAGTCAAATTTTTAGAGCATTTTAAAGCTATTTCTTGAGAGCTAATTAAGATAAATGAAGTAAAGACTCTATATAAAGATTGTTAGGCATGTCCACACTTCCAAATAAAGGGTTTGTATACAATTTTGGTCTCGAAATGGATCAAAGATAGTAAGCTTAGTGTGCACACTTCACTAAGGAAGTGCACATGCGAGCTTTGGTTGATGTATCAAATAGAAATGGCATGCACATTTAAATCCATGAAGTGCACAAGCTTGGGGTCAAATTTTTCTCTTAATGTTGGCTAATTGTCGATGTGTAGAGCTCAAAGCTTGGTCTTTAATGAAATATGTGACTTGCAAATGCTACTCCTTTTGTCAGCCATTTGGTGAAGATCAAAGAGATGAGTTAGGCTCGACAAGTTAAGGATAAGAGAGGCTCTTGTGAAGGAGGCTATATATTTTTTCAAAAGAGATAAGACTAATATCTTAGATTACACGTTCATTTATCATATCTACATTACAATTTAAAGTGAAAATGGTCTTTATAGAGAGAGAAGTTTTAAGGATTTGGAGATATTTAAAGAGCCCAAGCCTTTGGGTTTACTTGGAGGAGTCATCATCTATTAAGAATTCTCTTCTTCTTAATCTCTACTCTAACTTTCTAGTATTTTGTAATATAATTTATGATATTTTATAAAGACAACCTTTACATCTATAGAATTCTATTTGACTTTTGTTTTTATTTCTGAGAGGTTAGATCTTTGATTTATGACCTTAATGTAGCTTGGATCTTTATTATGATGAATTAATTTTGTTTGTTTATTTATGGTTTAATTTCTCTCCAATTATTTATGTTTCATTAGATTAATTGAAGAACAAACTTAATTAGAATGCGAATTTGATTTGGTATTGTTTAGATTGAAAAATTCGAGCTTGGGTAAGCCCAATGTAGTAAATTGAAAACTAGATAAATGCAATCTAAGTGTTAGTTGGACCTGAGAGAGCCTTTTTAGGTTTTCAGAAACTTTAATCTTGGTTTTAATTGAGTTTGAGGAAACCAATTTGTGTTGGGTAATTGAAATGTGAGTTAATTGAATGTTTAATTTGTAGAATTAGAAAAAGATTCCAATTTGAATCAATTTTCCATGTATTTTACTTACCTTGAGAGTGATTGAATGAAATTCAAAATAGTTTATGATAACTGAGAGCAATTAGTCATAAATAACCAAAGTGAGTAGTCATATACTTGGTCCAAGTGATGTTATGATCCTAGAGCTTTTATTTCTAGAATTGAAAATACATATGTGTGGAGTTTGTTCAAATTTTAAATTTTAATTGTAAAATTAGTTTGGATTTTATTTTGTATTGTTCTTGAATTTTGATTTCCTAGATAAAATTAATTGATGAGAATCTTTAGTATTTAGTCAAAATAGAAATTACACTTTTTGAAAAATCAATCATCATAGGATGATACTCTTGCTTGCTCTTCTTTATTATTTGAACAATTCATGCACTTGTGGGGGTTTGAAACAATCAAGTTATTAGTTCTTTTCGTTTGAAACAATCAAGTTATTAGCGCTTTTGCCAAGAACTTGACATTTCTTTGATCGATCAATTCAAGATCCAATTTGATTAAATTTTCCATATATGTTGTTTGCCTTGAGAGATAATATATGTGAATATAGAAACCCTTTGTTTTGCATATTTAGTTTTAAATTTATGTTAGAATTTACTTTTGATTTGTATTTTGCTCTTAAATTTGGTTTCTTAGATAAAATTAACTAGTGAACATCTTTAATACTTAGCTATTAGGTTAAAAAGCTAAAATCAATCCTTGTGGAAATGATACATGACATTTATTTTCTCTTTACTACTTGTACAATCCATGCACTTGTGGTTGTGATTAAGATCATCCACACACATGTCCACATTTTGATTGTTCTGAATTCAAGGAAATAAGCAGAGCTTCTACTATTTAAAAGCCCCATTTCTGGACTGATTTGTTTGAAAAATAAATAGATAACTATACTATCTTAATTCTAATGTATTTGAAATTCATAAATTTAACAAGATCTGCTATATTTATGAATTCTAAGATTATATAATAGTCAAATAGTTTGACCATCCACAAAAAATAAAGGGAGTAAAAGTTCAAAATAAGTTAAAAAATTGGGGCAATAGAAGAACCAAGTGAAGTAGCTACTAATTAGCATAGGTAGTCTATTTAGATTATGTTGAATTAAGTATTCATAATCTCAAAGAAAATATTAAAGTAGAATAAAAAATGGAATTATACATTGTTGGAAAAGAAAACATAACGAAATCCCTCCCTTTAGGCAAAACAAATCACTTCCTACCATATATTCCATCCACATCAAGTTCTTAACTATACCCTGCAGTCACGAGACTAATCTTTTATTTAAATGTATTTTATTATCCACAGTCACAAGACTGAACTTTCATTTAAATGTATTTGATTATCCACATCTAAATCCTTGTTATACCACACTAAATTGAGCTTATTGTTGAAGGCCATTAAAATTTAAGTCCCAGAATATGATATGATAATAAACTCCCTTAGACGCACATGGTTTTATACAAGTGAAGTTTCATTTGCTCAAGATTTCATGTTAAAGGGCTCTATGATCTTGACTCCAAGGAACCGGTATCTTTATTTGAATGGTCATTTGATTCCTCAATCACAACAAGTGCATGACATATTGGAAAGCAAGACACTAGCTTTGTGGCTCAAGTTACAAAATTGTAGGATATGGAATTTAACCATTTCTACCCAAGAGTAATTCAAATAACAAAGCATTATTTTAAAAAAATCCATCCAATGGCGTGTCTCAAATGGAAACTATAATAAATTTATACAGATTGTAATGAGACAAAGCATGTACAACTAGCAAAGTATAAGGTATGGGCATGAGTTCCCCTAAATAGGGTCTCAAGTTTGTTGTTAAGGCAAGCTATCAATTTTAAAATTAAACTCTTATGAGTTTTGGAATAAAAGATAGGTTCATTCTCTCTTCTTTGTTCATACAAATAAAGTTACTAATAAAAATGAATTTATTTACATTTTCAAAATGAATAAAAGCTTATTATCCTTTAAATAGGTCATTATATGGTTAGAAAAAGAAAATTAAGGCCATAATGATCTTAAAATTTGATAACATGTCTTATGACAATGAAAGGCAGAACCTTTTAAAAGCTAATCAATGGTGTAGATTCCAATTGAGCCACACCAAATACTTAGTACCAGTATTTACCAACTCCATATATCCAATAAACCGAAACTTTTAAGCTCAAAACCATAACTAAACTTAAACCTAAAAAATTTAAGCCCTTACCAACGTTCTAAATTGACCACATACCCTTTTTCCTTTGTCTCCCACAATACAAAAATTATAAAACACATGGAGATAGCCTAGCATGCCAAATGACATAAATAATATCTTTATCTCAAAATTGGATAATGCAAAAGTACCTCAGATATAAGTCTATTATGTTGCTTAAAGGAAAGAACTACAAAAACTCTTATGAAAAGCTCTTTATATCAAACCTAACCAATACTTAGATTAACTTCAGGAAAGTAAACAAAGAGTAAAGTCAACATTAATTATATTCTTATAGGTGTCTTATGCTAATGATGTTTAATTCTATATAATCAAAATGCGATAATACATCACATAAAACTCTTCTAATCTAGCACCATACTCCAAATTTCAATAAATAAATAAAAACCCAAAAGAAAAAATTAATAATAAGACTAACCCATTAATTTTATTTCTTTCAAGTACGCATAAACATGGAAAACATCATCACCCAATTAACCCTTATCTTTCTTCATTTATATGCAACCATTTTAAAAGCACCAATGACATTTAAATGTGTGATAAGTATCTATAAGTACAACATATACATGCTAAGACAGCAAGTTATAAGATTTCTCATTTCAGTCATTTAAACCTTACTAGGAAATCATAAACTAGCTAACTTTTCAATAATACACACGATAATCACAATAATGTTCACTTGTAGCCAACTCAGTTTGTAATACCTCGCCTCCACTAGCGGATGTGTCACTATCTGCCAATATTATTCCTAATTTAACCACCATGCTCGATATGAGATTTTTTTTATAGAGCTTCCAAGGAGGTTACCCAAGAATATTACATTTGAATCATCACTTGATCTTTACCCAGGCGATATGGTATTGGATACCAGCTAGCTTGCTAGTACCTGCATTCGCCGGCACTGATTGTCATAATCAACCCTCTTGGGATGCACTGGTGAAACCTATTACTCTCTGCCAATATTGTTCTTAATTTAGCCACTGCACATGGCATGAATTTTTTGTTTAGAGTTTCCCAAGAGGTCACCCATCCCAGGATTGCTTTAGCCTGAGCACACTTAATTTCATATTTCTCTCGAACCTTAAAGCTAAATGCTCTAAAAAGGCCTTAGCATTATAAAAGTGATTAATATCATATTTAAATCATCCTCTGATTTACATTTAGGCAATATGGGATTAGACACCAGGTAGCCTGTCAATGCCCCACAATCGTGTACACTGGTCACCACAATTCTCAGCCCTATCTATAATTTTTTCTTCTTCATATTTCAAACCATCTTTCAATGCAATTCCACCCAAAAACTCTTGCTACTGCACCTATTACCAATCTTGTTCCCAACTTCATTTTCCCACTTTTAAGCTTTTGATCTGATGGCATGTAGTCTGCCAAAGTTGAAGGACCATTATAGCTAATTAACCAACAGAAGAACAACCTTGATGGTGGAAGAGGTTACGGTTTTGAGTAGTACTCTAAGAGCAGCCCGTTGGGTATGCAGGATAGGTCTAGATCGGACTGCATCAGATATGATAGGTTTCGATCGGACATGATAGAAATAGTCCAATTTTGTATTTGACACAGTTCCGGACTGAATGGTGGATTAGTTATCTCATGTTTGGTGCAGGATTGGACTAGAATGGACCATTTTGTAATTATTTAAAATAATTATTTTTTAAAGTGAAAGAATTAATTCATATATTTATATTTACAAAAAAGATATTATATTTAATTAAAGTTTTAAATTTGTATACTTATATTTACATACAAAATTTTAATATTTCTTTACACCCACAAATTGTATTAATATATTGTTTTAGAAATGAATTAAAATTAAATTATAACATAGTATTTCATAAATAACAATTAACTAAAAATAAAAATATTTTAACTTCATATATAACTAGAATTATAAATATTATATATTGATATTTACAGACAATTGTAATTTTTTTACACCCATAAATTATGTTAACATATTGTTTTAAAAACCAATTAAAATAAAATTATAACATGGTAAGTCACAAATAACAATTAACAAAAAATTAAAAAAAAAGTTAACATTATATTTAATTAAGAGCTTGTTGATAATATACGAATATCCATCTCCACTTCATACATACATATACATATACATATATATTTATATGTATTTTACATGTAGTTTTAGTTTTAACAAGTACTGCATGCATAATATATATTGGATTTTATAAAGATAATTTACTTATATAACCACTAAGTAAATACACCAATTGATAATAATCCAAATAAACAACCTAGTATGAAACCATTACTCCACTCATTGTTCAAGTAAGCACATATATGTGTGATTGTATTTTGTATTAGATTTGCCTCATTATGATTTTTATCATTCGTTCTACATACAAAACATATGCAATTTTAACTTCTTTAATTGTATTATATGTTTGATATAAATTATATTTAAATCCTTACATTTGCTGGTAATATTCAGACCAAGAATTATATATCCTTGGTTGTCTACCTTTTAACATAACATAAATTCTTTTATTTGCTGTTCAATATTCCTCCATATAATAATAAATGAGAATATAATTAGACAAAATAACAATTAACTAAATCAATCAAGTGCATGATAATACACTAAAACATAACATATAATCATAAATATGTCTTCAAATGTATAATAAGACACCAACATCCACTAACATATAACATATGTCCATAAGTTTTAATCCAGTTGTTATAAATGTCATCCCCTGAGCATAGACATAAATATATAATCCATAACAAAACTAATTTAGTTATCTAAAAATCCAATAGCAAATTCAATCTTCTCCACATCTGTTTTAATAATCTTAAAAACCCTTATGTTTGATGGATCCGATCTCATTACCTTTGAAATTTAGAGATTGTCAATTACAAATAATCCTAATCTTTTGAGCTCCACAGCTAAGCATTTTGGATAATTGGCCTCAAATTTTTCAAACTGCTTTAGTCAATTGATTAAACAATGAAGATGTTAAGTCGCCAAACCCTCTTATAAGGTCATCATCTTTTAGTCTGGATTTCCTCTTACCTCTTGATTGAGATTGTATGGACAGTTCACTATGTATGGTTTGATTCACAGATGTCAGAGAACACACATCATTAAAGTGTTTATTTGCACTCTCCATATTGATATCATTAACCATATCAATTTAAGTTTGTGCTCCAAGTCCTGTTGCATGATCCTTCCCAAATACGTTAGTAAGCCTTTCATACACCGAAAAATGTTTACCTCTCTAACCTTTTGCATTTGGATTACTTTAAAATAAAGAAAAATAAAATTTAACTAAAAAAAAAAGTAGTTCGTATATTATGAAAAAAAATTAAGAAAACAGTCCAAAAATAAATAAAAGTATATGTAAAAGAATTCAAAACCTGTACATATGATTTTCAAGCTTTGTCACTATCAAACTCCACACATTTAAGAGCGTCATTCCATCCAAATTCACTTTTTGTTTAGCATATCATATATTATACCATATTTCTTCTTCCACTTTTTCATCTTTGATTCAATATGTTGATTTACTCATAGCCCCGAGTTAGGATACATTTCAGACAATCACTTCTCAATCATATTAACTGTGCTAGATTTGAATGATCCTATATCACAACATTGACCACTAGCTACAGCCTCATTTGAAATTATTAGCAAAGAATCTTCCTCACTGTTATCCCATGCATGCTTAGATTCAATACCCTGTTATCATTATTGCTACCTCCAACTTCCATTGCTATTCAAATGAAATTTTTTTGATTTCAACAATACCATAACATCAAACAAAATATAATAAGAACCTAAAATATTGAACACAAAAATATTGGTCTTCATACAAATTATCCAAAAGGTTTAATAAACAATATAAAATAAAGTAGTTACAACATAGTATTCTACAAAACAATCAACTACTAACCACGACGACCTCTCCACTCATCAACCATTTGTTTAGCTAAATCATCTCTTCTGTTAGTTCGTTAATCCGAGGAAGTAATTGATCCTATAATGTCCTTCTCTCTACTAATGTCAACATCTTCACTCATATCAAACTCAACTTCCCTAGAATCAAGTGACATTTCTCTTCTAATAAAATTATGTATAAGACAACATATGGCAATGATATTGATTTGTGTTGAAATTGGATAGAAAGATGGACTTGTTTAAATTGCCCATTGCATTTTATGAACCCCAAAGACTTTTTCATGATATTCCTAGCAGATGCATGCTTCAGGTTGAAATATTTTTCATGATTTATGGGTGCACAATCATCTCTCTATTTGAAAAGTTGATATCTTGTTCCTCTATATGGTGCAACAAATCCTTCACTATTAGTGTAACTAGCATCCACTAAGTAATAATAACCTAAAAAATAAAAATGCCTCCTATTAGTTTATACAATGTTGGACTACTACAATGTACAATTTGAGAATTCGTCTTACCAGTTGATACTTTTAATCCATTTAGCCTACTTAATGCATCTCAGAGTACTTTTGAGTTTGAAGCAAAACCTTTCCAACCAAGTAATACCAATATGAATTCCATATTTAGGTTACATACATCTAAAACATTTGTGGCTATCTCACCCTTCCTTGTTCGATATCTTGGCTTATCGATTTTAGGTATATTGACCTTAATATAAGTTTCATCTAATGCTGCCAAACAATTCTACGTCACAAACAAAGTTACTTATGTTAAATAATGTTACAAATAATCTACGTATAATATTATAACCAAACTATTTCATAAACGTACCTTCAACATTTTCCATCTATCATTCGAGCAATTATCTGACACAGGTTCTAGATGTCTCAATAAAATCTCATGTAAGAGTAACACTCCATTCAATACTGAATTGAAGTATCTACTAATTGTCTCCCTCGATATATAGAATCTAGTGATAATTGTATTATTCTTTGCATGATGAGCAATTATATATAGAAATATACACACTTACTCTTCCAATGTAACAGTACCATTTTTTTTTAATATATCTATATAATAACTAATATAAAATACCAAATGTTTTCCTATTCATTCTAAGTTGACTAATACAATTCTCATCATTATCTAACAAACTATTTACAAAACACAAATGCAATTTTGTAGTCCCAATTTGTCGATTCCTAACACCTATATCATTTTTCATTCGCTACGATACATACATGTACATAAACAAAACCATCATAAAACATATACAAAAAGATTCTAATTCTAAATCATTGGCATGCAATAAGAACACAGTGACTTTTCTTTGATCCATATCTACTACATTGAAAAAAAGAAAAGAAAAAGAAAACACATTAAATTAAGTTGCTATATGATGTAAATCAACATTATAGAACTTTTAATAAATGCATATAAAAATATTAGCAAAAATAGAAGATGTAGTCATAGAGTATTACTACAATATAACAAAAACCATCAAACAATTCCTGCATATAATTTGAACCAAGAAGCATGAGATTAGGATGAATATATGTATATATATTTATATATAATATAGTCTTTAAAATTTCTATATGGCCTGCATCACCATCGATAATAACAATAACCAACTAGATATTGAAACTTAATCAAACAGAGAAAAACAAATATAAAACACAACAATATAAAACATGCCTACTATATGGAACCAACCCGCTTGCCCACTTGTGGGCTCGCCTAACATGACTCGAGAAAAAGGAGCCCAATTAAGGGTTGGTTTTTTTTTTTTGGGGGGGGGGGGGGGGGGGGGACTACAAGAACAAAAAAAAGAAAATCATTTACCTAATGCAGTCCAATTTAAATATAATACTTTATTTTATTAGATATCAAAAGCACATTTATTTCCAAATAGAAGTTCAAAATTTTCTTCTTTGCTAATTTCCTTTTTTTTTTTCCTCTATCAATCCTTTAATTATGTTTTACTCTTTTTAAAACAAATAAATTTGGTTGAGACATCAAACACTAGTACTACTAATGGGAATTAATTAAAAAACTGTTTTACAAAAAATTATAACAATAGCAATTGGACCAAAAATTTAAAAGTTGCTAGTTTTTTAGGCTTCTTTTTTTTGGAATGTGCATCTTAATTTCCTTCAATGAAAATTATTTTATTTTATTTTTTATTTTCTGATAATTAAGTATGGACCATTTCTACAAATGTAGGAAAACCAAAAGGATTATATACAATATTTTGCATAAACTTTAAACACGCCAATATAATAAAACTTGTATCTTATTATACAGTTAAAGTATCTACATTATTGTTTTGCATTGTAAAGGAAACAGAAAATAGAAAACAAAATAACCATAGCTACTAATTATTTTCAATTTAAGACAGTTATATTTAAAGTGATAATCTATTGATCCGTAGTCTTACCACCTTCATTTAAGAGTCATGAATTGTAGTGGCAATTGTGGAAGCAAAAGAGTATTATCTGATGTGCATCCACCGGAACCCCGCACAACTGACAACATGTAAGGGTGCCGACCCAATACGGATAAAGACTAGACCGATCACTAGAGCTCAAGTCAAGAGGTTTAAGGACAACCTAGAACCATTTATACAGAGAGTAGTTAATTCTCAAAAGAGCTTGTCAATACCTGAAGATACAAAGCCTGTTCAAAGCATCCGAGTGGTGTAAGCCGATACGGACCTGGGTAGTTGTTTTCGTGCAAATTTGGACTCCAGGAAGCAAAGAATGGTTCCAACACTTCATGAACTCAATGAATATCATTAAGAAGTCATGGAATCCAGCCAAGGCAGAATCAAAAGCATCTAAAAAGGACTTGTATGGATAGCATCTCAATTTGGCCGAAAATATGCTATTTAACTACTGGCTTTAACTTTTCTTCTTGTTTGATTTATTCCAATCAAGGGGCAACGTGTGGGAATCATTATTAATCATATTTGGCATCCTACATAGCATATGGAAGTTGATTTGGAGCCCAAAAAAGCTGGAGATTGGTCAAAGTTAGCTTAGTTAGAAAGATAGTCAATTTGTTTCCAAATTTGATTTTAACTTTTGGTTTTAGGAAATTAGTCTTTTATTTGGTTTCCATTTATTTATTTGCTGGACAAATCAACTTAGGAAATTTATTATTTTATTATTTTCATTGTAAATTAATTAATTCCTATTTCAAAATTAAGGAATTAATTAATCCAAATTAGGTTAGAAAATGAGGTGATTTTCGGCCATCATTAGGTTTCCTATTCTACGTGGCCGATTTTACCTAGTTAATTAGAGTTTTATTTTGTAAATTTTTTAGCCTATATAAAGGATTATTTTATAAATAATATTCAGTACATTATTCTTACAGAAAATTATTTGTGAGATTGAATTATGTTTGTTCTTTTTGAACATATAAAACACCATTAGTGAATTAGTGTTTTAGTTTGACTTATCAATAGGATATCCATCACCTATTGTGGCATCTTCATTATACCAAGGTTTCTAATCATAGGTTGGTTAGGGGTTGAGGTGCCATTAAAACTTGAACATAGTTAGATCCGGGCTAATATAATATGAGTTTAGGTATCAAAGCCAAATTTTGTTTAGGTTTGATCTATCTTTATTTGATTTATTTATTTTGTGTTAATCTACAATTTTAGCATTAGGTTAAGGTTACTTCTATCATCATACACGTCCTGCATCTTTTTTAAAAGAAAAAAAACTCATTCCTAGTTAAATTAGGTTTCTTTGTTTTGCTGTATTTTTTCTTCCTAGTTTGTTGGTTGATTTTCATTATTGTTCTTGTTAATTTAGGTATTGTTAATTTTTCTTTGCTGTTTTTGATCTTAAATATTTGTATTCATATATTCAAAAAAAAAAAAAGTGAGTTTGCGGCAACAAATACAAAAATTCACAAATTTTGCAAATTTGTATTTTGTTGTTAATGGACATGGGTTTGTTGGATGTTTTGTGTTGGAGTTAGAATTTTATTGATGATTCTTGCTACTGGATTTGTGTTTGCTAATCAGTGAGTGAAAAAAAAAAAAGAAAAAGAAGAAGAAATATAAAAAAGAGCCAAATTAGAAAAAAAAAATTGCACAAAAAGGCCGGTTGTTGAATTTGGAATTTGGAATTTTGTTTGCTGGAAAATTGTAATATTTGGAGTTTCTGGGAATTTTTTTTACTGCTGGATATTTGAATTTTGGGTGCTTAATTTATTTGGATTAAAATTAGTTAAAGGAATTGATACAAAAACTTGAATTACAAGAACAACAACCAACACTATTCTTTAATTTTGTTCGAATTGATTCTTGTTCGTGTTTGAAATTCTTTTTTTAAAATTTTACTCTTGAATCCTAAATTTCTTACCATCTGGTCCAGTTCTTATTGATTCTGAAATTTTCCTTGCTAATTTGCCTTATTTTTTCTAGAAAAGCTGAAAACTAGGTTTTATTAAATTCATCGGTATTGCTTACTTATTGTATTATTTTGTTGATAAGTTTAATTAAAACATAGATAAGTTTAATGAAACATACTTATGATCTAATTGTTGTTTTAATTAGAACTTTGAGATAACTCTTTGAGTGGAAAAAGACAAAATTGTGTGAGCTTAAAAGAGGGTAAAAGCTGAAACTAGTGTGAAAACATGAGTGTTGAGACTTTAATTGAGTGAAACACGTGAGGGAGTAATTTGGTGAGTATTTATTTTATTTTGCATTATTTATACTAACATGGCATATTCAAGGTTGAGAAGAGGAGAGCCATCACTAAGAATTAATGAAGAAGAATCCATCGGATTCCATGTTGATTCCCGACCTAAGAGGAGTGGTGACCAAACGGACATGAAGGCTGTTTTGGAGCAACTACAGCGGATGAATGCTCAATTTGACCACATAAATAAAAGGATTGATAGATTAGAAACATCTCATGGTGGACCAAATTTGAGGCAAGAGTTCCATGGTGGTCGAGATCGAGGTCGAGGAGGAAAATTTTTTAGATGACTTTGAAAAAGGAATGGATGAAACATACGCTGTCCAAGAAAGGCTACACCGTGGGAGGCATAGGAGAGAGGGGATAGATGATGATCTTGGCAACATCAAGGTAAACATACCACCTTTCATGGGGAAAAGTGACCCGGAGGCTTACTTGGAATGGAAGGAGCATAAAGAGATGATTTTTGATTGTCACAATTATTCGGAGGCCAAGAAAGTTAAGTTGGCAGCAATGGAGTTTGGACATTATGCTCCAATGGTGGACCAATGAGAAAAATACCCGAAGGAGAGTAGGTGATAAATTGATTACTACTTGGCAACAAATGAAAGGAGCCATGAGGAAGTGATTTGTACCATCACACTATCATAGGTTGCTGCATCAAAGACTTCAATCTTTATCTCAAGGAAATAGGTCTGTGGAGGATTATTAAAAGGAGTTGGAGATGCTTATGATGAGGTTAAGCATGAATGAAGGTAGGGAAGCAACCATGGTAAGTTTTTTGGGTGGTTTGAATCATGATATAGCCAACCAAGTGGAGCTTTAACAATATGTAGAATTAGAGGAGATGCTTCATGTGGCCATCAAATTTAAAAATCAATTCAAAAGGAGGGGAAGCTCATGGTTTAGAGGAGATACAAATAGCAGGACATCAATTCCAAGTGCTTGGTGAAGCAAACCCATCTATGAATCAAAGTCAAAACCGAAGCAAAGTGAGGAGAGCACCAATCGGCCAAGGAGAGATGATAGGGCTGAACCTACTCAAGCACATAAATATGAAGATAAATTTGATCCTAAACCCTCTAAAACTAGAGATACTCCTTATTTTAAGTGCCAGGGACGAGGCCATATTGCCAACTAATGCCTAAACCTAAGAATCATGCTATTGAAGGACAATGGTGAGTTGGAATCCGATAGTGATGATGCTGAAATTGAGACCAAGCATGAAAAGGAAGAAATTGAAGATGAAGCCGAAACCCTAAAAGCTTCAAATGCTGAATTGAGCTTGGTGGCAAGGAGAGTGTTAAGAGTATACAAGGATGAGGATCAAGTTCATAAAGCAAATATCTTCCATATCTGATATGAAATTCAAGATAATGTATGTAGTATGATAATTGATAGTGGAAGTTGTACAAATATAATTAATAATATTATGGTTGATAAATTAGGCTTAACAACTATTAAACATCTCGAATCATATAGATTACAATGGCTTAATGATAACGGTAAGATGAAAGTAGATAAACAAGCCAAGGTAAAATTTAGCATGGATAAATATGTGGATGTTGTTTTGTGTGATGTTATGCCTATGCATGCCGGACATATTCTAGTAGGTAGGCCATGGCAATTTGATAAAGATGCTATTCATTATGGTCGAGAGAATTGTATTATTTTTAGATTTAAAGGTAAAAAGGTCAAGCTGAAATCATTAACTCCCAAGGAAGTGTATAGAGATCAACTACAAATACAACAAAGGAGGGAGGCCAAAAAGCTTAAAGAAAGGACTAGTATGGCACCCACGACAACAACACCAATCCAAGGAGGCAAGGCTGAACAAAACCAACTAGGTAAGTGTCCTAAACTCAAACTTGAGGGGAAAGAAAGAGAGAAAGCTGAAAGAGAGAAAGAGAGAGTAAAATCAGAGAGTGAGAGTGGAAAAAGTGGTTCCATAAATGGGAAAGAAAAAGAAAGAAAAGAAAAGAAAAATAAAAAATTTTATCTTAGCTTTGGTAATGTTAATCAAGCAATTTTGAATAAGAAACCATTACTGGTTATGATTTATAAAGATGCTTATTTAAAGATGCTTTTGTTGTATAGAACTTTATTTGCATTTTTTAGAGCTTTACTTTGTAGAAATTTGAAAATTTGGAAGAGATTATTTGCTAACTTTAAAACGTGTAATTTGTATCACAATGAGCATGTATTTCTAGATATTGTTGTGTTCGTGTTTGACCCAGGAGATTTAGTTTGGTTGCACTTAAGGAAGGAGAGGATTCCCAAACAAAGGAAATCCAAGCTTATACCTTGTGGAGACGGACCTTTTCAAGTTTTGGAGCGGATTAATGAAAATGCTTACAAACTTGACTTATTGGGTAAATATAATGTTAGTGCTACATTTAATGTTGCTGACTTATCTCCTTTTTCTGAAGGTGATTTAAGAAAAAATCCTTTTTAAGAGGAGGGGAATGATGCGAATCCACCTGAACCTGTACAACCGACAACCCGCTGGGGTGCCGATCCAATACGAATGAAGACTGGGCTGATATAGATCCGGGTAGCTGCTTTAGTGCAAATTTGGACTCCGGGCAATAAGGAATGGCTCCAAAAATTCATGAACTCAATGAATATCATTAAAAGGACATCGAATCCAGCTAATTTAGAATCAAAAGTATCTAAAAAGGACTTGTATGGATAGCATCTCAATTTGACCGAAAATGTGCTGTTTAACCGCTGACTTTGACTTTTTTTCTTGTTTGACTTATTCCAATCATGGGGCAACGTGTTGGAATCATTATTAATCATAGTTAGCATCCTACATAGCATATGAAAGCTGATTTAGAGCCTAAACAAGCAGGAGATTGGTCAAAGCTAGCTTACTTAGAAAGATAGTCAATTTGTTTCCTAATTTGATTTTTAACTTTTTATTTTAGGAAAGTATTTTATTTGGTTTCTATTTATTTATTTGCTGGAAAAATCAACTTAGGATAATTATTATTTTATGATTTTCATTGTAAATTAATTATTTCTTATTTCAAAATTAAGGAATTAATTAATCCAAATTAAATTAGAAAAGAGGTGATTTTTGGCCATCATTAGGTTTCCTATTCTATATGGCCGATTTTACCTAGTTAATTAGGGTTTTATATTGTAACTTTTTTAGCCTATTTAAGGGTTTATTTTATCAATAATATTCAGTACATTATTCATACAAAAAATTATTTGTGAGATTGAATTCTCTATGTTCTCTTTGAACACCTAAAACACCATTAGTGAATGAGTGTTTTAGTTTGACATATCAATAGGATATCCATCACCTATTGTGGCATCTTCATTATATCAAGGTTTCTAATCACAGGTTGGTTAGAGGTTGAGGTGATTATTTGAACTTAAAGATAATTAGATCCGGGTTAATATAATACGGGTTTAGGCGCAGGTCGTCCTAGGTTCGGATCATTATCCAATGGCTTATAACGACTTTAGTAATACTTATAGCAAAGACGAAGAGAGAGAGGAAAAAAAGAACAAAGTATGAAAACAGTCAAATATCAGGAAAACATATTTAGAAAATGCAATCCGAGTTAAAACATTATCATCTTTAGAGAAACTCACATAGAATCCCAGCAAAATCACATTCAACAAAGTTGATGAACTAAATTCTATACCTGCCATATTGAAATAATAATCACAAAGTTACCTTTAGCAAAAACTAATAGTCACATTCAATAAGATGTCCAAAGGTTCATGCTGTCACAACTCACAATGGAGATGATAGCAACATATAAGGAGCCGAATGTCCTCAGAAAACTAATTTACAAGTTACATGTCCAATTAATATTTAATTAAGATCATACACATAACTTGGACATTTTTTAAGTGACATGACACCATGTGTTTAATGCTTTTAGTGCCATAACTTTGGAACATACTTCAAAAGTGATGAATTCTACTTTTCTCTAAAGAAGGCTACCCTTTAAAGTAGTTAAAGGGAAACTTTAACTATTACAATGTTCCATTTATTATAGAAATTGTTTTCAGAGTCAAATGTATAATGATTCTTTAATGGTTATAGAAAAAGATAATGCAATCCCTTATTTGCATATATAGAATAAAATTTTCTTCTAATATGGATAATTACAATTTCTACTGTCATCAGTGTAAGACTGAATGATCTGCCTTCATTCCTCTCCTGAAGCCCTTATAATTCCATATAGACTCATTGACTCCTTTAACCTTCTATAATGAGTATCAAAAATGCAAAGTATCACTTATTGGCTACTAACTGATAGATTACATTTGGATGGAGAGCATTTATCTTTAGAGGAGATGCTACCTCGCACATACTAGTTTCAATTATTTAAATTCTATGAGTAGTAGATGTGTAAGGAAGTTCTTAAAGTGATATTATTGTAATTGCAAACCCATTTCTTGAATGAATCATCAATTTAGAAAGAACAAAAGTAAGCAAATAGGAACTAGAAAGTAAGGATGCAAATTAGATGTACATTGGTTCAACAATGCTTACATCCGTCGTCACAAACTTGAAATTTCATGTGAGTCTCACAACATCACTTCAAGTCTCTCAGAAAAAAAAAAAAAAAAAAAAAAAAAAAAGAAAAAGTCTTTCTTAGGGGAAAGCTAATCCCAATACCCCAATACATCTAAAAGATAGAATGAATTTCGTTGGCAACTAACTCCCACATTCTAGTTTACATAGGTCACAAGAATTGTTTTTATTGGTTGACTTATAATTACACAATAACAGATAAGCAATGACTAACTAAACTATCATGCTATACCAATTGTTCAGTTGACTGCTCTCAACTTGCTTTCAAACCAAATCTGCAATAGATTTGTTAGCCATTTTATGGCTAATTTACATTTAGGTATAGGATATAAAATTGACAGGAAAAAACCATTCATAAGTTGAAAATTTGTTGATTTCATGCTTTCAAATTCATGCTTTCCTGCTTTCCTGTGTTTCTGCTTCAGTTTTGCATACCAACATCCTATAATGTTGTTGTTGTTATTATTATTATTATTATTACTACAAAACATAGGTTAAAACTCAAAAGAGCATTGCTCCGAATTTCACCAAAATTTGAAATAAATGTTACACTTGGGTCATAGGTGTTCCAATTTGTAGATAAGTATAGAGGACCCTACAACTGTGGATTGAAGAAGATCATGTGCATTTCTATTTTCTTCTAATTTCCTTTACAATTTTAGTTGTTTTTTTTTTTTTTTTGAGGTTGCTAAAGGTAACATTTTCTATGGGTCTCAAAATGCTAGGATGAGCTACTATGGGGTGTTGCTTGGCTACATCACCAACAACCCGACATACCTTAACTACATCCAAGTTAATTGGATAGATTCTTAGTGCTATAGAGTATGACAACACCTTCAGGTGGGACAACAAGCATGCTGGAGCGAGAATTCTTCTTTCCAAAGTCCTATTCTAATCCATTCTTTACCATTGCTTAGATAATGTAAGTTTCTTAAATTTGAAGGCTTGGGCTTTTGCCTATTTTGCAGGCATTTCTAGTCCAATGGTAAAATCCTTCCACTATTACAAAGGCCATGCAGATAATGTCATCTGTTTTATTATCCCTGGAGCCCCTTTTTCTTCTACCCAATACACACCATAACAGAATGCACAAGGATGGCAATATGCACTAGAACCAAGGCACTTTCAAGCACATCTTTGGAAATGTAACCAATAGTATGGGTTTCTTAATCTGTAAAAACAGTTTATCATGGAAGTCCTGGGTGCTATAAGCCTATAAAATACGAAACCACAGTAAACCAATATCACATCAAATCAACCAACCTCGGATTCCTAAAACAGGAATAAGTATAAGACAATTCACCTATCCTACTCCCAGCTGCATATTTGTAATCAACTTTGAAATTAACAATGTTTTACCAGTCAATACTAAGAAATTCTAGCCATGGCTGAACACTAAACAGAAAGAAATTAAAACAAACTAAACAATATGTAGGTGGATAAGTATAGAGGACCCTACCCTATAGGTGGATAAGTAAAAAGTAGACTGCAAATACATTCAAGCACATTCAAATTGACTATTTTGCCTTTCAAATTTGCAATTGTTTGAGATGCCTCTCCTTATCCTGGAGCTGTAGATCTAGACCATAAAATAAAGCCTCCAAATTCACAAATTAAAGCTCTAATTTTGTAGGTAACGAAAGTAATGATTTAGAACTCACATAAAAATAACATAAAAAATTACATAAAAATCACATGAAAAATCACATCAAACAAAGAAATCATATAAAAAATGAAAAAAAAGAAAAAAGAAGAAGAAGAAGAACACAAATCGAAGGAAAACAAGAAGAAGAAGACAAATTGAAGAAGAAGAAGAAAAAGAAGGCAGATCAAAGGAGAAGAAGACAAACAAGCGGATCGAAGAAGAGGAACACTAGGCTTTGAATATAACTCACCATGGTTTTCAAATTGGAGAGTTTCTGAGAGATGACATTCTGGCGAGAGACCACATGATGCGAACCCACCCAAGCTCGCACAACCGACAACTCACTAGGGCACTGATCCAATACGGATGAAGACTGGACCGATCACTAGGGCTCAAGCTAAGAGGTTTAAGGACAATCTTGCTGCCTTTATCCAAAAAGTAATTCATTCTCAAAAGGGCTTGTCCATACCTGAAGATAAAAAACCTGTTTTAAGTATCCAAGTGGTGGAAGCTGATACATCGGATACCTATACATCGGCCATTTTATATCGGACACCCTTGCCTCGGACATCTGATCTCGGACTTCGGACATCGGATGTAACTTAGCTCGGACAGACATCAGTTAGCTCTGCCAGACATAAGTTAGCTCAGACAGACATCAGTTAGCTCGGCCAGACACAAGATAGCTCGGAGAGACATCAGTTAGCTCGGATAGGCCATAAGTTAGCTCGGACATCAGGCAGACATAAGTTAGCTCGGTTGAAGACATAATTCAGCCTAAATGTCAAAGTCAACTCGTTACCTTCATTTATTTTCTGGACAAATAACTTTAGGAAGGTTTTTATTTTATTCTTTCCATTGCAAATTAATTAATTCCTAATTTAATATAAAGGAATTAATTAATCAAACTTAGATTAGGAAAGGAAGTATAGTTTCGGCCAACTAGGTTTCTTTATGTGTGGTGGCCGGTCTTCTTTATGTTCTAGGGTTTTAAGTTGTCTTTTCAAAGCCTATTTAAAGGCTTATTTTTCAATAAAAATACAACTTTGATTTGATTAAGAAAATACTTGTGAGATTAATTATCTCTTTGTTCTTTGAGAACACCTAAAACACCATTAGAGAATTGGTTGTTTTAGTTTGACTTATCAATAGGTTTTCCATCCCCTATTGTGGCATCTACATTATACCAAGGTTTCTAACCACAAGTTGGTTAGGGGTTGAGGTCCATTCCATTAAAACTTGAACTTAATTAAGATCCGGGCTAATATAATACGGGTTTAGGAGCAGGTCGTCCTAGGTTCGTATCATTTGGTATCAGAGACGAATTTTGTTCAGGTTTGATCTATCTTTATTTGCTTTATTTGTTTTTATGTTATTCTACAATTTTAGCGTTAGGTTAAGGTTGCATCCATCCCATACACGTTCTGCATCTTTAAAAATAAAAAAAAATATCATTCCTAGTTGAATTAGGATTTCCTAGTTTTATCATATTTTTATTTCCTAGTTTGTTGGTTGTCTTTCATTATTGTTCTTTTAATTTGGTTATTGTTGATTTTTCTTTGCTGTTTTAGTCTTAAATATTTGCATTCATATATTCAAAAAAAAAAAAAACTGCACATTTGTGTTTATTTGGAGGTCACGGGTTTTGTGTTTGTTTTGGAGTTGGAATTGCAATTTTGGAAATTATTCTTGCTACTGCAGTTTTTTATGTTATGTGAGTGAAAAAAAAAGAAGAGGTAAAGTCGAATAAAAAAAAAAAAAAGAAAAATATTTCGGTTTGTTGGAGTTTGATTTGTTTGCTGGAAATTTGTTGGATCTGCTGGTTTTTTGCTTATTTATTCAATATTTGAGTTACTGGGGAATTATTTTTGCTGCTGGATATTTGGATTTTGGGTGCTTAAATTATTTGGATTAAAATTAGTTAAAGGAATTGATACAAAACTTGAATTACAAAGAACAACAACCAACAACTTTTCAATATTTTTGTTCTCTTTTATTCTTGTTCGTATTAGAATTTATTTTTCTAGAATTTTATTCTTGAACTCATAATATATTACCATCTGGTCCAGTTCTTCAAAATTCCAAATTTTTCTCATTAATTTGCTTTATTTTGTCTAGAAAAATCGAAAATAGGTATTTTCATTCCGTTCGGTATTTGTTTATTTTTGCTTACTGTTTTGTTGATAAGTTTAATTAAAACATACTAGTGATCTAATTGCTGTTTTTTGGGTGTTTTAATTAGAACTTTGAGATAATTCATTGAGTGGAAAAAGACAAAAGTGTGTGAGCTTAAAAGAGGGTAAAAAGCCGAAACAAGTGTGCAAACACGAGTGTCGAGTCCTCAATTGAGTGAAACACGTAAGGGAGTGAAATTGTAAGGTCCTATTTTATTTCTATTGCATTATTATACTAACATGACAAAATCAAGAATGAGGAGAGGAAAGCCACCCTTAAGGATCAATGAGGAGGAGTCCGTAGCATTCCATGGCAATGCCCGAGCTACCAGGAGCGGAGACCAAGTGGACATGAGAGCTGTTTTGGAGTCAATACAGCGGGTTAGTGCTCAAGTTAAGCATGTGAATCAAAGAGTGGGAAGGCAAGAAGCCTCACAAGGAATGCCGAATACAAGAAATAGGCAAGAATTCCATGGAGGACGAGACCGAGGACAAGGAGGTCACGAGAGACCGAGAGAGGAATTTGGTGAGGAGCCATTCGGTGGAGACTTTGAAGAAGGTATGGATGAAACTTTTGCTGTCCAAGATAGAGCTGGCCATGGAAGATATAGGAGGGAAGATACAAATGATGATTTGGGAAATATCAAGGTTAACATCCCACCTTTTATGGGTAAAAGTGATCCCAAAGTTTATTTGGAGTGGGAAGAAAAAATGGAGATGATTTTTGACTGCCACAACTATTCGGAAGGTAAGAAGGTGAAGTTGGCAGCAATGGAGTTTGGACATTATGCTTTCCAATGGTGGACCAATGAGCAAAATACCCGAAAAAGAGTTGGTAATGATTTAATCTTGACATGGCGACAAATGAAAGGAGCCATGAGAAAGTGGTTTGTGCCATCCCATTACCATAGGTTGCTGCATCAAAGGCTTCAATCTTTGTCTCAAGGAAGTAGGTCCGTGGAGGATTATTACAAAGAGATGGAGATGTTAATGATGAGGCTGAATATGAACGAGGATAGGGAGGCAACAATGGCGAGATTTCTTGGTGGTTTGAACCGTGACATTGCCAACCAGCTTGAACGACAACAATACTTGGAATTGGAGGAGATGTTGCATGTAGCAATTAAGCTTGAGAACCAATTCAAGAGGAGGGGTGTTAGTACACGGTTTGGAGGAGTTTCTAGCAGTGGAAGGACAAGTTCAAGTGGCTGGAAAAACCATTCCACTTATGAAAGCAAGCTGAAGCCGAAGCTTGGTGAAGAAGCTACTAACCGGCCAAGAAGGGAACTTAAAGCCGAATCTGTCCAAGCCATTAAAGGTGAGGTAAAATCTAAACCTAAACCTGAAAAGTCAAGAGAAATTATTTGTTTCAAGTGCCAAGGAAGAGGACATATAGCCAGCCAATGCCCGAATAGAAGGATAATGGTAATTAAGGGTAATGGAGAGGTGGAATCCGAAAGTGAGGCTAGTGAAGCTGAAATTGAACAAGAAGATGAAGGACTTGATGATGAGGCCAAACCATTAAACACATCAAATGTTGAGCTAAATTTGGTCTCAAGGAGGGTACTTGTTGTCTACAAAGATGAAGAGCAGATACAAAGAGAAAACATCTTCCACACTCGCTGTGAAATACAAGGTAAAATTTGTAGCATGATTATAGATAGTGGGAGTTGTACTAATGTAATAAGTAATCTTGTCGTTGATAAATTGGGCTTAAAAACAATAAAACATCCTGAACCGTATAGATTACAATGGCTTAATGATAGTGGTGAGATGAAAGTAAAATTTAATATAGGTAGATATGAGGATGTAGTTTTATGTGATATTGTACCCATGATTGCTGGACATATACTATTAGGTAGACCATGGCAATTTGATAAAGATGCTACTCATTTTGGTCGAGAAAATAGTATTGTTTTTAGGTTTAAAAGGAAGAAGGTCAAGCTGGAACCATTATCTCCTAAAGAGGTTTACAAAGACCAATTACAAATGCAACAAAGGAGAGAAGTCGAAAAGCTTAAGGAAAAAGAAACCCTTATTTCATTCCATTCCTTCTTACCGTCACCTTCACCTCACAAAGACAAAGAGCTGTTGCCGCACCAATCCATTCACCAAGTTGCCGCTGATGCTACCAAGCTGCCGTCGGTGCCACTAAGCTGCCACCAAGATTGCTTGTCGCTTATATCGGTGGCATTTCTCTGCTTCACAAGCTTGCGCTTTATTTCTTATGGCTCAGTCATTCAAAGCCAGGTGAGTTTTCCTTTATTGGTTCTTCTTTTTCTTCTATCAATTGAGGTTTGCTTTCTTGGTTCTTATTTTTGCTATATAAATTTTTCAAAATGCGTTATTTGGATTGCCGCACCAATATAAAATTTAAATATGCAAGACCATTAGCTTCTCTAGGTACGGGTACCCACTTAATCTTCCACTATCTACTTTCCAATATATGGTTCTAAACTGAACAAAATAATTTTGTTTCTGCTCTCCCAGTTGCATGGGTCTTCCTTTGCCAAAAATTTCAATAACTACGTTCTTGGCATCACTACACCGAATAATCCTTTCCCAATTTAGTTCATAAGCTATCTCAACCTCCTATGTTTAAGCCTTGAGCTCAGCTATCTTTGGAGATGATTTAGAACCCAAGCAGGTCTTCAAAAAAGAAAACAAGCCTCTCTTCAAAGTCACATACCACCATTTCCGAAGCTGAATATCCACCTCGAATCCCTACATCAGTGTTTATCTTCAACCACCTTGATGGTGGGGCTCTTCAAGTAGCCTTTCTATTCGCCACAATCTCAATTCCTGGCTGATCCTGACCTCATCTTCAAAAACTTTCTTAGAAGTCAGGCCTTAGAACAAATGTGAAAAAAAAAATAATAAATATGTGTAAACAATAAATATGACTTTATGCTTAAAATGATTGAGTAATTAAAATGAATAAACTTTCAGATTTTTTTTTAAAATTCATTAAATTTCCCTGCATCCTCTTTACTATGCCATCATGGTTGCAAAGATAGTTCTCTATTTGGCTTTGATTTTAGTTTATTATTCTTCATTTTCTGACCATAGAGGGGTCCTCTTAGTTCTCTGTGTATATAAAAGTTCTTTACCTTCGCTGTCACCAAAAGTCTAAAACTTTCAAGGCCCATCTTTGCCGAAATGTTTATCAATAAAAATATAAAAATTTTAAAAAAATAAAAGAAAAGAAAAAGAGTTTTCTTTAAGAACAAGTAGAGCAAGCCATTTTCATCCGGTATGTTGCATATTTACTCATTATATAGAAGTCTGGAACTCTTTACCTTTGCTATCACCAAACTATGAAATTAACGTTTGACCCAAACATATGTGACCCAACTTGCAAGAGTGTGGAACTCTCAAGGCCCATCTTTTCTGGAGTGTTTATCAATAAAAATATAAAAATTAAAAAATAAATAAATAAAAGAAAAAGAGTTTTCTTTAAGAATAAGTAAAGCAAGCCATTTTCATTTGGTCTATTGCATATTTACTCATTATGCTATTTTTTTTTTTAAGGTAAATTATGGCCGAAGCTAGTGGTATGATAGTAAATGTCAATCCACCTTCAATTGGAAGCAATCCATATGACAAGGATCAAGCGTCATTAACACCTATTAGCAACAGTTCGACTCCAATTAATACTCCTTAAGAAATACCTAGTCAAGAAGAGAAAACTTCAATAAAGGTATGTGATGAGGATAATAGTGAAGTAATTGGAAAAAGAAAATTGATTTTGGTTGTATGGAAACATTTTAAAAAGGTAAAGATAGATGGGGTGGATAAGGCCTTATGTAATTATTGTAGTAAGAAGCTAGGAGTAAAGAGTATAAATGGAACAAGACATTTACATGATCATTTTAAAAGGTGTCCTCTTCGAACACAAAAGGATATTAGGCAATCAATATTGAATCCTACTAAAGATGCCCGTGGGAAAGTTAAAGTTGGCACATACACTTTTGACCAAGAGAGTTATAGAAAGTAACCTGCAAACATGATAGTTTTGCATGAGTATCATCTTTCAATAGTTGAGCATTATGGATTTAGGAGGTTTATAAATACAGTTCAACCACTGTTTAAAATGGTTTCTCATAACACAATTAGGAGTGATATCTTTAAATTATATGATTACGAAAAATCCAAAACAATGGAATTGTTAGAGAAGAATGATGGTAGAGTTACAATTACTATGGATATGTGGACATCCAACCAAAATAGAGGCTTCATGGCTATTACGGCACATTTCATTGATGATAATTGGACATTTCAAAGTCGAATTATAAGGTACTTTAAAAGGTTATATATTAAATTTCATATTTATCAAATTATTTTTTATATATAAGTCAAATTAGTTTAGTTTACTATAACTATCTATTATTATTTTTTGTAGGTTTGTATATATGCCTTGTCCACATACTTTAGAGGTTCTTTGTGAAGTTTTTATGGATTGCATATTGGATTGGAATATAGATGGTAAGCTTTCCACTTTGACCTTAGACAATCGTGGCACAAATGATGCTTTGGTCAATCTTCTTTTGCATAAGTTTCCAAATTCTTCACTTTTTTTAAATGGTCAATTTTTTCATATGCGGTGTGGTGCACATATATTGAATTTCATTGTGAAAGATGGTTTGGAAATAATTTGTGGAAGTATTGAAAAAATTTGTGAAAGTGTTTATTTTTGGACAGCAACACACAAAAGAGAGAAAAAATTCTTAGAATGTGTTTGTCAATTAAAAATTTCTTGTGATAAGAAGTTGGTACTTGATTGTAAAACTAGATGAAATTCTACATATTTGATGCTTTATACTGCTTTGAAATATAGGACTATTTTTCATCATTTGAAACAGGAGTCACTATATAAATGTTTTCCTAGTGATCAAGGTTGGGATTTAGCCGAAGAGATTTGTGAAAAGCTAGAATTGTTTTATGAAGTGACTGAAATGTTTTTAGGAGCAAAGTATCCTATAGCTAATCTTTTTTTTTTTTCTGCATATTTATGAGATTAGGATGTCAATTTGTGATTGGCTAACATCTTCTTGAGAGGAAATTAGATTGATGGCCTCGGTTATGATATCTAAATTTGAAAAATATTGGAGTGAAACACATGGAATAATGGCTATAGCAACTCTTTTAGATCCAAGGCATAAAATGAAAGTGATAGAATATTACCTTCCTTTGATATATAGGGATGAAGGTGTGCATAAGATATCAATTGTACATCAAATTTGCTATGATTTGGGGAAACAATATCAATTAAAGAGAAAATTGAGTACAAATGTTCCAAATGTTTCATCTTCCCAACCCAATGTGCTTCCATCTGTAAAAAAAGATCGTTTGGAAAAATTTGATTTATTTGTTTCAAGTTCCACTAATGTTGATCATGTTAAATTTGAAATTGACCATTACTTGGAGGAGCCGGTTTTGCCTAGATCTAATTTACTGGTGATGAGAATCTGCCCGTGCCCGTATAACCGACTACCTGTTGCGGTGCCCATCCAATACAGATGAAGACCGGGCCAACCACTAGACTGGTACAAAGTGATTTAAGCACAATATGGATGCCTTTATATAGGGAATACTTAATTCTCAAAAGGTCTTGACAATATCCGAAGGTACAAAGCCTGTTTTAAGCATCCAAGTTGTGGAAGCTGTTACGGAACTGAGTAATTGTTTTAGTGCAAATATGGACTCCAAGCAGCAAGAAATGGATTCAATGAATATCTCTAAGAGGCCATGCAATCAAAGGTAGAATCAAAACCAACTAAAACCAGCTTGTATGGACAGCATCTCGATTTGGCCGAAAATGTGATGTTTAACCGCTGACTTTGATATTTCTTCTTGTTCAAGAAAGTTTGACTTATTCCAATCAAGGGGAAATGTGTGGGAATCATTATTAATCATATTTGGCATCCTACATGGCATATGAAAACTGATTTGGAGCTCAAACAATCTAGAGATTGTTTAAAATTAGTTTAGTTGTCAAACTAGTCAACTAGTTTCCTAATTTAAACATTGTCTTTTGTTTCGGGAAACTAGCTTTTATTTATTGTTATTTTTTGGACAAATCAACTTAGGAAAGTTATTATTTTATTATTTTCATTGTAAATTAGTTAATTACTAATTCAAAATAAAGGAATTAATTAATACAAATTAGTTTAGGAAAGTAGTGTGAGAATAGGCAGACATGTTTCCTTTTCTTTTTGGTGGCCGGTTTTAACCTAAATTTTTAGGGTTTATTGTTTTATGACTCTAGCCTATTTAAGGGCTTAATTTTGAGAAAGAACACACCTTCAATATTATTCAAAAATTATTTTTGTGAGATAGAATTCTCTTTGTTCTCTTTGAACACCTAAAACACCATTAGAGAGTGTGTGTTTTAGTTTTGACTTATCGATAAGTGACATCTTCATCTACACCAAGGTTTCTAATCACAATTGATTAGGGCTTAAGGTTGTTGAAATGTGGTGATCTTGCCACAATGTGCAAGATAGTTCTGTTACACTTGCACTCTTTATTTTGCAACATCAAAGACCAAACATTATTTATGTTTATGCATTTTATTTTATCTTGTAATGTTTAAGAACAATATCCTTTTTGTAATTCCCTGAGCTCAATTAACTAAACCTTAGGGCCTTTTTGTCTAGTTGCTGGAATTGTATTTCCAGCAACATCAGTCCACTTCCTTGGATTCCGTTTGAAGAAGGTTTAGGATTTGGATCTGAATTTTGGATATAATAAACTAGAAACGCAGAGGAAGCAGAAACAAAAATAATGGCCCAATTTGGAGCTGGGAAGGCTGAGTTAAGCCCTAAACAATCTGACCATTGTGCAGCTTTGTTGCCCAGAAATCTGGACAAAACTGTCTCAGGTTTGATTATTTTTGAATGGGTGAATGGACTTTGTTTTATCTGATTTTTGGCTAGAACACAGTTAATATTCAAAAAGACTTCCCTCCAATTTTCAAGTCAAATGGAGCTGGTTTTCAAATTCAAATGCCTTAGACAAGCTGAACTACCCATTAGAGAAGGTTTCTTGCATGCGCAGCACATTGATTAGAGTTAGTTGAGATAGTTTGACTTGGTTGGTTACTTTTAATGCTTTTGTATTTATTGCTCAATATGGCAGCATGTCTTATTGTGTTTTTGATGTATTTAAAAGTATGAAAATTGTAATGAAAATGTGAGGAAGTAATATTCAAAAAATTTTGAAAAACAACATTTTTCTCTCTCTCTCTCTCTCTCTCTCTCAACTACTACATTTGTTTTCTTCTTCTTCCCAAAAGCTAACAACCTTCTCAAGAACCCTAAACCTCCATTAAAACCAGAAACAAAACCTTAACAAACCCAAAAAAAAACAAAATCAAGAACCAAGAACCAATAACAATCATTCCTGACTAACACCTTGAATGATTGTGCTCTAGGGTACAACAACATAAACCTACACCAAATTCCATCATGGTATCAGAGCATAGTGTAATTTCTTAGGACCTTGTGAGCTTTCAACCTAGACCATTTTATTTGTGAGAGGATCCCCCACCTAAATCCTTCCAACCGAAACCAAAACCTCTCAAAAAGGCTAGTTGAAACTCACCAAAACACCACCACCCAAGAGCTTGTTCTTGTGTCCATTTTTCAAAACTTTTCAAAAACCATTTTTTCAAATGGCCTCACAATCCTTTGCAACCCCAACACCACCTAAGTTTGAAGGCCAAAACTATTCCATTTGGAGTATAAAAATGAAAGCCTACCTTCAAGCCTTTGGTTTATGGGAAGTCATAGAAGTAGGTTATGTAGTGGAAGAGTTGAGAGCTAATGCAACCCAAGCGCAAAGAAATGCACATGAGGCTGAAGTTGCCAAGGGGTTCAAGGCCCTCACTGCCTTGCACTCCTCCATGAGTGATTCCATTTTTACAAGGATAATGTCATGCACAAGTGCTAGAGAGGTTTGGATAAAGCTTCAAGAGGAGTTCCATGGAAATACTAGAACTCGACAAATGCAAGTTTTAAACCTAAGAAGAGAGTTTGAGACCTTGAAGATGAAGGAGAATGAGCTTGTCAAGGATTTCATGGAAAGGATGCTCAAAGTGGTGAATCAAATTTGGGTCCGTGGTGAGCAATTGACCGATCAAAGGGTAGTAGAGAAAGTATTGGTGAGCTTACCCGAAAGGTTTGAAGCTAAGATTTCCTCCCTTGAAGAATCTAGAAATTTTAGTGAAATAACCTTGAGTGAGCTCACCAATGCTCTTCAAGCAACCGAACAAAGGAGAGCCACTAGAAAGGAGGAGACCATAGAGAGTGCATTCTATGGTGGCCACGGCAACAAAAAGAAGAATAAAGGAAGGAAGAGAAACAACACCAACCAAATAGGTTTTACAACCAATAACAACACAAACAACAACAAAAGTGGATGGAATCAACAACAACAACAACAACAAAGCCATCAAAACCGAGGAAGGCATCCACCTTGCCCTCATTGCAAGAAGCTTGGACATCTACCATCTAAGTGTTTTTGAAGGCCGGATACATCTTATTAAAGATGTGGAGGAAAAGGCCACATTGCCAAAGTATGCAAGCAAAGGAGACAACAAGCCAATGTGGTTAATGAAGAAGCTGAGAACCTATTTGTGGCCACATGCCTTAAGGCCACAAGTAGTGGTCTCGGTTGGCTTGTGGATAGTGGTTGCTCACACCACATGAGTTTCCAAAAGGATGGTTTTATGGAGCTTGACCGAAACTACAAAACCAAAGTGAAGATTGGTGATGGCCGGTTCATAGAAGTAGAAGCCAAAGGAGATGTGTGCTTGAACACCAAGCAAGGTACCAAAATTATAAAAGATGTGCTATATATTCCTAGTTTGTGTGAAAACTTAATTAGTGTAGCACAATTGGTAGAAAGAGGCTTTGCTTTAAATTTTGCAAAAGATGGATGTATTATATATGATGCTTGTGGTAATGAGCTGTTTAAGGTACCATTGAAGGAAAAAAGCTATAGATTGGACCTAGTTAAGAATGAACAAGCCTTAAAAACCAAAGTGGAGTCCATTTCTCAACATTGGCATAAAAGGCTTGAGCGTTCTAGCTGTGGTGCCATGAAAAACACCAATGCCATTGTGAAGGACATGCCAAAGATTGAGGAGATGAGAAGCCTATGTGATGTATGCCAACTAGGAAAATCCATACGGCTTCCATTCCCTAAAACCGGTTCATGGAGAGCTAAAGAGAGGCTTGAGCTAGTCCATTCATATGTGTGTGGACCAATGAGTTTGTCATCAATTGGAGGTTGTAAGTACTTCCTAACCTTCATTGATGACTACTCAAGGATGTGTTGGGTATGTTTTCTAACAACCAAGTCACAAGCGCTTGAGAAGTTCATGGAATTCAAGAAGATGGCGGAAACCCAGAGCAATGCAAAGATGAAGTGCTTAAGAACCAACAATGGTGGAGAATATACAAGCTTGGCTATGGAGGATTTTTGCAAAGAAAATGGAATGGTGCATCAATTCACAACACCATACACGCCACAACAAAATAGTGTTTGTGAGAGGAAAAATAGGACCTTGATATAGATGGCAAGGTGCATGATACATGAGAAGAACATGCCAAAGAAGTTTTGGGCCGAAGCCATATACACAGCTAGCTACATCCAAAATCGAGCATACACCAAAGCCAATGAGTCCAAGACACCCTATGAGATATGGTATGGAGAAAAACCATCTTTGGACAACATAAAAATCTTTGGAAGTGTTTGTTTTCTCCATGTTCATCCACACATAAGAGACAAGCTTGACAAAAGGGCAAATGTGGGCATCTTGGTCGGCTTTAGTGAGGTTACCAAAGGTTTTAGGGTTTTCAACTTGGAAACCAAGAAACTTGTGGTAACAAGGGATGTGAGGATTGATGAAGATGCTGTTTGGGATTGGACAAGGGAGGAGCTTCTTGTCCATGAAGATAATGCTCGATTGGATGATGAAGAAGAAGAAACCAATGACAATGACAATGAAGAAAATGAAGATGATGAGGAGGATGCACTTGAGACCATTGGAGCCAAATTGGAGATTGGAGATGGTGTTAGAGGAGAAAGGCCATTGTCCAAAATATATGAAAGGTGCAATGTTGCCTTGAGTGATCCTACCAATGCTTAAGAAGCTATGCAAAAGAAAGAGTAGATGGAGGCCATGCAAACCAAAATGGATACGATAGAAAAGAATGAAACTTGGTCTTTGGTTTCTAAACCTAAAAACAAGAAACCAATTGGTGTAAAGTGGATCTTTAGGACCAAGTTCAACCCAGATGGAACAATATGCAAGCACAAGGCAAGGCTTGTGGTAAAAGGCTATGCACAATAAGCGGGTGTAGATTATGGAGAGACGTTTGCATCAGTTGCAAGAATGGATACCATAAGGCTCATCCTATCCATCTTGGCCTCAATGTCATGGAAGGTGTACCACCTTGATGTAAAGTCGGCTTTCTTGAATGGTGTGCTTCAAGAGGAGGTTTATGTCAAGCAACCCGAGGGCTTCATTTTTCAAGGACATGAGGACAAAGTCTACCATCTACACAAGGCACTTTACGGGTTAAAGCAAGCACCTAGGGCTTGGTATGGCAAGATTGATGGTTACTTGATCTACCAAGGATTTAGGAGGAGTTCAAATGAGCCAACACTATACATAAAGAATGAAGACAGCATGATTGTTATCTCATTCTATGTGGATGATTTGTTGGTCACGAGTGAAAATGAAAAGAATGTGGAAGTTTTGAAAAATGAACTTGAAAAGGAGTTTGACATGTCAAGCCTTGGTGAAATGAATTGCTTCCTTGGAGTGGAAGTGATGCAATGCTCTAGGGGTATCTTAATATCTCAGGAGAAATACATCAAAGATCTTTTGAAAAAGTTCAACCTTGATGAATGCAAGCCAATGTCAACGCCAATGAGCCAAGGAGACAAATACAAGGAATATGGCACACCAAAGGTAAACCCGACCCTATATAGAAGCATGATAGGAAGTTTGCTCTATGTATGTTCATCAAGACCGGATATTATGCATGCCACATGTGATTTGTCTAGATATATGCAAGCACCAACCCAAAATCATTTTGTAGGTGCCAAAAGAATTCTTAGATACTTAAAAGGAACACAAGACTTTGGAGTTTGGTATGATAGGCAAGATGTGATGAGATTAATGGCCTACTCAGATAATGATTGGGCTGGATTCTTGGATGATATCAAGAACACTTCGGGGTATCTTTTCTCACTTGGTAGTGGACCATTCTCATGGAATGCAGTAAGCAACAATCGCTCAAAGCACCGCTGAAGCCGAGTATTGCTTGCTCTTCATGTGCTAATCAATGCATTTGGCTTAGGAAATTATTGAAGGACCTTGGTTATCCTCAAGAGGGTTCAACCATCATCAAATGTGACAACACCTCAGCCATATCAATAGCCAAGAACCCCGTTCAACATGGAAGGACAAAACACATACCGGTGAAGTATCACTCTTTGAGGGAGTTTGAAGAAAATAGAGAAGTAAGCTTGGAATATAGCAAGACCGAAGATAACCTTGTAGATTTATTCACCAAGCCACTTCCAAAAGCAAGATTTGAGACCTTGAGGAAGCTTCTAAATATTTCAAGTAAGAACACCAAGGAGGAGTGTTGAAAAGTGGTGATCTTGCCATAATGTGCAAGGTAGTTCGGTTACACTTGCACTCTTTATTTTGCAACATCAAAGACCAAACATTATTTATGTTTATGCATTTTATTTTATCTTGTAATGTTTAAGAACAACATCCTTTTTGTAATGCCCTAAGCTCAATTAACTAAACCTTAGGGCCTTTTTGTCTAGTTGCTGGAATTGTATTTCCAGCAACATAAGTCCACTTCCTTGGATCTGAATTTTGGATATAATAAACTAGAAACGCAGAGGAAGCAACAACAAAAGAAATGGCCCAATTTGGAGCTGGGAAGGCTGAGTTAAGCACTAAACAATCTGACCCTTGTTCAGTTTTGTTACCCAGAAATCTGGACAAAACTGCCTCGGGTTTGATTATTTTTGAATGGGTAAATGGACTTTTTTTTATCTGATTTTTGGCTAGAACATAGTTTAATATTCAAAAAGGCTTTCCTCCAATTTTCAAGTCAAATGGAGCTGGTTTTCAAATTCAAATGCCTTAGACAAGCTGTACTACCCATTAAAGAAGGTTTCTTGCATGCCCAGCACCATTGATTAGAGTTAGTTGAGGTAGTTTGACTTGGTTGGTTACTTTTAATGATTTTGTATTTATTGCTCAATATGGCAGCATGTCTTATTTTCTTTTTGATGTATTTAAAAGTGTGAAAATTGTAATGAAAACGTGAGGAAGTAATATTCAAAAAATTTTGAAAAATAACGTTTCTCTCTCTCTCTCTCTCAACTACTACATTTGTTTTCTTCTTCTTCCCTAAAACTAACAACCTTCTCAAGAGCCCTAAACCTCCATTAAAACCAGAAACAAAACCTTAACAAACCCAAAAAACACAAAATCAAGAACCAAGAACCAACAACAATCATTCTTGACTAACACCTTGAATGATTGTGCTCAGGGTACAACAACATAAACCTACACCAAATTCCATCAAAGGTGACCATTAAAATCTGAACTTAATTTTTGATTCGGGCTAATATAATACAGGTTTAGGAGCAAGTCGATCTAGGTTCGTATCATTTGGTATCAGAGCCAAAATTTTGTTCAGGTTTGATCTATCTTATTTATTTTATTTTGTTTTGTGTTAATCAAAAATTTTACCATTAGGTTAAGATTGTTTCATACTCCTACATGTTCTGCATATTAAAAAAAAAAAATCATTCATAGCCGAAATTAGGTTCCTTGTCTTACCGTATTTTTTCTTCCTAGTTTGTTGGTTATTTTTCATCTTTGTTCTTAGTAATTTAGTTTATTGTTAATTTTTCTTTGCTGTTTGATCTTAATTATTTGCATTCATATATTCAAAAAAAATAAAAAAAGAGAGTTTTGAAAGCATATTGCATAATAACCTAAGATTGTGCAATTGTTTTTCTTTTTGTTGGAGAATTGGGTTTGTTGAATATGGCATTGAAATTTACGAATTGTATTGTTTTTGGCACTGCTCAGATTTGTGTTTGCCTTATTCTATTTGTGATAAAAAAAAAAAAGGAAGAACAAAAAAAAAAAGTGTTTGTAGTAATAAATATAAATTTACAAAATTTGCAAATTTGAACTTTGTTGGTCATGGGTTTGTGGAATTTTGGTGAATTTGATGAGGATTTATTATATTTTTGCAATATATTTACTAACATGGTAGATTCAAGGATGAGAAGAGGTGTAGGAGATGGCTCATTGAGAATTAATGAAGAGGATTCCGTAGAATTCAAAGATAATTCCCGAGCTATGGGGAATGGAGATGAGCATACAGACATGATGGCAGTTCTGGAGTAGCTACAGCGGATAAATGCTCGATTTAATCATATAGATCAAAGAATGGACAAGTTAGAGACTTCATAAGGTGGGCCGAATTTTAGGCAAGAATTTTATGGTGGCCAAGGTCGAGGTCGAGGATGTTGTGAACGCCATAAGGAGGATTTTGAAGGAGGTAATTATGGAGATAATTTAGAGGAGGATTTTGAAGACATCGATGCTCTCCTCCAAGCAAAATCGTGGGAGGGTAGAAAGGAATGAGGATGATGATATTGGGAATATTTAGGTCAACATACCACCTTTCATGCAAAAAAGTGATCCGGAGGCTTAGTTGGAATGGGAGGAGCGCATGGAGATGATCTTTGATTGTCACAACTATTCAGAGACTAAGAAGGTAAAAGTGGCAGCAATGGAATTTGAACATTATGCACTTTAATGGTGGACAAATGAATAAAATACCTGAAGGAGAGTAGGTAATGAATTGATTACTACTTGGCGACAAGTGAAAGGAGCCATGAGGAAGTGATTTGTACCGACCCATTACCATAGGTTGCTACATCAAAGACTCCAATCATTATCACAAGGTACAGGTCCGTGGAGGATTATTACAAGGAGATGGAGATGCTTATGATGAGATTGAGTATGAATGAAGAAAGAGAAGCAACCATGGCATGGTTTCTAGGTGGATAGGATCATGAGATAGCTAACCAATTGGAATTGCAATAATATGTGGAATTGGAAGAGATGTTGCGTGTGGCTATCAAACTTAAGAATCAATTCAAGAGGAGGGGAACAAGTACACGGTTTGGAGGAGTTTCAAGTAGTGGGAGGTCAAATCCAAGTGCTTGGAGAAGCAATCCCACCTTTGAAGGAAGACATAAGCCGAAACTTGGAGAAGAAAGCACCACACAGCCAAAAAAGGAGTCCAAAATCGAATTTGTCTAAGCACACAAAAATGAAGGTAAATCTGAGCCTAAACCTTCTAGAACTCATGAAATTGTGTGTTTTAAGTGCCAGGGATGAGGACACATTGCCAATCAATGCCCGAATAGAAGAATCATGGTATGGAAAGGTAATGGTGAAATAGAGTCCGAAAGTGAAGAAAGTGATGCTGAAACTGAAATTGATGGTGGAGAAATAGGAGATGAAGAACTTAAGGAATCCAAAACACTCAAAGAATCTAGGGCTAAATTGAGCTTGGTGGAAAGGAGGGTTCTAATTGTGTACAAATATGAGGACCAAATTCAAAGCGAGAACATCTTCCGCACCCGATGTGAAATTCAAGGTAACATTTGTAGTATGATAGTTGATAGTGGGAGCTGTGCAAATGAAATTAGTACTTTGGTAGTTGATAAATTAGGGTTAGCAACCATTAAACATCTAGAACCATATAGATTACAATGGCTTAATGATAGTGGATAGATGAAAGTAAATAAACAAGCCAAAGTAAAATTCAGCATTGATAAATATGTGGATGTTGTATTGTGTGATGTTATTCCTATGCATGCGAGTCATATTTTATTGGATAGGCCATGGCAATTTGATAAGGATGCCATACATTATGGAAGAGAGAATTCCATTGTATTTAAATTTATAAGGAAAAAGTTTAAGTTGGAGCCACTAACTCCAAAAGTAGTAATTAGAGATCAACTTCAAATGCAACAAAGGAGGGAGACCAAAAAGCTTAAAGAAAAGGCTAGTATGACACCTAATATGAACCTAGGATGACTTGCACCTAAACCCGTATGATATTAGCTCGGATCTAATTATGTTCAAGTTTTAATGGTCACTTTGACCCCTAACCAACCTGATTAGAAGCCTTGGTATATCGAAGATGATACGAACCTAGGACGACCTGCTCCTAAACCCGTATTATATTAGCCCAGATCTTAATTAAGTTCAAGTTCTAATGGAATTGACCTCAACCCCTAATCAACCTGTGGTTAGAAACCTTAGTATAATGTAGACGCCACAATAGAGGATGGAAAACCTATTGATAAGTCAAGCTAAAACAACCAATTCTCTAATGGGGTTTTAGGTGTTCTCAAAGAACAAAGAGATAATTAATCTCACAAGTATTTTCTCAATCGAATCAAAGTTATATTCTTATATAAAAATAAGCCTTTAAATAGGCTTTGAAAGAAACAAAACAAACCCTAAAAACTCTAGGAAAAACCGGCCACACACATAAAGAAACCTAGTTGGCCGAAAGTATACTTCCTTTCCTAATCTAAGTTTGATTAATTAATTCCTTTATATTAAATTAGGAATTAATTAATTTACAATGGAAAGAATAAAATAAAAACCTTCCTAAAGTTATTTGTCCAGAAAGTAAATAAATAAAAAACCCAAAAAGAAAGAAAGTCAATCGCAAATTGGGTAACGAGTTGACTTTGACATCTAAGCTGAATTATGTCTTCAACCGAGCTAACTTATGTCTACCTGATGTCCGAGCTAACTTGTGTCTGGCCGAGCTAACTGATGTCTGTCCGAGCTGAGTTGTGTCTGGCCGAGCTAACTGATGTCTGTCCGAGCTAAGTAGTGTCTGGCCGAGCCAAGTTACATCCGATGTCCGAAGTTCGAGATCAGATGTTCGAGGCAAGGCTCCGATGTCCGAGGCAAGGGTGTCCAATATAAAGTGTCCGATGTATGAGTATCCGATGTATCAGCCTCCACCATTTGGATACTTAAAACAGGTCTTTTATCTTCAGGTATGGACAAGTCCTTTTGAGAATAAATTACTTTCTGGATAAAGGCAGCAAGATTGTCCTTAAACCTCTTGGCTTGAGCCCTAGTGATCGGTCCAGTCTTCATCCGTATCGGATCAGTACCCCAGTGAGTTGTCGGTGGTGTGAGCTCGGGCAGGTTCGCATCAGAAGATGCCATAATAGGTGATGAATTTTTTATTGATAAGTCAAAGTAAAACACTTACTCACTAATGATGTTTTAGGTATTCAAAAGAACAAAGAGAAATTCAATCTCACAAAATAAATTCTGAATATTATTAATGGTGTGTTCTTCCTAAAAAAACAAGCCCTTTTTATGGGCTAAAAGAAAACAAAATAAAACCCTAAAAGCTAAAACAAAAACCGACCATGCCTTGTTGTTTCCTAATGTGGCCGAATTTTCTCTCTCTTTCCTAATCTAATTTTGATTGATTAATTCCTTTATTTTTGAATTAGGAATTAATTAATTTACATTGAAAATAATAAAATTATAAATGTCCTAAACTTATTTGTTAGCAAATAAATAAATAAAAACCAAAAGTAAAGGTAATTTCCTAAAACAAAAAGTAGAAATCAAATTAGGAAACTAAAATACTATCTTTTTTACTAAGTTGACTTTGACCAATTTTGATACGAACCTAGTACGACCTGTGCCTAAACCCGTATTATGTTAGTTCGGATCTAATTATGTTCAAGTTCTAATAGTCACCTTAACCCATAACTAACCTGTGATTAGAAACCTTAGTATAATGAAGATGCCACAATAGATAATGGATATCCTATTGATAAGTCAAAATTAAAACACTCATTCACTAATGATGTTTTAGGTGTTCAAAGAAAACAAAGAGAATTTAATCTCACAAATAATTTTTTATATGAATAAGGTACTGAATATTATTGATAAAATAACCCCTTAAATAGACTAAAAAGTTACAAAATAAAACCTTAATTATCTAAGTAAAACCGGCCACCAAAGAATAGGAAACCTAGCTTGGCCGAAATTCATTTGCTTTCCTAATCTAATTTGGATTAATTAATTCTTTTGTTTTGAATTAGGAATTAATTAATTTACATGAAAATAATAAAATATTAACTTTTCTAAGTTGATTTTTCCAGCAAATAAATAAATATAAACCAAATAAAAGACTAATTTCCTAAAACAAAAAGTCAAAATCAAATTAGGAAACTAGTTGACTAGTTTGACTAGTTTGACTACTAAAGTATCTTTGACCAATAGCCAGCTTGGTCAGGCTCCAAATCAGTTTCCATATACCATTTAGGATGCAAAATATGATTAATAATAATTCCCACGTGTTGCCCCCTGATTGGAATAAGTCAAACAAGAAGAAACGTCAAAGCTAGCGGCAAAATAGCACATTTTCGGCCAAATTGAGATGTTGTCCGTACAAGTCCTTTTTAGATGCTTTTGATTATGCCTTGGCTGGATTCCATGTCCTCTTAATGATATAGGTTTTATTTGGATTATATTATATGAAAATGTTAATTTACTTATAGAATTTTGAAACTTTTGATACTGTTTACTTTATCTATTGCAATATGGAAACTATTAAGTTTATGGGAATAATTATGAATTCTATGAAAAATGGTTTTGAAAATAGAAAAACTTTCAAAGATTGAAAGTGAGGCCTTAAGATAAAAGAATTTAAAAGGATAATAATTATTTTCATATTATACTTTTTATTCACTCATTGAGCTTATTTCATAACTTTGTTTTTTAACGTTTTCCTTAGGCTTTAGTTGATAGGTTATGTATATCACGTTCACACATCTTCACTGTTCTTAATTTTTGCTACATATTTATTGCTCTTTTCCTTTGACTGTGATGACATTATATATTTTTCTTTCACCAGTTTTCATATATAAATTATATTAAGCATTTTTTATATTTTGTGTTTTTTCATTTGTATTCCTTAAATTGCTCTGGTGGATTAACTTAATATGTATGACTTTTATATGATGATATTTTATGATACGAACCTAGGACGACCTGCTCCTAAACCCGTATTATATTAGCCTGGATCTTAATTAAGTTCAAGTTCTAATGGAATTGACCTCAACCCCTAACCAACCTGTGGTTAGAAATCTTGGTATAATGTAGACGCCACAATAGGGAATGGAAAACCTATTGATAAGTCAAGCCAAAACAACCAACTCTCCAATGGTGTTTTAGGTGTTCTCAAAGAACAAAGAGATAATTAATCTCACAAATATTTTCTTTATCAAATCAAAGTTGTATTCTCATTGAAAAATAAGCCTTTAAATAGGCTTTGAAAGAAACAAAATAAACCCTAAAAACCCTAGATAAAACCAGCCACACACATAAGGAAATCTAGTTGGCCGCAACTATACTTCCTTTCCTAATCTAAGTTCGATTAATTAATTCCTTTATATTAAATTAGGAATTAATTAATTTACAATAAAATAAAAACTTTCCTATAGTTATTTGTCCAGAAAATAAATAAACAAAAACCCAAAAAGAAATAAAAGTCAATCGCAAATTAGGTAACGAGTTGACTTTGACATCTAGGCTGAACTATGTCTTCAACCGAGCTAACTTATGTATGCCTGATGTCCGAGCTAACTTATGTCTATCTGAACTAACTCATGTCTGTCCGAGCCAACTTATGTCTGACCGAGCTAACTGATGTCTGTCCGAGCTAAGTTGTGTCTGGCCGAGCTAACTAATGTCTGTCCGAGCTAAGTTGTGTCTGGCCGAGCTAACTGATGTCTGTCCGAGCTAAGTTACATTCGATGTCCAAAGTCCAAGATCAGATGTCCAGAAAATAAATAAACAAAAACCCAAAAAGAAATAAAAGTCAATTGCAAATTAGGTAACGAGTTGACTTTGACATCTAGGCTGAATTATGTCTTCAACCGAGCTAACTTATGTCTGCCTGATGTCCAAGCTAACTTATATCTATCCGAACTAACTCATATCTGTCCGAGCCAACTTGTGTCTGACCGAGCTAACTGATGTCTGTCCGAGCTAAGTTGTGTCTGGCCGAGCTAACTGATATCTGTCCAAGCTAAGTTGTGTCTGGCCGAGCTAACTGATGTTTGTCCGAGCTAAGTTACATCCGATGTTCGAAGTCCGAGATCAGATGTTCGAGGCAAGGCTCTGATGTCTGAGACCAGATGTCCGAGGTAAAGCTCCGATGTCCGAGACAAGGGTGTCCGATATAAAATGTCCGATATAAGAGTATCCAATGTATTAGCCTCCACCACTTGGATACTTAAAACAGGTCTTTTATCTTCAGGTAAGGACAAGCCCTTTTGAGAATGAATTACTCTCTGGATAAAGGCAGCAAGGTTATCCTTAAACCTCTTAGCTTGAGCCCTAGTGATTGATTATATCCAAATTACAGGGATGTTTTACTAAATTTTTAATGGGAAATACGATAAAGTTTTGTCAACTTGGTATCAAAGCATTAGGTTTCTTATTCCTATAGATTCGTACTTATGTGTGCTTCCTTTTCCTTGAGATATTTATTTTATCATTTTCAACATTTGTTCTCATTCTTGATGTTGGTTTGGTGGCAAAGTGACATTTAAGTTACATCATCATTTCATTTCAATATTATTTTATCCTTATAACATTTGCCTTTTATCTTGATATTTGTTAGGCTTAGTTGCGATATTTGAGTTGCAACATCGGTTTTCGATGTTTCATTTTTCTTTCTATACATGTGTATATGTTACAACTATATTGATTTGTTCGGATGTGACTTTAAAGTTCACTTTTCTTTTATATGAAGTGTATTCGACACTTATCTCTTATCTTGGATGCTTGAAGATCTTGATTCAGTTTGTGACTTTATAGATAAGGGTGTAATGATCTTTTGAGTTGCTATCAACATGAGAAAAAAAAATTTACTAGAAATATTCTTTTATTTATATGATGTTAATATGTGAGGAGCAATTAGTAAGAACTCGCTACAAAAAAGACTATATATTACATACCAAGATCTTGCCATTGAGAAAAATATTGTGAAGCAATCTTACAAATGAAGAAGCTACATAGAAACTTGAAGACCAGATGTGAGCTCAATATCCATAATTTTGATGTTTCCATAGTTATGAAATTTTGAACACAGTTTAAAGATGTTCTTCGTGTTTCCTGTAGTTCATGTGGCAAACATTAGTCTAAGATTGCTAAAAGCGAGAGAATCATTTCTATTGTGTACAGTTGGGCCATTACAAGTGAGATTATCCTCATTTGATGCATAGCAATATTGGAGTTCCTAGATTTAGCAATGGATTATTAATACTAAAATATATAAGGCATAGGCAAACCTAATTGTAAAAGATTCGAATAATACTGGGTAGCATTATAAAGCTATACCTAAAGGTGGAGGTCAGAGAGGATGACATGTAAGCAAAGGCAAAATGTTCGTCATAACCTAGCAGATACCCAAATCATTATCAATTTGATTTCTATTTTATTATGAGATGTATACTTCATAAGCAATGCATTAGATACTTTCTCTTATGGTTAATATAGCATATGTGGTTAATACGTTTCGATGATTTTTCTATATGTTAAGAAATAATTGATTTGGAGAATATAAAAAGACTATAAAATGTAAGATGAGTACCTTTTAATAATTTGAGAATCTACCATTTAGTTTCTTAGTATTAGGATGTGATACTAGGATTAAAACTTAAATTTCTTTGTTGATGTATTATTGGAAACTACTCAAAAATTGGGGATGTAGTTTTCTCAAGAGTATATACTGGATTTGTGAGAGAGCTAGGACTTGATCTTTTGGATTTTGTTCCCTTTTGTGTTTTATTTGGCAGTTGATGGTATCTTTTGCTACTTGTGGGTTGATAATTTTGAGGATTATATTAGGTTTTATGAGAGTTTTGAGGTTTTTTATTAGAATAATTGTGGAAAGTTTGTTCCATGATTTTGGTAAATTAATGAAAAGGACTATATCGTTCAATGATAGGAAGATTAGAGAATCAACGATGATTATGGACAAGAAAGGAAAGAAGTTGAGAGGTTAAGGAGAAAGGCAAAAAGAACGATCTCAAATTTAATTTGGATCACTAGTATTTGGTTTGGGAGATTAGATCTAAGTTATAAATTTTCCTTTGGGTGACAAATGGATAAGAGTTAGTTATAATTGGTAAATGATGTGATTTTTTGTAAGAGTAATTAATGGTTTTGAGATAGCTTTGGAATTGATCGTTGGAAGATAGATTCTTATTCGATTTTGTTTTAGGAGTTAATAGAGGTCTCTTGTTACTGTTATAATTTTGGTGGAGTTGTTGTTGATCACTGTTGGTTGATTCTTGTATTTGGACTATTTGTGGAGATATTATAGTTTTTTATAGTGGTTATTGTATTAAGGGGTTGACTTTTATTTCGTGAAGTTAAAAGTGTTATCGTTTTAGAGTTAGAATGTTAGTGCTTTATGGTTTGCATTATGCTAATAGTGTTCTCCAAGTGTGAGCTCGGTTTGAGTCAGATCTCATGGACAAGTAGATTCTGCTAATGGAAAACTTGTGGTTTCTCAAGAAATTAAGCTATATTAGATTGAGCAATTAGACCATGCGGGTTGACTTTCTTGCATGTTCCTATAACAAAGTATGAAATTTCACGGACCAAATTTTCATAAGGGATAAGGTTGTAACGACAACTCTCGAAAAACACCATGAATTTGAATTTTTGAGTGTCTTGACTACAATTGACCAAGTTTGACCACATTTTACTTTTAAGTAGGACCAAGTTTGACTTGTTTAGAAATGGAATTTGGCTTTGACTTTTATATCATTACGTAAAGCCCATCGATATGAGTTCGTCGACATGTGGAATGCTAAAATTGGAGTTACTGTTTGAAAGTTATAGTCAAAATAATTTAGTAATATTTTTCTAAATATATGGCATGAAAATTAAGTTAAATTGGGTCATCTTCTTTCTTGGGTTATATTCTTTCTCTTTCCACCTCAAAATGGTAGCCACCATTGTTATCTCTCTATAAGGATTTCTTTCTGACCTCAGAAAGCTTGCATGACAAGGAACTTTTTCCAACAAAAATATGACCGAATAGTCTCTACAATCTCATTGAAATATCATTGGAAAGTTCATTGATTCCATTACCTGATATCCACAATTCGAGCACTTTTGACTATGGAAAAGGTTCTTTCCACATATTTTTGACCTTGTGAGTTCATTTTTTGCATCCTTCAAGCTAAAAAATGTCTTCATTTTTCTTAATAGCAAAATAATATTTCAACAACACTTTATCTTTGATTTTCCAAAAACCTATGGTCATCATTAGTTTCATTTGAAGATAGTTTCTTACTCTAAATGTCTCAAACTTTGTTTTGATATATGAATTGCATATTTTAGTTCAATTTTGAGAAAATTAAATTTTGAGGGTTTTGGGGTCAAATAGGTTTGACTAAATTCGGATCATAATTACAATTTCCGTTGACTTGACTTGCTATTTTAGATTCCAATTGTTTTATAGATGCTTTCGAAAAGTTTAAATGATTGAAATTATGGAAATAATTAAAAACACCAATTTTGAGGTTTATGAGTTTCGGGTATTTTGGTGGAGTTAAACTATTCAATGCTAAATATTAGGATTTTTGGGTTTATGGTAGTGAATTAGAAAGTTTAGAATGCATTTTTTGAGTTGTACATCTTCATAGTGAATTAGAAAGTGAATCAACTAAGGAAATTTATTATCTTATTATTTTCATTGTAAATTAATTAATTTCTAATTCCAAATAAAAGAATTAATTTATACAAATTAGTTTAGGAAAGTAGTGTGAGAATCGGCCAACATGTTTCCTTTTCTTTTTGGTTGCTGGTTTTAACCTAAGTTTCTAGGGTTTATTGCTTTGTGAATTTAGACTATTTAAAGGCTTATATTTTATGAAGAACACACCTTTAATAATATTCAGAAAATTAATTGTGAGATAGAATTCTCTTTATTCTCTTTGAACACCTAAAACACTATTAAAGAGTTAGTGTTTTAGTTTTGACTTATCAATAGACTTCCATAACCTATTGTGGCGTTTTTATTATACCAAGGTTTTTAATCACAAGTTGGTTAGGGGTTAAGGTTTTTCCATAAGAACTTGCACTTAATTGAGATCCGGACTAATAAATAACGGGTTTAGGTGTGAGTTGACTTAGGTTCGTATCATTTGATATCAAAGCCAAGATTTTGTTCAGCTTTGATCTATCTTATTTGTTTTATTTCATTTTGTGTTAATCTATAATTTTAGCATTAGGCTAAGGTTGCTTATATCTTCATACAAGTTCTGCATATTTTAAATTTTTAAAAAAAAAAAAATTCATTCTTACTACTGGATATATGAATTTTGGGTGCTAAAACTATTGGATTAAAATTAGTTAAAGGATTTGATACAAAAACTTGAATTACAAAGAACAACAATCAACAACTATCCTATATTTTTGTTTGATTCGGTTTTTGTTCGTGTTTGAATTTCATTCTCTATATTTTATCCTTGAATTATTGGTTCATTCATATTCTAGACAGCTTTTATTTCATTCCAAAAATTTGCTTGTTGATTTACCTTGTTTTTGCTTAGAAAAGCCAAGAACTAGGTTTTATTAATTCATTCAATCTTGCTTACTTTTTGCTACTGTTTTGTTGATAAGTTTAATTTAAACATACTTGTGATCTAATTACTGTTTAGTGGGTGTTTTAATTAGAACTTTAAGATAATTCTTTGAATGGAAAAGGGCAAGGGAGTGTGAGTTTAAAAGAGGGTAAAAGCCGAAACTAATGTGCAAACACGAGTGTCGAGACCTTATTTGAGTCAAACACGTGAGGGAGTGAATTTAGTGAGGATTTATTTTATTTTTGCAATATATTTACTAATATGGCAGATTCAAGGATGAGAAGAGGAGTATGAGATGGCTCATTGAGAATTAATGAATAGGAGTCCATGGGATTCAAAGGTGATTCGCGAACTACAGGGATAGGAGATGAGCACACGGACATGAGGGCGGTCTTGGCGCAATTATAGCTGATGAATGCTCGCTTTGATCACCTAAATTAAAGGATGGACAGGTTGGGAACATTACAAGGTGGGCCGAATCCAAGGTTAGATGTACATGGAGGCCGAGGTCGAGGCCGAGGTCGAGGTCGAGGTCGAGGAGGCCAAGGCCGACCGAGAGAGAAATTCGAGGAAGGTAATTTTGGAGATGACCTTAATGAAGGGTTTGATGAAATTTTTGCTTACCAAGGAAGGCAAAACCGTGGGAGACTAGCAAGGAATGAGGATGATGATCTTGGGAATATTAAGGTCAACATACCACCTTTCATGGGAAAAAGTGATCCAGAGGCTTACCAAGAGTGGGAAGAGCGAATGGAGATGGTATTCGATTGTCATAACTATTCAGAAACTGAGAAGGTAAAAGTGGCAGCAATGGAATTTGGACATTATGCACTCCAATAGTGGACAAATGAGCAAAATACCAAAAGAATAGTAGGTGATGAATTGATTACTACTTGGCGACAAATGAAAGGGGCCATGAGGAAGCAATTTGGACCGACTTATTATCATAGGCCGCTGCATCAAAGACTCCAATCATTATCACAAGGAAATAGGACCACAACCGATTACTACAAGGAGATGAAGATGCTCATGATGAGATTGAGCACGAATGAAGAAAGAGAAGCAACCATGGCATGATTTCTAAGTGGGTTAAATCGAGAGATAGCCAATCAATTGGAATTACAATAATATGTGGAATTGGAAGAGATGTTGCATGTAGCTATCAAACTTGAGAATCAATTCAAGAGGAGGGATACAAGTACATGGCTTGGAGGAGTATCCAACAGCGGGAGGTTAAATCCAAGTGCTTGGAGGAGCAATCCCACATATGATTACAAGTCAAAACCGAAACTAGGTGAGGAAAGCACCAATCGACCAAAAAGGGAGTCCAAAGCCGAATTTGTTCAAGCACCAAAGAATGAAGGTAAATCTGATCCTAAATCTTCTAGAACTTATGATATTGTGTGTTTTAAGTGCCACAGATAAGGACACATCACTAGCCAATGCCTGAATAGGAGAATCATGGTGTTAAAAGGCAATGATGAATTAGAATCTGAAAGTGAAAAAAGTGATGCTGAAACTGAAATTGATGGTGAAGAAGTGGGAGATGAAGAACTTAAGGAATCCGAAACACTTAAGGCATCTAGGGCCAAATTGAGCTTAATGAGTAGAAGAGTTTTGACCGTGTACAAAGATGAGGAGCAACTTCAAAGAGAGAACATCTTTCACACTCATTGTGAAATCCAAGGTAAGATTTATAGCATGATAATTGATAGTGGAAGTTGTGCTAATGTAATTAGTAATGTTATGGTTGATAAATTAGGCTTAGCAACAATTAAACATCCAGAACCATATAGATTACAATGGCTTAATGATAGTGGTGAGATGAAAATTAATAAACAAGCCAAAGTAAAATTCAACATTGATATATATGTTGATGTTGTATTATGTGATGTTGTTCCCATGCATGCGAGTCATATTCTATTAGGTAGACCATGGTAATTTGATAAAGATACTATACATTATGGTCGAAAGAATGCTATTACTTTTAGATTTAAAGGTAAAAAGGTCAAGCTGGAACCATTGACTCCCAAAGAGGTATTTAGAAACCAACTTCAAATATAACAAAGGAGAGAGGCCGAAAGGCTCAAGGAAAGAACTAGTGTGGCACCCATGGTCACAACATCAATCCAAGGAGTCAACGCTGAGCAAGACCAACTAGGTAAGTGTCCTAAACTCAAGATTAAGGGTAAAGAAAGAGAGAAGGTTGAGAGGGAGAAAGAGAGGACAAAACCTGAGAGAAAAGGTGAGAAACCCGAGAGGAATAGTGAAAAACCAGAGAATGAGAGTGAACCCATGAATGGGAAAGAAAAAGAAAGAAAAGAGAAGAAAAATAAAAAAATTTATGTTAGTTTTAGGATGTTAATAAAGCCATCTTGGGTAAGAAACCATTGTTGGTCATGATTTATAAAAATGTATTTTTAAATGATCAAGCTAATCCCAAAGAACTTGAATTGCCAAGTTCTATTTCTTCTCTTTTGCAGGAATTTGATGATGTCTTTTTGGAGGAAATTCCTAATGGATTACCACCAATCTAAGGGATTAAGCATCAAATTTATTTTGTGCCGGGCGCTGCAATTCCAAATAGGCCTGCATATAGAAGTAATCCCAAGGAGACAAACGAGCTACAAAGGCAGGTAAGTGAGTTGCTTGATAAAGGATACATTAGGAAAAGTATGAGTCCATGTGCTGTTCCAGTTTTATTAGTTCCTAAAAAAGATGGTTTATGGTGCATGTGTGTAGATTGTAGAGCTGTAAATAATATTACCATTAAATATAGGAATCCAATTCCTAGGTTAGATGAGATGTTAGATGAATTGCATGGTGTATGTATGTTTACAAAAATTGATCTTAGGAGTGGATATCATCAAATTAGAATGAAAGAGGGGGATGAATGGAAAACTGCATTTAAGACTAAGTATGGATTATATGAATGGTTAGTGATGCCTTTTGGTTTAACTAATGCACCTAGTACTTTCATGAGATTAATAAATCCTGTCATGCATCCATTCATTGGAAAATTTGTGGTTGTTTATTTTGATGAGATTATTGTATGTAGTAGGCATCTAGATGAGCATATAGAACATCTTAGGTAAGTTTTAAATATTATTAGGAAAGAAAGATTGTTTGCTAACTTGAAAAATTGTGATTTTTGCAAAAGTGAACTTGTTTTTCTAGGATCTGCTGTAAGTGCTACAGTAGTTAAAGTTGATCAATCCAAGGTGAAAGCAATCCAAGAGTGGCCGAAACCTACCTTCATTACCCAAGTGAGGAGTTTTCATGGTTTGGCTAGTTTTTATTGAAGATTTGTTAAGGATTTTAGCACTATCGTAGCACCTTTGACCAAAGTTGTAAAGCAGAATGTTGGCTTCAAATGAGAGGAAGTACAAGATAAATCTTTTAATTTGTTAAAAGAAAAATTAATCAATGCACCTTTACTAGTTTTGCCAAATTTTTCTAAGACTTTTGAAATTGAGTGTGATGCTTCAGGTGTAGCTATTGGAGCTGTTTTAATGCAAGAAGGAAGGCCCATAGCCTACTTTAGTGAGAAACTGAATGGAACTACACTAAACTATCCGACATATGACAAAGAGATGTATGCTTTGGTGAGAGCTTTGGAAATGTGGCAGCATTACTTAATGCCGAAGGAATTTGTGATTCATACGAATCATGAATCTTTGAAGTACATTAAAGGTCAAGGAAAGCTCAACCGAAGGCATGCTAAGTGGAATGAGTTCATTGAAACTTTTCCTTATGTCATCCACTACAAAAAAAGATAAAGAAAATGTGGTCGCCGATGCATTATCCCGAAGGTATGCATTATTTTCTACCTTAGATGCTAGAGTGCTTGGATGTGAACAATTAAAAGAACTTTATGAGCATAATAGTGACTTTCGAGAAATATTTAGGACCTGTACGAAACATGATTTGAATAAATTTTACATCTTTGAGGGGTATTTGTTTAGGAAAAACAAACTTTGTGTGCCTAATTGTAGCATTAAGGAGTTACTAGTTCGGGAAGGTCATGGGGGTGGTTTAATAGGTCATTTTGGTGTTTTAAAAACTTTATCCTTGCTGCAAGACTACTTTTATTGGCCTAACAAGGGAGAGATGTGGAGAGAATATGTGAAAAATGCTTGAAGTGCTGAAAATCCAAGTCAAGTTGAAGTCGCACAGTTTGTACCTCCCATTGCCGATTCCTTCCTTTCCTTTAGTGGATTTGTCTATGGATTTTATTCTTAGTATACCTAGATCAAAGATAGGAAAGGATTCAATTTTCGTTGTTGTAGATAGAGTTTTTAAGATGGCACATTTTATTGCATGTAATAAAACTGATGATGCAACTAATGTTGCTAACTTATTCTTTAAAAAAATTGTAAGATTGCATGGAATGCCTAGAACAATTGTTTCGGATAGGAATGGTAAGTTCGTAAGTTATTTTTGAAAAACTTTGTGGGCTAAGTTAGGAACTAAACTTTTATTCTCAAATACTTGTCATCCACAAACTGATGGACAAACTAAAGTAATAAATAAAACTTTGTCTGCATTTTTATGGGCTTTAATTAGTAGAAATTTAAGAACATGGGAGGAATATTTGCCACATGTTGAATTTGCTTATAATAGGTCTTTGCATTCAGCCACTAAATATACACCATTTGAGATTGTTTATGGTTTTAATCCTTTGACTCCAATACCTTTAAGTGAACATGCTAATCTAAATAGAAAACAAAAAGCTGATTTTATGAAGCAAATTCATGAAAAGACAAAAACAAATATTAAGAGGAGGACCGAGAAATATGCAAGGAGTGTTAATCATGGCCAAAAATAAGTTGTCTTTGAACCTAGAGATTAGGTTTGGTTGCATTTAAGGAAGGAGAGATTTCTCGAACAAAGGAAGTCCAAGCTTATGCCGCATGGCGATGCACCCTTTCAAGTTTTGGAGCGAATTAACAAAAATGCTTACAAACTTGACTTACCAGGTGAGTATAATGTTAGTGCTACATTTAATGTTGCTGAATTATCTCCTTTTGTTGAAGGTGATGATTTTGATTTGAGGGTAAATCCTTTTCAAGAGGAGGGAAATGATGAAAATCCGCCAAAACCAGCACCACCGACAACCCGCTGGGGTGCTGATACGATATGGATAAAGACCGGGCCAATCACTAGAGCTCAAGCCAAGAGATTTAAAGATAACCTGACTGCCTTTATACAAGAATTAATTAATTCTCAAATGGACTTGTCAAAACTCGAAGATACAAACCTTATTTTAAGCATCCAAGTGGTGGAGGCCGATAAGGACTCGGTTAGCTATTTTAGTGCAAATATGGACTCCAGACAATAAGGAATGGATCTAACACTTTATGGATTCAATGAATATCACTAAGAGATCATGGAATCAAGTCAAGACAGAATTAAAAGCATCTAAAATGGGCTTGTGCGCATAGAAGGAAGACATGGTCGGTTTTGCTGTATTATCTGCTGGCTTTACTATATTTTGCTGAGTTGGCATTTTCTCTTTGTTCCAATCAAGGGAAATGTGTGGGACTCAACAATAATTTTATTTGGCATCCCAGAAGGCATATGGAAGCTGATTTGGAGCTTAACTTGGTCAAAGATTGGTCAAAAACAGCTTAGTTAGAAAGATAGTTGAATAATTTCTTAATTTGATTTTGATTTTTTGTTTTAGAAAATTAGTCTTTTATTTGGTTTCTATTTATTTATTTGCTGGAAAAATCAAATTAGGAAAGTTATTATCTTATTATTTTCATTGTAAATTAATTAATTCCTAATTCCAAATAAATGAATTAATTAATACAAATTAGTTTAGGAAAGTAGTGTGAGAATCGGCCAACATGTTTCCTTTTCTCTTTGGTGGCCGGTTTTAACCTAAGTTTCTAGAGTTTATTGCTTTGTGACTTTAGCCTATTTAAGGGCTTATTTTTTAGGAAGAACACACCTTTAATAATATTCAAAAAATTAATTGTGAGATAGAATTTTCTTTGTTTTCTTTGAACACCTAAAACACCATTAAAGAGTGAGTATTTTAGTTTTGACTTATCAATAGGACTTCCATAGCCTATTGTGGCATCTTCATTATACTAAGATTTCTAATCACAGGTTGGTTAGGGGTTAAGGTTTTTCCATAAGAACTTGAACTTAATTGAGATCTGGGCTAATATAATGCGGGTTTAGGGGCAAGTCGACCTAGGTTCGTATCAGATATAGATTTTATTTAGATTATATTATATAAAAATGTTAATTTAGTTATGGAATTATGTAAATTTTTTGGTACTTTTTTTATCTGTTGCGATATAGAACGATTAAATTTATAGAAATAATTATGGATTTTGTGAAAAATTATTTTTTTAAGCAGGGAAACTTTTAAAGAGTGAAAGTGAAGTCTTGAGAGAAAATATTTTAAAAGGATAATAATTATTTTCTTATTATGCTTTTTGTTCACTCACTAGGCGTGTCTCATAATTTTGGTTTTAAACTTGTCCCTTAAGCCTGAGTTGACAGGTTATGTACATCATGTCCATGGATCTTCATTGTTCATATGTTATTTCTACCATTGTCGTATTATTCTTTTCCTTTGACTTTGATGATATTGTATTCTTCTTTCACTTGTTCTGATGTATAAATTATGTTGAACACTTTTGATATTTTGTATTTGTTCATTTGTACTTTTTAAATTGCTTTATTGGATTAACCTAATATGTATGACTCTTATATGATGATATTTTATATGTATTTTTGAATTATATCCAAATAATAAGGATGTTTTATTAAATTTTTGTTATCCTGTTTATCTAATTATTCTCATTTTTTAAGTTGGGAATATATATAGTAAATTTCATAACTTGTTGTGGATTCCAATTTGTGGTTCAATCTGGTCCTGTCCTTCAGAAGGTTTTATGAGCTTTTCAGCTTTCTCTGTTCTTTCTTTTTGTCGAAATCATCATCTACTTCAGGTACATATTATATATTACTCCTCCCTATCGTATATTGCATGGAAAAGTTTTTAATATAGTCCTTGAGTATTGGATTGTTTCTTAATTTAGTTTTTTGTTTATGTTGCAGCATTTCAGGCGCCCTCAATGGCTTACCATCAAAGGGCGGTCACATTGTTATGTTAAGAAGGTAGTAATTTGTTATATTGGTTCTTAGGACATTGAAGTTTAAGGTTCTTTCATTGTCCACTTATAATTAATGTTTCTTTTAGGTAAGAGAAGTATTGGAGAGTAAAGGTTGCCAAATAAGAACTTCTTGTGAGGTACATAAGATTTCGACAACTGATGAGGGTAAGTAGTAAAACACACTGATGAAGTTGATGGACAACCTTATTAAGTCCAGGATGAACTAAATCTTGAAATTTCTGGCCATTTCTTTGCTGCATATGTGATATAAACCATGCAGTCTATGTGTTTGTGTTTATGTGTAATTCTAATGATAAGCTTTACACATCTTGATTTATCAGGCTGTAGGGTTTTCTCTGGAGATGGGTTTGAAGAACTATATAATGGATGCATAATTGCTGTCCATGCTCCTGATGCTGTGTGAATACTAGGAGAGGAAGCTACATTCGATGAACTCAGAGTCCTTGGTGCTTTCCACTATGTCTACGGGTATGCTTCCATTCGATTATCAGTTACACCATTTAAAAGTATATCCTTTATCTATTTTTTTGTAGTAAAACAAATTCAATAATCTACTGATACATACAAGGCCTAATTTTTATCACAGCTTTGGTTAGTTCTCATGTCTATGGCATAGAAATTAGGCCTAGGCATTTGGAGCTGAAATGATTGTATTGCCTTTTGATAATTCACTTGTGCATGTTATGTTTCTTGTAAGTACATAGAGTGCATGGAATTTTCTTGGAAGTACAGACAATAAAGTATGTTTGACATACTGGCTTAATGTTCTTCAGGTTAGGACAGACCAAAAAATATATGCATTGAACTGGTGGCCTACTATCTGCATTAACAGTAATTTTGATAAAGAATTAGGTAGTAAACGAATTAACAAGTCACTTCCTGCCTTTCTACTCTTTCAATAATTTTAGTTATCCCCAAGATAATGGTTTTCTTTTCTGCAGTATATTCATCTAACCCAGCCCTGAAATCTCTGAACCTGCAGAACATTGATGGAACAGATCTTCCTTTTCTTGTGACTCTCACTCCAAAATCCAAAACAAACCTTGCTTAGGTGGTCTACTGGCCACCCCGTTCCATCTATTGCTGCATCAAAAGCTTCACTTGAACTTCATCATATTCAAGCTTCACTTTCCTGCTTTTTAAAGATAGCAAACGTTAAAATCCTGAAAATAAGACCTGAATGTTTCCTAGCTAAGTCACAGCTTTATCTTGGTATAACTTATTTAAAATATTAAAATCAGAATACGTAGAATAAGTAGGGTTATAGGTCTTCAATTCTTTAACTGTTCACATTGACTTTACATTTTCTAACTCTGAGAATCTATTTTATGTTTCGGTCAGGTTATGGCTTCCATGAGGATGGATTGAAGGTAGTTTACTAGAGGTTGTCTATTTTTATAACTTAATGTAATGTCAATAGGTATAAAAAAATGATCAATTTTATTGTTTACTTTCCTTTTCCCAATAGTCTAAGAAAACTTATTTCAATGAGGTAGTTTTAAAATTCAAACCTCTATAGTTCTCAGGTCTCTTCAGGAATTTATAGTTTGAGAGTAAGGTTTCATTTGCAGGCCAGAATGGAAGCTGCACATGGTATACTTGGAGAAAGTTGTGCCCTTCTCAGCAACCCAAAGCACATGGTACCTTCGTTGATGGAAACAGGAGTACGCCTATATGTAATATTTGTTTATTGTGTTCATCATTATTAGGGGGATAACATGCCAGAGATATTTCAGTTGGGACAAAAAAAAAGATATAATATTCTCTCAACTTAAAGAAAGAGCCAAACATGAATTTTCTATTAGAATTTTATTGTTATAAATGAATGAAATTTCACCTGCCACTAACATGCAGTATAATTTTTATTTGTCAGATTATGACACAGGCTGATTTAGGCCTTGCAGATGCATATGTCAATGGGGATTTTTCTTTTGTTGATAAAGATGAAGGTCTACTAAATCTTAATATGGTAAAGATAATTCATAGGATTCTAAGGAAAGTAATTTTTTCTTCTGGTGCTTAATTCCACTAAAATGCTTGTTGCAAATTCATTTTTTTGCAGATTCTCATTGCCAACAGCGACTCAAATCCTGCTGTTGCAAAATCAAATAGGGAAAGGTATACATTAGACTTTATACGCTAGATTGTGATATTAATAGTAATCATTTCCTAGATCTCATTATTTGAGGGTTCACATTTTGTTAGCTTGAGGGGATGGTGGACACCAATGTTATTCACAGCTGGTATAGCCTCAGCAAAATATTTCTTTCAGCACATAGCAAGGGAAGATACTCTCACACAGGCTCGTAGGAACATCTCTTGTCATTATTATCTGGTCTATGACTTTGAACTTAGAAATATATACGAACCAATTAGTCCACCATCACAAGAAACTTATTAGTTTTGTTTTGGTGTTGCAGAGTAATGAGCTTTTAGAGGTAAACAAGTTAAAATTAAAAGAGTTCAGCGTTGAATTGTATTTAAGTAGTGTTATATAAAATATACATGGGCAAATTATGTTTTGGACTTTTTGAGTTAGCTACTATGGGGGTCAAACAGCATGTAAACTTTGATTACATGGGAAGGTTTTCTTCGCGGGAAGTGCTTATATAGTCTTTTGAGCCTTTAGGCTCCCTTTCATATTACAAAAATAATAAATAATAAATAAATAAGCATACATTATTAACGTAGTGTATGCTTATTTGTATAATTGTGGAGGGTGTAATGTAAATAGCAGTGATAGATTTTTATTTTTTTTTCCTTTCTATTTTTCCTTTTTATTCTTTCAATGCAGTAGCATGTGGTAAAAACTGTATTCTATGGTGTTTGACCAAAAAAACATAAAAGGCCTTCTTTTTAGTGATTCTTTTTCTGATTCGTGTTTCTAAGAAATCATCTATATTTGGTAAACTTGGAATTAAAAAAAAAAAATACCAATTCGTTGCTTACTTAGATATCACTTTCTAGTAGAGAAAGATTCCTGAATAATTCCCAAACAGACTATTGCCAATTTCTAATTCTCTTATCTAACAAATTTCTCAAACTATTGGACTCTAAAATTTTGGATATGTATAGGTAAACCAAACTAGTAATTTTGTTGGTAATCTTATATAGCACTAATATTAATCATCACTAATAATACATCAATATTTATCCCAACAAAGAAACAATATGCCAAATAAAAATAAATAAAAAATAAAAAACTCATTCGTCATGAAGCATAAAAGTCCACAAAAATAAATAAATAACATGGACATGGAGTTTCTTTTTTTTTTTTAATGAACATTAGAATATGATAAAAAGAGAGTTTCTTAATGAAATCTATCATTATTTCCCTCCCTCATGCTCAACTACCATGGAAACATAAATATGTCCTGCATCAACTTTGCATCCTGTTTCTTCATCAACCTTGACAAGTGCATACCTTCTATGTTCCTTGACGCCGACTTTCTTCGGCAATGGAATATGAGCCCTACCCACAACTAAGGTTCCGGTGGACGTCCCGACGATGTCGGAGCGGCTACATAACCTAACCACTTCCAGCTGAAAGAATTCGTACATTCCCATCCTGAATGGTACTGACCATATTTTATCCCATACTGGATTACGTTGAGATGAACCTCTTTTCGCCATCGACCGACCTTCTTTACCTTCTTCTAGTGAGCAAATAACCACATAGTTGAGAGCAGAAGTTTTACTTCCCACGTCGATGTTCTCTGCATTTCGTATCATTATGAACAGCGTTAATAATTCTTCAGGTTCTGGTCGCTTTTCTGCTTTCTTCCATGAATATCTGTTTTTTCGTTTAAACATTTTTTTTTTTTGGTACTACGTTTTTACTGCAGCATAATAAAAGTATAATTTGGTTGTGATGAAGTTTATGTATACAAGACACAAAAAGAGATAGAGAATAAAAAAGAAGGTGGGGAAGAATAGAATTCTCTTCATCTTTGAACAGCTTTTTTGATTATTAACAAATATATGCCACCTTGCTTTCCTATTGGACGTAAACTTTGATTCAGGTTATTTTATTTTTATTTTATTTTTTGATAGAGAAGAAGACGTTGGGTGGTTGATTGCCAAAAACCTAGAAACTTAAAAAGTGAAAAATGAAAAATAAATAGGTATTGTATAAAAAGCCCAAATAATTGGGTATTGCACCTTCAAATTGAGGCCCAAGATCAAAACGATTCGATTAGCATAAGACAAAAAATTTTACAAATGAAAAGCCCGAACTGTTAGTTGGTAGTAGACCAAAATTAAAAAAGCCCAAAAACGGCTCGTTGAGCCGAAGACAGGAAAGAATACAAAGCACGAAACAATCTGACATTTTGTGTAGGGGCAAAATGGTAAAAATGCAAACAGCTTTCTTGAACGTAACAACCAGGCAGGAGAGAAAGACATGGAAATGGAATGGGGGGTCTGACGTGCATGATTGTGAATAGCCATCAGCATCAGTTATTTAGTTCGCTACCTCCCAAAGTCAGAGATTAGTCTTCTCACTTTCTCTCTCTAAAAAAAAAGAAACTCTCTCTCTCTATCTTTCTCTCTATAATATTAGGTACTTTTTTATTTTTTATTTTTCCCTCTATGTCTGCCTATACATTCCCGAGAAAATAAGGAAAAACCATTTTCCCGAGAAAAAGAAAATGTCAGACGCTTTGATCAATGGACTCGCCGGTGCTGGAGGAGGGATCATCGCTCAGCTTATTACTTATCCTCTTCAAACTGTATAATTACAGATCTCCTTATGCCCCTTTTTTATTCGTTTCTTTTTCTTTTTTTTAAGTTTTTTATTTTTTTAATTTTGTGCTTTTATTATTTTTTTTTTTTTGTGGGTTGTAATCTGTAGGTGAATACTCGTCAACAGACGGAGCGTGATCTTAAGAAGGAGAAGAGGAAGCTTGGAACTATTCAACAAATGTGTCAGGTTTTTTTCTTCCGGGCTCAATTTTTTTATTTTTTTTCCTTGTTGTTTTTCAATATTTGTTACTTTTTAGTTTTATTATATCCCATCTCTCTGTGTGTAGGTTGTGAAACAAGAAGGATGGGGAAGATTATACGGAGGTTTGACGCCATCGTTAGCAGGCACAGCTGCTTCTCAAGTGAGCATCCTTCAGCTCTCATCAAAAGCAAAACAATGCAAATCTCAATTTTCATTCTTAATGATTCATGTTCAGTAATCTCTTATTAGGAATGCTATTTCTGAATTCAGTAGCTAGTGAGAGTCTCTTTACGTATTGCTTTTGTGTCTAAACTTTAAAAGTCCCAAGTCACTGCTTGATATCTAAGAATTTGATAGGAAAGTGAGAAAATATTTTAGATTTCAGAATTTGATAGAGAGGGAAAGCAGGTTAAATTTAAAAGGGTTCAGGGTTGTTTTGTATTTAAGTAGTGTTATGTAAAATATACATAGGCAAATTATGTTTTAGACGACATCATTCCTGTAATGTATGCTTATTTGTAGAATTGTGGAGGATGTAATGGTAAAGAGCAGTGATAGAATTTTTTTTCGTATCTTTTTATTTTTCTGTTTTATTATTTCGGTGCAGTAGCATGTGGTCTCATGTCTCTGAAATTCGTGCCATTGATGGATTCATTTTTCGTTACTTATTATCCGCACAATTTTAAGTTAAAGTGAACTGATACAGCTCTTCTCGTGATTTATTTACTAATGGTGGGCTTGTGTTATCTTGAAATTTTCTCCCCTCCATTAGGTTTCTTACCAATATGCACAAAAATATATTTGTCTCTGATTCTCCTCCTCTGGGCAAAAGTTTAGGCGAGCTTAAGCTGATATGTTTTGGATATGCGGATGCCTTGGCAGTTTTACATTGACCCCTTTCCACTATTCTGCCAGTACTCTTTGCTTGAGCGAATTTTAATAGTTGTGTGCTCAAGCTACCAGGGCTTCTTGAATGTTTTAAGACAGATTAAGAAAATATAAAATTTCTTTGTATGTGGGACATTTTTAAATTACATTATTACACTGTTATTTGGTGATGTTGACATTACATCCTCAATGGACCAATTTCAGAACTATTTTGAAACCAGAAATAGTTGTTATTCTGGTTTATAAATCATGTGAATTAAAATACAGTTTATAAGAATTATATATAAAAAATGAAAAATAAATAAAAATAAAAATAAAAACTAAGCTCAAACCATTGCTTAGTTCATGTCATTAAACAGTTATTATTATGCTCAAGTTCAGCAATGCCTTTAAATAACAAAGTAAATAAATTGTCAGCTTTAATTTGTATCTAATATGGTTTCTCTATTCTCAAAACAAGCTAGACGAGTTGTATGCTTCTTTAGATATGTTTGCCTTAGAACTTCCTTTACTTACCTAGATGGTCCAGAATCAGCTTAGTTCTATGACAATTTGTTAACCTGCATTGCATAGATCTAAATTATATATGATTTGTCTAGCTTTCTGGTTTCTTATGTACTTGCAATTTTACTGGTACAGGGTGTTTACTATTATTTCTATCAAATATTCAGGAACAAGGCTGAAGTTGCTGCACTTGAACGAAGGAAGTTAGGAATAGGTGATGGATCAGTTGGAATGTTCACCTCACTTCTGGTGGCTGCTTTGTCAGGGTGATTTACTTTGTCAATGCAACCTTAGGTCTAGTGGCTTTCATTATTTCTTATTTTACTTCAACATAGCTGCAATTGGTTTTACTACTCAAATTTGTTGTATCAGCTTCTCATAAAAGCTTTTTAATTAATAAATTGCAATTTGAGTGGACAGAGAAAACTTTTAGTGACTATGTTTATCCTAATATATGTCTTATATTTAACTTTTTCTTTTAAAAATCATGTGACATGCTGCTAAGAATTTCCATAAAATTTTCTTGTTATAGGTGTGTGAATGTGCTGTTGACAAACCCTATATGGGTAGTTGTTACCCGCATGCAGGTAACAAGCTAACTGAAATTAGCCACAAGCTTCACTAAATCTCGAATGTGTCAGAGGCATACTAAATGTTTTTCCTTGCATTATTTACATTTATTTTACAACCATGTTTTATATTGGTAATATGCGATTTGACACGTCTGCAATAGTTTATATATGGAAAGTCCTGTTTTGTTCTTCTAAGATGGGTATTCCATGCGAACTTAAGTGGCTGAAAATTTGAACCAAATTCTTTGGCCATAATTCTATCATGGTTCCTTGATTTCTTGGACAGAATTATGCTGTGTCTGGTACAGAGCTCTTTTAAGCACAGATTTATTAATAATTTGCTTTGAAACCAATTTCACTAAATATTTTCTCCTGTTGCACCGAGGGTCAAATTTCCCAAATTGAATAATAAGCACTGCTCTCCATTTTTCTCTGCAGTTTGCAATTTGATCTTCTAACGTTTTCCATTGGAACACTAATTTTTGTGCAGACTCATACAAAAATCTCAACGAAGCCCACGCCTGGTGAGACACCATTGATTACTGCAGATGAAGCCGTTCTTGCTGCAGCAGCTGAGCCTCCTCCCTATGGGACTGCTCATGTGGTTGGTGCAATCGCATTCTTCTTTCTCTAAATTTTAGATTCTGGGGAGGGAGGATCTAGGGATACTTACTTTTTTATTATGTTTGTCAAGGTAGCTCATAAAACACTCCTTAAGCAGCTCTGTCTAAGGAGCGTTTAAATAAAAGTAAATAAGTTATCTTAGCTTAATGTTTCTATGGTTCCTCACTTCCTATGACAGAATTACTTGATTGCATGGTTTTTACCTAAATTAACTTTTACTTTGCTGCAACAAATTTTTGTTCGGATTGTGAGTTGCGACACTGTTTCTGCATTGATTGACTACAAGAGCAGGTTGTTGGATTGGACTTGTAAAAATCTGTTGCTGGTCCGAGACATTTGAAGCAGATTGATCAGCCATTTGGTCAATGAACTGATCATTTTTTTGATGAATGAAATTTTTTTTTTTTTTTTTTTTTTTTTTTTTTTGTGTTGGGTGGGGGGGAGTGAACATGAAATTTAAATGCTAATTGTAGAATTTAAAATAAATTTGGTTATTAGATGTGATTATTCAATTTTTGTAGACAGTAAAATGATTGATTGGTTCTTGGAGTCATACGTTCCAGGCTTAAAGGAAATGAGAGGAGTTAGAATTACTTCAAATGAGCTCATCCTTCGTGGATTTTTATGTGTTAAATATGTGTTTAATATTGGTTAGAGGCATACTTGTGTTGCAACTACTTATTTTCTTTGTTGTTGTAGGTTTTCCCATCATGCAATTTCATTTGATACTCAGAAATTTTTCCCCCCTTATTTTATGATGTAAAATATTTACAGGTCCAGGAAGTTTTTGATGAAGCTGGAATTTGGGGTTTCTGGAAAGGTGTATTACCGACATTGATTATGGTACGTGACAAGTAACCCTTGTATGTGGTAAGAGAATACCACTAATTGTTTCTCCTCTTGATCACAGGTTAGTAATCCTTCCATACAATTCATGCTTTATGAAACCATGTTGAAGAAGCTGAAGCAAAGCCGTGCCTCGAATAAGAATGGTAACAGTGTGGTTACTGCTTTAGAGGTTAGGTTTCATTTAGTTCTCCAACTTTTCAGCATTGCTACAGTTTTTCTGGTTTTTTATTTTGAAAATCTTATATGTTGACATTCAGCACTTGTGCATTGTTATTCACCCTCTGATTGAGCTAATAAGTTTCTTGATTTTGGTAGATATTTCTTCTCGGTGCTCTGGCAAAACTAGGGGCTACTGTTGTGACATATCCTCTTTTAGTTGTGAAGGTAAATGATGGATCCTGTACAATTAAATATTTATAAATATTGACAGATAACTTGGTGCCCTGAGCTGAAATTGTTGACTTCTTAAATTCCTTTGAAATTGATAAAAATAGCTAATGACATCAGTTATTTTAAAAACATGATCTCCTGCTATGATTTTCTGTATTGTCAACATGTTAATTTTGTCTGGTTGGAATAATTAGTTTCTTTACATCAATATTGTAATATATTTGTTGCAAATACCTTGGATTATCTGGTGGGAATCTTTGCTGAGATTTGGTTCTATGGTTGGATTATAAGTCAAATGCTAAGGGAGAGCATGGGGCTGTGGAGAGATAATGATATGTGAGTTGGGCCAGATAATAAACCATTGAAGTAGAACCCTTGGCCTGCTTCTTTCCTTGATTTCATTACAATATTAATATTTTTATCTATTTCGCCATGATATTTGGATATTCACTGATTTTTTAGCTTAGCATGTTTCGGTCAGTCATTTTAGTTTCTTCTGTTACAGTCGAGGCTTCAAGCAAAACAACTTACAACTGGTGACAAGAGGCATCATTACAAAGGTTTGAACAGTTACAAAGTCTTCTTTTTATAGTGCCATCCTATATTTGGAGTTCGGATTCCACAACGGCCCCCCTCAAAAAAAAAAAAAAAAAGAGAGGCATATGAATTCCTCACTTGTTTTCATGGAAATTCATTTGTTATTTTTATAGTTTCTATATAATTTTCTTATTATAAACAATGAAGACTGAAATTTCTTTTCTTTTCTACCCCTAGTAAGTTCTAACTACCAAACATGGCCTAAAATTTAAAACTAGAATTATTGCCATTTTGTTCCATCAAAGCATGGTCCAAGGAGTCCAATGGTATACATCCATATGTCTCACCTGCAATATTAGCTTTTACAAATATTGATCAACTGAGAAGCTAGTTGAGGGATACAGGGATCTGTGAAGGAAACTAACCCTTATTATGCTTAAATCATCGTCTTCTTCAAATATTAACTTAATGTTGGAATATGAATGACACCTTTTCGTTGTTAAAAAATTCAGGCACATTGGATGCTATTTTGAAGATGATTCACCATGAAGGATTTTATGGGTTTTACAAAGGGATGAGAACCAAAATTGTACAGAGTGTTCTTGCTGCTGCTGTACTGTTCATGGTCAAGGAAGAACTTGTTCAAGGTGCTCGGTTTTTGCTTACCAAGAATGCCATTAACACAGTGAAATCAAAGCCATCATGATTACAACTCTTAGTTCATTTCATTCATATATGATACGATCTTACTAGAAATTCTATTGTCAATTGCTGGCTTATTATGTGATTCAGCATTTGCAATTGGCAAACTCGGACCCCAAAATAAAATAGGATGTAAGGGGATAAATTGAAAGCAAAATGATTGTTGTACTTGTACCTCTTCTGTTAGTGGATTTTTGTGAAAACGTATTTTTTTAGTGGGATTTTCTTTTTTCTTTTCGTTGCTTTGGCTTTGTCAGAGTTTTGATGAATGCCGTGATGTGCCAACGATTGTTTTATATATTAAAACAGCCTACATAAGGATAGTTTAAAAACGTTTTTCTCAATCTCATTCTCTTAGTTTGCAAAAAAATTAAAAATCTCATTCTTATAATTTTTTTCTTTTTTTACAATAATTTCTCTTTTTGTTTTAACACATGTAGAGCATATTTTCTAAGTTTAAAAATCCTTCCAATTTTATATTAAACATATTTTTCAATTTTACCAATTTCCATAATTTGAAATTATGATTCTATGCGCCAGCTCGTTCATTTAGTCGGTTTGCGATCTTTTAAGCAATCCTTTTTGCAGAGAAATAGAATATGTAAATATATAAACAATAATAAAACTATATGGAAGTTGATATCTTCAAAATGTTATTAATCAAAATATGTAGTTCTTTCTATTTTATTAACATCAAAACATAACTTATGTAATCTTGCCCTATTAAAACTTTTTAAATTTTTTGGGACGTATGACGACCAAAAATAAAAGTTTTCTTGGAGTTTTCCCTTTTGGGGAATTTTTATTTTTATTTTTGTTTTTTGGTTTTTAGTCAACCCCTTTTGGGGACTTCATAAGTTGAGTGTTTATTCATATATATTTTTAATTACGTCAAAAATATTAACTTCTTCCAATCAGAAAATTCATAACTCGTCCAAATACCTCCAATCACCGAGTAGTACACCTAAACCGCATCACTTATTAATTAATTGGACATTTAATTATTTATTTTTTGGATAATATAAGCTTTTAGCCTTTTACCTTATTCTTGAGCGCGCATTACGCACACACGGCGTATGGTAAGAGTCATTCAGCTGCATAATCCATTAAACTGCACCAGCAACGCTCAAATTCCACTCTCTCTGAATCATTTTCGCTTTCGGACAAAACCTCAAAACAAAGCACCAAAACACAGAGTCGTTTCAAGTCCAAAACCCCCTCAACACCTCCTTCAAGCTAATAGAAGAGAAAATGCAGGAAACGAAAGCAGAGACGACGACCAAAAACCCTAAGAAGGCCAATCTCTTGGACCACCACTCCATCAAACACATCCTCGACGAGTCCGTCTCAGAGGTCAGTATAATTCCTCCCGATCTAAACCAAATTTTGAGCCTTTTTTTTTCTTTCTTTATAGATTAATTTTGATTTTCGCTTAATTTTCATTTTCCTGGAATTTCGAATAGATCGTGACGGGTCGTGGATATGTGGAAGATGTGAGGCTGAGTAATGTAAGATTGCTATTGGGAACGGTTATTATTGTTATTGCACTGTTCGCTCAGTTTTACAAGAAGAAGTTCCCTGAGAACCGCGATTTCCTCATCGCTTGCATCGTGTTATATCCTTTTTATTTTTCCTCTTTTTTTTTCTTTTTCTTTTTTTTTTTTTTCTTTCTTCTCTCTGTTTGTGGTCTCTGTCTGTTTGTTTGATGAGAAATTGGAGGGAAAAAAAGGGAAATTGTTTTTAACAGAACCATAACTTTGGATTATAGCAACGAAAACTGTTTTTTTTGGGGACTTAAGTAAGATATTTTTGTCGTTTTAGTGGAATGATAGCAATACTTATATTTCTTCGTTAAGAAATAAGCTGAAAAAAAAAAATTATGTTCGGTTTAGATTTTATTAGTGTTTAATTAGGGTGTATTTGATCCAACCTTGACTCTGGCAAGTATATAGTCTTCAATGGGTTGTTGCAGCTGATCATAATCACTAAGGAGAAGAATGCAATCCTTTTCACATATCCTCCGGCGGTATGTTCCTCTTAAACCCCCAATCTTTTTCTGTCTTTTATTTTTCCTTGTACCTCAAAGTATGCTTGTCGTTTATGTGAATGTGTATGATTTAGGTATTGGCACTATGATGCATATATGATGATCTAATAGGTATAAGGAACTGGTTGGTTCAAGGTTGAAACAGGCCACTTTCCTCTGGTTTTGATTTTTCTTTTTTTTTTTTTTAATTATAAATAAGAATGCTTATAATTGATCATGTAATGCTCTCTGGATGATGTATTTGTTGGCTTCAGATAATCTTATTGGAAAATGTAGGTGACATAATTTGGTCTTGTCGCTATTTCTTTTATTAGTCCTTGAGGCCCCAGATTTATTTGTAAAATGTTTATCGTGTGATTTATATCTGCTTGTACTGTCATGGGACTTCGATTTTCCTTTTGCCTGTAAAGGAATCAATGTTGAGGATTATGTGCCAAGGTTAGGTAAGGTTACATGCATTCAGTGAGACTTGAAAGATGTCATGGATGCATAGCTCAAATGGGATTGATATGACTACCAGTTCTATTTGTGACAAGTTAAGCAATGATCTTTTTCTTAATTGCTTGGTGGCTGGAAAGCTTTCAGATTTCATTTTCTCATTAGCTGGGAATATGTTGGTTAACAATGGAATTGTGAGTTTCTATGGGTGGGGGTGGAAGATGGTAGTTTAGGATTTGTCGCCACTTTGTTTATTGGCATATCACATTTAGAATTAAAATGTAAGAGACGATATATAAGAATAAGGGGTTATCTTTTGATATTATATCTTTATGCTGAGTAATATGGAGGTTTCCTTGTTGGAATCTTTTGATAATATATCTTTATGCTAAGTCTCTGATACCTCCTGTATACTAGATCAAGGCCTTCTCTTTTTCAATTACTAATAAATTACTTATTATGGGGAGAAGCAGGGGAGGAAAAATTAAGGACCACAAATTATAGAAAAGAAAATTAAAGGGAAAAAAAACTATGGCAAACTATGGCACATATTATAGTCAGCTTAATTACTTTGCCCGTGTATTAACTTAAAACTCTCATGTTATTATATTCTAGCATCTAATGTATTGAAAAGAATTGTGACCAAAATTTTTAAGGTTTGTTGTTCTATTGTTATGAAATTGGTTCATTGTTTAGCTTGAGAAAGGTTACCTTTTAAAAAGGCAAGCTTCGGACGGTAGGCATATCTTCAACGCATTGAACTACTTGTTTTTCTCATTCGTTCAGGCTTCAAGTAACCAATTAGTAAATGAACTATTGACAAAACATGCATAAGCCTCCAATGAGGTTTTGCCACTTGAGCTAGTTACCTGCTCATTTAGAATTGAGTAATATAAGGAAGGTCCTCCAAGGTTGAGCTAGCCAATATTATCTTTAAAAACAGTTTAGATTTAAAAGCAAAGTATGAATTCTTGTTCTTTGTTCCAAGGAGTGGTAAACAAGAGGATGTCTACCACCATTTTCTTGATTGAGCAAAGCAACGAGCTACTTGGCAAATTGTATGGTTCATTGCTAAATGAAAACTAGTGCATGATTTCTAGTCTTGTAGTGGTTGTGATGGTTGAATTTTTTTTTTGTTTTTTTTTTTTTTTTTTGGTTTGAAATATTATTTTTGCAACGTGAGCTTTCTGCTGCTGCCCCATAATTCTCTTTCCTCATGTACTTGTATAAATTATAGGCTTTCTTCTTGTTTATATATGGAGTTCAGCCTTGGAAACAATAACACCCATGCTACAATCAGTTTGGCTTTAGTAGTATTCCTTCATGAAATGCCATTTTGTGTTGCCATGAACATTTTATTTTGCTTATGTGCTTTAAGCTATACAAGCTTCAAAGAAATTCAAAATGTATATGCCTATTGTGCCCTACTTTTTCTGAATCAAATGTGAATCTCAGAAAAGCTTTAATATGCTGCTGGAAATGGAGATGTATCATGAAGTATTATATTCTCTGTCTCAGTTTGCATAATTTTTCTGTGCAGGGATCCTTCACAAGCACTGGATTGGT